>NC_000080.6:36335520-36979270 GCF_000001635.26 Mus musculus
TAGATTGATAATCATCATTCAAATATTATTTTCTTAGTATAAATGATTAGTGGAAGATTCTTCTTGTATTAGAAGTATATGTTGTAAAATTTTGTGAGATTTATTACTTACTTGAGTTTTATTCCAGCCTGAATAGAGCCTTCAGTTTTACCACAAACATCTTCACACTATACTTTTTCGTTCTACACAACAGCAATGAAAATATCCCCTTGGCCATCTCAGCTTCTAGCTCACAGATCATTGGCCATTGAAAGTAAAATGCTTCCTGGATGAGTTGTACCAAATTATGGCAATGCAAGTGATTTTGCTGGAATGACATTTGAATATAAATTGACTTCAGGAGACTAAGAAAATTGGAACACTAATTCAATGGTGTATTTGAAAATTGGCCAGCATTCTTATGTATAACATACTGGGTTACTTGATGATTTCTTTAAAAAAAAATCACTTACAAATATATGAGTTAAGCTGCAAAAAGTTACAAGAAGTAATTAAATGCCCGTGGTTAGTAGCAGAATATTGTTAAAATTTGTAAGTGAGGAATGGAGGTAAAATAGTTACTGGATTCAAGGTGGAGAGAAACATGTACAAAAACCCTAATATGAGACAGCCTTTCAGCTGTGGAATCCATGCAGCTTCAGTAAATGCTGTAATAGAGATAAAAAAAAAAAAACAAAAAACAAAAAAACTTAGTGTATTGGCTCAACTCTTCATCCACAGGGTTCCATGCCCATACAAAATAATTAGAAATAACAATACGAAGGCAAGTAATAGGAGAAAGGAGAATAGACTTAGAGAACAAACAGGAAAATGTACAGGCACAAATGATTATAAAACAAAAATACATCATACGTGTGTAGCCTACTGAGGAGTACACCCATTTGTACGTAATACTTAAGTAAAACTTCATGAGTTAGAATGCATCCTTTCTCTGTGATCCTTAACTTATTTTCAAATGTCTTCTCCAAGAAGATTAATTTTTCCTGAAGTACTAAAGAGTTAACAAGACCAGTGCATAACATATCCAACCAAAGGCTGGGTTTCAGACGTAAGAACTCATGATGCACTTTATGAGGACCATCAACTTCAGTCAGTCCTAACCACCCCATGACAGCACTGCCCATCTCTGTGTCTGACTGAAGTCATGCTTGAACATGGCCATGCCTCTGACTAGCAAGCAATCATATAATTCTGGTTCCCAGTAGATCCTTGATTCTCTATCTTCATCATAAACTTTAATATTTACAGGATTACTTTCCAGTCCTTCAGCAGTACATTCTAACCAGCTAGTCACCCAGCTGAGCATTAGAAAAGATTTCTTTGTTGGTCATAATCTAGGATATTATAAAATATCACCTCTAAGTAGATTTTAATAATCACAGTATGGTTTTTTTTTTTTTGGCCTCTTCGCTGTGAAACAATCATTTGGGCCCATCAATATTCAACGTAGATTATAATGTTATTACGGTCATAACTTTGGGCTTGGTTATACAGTTTTACTATCTGCTTCCTCCACCTCTCTGCTATTATATTTTAAGCTGCTTTATATATGATAATATTCTCCCATGACTATCTTGTTAGTAAATTATGATGGTTTTTAAGCTAATAACTTCCCATATTGTGTTATAGCTTTCTAGTGTTCAACATGAAACCATTGTTTCTAAGATTTAGTCCAAATACACATAAGCACCCAGGATTGACTTCAAACATTTCTGCCTGCCTCTCCTCTCTGGATGCTCTACACTTTCTCATTTATACAAGTCTGTTGCAGAACCTGTGTGAATTATGACAAACTGCAAAATCAAAGACTCAACAGGCTGGGAAGCTTGATTATTTCTTCTGAACCTCCAACAACAAATGACTAGAACAATGGAGTTATCTATCTGCAGGGTACAGTTAAGAAATACATTTCCTTTAAAAAAATCAAAATGTCAGCCCATGATAAATGTCTAGACATTCAATTCATCAACATTCTCTCTTCTTCTTTAATTTAGTGAAAGGAAATGTCAGTTGTGGCCAGAGCCGTCTAGATCAATATTCCACACGTCAGCACTCCATGAGAAGAGAGTTCCAGAGGAAAATGCACCAGCCCAGCAAAGCTCCTGAATTACCTATACACACATACACACACACACACACACACACACACACACACACACACACACACACACACACGATGCTACTCAACTCGGGAGGGGTGTACCATAACACTTCCACAATGAGAGGACTCTACCTTACTCCAAGGGACTCTCTGATCTCCAGAATCCTGGGAAATTGGAATATCCATTGCACTTTGTCTTGAATTATGATTTAAACCAAGACAGAAATTTATATAGACTATTTCTGTAATTTTGAAATGTAAGCAAATGTCTTCAGTTTTCATTTATTGTTTTATATTTTTTTAGTTGTGTGCGTGTGCATGTGCCTGTATTGTGCATGTGTGTATATGTGAGTGAGTGGGTGTGTGAGTGTGTGTGTACACCATGGAATACATATGGAAATCAGAGGTCAATTTTTAAGACTCAGTTTGTTGTCTCATATTGCTTCTAGAGATGCAACTCAAGTTGTTAGGTTTAGCAGGAAGCTCCTTAAGCTATAATTATGTGTGTGTGTGTGTGTGTGTGTGTGTGTGTGTGTGTGTGTGTGTGTGTGTATAAATTTTTTATTGTATATTTTCTTTATTTATATTTCAAATGTTATCCTCTTTCCTGGTTCTCCCCCAAAACCTCTATCCCGTTCCACCTCCCCTGATTCAATGGGGGTGTTACCCCACCAAACCACCCATTCTTGCCTCCCTGTCCTTGAATTCCCCTACAGTGGGGCATCGAGCCTTCACAAGACCAAGGGCCTTTCCTCCCACTGATGTCCTACAAGGCCATCCTCTGCTACATATGCAACTGGAGTACAATGTGTATTCCTTGATAGGTGTTTTAGTCCCTGTGAGCTCTTGGAGTTCTGGTTGGTTGGTATTACTGTCCTTCCTAAGGGGTTGCAAACCCCTTTAGCTCCTTGGGTACTTTCTCTAGCTCCTTCATTGAAGGGCTCTGTGTTCTCTCCAATAGATGACTGTGAACATCCACTTCTGTACTTGTCAGGCACTGGCATAGCCTCACAAGAGTTTTATCAGGGTCCTGTCAGCAAAATCTTGCTAGCATATGCAATAGTGTCTGGGTTTGGTGATTGTTTATGGGATGGATCCCTGGGTGGGGCGGTATCTGGATGGTCTCTCCTTCCATCTCAGCTCTGAATTTTGTCTCTGTAACTCCTTCCATGGGTATTTTGTTCCCCATTCTAAAAAGGAACAAAGTATCCACACTTCGGTCTTCCTTCTTCTTGAGTTCATGTGTTTTACAAATTGTATCTTGGGTATTCTAAGTTTCTGGGCTAATATCCACTTCTCAGTGAGTGCATATCATGCATGTTCTTTTGTGATTGGGTTACCTCACTCAGGATCATATCCTCCAGATCCATCCATTTGCCTAAGAATTTCATAAATTCATTCTTTTTAATTGCTGAGTAGTAATCCACTGTGTAAATGTACCACATTATCTGTATCCATTCTTCTGTTGAGGTACATCTAGATTCTTTCCAGCTTCTGGCTATTATAAATAAGCCAGCTACAAACATAGTGGAGCATGTGTCCAGAAGTTGGAACATCTTCTGGGTATATGCCCAGGAGAGGTATTGCTGGATCTTCCGGTAGTATTATGTCCAATTTTCTGAGGAACCGCCAGACTGATTTCCAGAGTGGTTGTACAAGCCTGTAATCCCACCAGCAATGGAGGAGTGTTCCTCTTTCTCCATATCCTCGCCAGCATCTGCTGTCACCTGAATTTTTTATCTTATCCATTCTGCCTGGTGTGAGGTGGAATCTCAGGGTTGTTTTGATTTGCATTTCCCTGATGATTAAGGATGTTGAACTTTTTTTCAGGAGCTTCTCAGCCATTCAGTATTCCTCAGTTGCGAATTCTTTGTTTAGCACTGTACCCCATTTTTAATAGGGTTATTCGCTTTTCTGGAGTCCAGCTTCTTGAGTTCCTTGTATATATTGGCTATCAGTCCCCTATCAGATTTAGGATTGGTAACGATCCTTTCCCAATCTGTTGGTGGACTTTTTGTCTTATTGATAATGTCTTTTGCCTTACAAAAGCTTTGCAATTTTCTGAGGTCTCATTTGTTGATTCTCAATCTTACAGCACAAATTGTTGCTATTCTGTTCAGGAATTTTTCCCCTGTGCCCATATCTTTGAAGCTTTTCCACACTCTCTCCTCTATAAGTTTCAGTGTCTCTGGTTTTATGTGGAGTTCCTTGATCTACTTAGAACTGAGTTTTGTACAAGGAGATAAGAATTGATCAATTTGCATTCTTCTACATGATAACTGCCAGTTGAGCCAGGACCATTTGTTGAAAATGCTGTCTTTTTTCCACTGGATGGTGTTAGATTTTTTGTCAAAGATCAAGTGACCCTAGGTGTGTGGGTTTGTTTCTGGGTCTTCAATTTTATTCCATTGATCTACCTGCCTGTTACTGTACCAGTACCATGCAGTTTTTTTTCCTTCAATTACAATTGCTCTGTAGTACAGCTTGAGGTCAGGCATGGTGATTCCACCAGAGATTCTTTTATTGTTGGGAATAGTTTTTGCTATCCTAGGGTTTTTGTTATTCCAGATGAATTTGCACTTTTTCGTCTTTTGAATGTTGATCATTCCCTCAAGTTAGTTACCTGCAGTACAATCCTCTCTTGCAATGCTGGACAGTGACAGGGACCCAGTTTGCTTGACAGCCTAGTGATCAAGAGGGCAAAAATGAGTCAATAGAATACTGTGTTGCTAAGAACGCATGCTTGTTACATTAGATACACTCTATGTATTTTTAGCTATGATACTTTTATCCTGCTATAATTCCCTGTCTTTGTATTGCTGTTATTGATAACTACCAATGAGAAAGTTGAAGATGCTAAAGTATCAGCACCACTTGTCTTCCTCTGTGTTCTGCTACTGCTACAGATAAGATAATTAATATCTCCCAAAGGCCTGTATACTAAAGGTCTAGTTGTTAGCATGTGGTGTGACTGGCAAGTGGCACAATCCTTAGATTACTAGGCCTAGTAGAAGGAAGTTAAACAATAGGAAATATGTCCTTGTAGGGGATATTGAAATGCCATGTTTTCCTTTGCTTCCCAGCTACCCTCAGATGAATGGATCTTTTCTATTATATATTCTTTCCAGGAGATAGTGTTGCACAGTGAGTCCAAAACCACAAGTTGAGTGAACAAAAATTCAAACCTCTGAAATGATGAGTCAAAATATATCTATTCTCTCATGTATTCTCTTACAATAACAGAATGGTGACTAATAGGAATATCTTAATAAGGATTATAGGCATGGGGTTTCATTATTCAATCAGGAAATGTTTGCCAAGGAGAGGCACTCACAAGATACTTGGAAGGTTGACCAACAACAGAAGGAACAATATAGTGTTATTGAAAGATATACGTGGCCACATTGGTGCTAGTAGATGGTGGAGGTTTACTTAATCTGTGGGCATCTTCTAGTGACTCACTCATTGTGATGATTCATGCATTTGAGATGTTGGTGACTTTTTTATATTATTATGCTATACAATGGCTTCCTAGAAGCTGTTAGCTTTCCATCCACCTCCATCAGAAATCTTATGGGACTGTCATTTTCTACATAAAATATCTTTCTCCCTGAAGTCTTTCAAGTGATTTCCATTTTCCTGACCAGATTATACCAAGGAACAAGTGGCTACTAGGATGGGTGAATAGAAATTCTTAGGAACAAGTAGACTCTGGATGGAAGAGGACATCTGTGGGATTTTCATCAAGGGTATGGAGTGTACAGTTGCTGCTACTACTCTACAAAGCAACCTTATCACTTTAGGATATTTAGGTGAACTCACTTTACAAATTAAAACATGACTAGACCATCAACTTTCCTTGAACATTTTTCTGTAATACAAATTAAAGTAGCTCCTACCTCTTATCTGTCTGCACCTTATATACATAACATATATACACAACCTATCTTAGTTTGCTAGCTTTTAAAGACTATCTTAATTGTTACTTACTTTTCTGTAGCTTTCAAACTCTCTCAATCAATCTGACCCCCTTTCCAATATTTCCAAGGTAGGAAGAAAACCTCTCCTCTATTACATTTCAGTAGGTAGTCTTCACTTACAACATAGACACACATAGCAGGCATTTAATCAAAGACTTGCTGAATTTAGACTTTTTGATAGAAGCTCTTGTTTTCAATCTTCTTGCTGAAAAGATCTCACATATTTCTATCATTTATACCTGAATCAGCATATACAACTGTTGTTTCTTTGGCACTATCATTCTGAGACTTATGTCTTTCTCTTGATTAAAATTCAGCTTCAAATCCATTCTTCAAAGCAGTTTCAACTGTATTGTTGCTAACTATAGACCCTTCCCATGAGAAAGACTATCATTCCCTCTATCCTCAACTAAAACTATCTTCAGAGAAGTGGTCATATCCTGAAAACAGAACCTTATCAAAACTTTGCTCTTCAACCTGTTGGTTGGTGTAAAATGGACTTATGACAGTGGAGGTTTATATGCTCTGTGAGACATATTCACATCTTTAAACAAACAATGGGACCAGATTAGCCATAGGCAAATGATGATAAGTCTTATATCAAATAAATTCAATGTAATCAAAATATCATAGGAAGTCCATATTTTCTTTTTGTTGAAATGAATGCATTTGGTTGCTAAGCACCAAAAATCTGTACTTCTGTAGCATTTCCTAAGCAAAATAATTAAAACAACATCCCTATTTCACAGAACTAAATTACAATGTTAGGTTTAGAGAGATAGATTAACATCAAATTTAAGTCCATTGATATTTCATTATTTTTCTTTGGTCATCAGAGCTCCCTAGGGCACTCAACTCTCACTTGTGGTATTAACCAGCAAAATTATTCACATATTTTCCTCCATATGTACATTCTATGGTTTAACTTATAGAGACTTATATAATGATTTATTATATCATGTCTATATATTTTTAAAAGACTATGTGAACATGAAATTAACCATTTTTAAAATATCTTTCATATGTTAGCTCTGTTTTATCACTAGCCAATATTTAAAGGCAAAGTATACCTAGAAAAATATCATCTTATAATGTTATTATAAAAGATTTTTCACATGACCTACCAAACAAATTTGATTTTCTCTTTGGCAGGTTCTATTCAAATATCTTTACATGACCACTACTTTCACTTCATATCTATATCTATATCTATCTATCTATCTATCTATCTATCTATCTATCTATCTATATATATATATATATATGTATGTATCTATGTATCTATCTATGTATTTTTATGTATGTATGTATGTATGTATGTATGTATTTATGTATGTATGTATCTATCTATCTATCTATCTATCTATCTATCCATCCACCTATCTACACACACACACAGATAGTATTTTTATCATTTCAGCTTCATTTTTTTGCTTGCATTCTACACAGTACTGTTTAAATCTATAGTCTTTCTTCAAGAATTGCAAACAAAAACAAAACAAAACAAAACAAAACTGTTCATGTGAACTAAGCAAGATGCACAAAGACAAGTAAATCATGTTGTTTCATAAGTAGAAACTAAAATGTTAACCAAAAATAAAATAATCATTACAAGGCATGGGGAAGGATGAGATGTCAGAAGAAGAGAGTGGATAGGAGTGACTATATATGATCAGTGCACCCCATATGCATGTGTGGAATATGACAATAAGCCTCATTAATATGAATGATTTTTACATGTTGACAAACACAACAGTGGCTGATATGAGAAAGCAATCTCAGTTAAAGCAGTGGGTAATTACTCTATTACCCAGACACAGAGAGTGCATAAAATGAGGTGATGTCCCAAAGTTAATGAAGCCGAGTACTCCACTGTGAAATAGCTTCTTTTTGGAATGCTGGTGTTTCCTCAGTAGCCCTAGACATAGCATCTTTTGACATGTACTCCAAAGAAGAACACCAATATCAGCCAATACAAATAACAGAGATCAAAAGATTCTTTTGGATTTCATAATCATTTTGACTGTGGTATTGATACATTTATAATAAGAAAACTTTGGGAAAAGTATAAACAGGAAGTTTATGCTTTATGTGTGTCTTATACATAGAATTTACAGGCAATTTCATGCTGTGCTTTAAATAAGTTGTACATGAAAAGAGTTTCATGGTATGGTATTTTCAGCATGTAATGTCATGTCTGACTTTCATGATTTCAGATTTGAGAAAAGTTATAGTTTCAGATTTTCATATTAGGTTCCAGCTGCATAGGTACAGCTTTATTGCCATTGTTTTTCAAAGAAACCACTGAAATGTAAGTCTGTAAGTCTGAATATTTTCTCTCCATATCACAACAGATGAACTATAGTATCCCTTGAGTGTGAACAACCAATTTTGAAAAATGCCCTGAGGAACACTTCTTCCCATCAGGTAGTTCAGGGACCAAAGAGATGCTACTGTTTTATCTTCTGTTGGTTCTTAACTCTGTCCACTGTGCCTCATAGCTCTTAAACAATGGCCATGTGTCTTCCATGGCTGTGTGATACCTATCATGGAATGTGTCTTGGATTGAAGATTTGATGAACTATGGTCCACTATTCTTCCTAGAAAGTAGATATTTTCATTTCTACTATTTTTATTTCTCTATTAAATTTACTACACTTTCTGTGAGCACTCCATAGCCTCAGTAATAGTGTCAGGCCTTAGGACATCCCCTTGAGCTGGATCAATACCACTTTGTGCTTGTCACTGGGACCTATCAGGACTTCCTCATAGAAGAACCATCAAGTAACTTAAGGAGTCAGATGCAGTTATTTGTACACAATCAATTGACAGAAGCTGCTGACCCCTGTGGTTGAATTAGGGAGAGGCTGGAAGAAGCTGAGGAGGAGGGCAACCCTGTAGGAGGACCAGCAGTCTCAATTAACCTGGACCCCTAAGATCTCTGGACCACCAACCAGCCACCAAACAGCAGCTGATTTGAGGCCCCCAACACATATACAGCAGAGGACTTCTGGGTCTGGGTTCAGTCAGAGAAGATAGACTTAACCAGCAAGAGACTGGAGGCCCCAGGGAGTTCAGAGGTCTGGTTGGGTGGGAGGTAGAGAGTGAGGACATCCTTGTGGAGACAGGGAGTGGGAAGGAGGTATAGGATATGGAACAGTTGGAGGGTGTCAGGGGAGGGAATAAAATATAGAATGTAAATAAATAAATAAATAAATAAATAAATAAATAAAATGGAAAAAATGACTACACTTTAGTAGAGGGAAGTAAAGAGAAATATAAATATACCTTTAGGTACAGCAGACAACCATTAGGAGCAGAGATCTGGATATAACTTGTTACCACATCATGCTCTCTAGCAGGGGCCAAGTGACATTATGCATAAACTTTTTCTTGGAGTTTTAAGACCTCATCTGTACAGAGTATATGAGCTCCCCAAAGGACTCTCTCATGAGCCAAACTTAGCCACAATATCCTGGGTGACAGATGGGTGATGATTCTCTACAGAGTCCCCTACACAGAGTCATGAGTAATCTCATTCCTAGTTCAGCTTCAGATGATGATCATGGAGATCTAGGGAAGTCAGTGTATCTAATGGATGCATGACTTCAGTTGATCTGTGCAGAGAGATTTAAGAGTTTGAATTGAGGACAATGAGCAGTTAATGTAGGTTTGTGCATATGAGTATGCTATATATAACTATATCTATGCTTTTGAAGCAGCAAAGCAGAAGCTCCCTCTGTAAGAATGACAGATTGTTAGAGTTCATCCATTCGAAACCCCTGTTCTTTCCTGAGGTGCCTATGCCCGTGTGTATAATTAAGTGTGCTGTCGAAAGTGCAAGCTCTGTTGTCAACAATTTCAGTTGTCTCTATTGCATCTGGTTGCATCTGCCACTTATTTCTGGGCCTGGGAGAATCACACAGTCCTATGCCACAGTGCCCTAAGACAAATCGGTGCTCCAGCCAAGATTCTGATTACTACTCAGTTCTCAGGTCTCTGGAGGCTTTGCAGCCACACACCTCCTTTATTTTCATAGAACATAGTCTCAACTTGTTTTTATACAACATTGGCATCAGCCCTATCAGTAATAGACTCAGCAAAGTGTTCGCACAGCAAACAAGGGGCTTCATGTGTGACAAGAAGAGGAGATGTGGTCAGAAAATATTTCAGCTTCAAGAATTTGCCATCAACAATCATGATGGTGAAAACAGACTGAAAGACCTGACAGAGTTTGTCACTGCCGTGGCAACACACATATTTTTGTAGATATAATTTGAACAACCTGCCTGTGACAAGATCTAGCTAGAATCATATCTCCCTTAGCCATCAAAATAATCAAAGAGAAGAAATGAAGAAATGGGGCTTATTTATCCTGATTTTTTAATTAAGTGTCAAACCATGTGATGTGGTATTGTGGGTGTAATTTACTTATTGCCTGCAATAGCCCCATGAAGTAAATTTTCCTATCTTACCCATTTTAGATAAATATGATATCATTAATCAAAAGTGAAGAAGGACAAAATGTTTTGTAGAAATCATGCCTCAATACAGATTTCAAAGTAAAAACAACCCAGAAGATAAATTTTTGTCTTCCCATCTTCCTCTTTTAGATTTCAGAGGAAAACACTTTCTCTGTCTTGTACTCGTCCAGGTGATAAACTCCTACTTTGAAATCCTATTGGTTGCCAGGCACATCCATCCCTCTCCGCTGAATGATGTTCAGAAGCTAAAACTGAGGTACCTCCTCTCAACAAAGTAATGTTTCTTACTCTACTGACTCTTTAGCCACCACAGCCTCTGGGAATTGTTTTTTCTTTCTCTACTACTTGCCTTCCTTCCCAGTGTGGCTGCAGATATCTGCTGGAAAAAAAAAAAAAACAAGGTTGGTATATTTAAAGCTGATGTATGAAGTTCAAGAGGTTGTCTGATTGATACCTCTTGGTTTCTTAGACATACTCTGGTCTCATACTGCATGAAGCTCCTGGACTCGTATCCTGCTTGCTAAGGTTCCTTAATTGACTCTTTATATAAAGAATACTCTCTTGCTCTTATAACTGCTCAGAACAACCTAGGATGTGTTCCCCAAACCCAATGTAGTTACAGTAATCATGTTAAGTCTGCTGCTTCCTTTCCATACTTGTGCCACTGAGTATGGCAGCTGTTCTAGTCCATGCCTATAGATAGTAAGCTACCACAGGGAAAGACAGGTTCATAATGCTGCCTTAAAATGTTAGGCTTCAAATATTTTTTTCTAATGATCTTTCCATCACCAGAGAAAATGGTTAAGTGAAAGAGGCTGTTGGTAACTCAGCAGAAAGTCTAGTGTACCTGAAAGAGCATCCTAGAAGTCAATGCATTTGCACATTCTTAGAGGAAGTCTTGCATTTGGTCACCTGGCTGTTGCTAAGGTAACTCTGCTCTCTTATTATTCTCTGTGTAGCAATGATAGTGGACATAAAATCCATTTCGCGAAACAGCAAACATCCATGGGTAATTTGAAGCTCTGAAATCTTGGGCTCACAAATAAATCTCACACTTTTCACGCAATCATGTAACTGTCACAAATGCCTGCACTAGGAATGTATCTTTCTTTTCTAAAATGTTCCCAAGAATTAAATTGACATATAGATTTGAATTTCATTAAGTATTCCTAAACAAAGGAGAGGATGACGAGCTTTAGAAGAGTTATATTTGGAAAGAAATGATAGGGCATTAGTTCTGAGAGAAATGAGCTCCTAATAATATTAAGATGTAATGTCGGACAGTATTCAACAGGTGGTCAATAAGTGTTCATTTGTCTTCTCTTGTCCCCAGGAAGTATCAAATAATAGAAGCCAAGCCTCATGGTTCTTCTAATACATGTCATAATTGCCACTGATGGCAGCAGAAAATGGCTGATAGGCTTTTATGATGTTCATACTCTAACATTATTAACCTGGCCAAGCGATCCAATCACCAAAGATAAAATGAAAAGTCACTATATGCTGTCTCACCGTTTCTAGCTGGTTCCATAAGTACATCTATACATGGAGACAGTGATGCCTTGGTGGAGAAACAAGTAAAGAAAAGCATATTCCAGCTTGTTTGTTTGATATTGTAGTGGAGGCCTTTTGGAAACCCTTATCTGGAAACTCTTGGCACACAATTTTAGTGTGTTTGGTTTTATTTTGTTTTGTTTTCCTGTTAGGATAAATTACTCTGACAAAGGCATCTTAATGGAGAAGGAGATTTCATGGCTCACAGATTGAGCAAAGTCTATCTCTATGGCAAAGTGAAGCATCCATGAGTTTAAAGCAACTTGCACATTGCCTCAACAATCTTACTGCTCAGCTTATTTTCTCATTTGTGTATAATCCTCTGCTGAGGAAATAGTCCTACTTGTAATCAAGATGTGTCCTCTCACATCAATAAGTCTAACCAAGGCAATTCCTCCCAGGCATGCCTTAATTCTACATTCTTTTGATAATCAACACTAGCCGCCACAGCGTACGTGCTGACCTGGCTTCCTTCAGACAAAGGCTTCAGAAAAGAGAGGGTCTGATATGAATGCTCATCAGCTTGTATTAATGTCAAGGGCTCCATATGCTTTTTTTAAATCTATCACTTAGCCCAGCAACAGAAGCCCCCAAACCAAGGGCAGGTTTGCCCAGCCATTCCACTGGCCCCAGTACAAAGAAATTTACTTGTTTATGTGTGTCATAGACCCATTTGTGCTTCCTGTTTTTATCACTAGAGAAAAAGCCGTCCTCTAGTTTCAATGTCTCTATGTGATGCCTTGTTGACAAACTTCAGCCTATGGCTGGAAAGTGAAAATTCCAAGGTAACAAGAGATTGTCTAGTAAGCTCTCCCTTTCCAGGTCAAAGATGGCTGTATTTTATGGGTCTCTTCATCCAGTCACTAGTGGAAAAGCAAGGGAGATCTTTATAGTCCCAGTTATAAGGCCATCTTCAAAACCGAATCACCCCAAATATCCCACATTTTTGTAAAATCACATTGAGAGTAAGGATTTCAATATCTGATCCAGAGGTCTTTTTTTTAATATTTTTTATTATTACGTATTTTCCTCAATTACATTTAGAATGCTATCCCAAAAGTCCCCCATACCCTCCCCCCCACTTCCCTACCCACCCATTCCCATTTTTTGGCCCTGGCATTCCCCCCCTGTACTGGGGCATATAAAGTTTGCATGTCCAATGGGCCTCTCTTTCCAGTGATGGCTGACTAGGCCATCTTCTGATACATATGCAGCTAGAGTCAAGAGCTCCGGGGTACTGGTTAGTTCATAATGTTGTTGCACCTACAGGGCTGCAGATCTCTTTAGCTCCTTGGATACTTTCTCTAGCTCCTCCATTGGGGGCCCTGTGATCCATTCAATAGCTGACTGTGAGCACCTACTTATGTGTTTGCTAGGCCCCGGCCTAGTCTCACAAGAGACAGCTATATCAGGGTCCTTTTAGCAAAATCTTGCTAGTGTATGCAGTGGTGTCATTGTTTGGAGGCTAATTATGGGATGGATCCCTGGATATGGCAGTCTCTAGATGGTCCATCCTTTTGTCTCAGCTCCAAACTTTGTCTCTGTAACTCCTTCCATGGGTGATTGTTCAGCCCATAAAACTTGTATTTCAAAAATAAACAATAACATCCACAAACAGCATTAACTTCAAATACACACATATTATGGCAAACTCTATTAGAAACAGCATTCAGAGAATTCTAGTGTTGTCTTAGTGAGGATTTCTATTGTTGCAATGAAACATTATGACTGAAATCAAGCTGGGGAGGAAAGGGTTTAATTTGTCTTCTACTTCCACATTGTAGTCCAACATTGAGGGCAGCCAGGACAGGAGCTCAAACACGGCTGGAACTAGGAGGCATGAGCAAATACAAAGACCATAGAAGAGTGCTGCACAGTGTATTTCTCCCCCAGGCCTTGCTCAGTCCTTTGGCTTCTCCCACATCTCTCACTCAGTTCACTTTAATATAGAACCCAGGACCAGGAGCCCAGGGGTGGCCCTACCCACAATGGGCTGGGCCCTCCTCCACTGATCTCTAATTAAGCAAATGCCTACAGCTGGATTTTATGGAGGTATTTTTTTTTCAGTTGAGGCTCTCTTCTCTTTGATGACCCTAGCTTGTGTCAAGTTAACATAAAACTAGCCAGTACATATGTGAATTGTAGTCTTTTGGACACTTTAGCATGGCAGTGTGAGAAAAGTTTCCCAGGACTGTCTTTTTATTATTATAGAGAAATAGTAGGGCTATAGGAACCTGGGAGGACTGCAGAGGTCTTGATGGTGCTTGGACTCTGGCCTGTGAGAAAAATTTTGCTGATGAGGTCACTCTCTGTATAGCATTTTTCTGACAACAGACCAAACAGACAAAAGAAGACATATTGGGAACATGGTTCATGATACATTGATACTTGATATCTGAATGTCTGTATATTCCTAACATACTGGATCATTTAAGTAGGCACAAGAGTCAACAATCAAGATTTAATAGATTGTTTCCCCCCAAAGGCCTCACTTTCTTGAATACTTGGGTTTTCAACAGAATTGACATCTTCATATGTTTCCTTAATGTCCTGTTCTATCATAGGACCACACGATTGAGGAAGAAGGTCAGCAACCATCTTGGAAGAAGCAGGTGGATAGATATCAGGCATTCTGAAACCTGATAAATGTTTATGAAAAATATTCTGCCTGCAGTTTCATTCTTAATAAGGAAAATTTCCACAGCTTTTATACATTTCTCCAAATAATTAAAACCTAGAAGAGTGATAGCAACCCAGACGGGGCTAAATACATCTCCATGATTTACACTTGGCAATGTCAGTTTCTTACTGGCTGGTCATTTGCAGGGTTTACTAGTAGGCTCTACATTCAATTGCAAGAATAATTTGAGCATTTATTATTCCTCACTTATTCCATTTGAAGTTATTTTTTCTACAGTCCAATGTCCCTATCCAGGCTTTCTGTTTATCTGTGTGCGAACATACCTGCTGGCTCAAATGATCACTCAAAAGACTTCGTGTTTCTCATTCTGGAAGTATTGGTGGCAACAAAGCATGTATTTTTATCTCATCTCTGGTGCAAGCACACCAGACACTTCCAAAAGGACAGGTTTTCTTTCTAAATAAAGCACTCTTACACATGGAATAGTCCCCAGTGACAGAACAGGTTGTCATCTTCAGCTTGCATGCCCCTTGTCCCCTGGAAGGTACTTGCCACCTGGGAAAGGATGTCTGCACCAAGGAGTAGTTGCTTGAGTCTATGTTACACAGTGGTCCCCTTGTCACTGTTTGTAATTTTCAGCCATACCTGGAGTTCAAAACTATTTAAATGGAAAGGGAAAGCTCCTACCAGGTACACTGAAAAATGTTGACAGAATTCTCTCCTGTAATAAACTTCAAAACCCAAGGCACAAAGTAGTGCAATGTGTAGGTGATTTCTTTTTCTTTCCTATTTTGACTACAATCTAATATTTTTGTAGTTTCCACTGGAAAAAATAGAATAGTGTGGTTGCCCAGTGGGATACATTTCTCTCTTTGTGCAGGGGTTCTCGCAGGATGCATGGCTCCATCACACCACTTACTGGCTAATGAAGGAAGAACTAATTTGACTATATCAATGCATCACTATATAGTATTAATCCTCAGAAAAATATTTGTAGTTGTTTAATGCAAAATAGATTTGCAGAAAATTTTGTTAGTTAGTGATACCTTAAATGGGCAAAGACATCATCAAAGAGGTTAGAGTCATGTTAGAGGCTAAGAGCCAAAACTGGATCCCTAGAATGTGTTTTCATTATTTTTTATTTATTATAAATAAAATTTAATCAAAATGCAATTCCATTACTCCAACTCTTCCCTTCGCTTCCTCCAAAACACCCCTTATTTTATTTAATTCAATTTCCAGTGCTTATGCCATTAACTGTCACATGTCTCCAATTCAGTATTAGTAGACCCTTAATCACACCTTTATCAGTAATCTCAGTTTAGTTTCTACAGTTCAAGGGGGAAAATGGAATTTAAATGGACTCTTTCAGATGTTCCAGGTGAGGTAATTCTTAGGTAAGTATGCATCAAAAACAAATGTTGGACCCATAGAAGACTTCATCTTTTCTGAAATCCCAAATAGAGAAAGATATTACAAAAGAGGTTTTATATTCTCCTCTCCTACAATGAAAAGGGAACCCCACCAAAAATGACTTTACAGTCATTCTTCTGATTGAATAAAGGTACCACTACTACTGAAATCAAGAGTCCCAGACCATCTGCCAAAAAATTTCCTGTAGTACCCTGGACACTCTTTCTGTGGACCTACTGGCTGGCTCTTTATCCTTCATCTTCTTCCTGGCTACTGACTCTGACTTCTCTCCATAATAACACTGCAAACATAGCAGAGCATTATAAAGACAAGATAGAACAGGAAAAGAGAGTTTAAGGAAAGTTCTTTCTGGTGATCTGTTCATACTTCAGGTTACCCTGAAACAAGAAGCAAAACCTCTTCTTTAAACACTGGTTAGAACATCCTAGTCTCTCTTCTCTGTTGCAATTGAGTCCTGCTTTCTATTGCACATTTTATTAGCCATGCACTTCAGACAACTCTGTTTACAACATGGTAAGAAAGAGTTACTGATTGGACAGAATGTCCTTCCATGATTTCTCACCTCACTGTTCAAGGATCCCTTTCCTGACTATGTTCTAATACGAACAGTAGCACTGCTCAGTTTGGGATAGGAAACTTGCCACCTTTCTCAGCCTTCCAATTCCTCTCTAAATGACAGTAGAGGAACTTGAGCTCCTGGGGCAGGAGCCTCATTGCCTTGCTAGAGAGAGAGGAAGCACCTTTGTGGGTGTTAATAACTTTGCTATTTTTGTAAATTAATGTCCATGTTTTATTCAAGTTTGTTTTATTTTTACGAAGTGGCATTTTTTTTCCAGTTTGAAACATCAGCTCTAGGGTAACAGAATATTAGGTTGTCATGTTTACTTAGTTTCTCTGTCTCTTTGGGGTTTTTTCATTAATTAATTAATTTATTTATTCACTTTACATCCTGGTCATTCCCCATTCTACCCCCTTATACCATCTCTCCTCCCAGTCTGCTTATTGTTATTCTCCACTCCCCGCAAATTTAATGATGATAAAATACACATAACATAAAAGTACCATCTTCAGCATTATAAGTGTTCAATTCAGTGGTGTTGAATGCAAGCACAGTATTGTGTATCCATCATGAACAAGTAGCTCCACAATTCTTTTAATCTTTTAATAATTTTAAACCTAAAATCATTAAGTATTAACTTGTCATCCTTTTCCTAGTCCCCGGCAGCTGCCATGTTATTTTCTGTCTATAATGTTAACTCTTCTAAGAACTGTATGTAAATGAAACCAACAATTTCCTTTTTGTTTTCTGTAAGAAATTTGACCGAAATAAATGGGTTAAGACCGGAAAAGAAAGCCTTTGACTTGCTTGTAATGCATTAGCAAAAAATCAGGAAGCACCCTCCAAGACTGGCCTCAAAGTAATGAGCTGAGATCTGGTTGCCAAACAAATAAAAAGAAGGAATTCAGTACACAGAGAGGGAGAAGAAAATAACATTGTTAGAAATTACAGAATAAGAAACCAATTCATTTCAACTGGTTTTGCATTGAAGTCTTTCATATACTTGTACTTGAGTTTTGGGAAGGGCAATACATATGGATCTATTTGCATGCTTGTACATGCCCACATCAAGTTAGACAAGTACCATTTGTTGAAAATGCTTTCACTTTTCTTTTGTGTCTAATTATGGTTTCTTTGTCAAAAAAAAAAATCAAGGTGCGTGGTTTTATTTATGGGACTTCAGTTAGATTCCATTGATCAACCTGTCTGTTTTATAGCAATAGTGTGTGGTTGTTAATGCTCTAATTATTATCAAGCTTGAATTAGGGAAGATAATAGCCCTGTAAATTCTTCTATTGTACAGGATAATTTTAGCTATCCTGAGGTTTTTGTTTTTCAATATGAAGTTGAGTATTATTCTTTTAAGATCTGCAAAGAATTGTGTAGGAATTCAGTATAGAATTGCTTTGAATCTGCAGATTGCATTTGGTAAGACTGCCATTTTTACTATGTTAATTCTATCAACCCATGAAATTTGGAGATATTCCCATCTTCTGATATATATATATATATATCTCAAAGACACTTTGTCAGAATGACTAAGATCTAAATCATAAGTGACAGTTCACGTTGGTGAGAATGTGGAACACTCCTCCATTGCTGATGGGAATGCAAACTTATACAGCCTGTTTGGAAATCATTATGGTATTTTCTCAAAAAAAAATTGGGAATAGTTCTACGTCAAGACCCAGCTATGCCACTCCTAGACATATACCTGAAGTATGCACCACCATACAACAAGGATACTTACTCAACTAGATTCATAGGAGCTTTATTTGTAAGATACAGAAAGTAAAAAAAAAAAAAACTATATATCTCTCAACAAAAGAATGGGTGAAGAAAATGTGGTACATTTACACAGTGGAGTTTTACTTAGCTGTTAAAAACAATAACCGTGAAATTTGTAGGCACATAGGTAGAACTAGAAAAAAACATAAAAACAAAAAACATCATCCTGCATGAAGTAACCTAGATCCGGAAGAAAAACATGGTATGTGTTCACTTGGAAGTAGATATTAGCTATAGAGAATAATCATGCTATAATCCACAGACCCAGAGAAGCTAACTAATAAGGAAGGCTCAAGGGGACACTTGAATTTCCCTGTGATGGGAAACTAGAATAGAGCAGACATAGTAGGTTAATGTTGGAGTTTTTTGACTAGTACATGAGCAAGGTAGAGGTAGAGGTAGAGGTAGAGGTAGAGGGAGAGGGAGAGGGAGAGGGAGAGGGAGAGGGAGAGGGAGAGGGAGAGGGAGAGGGAGAGGGAGAGGGAGAGGGAGAGGGAGAGGGAGAGGGAGAGGGATAGAGGGAGAGAGTATTGGGAGAGACAACTTAAATTGGGGAAGGGCATCTCTGGGAGGAGTTAGAAACCCAGTGCAATAGAAACTTCCAGGAAGCTCCAAGGGTGGCCCTACATAAGACTCCTAACAATGGGAAATGCAGAACCTATACTGGCCATCTCCTGTAACCAGGCAAAACTTCCAGTAGAGGTACTGGTACACCAATGCACCCACAAACCCTTCAACTTAAAATTTGTCCTGTGTACAAGATGTGTTGGGGCAAAGTTAGAGCAGAAATTGTGGGAGTAGCCAACCGTATTTGAAACCCATGCCATGAGAAGGAACATAGCCCTAATACTACCTGGAAAGCCAGGACCTAGAGCCTGGATATCCCAGAGAACTAAGGTAGAAAATTATTCCTAATGATTTCCTGTTATACTCATAGATTGGTGTTTAGCCCAATTGTCATCAGAGAGGCATTAACCAGCAACTGATGGATACTGAACCAGAGATCAACAGCTGAACACTAGGCAGAGCTCTTGGAATCCTGCAGAAGAGGGAAACAGAGTGTAGAAGCCAGAAAAATCAAGGATACCAGAAGAGATCCCATAAGATCAACCATAAGGGCTCACAGGGGCTGAATAGACAACCAGGGAGCCTGCATGGGTCTGATGTAGGCCATCTGCATCTATGTTACAGTTATGTATCTTGGTCTTCTTATGGGACTCCTAACAGTGTTAGCATGGCTGTCTCCCTTGCATGTTTTAGGGACCCTTTCTCCTACTGGGCTACCTAGTTCAGCCCTAATATGAACCAAAGTACCTAGCTTTACTGTTACTTGATCTGTGTTGTTGGTTGATATCCATGGTAGACCTGTCCTTCTCTGAAAGAAGGAGTAATAGTTCATGGGGGCAAAGGACAGGGGAGACTGAGAGGAGAGGAGAGAGAGAAAACTATGGTTGGGATATAAAAAGGAAGGAAGGAAGGAAGGAAGGAAGGAAGGAAGGAAGGAAGGAAGGAAGGAAAAGTAAATGAATTTTTAAAAACAAAACAAAAATCAAAAAATAAGCAAACAAACAAACAAACAAAAAAGAGCTGGGGCTCCAATCTCCACGTGAACAATTTGAAAGTTCTCATCTCTCTGATAGCACCCTTTAAAGAGAACTGGGAATTACATTCTAGGGTATTGCTGGTCTTAAACATGGGTGTGGTGTGTCAGTCAGCTTTCTATCATGGTTATAAAATATCTGAAATAATCACCTTATAAAAAATAAAGGGTGATATATATATATATGTATATGTATATGGCCTGACATTTATTAAGTTTTGAATTCATGGTGACATGGTTCTTAGTTTAGGTCTGTGGCAGCACACTGTATCATGACAGGGGTTAGCAGTGGAAGAAGCTACTCACTTCAAGATTGTGAGGCTGTAAAGCAAATAGAAAGAAACTCAAAGCCTGAGGTTCCAATTTACTTCAAGTGGATGCTTCCAATGACCTAACCTCCTCCCCACTGGACTCTTCTAACAGTTTACAGTAGCACCACAGGCAGAGGACCTATAACCACGATCCTTTGGGAAACACTATTCCAAACAGAAGTGCACACGAATGACCACGTGGGATTCTCTTGCCTTGAACAAGCTGCTCATTGCCAGGCTAAAGGTATTCACGTGGGACTGAAATAGTGCATCTACAACGCAAGCTGAAGCTGCATTCAGGATTTGCATGTTCTTACATCAGGAGATGGGAGCAAAGACAGAGAGGGGAAATGTTATGGGGGATAAAAGAGTAAGATACAAACCCATCTGGCTTGTGAGACACTTGTAAAGAAAGATGTAGTCATGGCAAAGTACAATAGAAAGGGAGGGGAATGGAAGGCCTCACGTGGTCATGGACAATAAGGAAGAAATCTCAGTTCTTTCTTATGGGCAGTGGCAGGCATGGACACTCAGAGCCATAAGGAGGAGGCACAATTCGGAGCTGGAACTTTTGCAGCTGTCTTTATGCTGCATCTTCTGCTGTCTTTTCCTTTCAATTTGTTTCTGCTTACTTTACTTTGACACACCTCATTTAACATAAACATGGTGCAAATGAGCAGGGCCTGAGTGTCTGCAGAGATAGCGATCACTTAACACCCAGCGAGCAGGTCAAGAAAGTAGCATTCTGGGGTAAAAAAACAAGCTTACTTCCCTGCAGAGGGACATACCCATCTCCTCAGCCAATGAGTTGGATAAACATTGGACAAACAACTTCTAGCCATGGGGGTTGCCGATCTGAAAGGAAATGAGCTACCATATCACTGGAGGTTTTCCAATCCTGAATAATTTGCTAAACCCCTACTAGGACTGAGGAAGATGCCAATGAAGATGCAAAAAGATAGACCTGTTTTCTTATGATCTCAAAAAACAAAACAAAACAAAAACAAACAAACAAACAAACAAAAAACAGGCAACCCCCCCCCCCCTGAGAGCCCCAGCAGCCTGGAGAGGTGGTAGGTTTTACTTCCCATAATGAAGGAGAAATCTGAAAAGAATTTGATAAGAGCAAGAGGCACAAAATTGACTCATCCGAATATTTAGACCAACATCTTATCAGTAAATATTCTTTTCAAATACGGTCTCAACTGATCATTATTTAGACACATGGATAGAAGCCAGTGAGATCATTCAATAGGTAAAGGAGTTTCTATCACAAGCCCAGTAACATGAGTTTGATCCAAAGAACCTACAGAAAGGTAGAAGAAGAGAACCACCTCCACAATATTGTCTGATAACACCTCTCTCTATACATGGATTTCCAACACACAAACTACACATATACACAGAATAACTGATAATAATTTTTAAATTTAGAAATATTAGCAGGCTTCCTCATAATGCAGCATTTCAGGGGCAATAGCACAGAGATTATGAAAAATTTAACTATGAGCTCTATGGGATTGATTTCTCACTGAACGTATCTAGGTTTGAAGCTCAACTCAGCATCCCGGCCCCTCCCACACAGGTGATCATAGTCTACAGCATCTACTGACAGCTTCTAATGCAGCACTTCTGGGCAAATCACTTAATCTCCTTATGACTCACTTTCTTTACCTGTATAATGGAAAAAATAATAATTTCTTCCATTTTATGATTAAAGGAAATAAAATATGTCTTAGTCAATAAATCAGAAGCTTCAAGTGTTTGTTATGTCTCTCAGTCACTCGTGCCCCCCCCCCCCGTGTGTGTGTGTGTGTGTGTGTGTGTGTGTGTGTGTGTTCATGTGCTTGTAAATAAAGCAGCATACACACCTGTTCAAAATCATTTGGCTACAGGCATTTGGGACTCTCTTTTGAGTTCCCTCCTTCCCAAACCCTACATTCTCACATCACTGTGAACTTTCCTGCTCTGGTCTCCATGCAGTTCCTTTCCCATTTCTTTTATTTCAGGAGACTCAGCTTAGTATTCGTTCATTCAGTTCATATAGCCCTGGTAGTTTCTACTTAGACCAGAGAAATGAGAGGAAATTGCAATAACACATTCTTTGTCTTGTTTATTCCTTCTAGTAAGCTGTTAAAATTTGGACTTTTCCCAGCTGTCTCATTTAATGTTTTGCTTACAGCCACCTGTTGTGTCTCTATTTTTAAACACTTATTGTTTACCAGTTTGGTATCTAGAATTCTAGCTTGTTTTTAATGCTATTGACATTGTCTCATTTATCTTGTGATTTAAGATACACTCTACAATACTTAACTGTTATATTAGTTTGTTTATTTACTTAGTTTTATTTCTTATTTTTGTTCATATATGTAGGTGGCTGCAGAGGCTAGCGAATCCCATGGAACTCAGAGAAGTCTACGTTTTTTAAAAGGCTATTTATTGTGTTACTAATAGTTTTAATTTTCATTTAACGTCCACTTTACATTACATACATTTGTTGGGGATTGATTCTAATACTTTCACTTAATCAGGTCCCCAAAATTGGAATCTGTATGTCCAAATGCTGAAGGTCCTTGTCTACAAATGGTTTTTGATCAATCAATAAAGAATCAATGGCCAATGGTTGCACAAGTAGACTGAGGTAAGATTTGCCTAGGTGAGGAACTGGGGAAGAGGAGAAAGGAGAGATCGCCATGGGGAAAAACAGAAACCAGACCTAATAGCCCATCAATGTGTGAGAATCAGGGAAAGTGACCACATGGGCTTCTTCCCTAATTCTATTTGAAGTAGCAGAGATGAAATATAAATTTTAAAAGATGTTAGCTCAGAAGTACTGGAGGGGCACGTTCACTTGTAGCAGGAAAGATTAGAACTGCCCAACATTTGAGCTAGTCAAGGGATCCTAAACTTAACTGCGTGTGTGTGTGTGTGTGTGTGTGTTTGTGTTTGTGTGTGTGTGTGTGTGTGTGTGTGTGTGTGTGTGTGTGTCTTTCATTTGTGAATCTAGAGGGCTCTGGCAGGAGGTTGGGAATGTGACCTACTGAGAGCACAAAGCAGATCAACTAACTACTGCTACAAACACTTATTTTTAGACACAAACAGGGTGAAATAATTTAATATAAATATAATATAAATAATGCAAAATTAAATTGAAACAGTGAGCATAAGTCCCCTGCTCAGCTTACCCCATTGGCACATATTTATGTAGCCTGCATAATTCTGGACTATTACAAACAGTGGAGAAAACTGGAGAACGGGAAAGATAGCCTGTTTTGCCCTCACACTCCTGAACCCTTTCCATTACCAATAGAGGTTTCACCACATTCTGTCAACTTTATGCACCAGAGCAAAAATAAAGTTGAAGGAAGAACTATTATTCTTCTTGAATTCATTATTATTCTTTATTATTCTTCACAGAGTGGGGGAAGGGGGACATGATAAAAAGCCAAAGGGCTTGGCAAACTTCAAATAATTACTGTTTCACCGCAAACATATTGTTTTACAGAAGCTGTTTTGTGATTTAAGAAATAATATTATGAACAAGATGATTGGTATATTCCAGGTTTGTTAATGCCATGTTTAAATTTGGGAGAGTAGCATTTGTTTCTCTACTGTAAAAGCCAAAGAAATTATCTTGCCTACAAATTTTCCAAATAGCTTCTGCAATTCTGCATCCTAAAACCAGAGTCCCTCTGAAATAGCTCCTAACACTTGATTCTCTTTAAAGACATTCTTTTTCACACATAGTCACCCTGGAGTTCTTCATAGGCAAACCCTACTGTCATTTTATTTTTCCCACAGTTCCTCAGTTTCTTAATTCATAGAGCTGATTGGGGTTTAAGATTTGTCCATATTTTTTTCTTTTAAAAATTAGCTTATAGCCAGGCATGGTGGTGCATGCCTTTAAGTCCAATCAAGCACTTGGGAGGCAGAGGCCAGTGGATCTCTGTGAGTTCAAGACCAGCCTGGTCTACAAAGTGAGTTCCAGGACAACCACAGCTGTATACAGAGATCCCTTGTCACAAACAAAACAACAGTAACAACAAAATTAAACAAAATAACAAGATAAAGGTTATCTCCTATTTTATTTCATTTGTTACTAAAATATTGATTTTTAAAACTTACTTTCTAGCTGAATAAATAACACATTCAAACTCTTGGCAAAAGATAAAAATACCTACCAAAAAAAATGTTTCTTGCTTTTCTTCCACCCAGAGTTAGCTGGTGTACTATATAACTCTGTTCCCAGAATTTGTGACAATGAGGAAATGATTTTATCAAGCTGTGAGGCAAATCATAACTGCAAAAGTAAAGATTTGTGCCCCAGACAAACATATGTCACAGTTTGAAGGATATATTAGACCATTAGTCTAGTTCCCTGCCATATGATTTCGCCTCATGAGGCATTCTCTACTGTCGTTCCTGCTATGTGATGCCATCTGCCATGTGGTGATATGGCCAGGGAGCCCTTTCTAGTCACTCTTAAGACTTCCACCCCAAACTCATTCTCCCTTTACAAAGCACCTGCCCTCACATACTCTGTTACAGCAATATTGAAATGAGAGAAACATAACCCAGCCATTGTACTATAAGGTTTACTTCTAAAGAAGATGAGATCCTTGCCAAGATAGTCAACATATTTATAAGAGATATTCATTGTCATCTATTTACAACAACTAAAGCTAAGATACTAAAATCAACTTAAGTGTCTATTAATGGATTACTAAAGAGAAATATATATATATATATATATATATATATTCAGTCATACAATGTAATCAGGTAATTTATGGCACCTTCAGATAAATCTGAAGAATATTATATAAAGTGACCAGAAACAATAAAGCAAATTTCATGTGATTTTATTCATGTATCTAATCTAGGAAAGCTAACTTTATGGAGATAACCAAGTAAATAGTAATTATCAGCAGGAGAATGGGTACCGAGCAGCTATAGGTTAAAACTGGATAAAGAGTTACAGTTATTAGGAGAAAGAAATTCAGATGTTCTACTGTACAATAAGATAACTAAAAATAACACTATTGTATGAAGTGTTTCACAAAAGATATAAGATCTAAATTTGAAATTTGTATGATAAAGAAGTAACAGCAGTGATAAATATAATAAATATGCTAAATGCATTCAATTAATTAGTATACAATGCACAGATATAGTGACAAATCACACTGTATTCTCCATAAATATATATAATAGCTCTCATCTAAAAGATCAGTTACTTCTTTAATCATATTCATGAGATCAAGTTCTCTGAATCAAGTAAAACTGGGACCATATTTTTCTTCCGTTAGGTATGATTTGGGCTACAAAATGACTTTTCATATATGTTATATTAGAAAACTCAAAATGGAATCATCTTTTTCCAAATAGAGCTTTGTACTTTCATAAACCACACAGATCACATAACGCACACATTGGTTTGTGGGACAAATTCTCTTGAACTGACTCCAAGGAATTTTTAGAAAGTGAGGTATTTCCATCCAAAATCTTACCTGAGGATTGGCCAGAAATCAGGCAAGATGACTTGATGATTTGCCAATGTTCATTCTCACATCATTTATCAATTATGTAATATCTGTAAAATGAATATACGACTGGGCCCCTTTTTTGACCTATGCATGGTTATGCCTAGAAAGAAGTTGTTAAGGATATAGAGTTGCACCCAAGCTGTCAGGTCAGTGAAAGATGAATGGACATATGCCACAGCAGTTGTGTGGGGTGCAATAGGTAGGGTTTGTTTTCATGCAGATCTTGCTATGAAGTTGTGTGCTCAACTGCTCAGACCATCATAATCAAAGGATAATGTGTCTTATTTTCATGTTTTCCAGGAGGCATTTATCATTTTGACATAGATTATATAATCCAGGCCATTATTTCAACAATACACCATTGGAGGACTTACTATAGATTTAAGTTCAAGACCAGTCTTCCATATGTTAGAATGATGGGGAGCCTCTTTCTGCCTTGCAGATGGGCACAGTGCTGCTGTCCACATGTGCAAATGATGAAAAGAGGTCTATTTCTAGTCATTAAGGACCCATCCCTGTGCCCTCACTTGATAAAAGGAATGAATCTCTCCAGATTCTTACTAGACCTGAAAATGCTCCATACAGCAGCAAAACACAAGCAACACAGTTTATTATTCACAGAAGTTTCAGCTTCTTTTTTCTCTGCCTTATTTCTAGCTATAATTTTTTGAAAATATTTTATATGGCATTTTCCTCATTTCCATTTCCAATGCTATCCCAAAAGTCCCCCATACCCTCCTCCCACTCCCCTACCCACCCACTCCCACTTCTTGGCCCTGGCGTTCCCCTGTACTGAGGCATATAAAGTTTGCACGACCAATGGGCCTCTCTTTCCACTGATGGCCTGCTAGGCCATCTTCTGATACATATGCAGCTAGAGACACGAGCTCCAGGGGGTACTGGTTAGTTCATATTGTTGTTCCACCTATAGGGTTGCAGATCCCTTTAGCTCCTTGGATACTTTCTTTAGCTCCTCCATTGGGGGCCCTGTGATCCATCCAATAGCTGACTGTGAGCATCCACTTCTATGTTTGCTAGGCCCCAGCATAGTCTCACAAAAGACAGCTATATCAGGGTCCTTTCAGCAAAATCTTGCTACTGTATGCAATGGTGTCTGCATTTGGTGGCTGATTATGGGATGGATGCCCGGATATGGTAGTCCCTAGATGGTCCATCCTTTTGTCTCAGCTCCAAATTTTGTAACTCCTTCCATGGGTGTTTTGTTCCCAATTCTAAGAAGGGGCAAAGTGTCCACACTTTGGTCTTCGTTCTTCTTGAGTTTCATGTGCTTTGTATCTTTTATCTTGGGTATTCTAAGTTTCTGGGCTAATATCCACTTATCAGTGAGTACATATCATGTGAGTTCTTTTGTGAGTGGGTTACCTCACTCAGGATGATGCCCTCCAGGACAATCCATTTGCCTAGGAATTTCATAAATTCATTCTTTTTTTTTAGATTTATTAATTTACTATATGTAAGTACTCTGTAGCTGTCTTAAGACACTCCAGAAGAAGGAGTCAGGTCTCGTTACATATGGTTGTGAGCCACCATGTAATTGCTGGGATTTGAACTCCGGACCTTTAGAAGAGAAGTCGGGTGCTCTTACCCACTGAGCCATCTCACCAGCCCCCAAATTCATTCTTTTTAATAGCTGAGTAGTATTCCATTATGTAAATGTAAGACATTTTCTGTATCCATTCCTCTGTTGAGGGGCATCTGGGTTCTTTCCAGCTTCTGGATATTATAAATAAGGCTGCTATGAACATAGTAGAGCATGTGTCTTTCTTACCAGTTGGAACATCTTCTGGATATATGCCCTGGAGAGGTATTGCAGGAACCTCCGGTAGTACTATGTCCAATTATCTGAGGAACCACCAAACTGATTTCTAGAGTGGTTGTACAAGCTTGTAATCCCACCAGCAATGGAGGAGTGTTCCTCTTTCTCCATATCCTTGCCAGCATCTGCTGTCAACTGAATTTTTGATCTTAGCCATTGTGACTGGTGTGAGATTGAATCTCAGGACTGTTTTGATTTGCATTTCCCTGATGATTAAGGATGCTGAACATTTTTTTCAGGTATTTCTCAGCCATTTGGTATTCCTCGGGTGAGAATTCTTTGTTTAGCTCTGAGCCCCATTTTTTAATGAGGTTATCTGATTTTCTGGAGTCCATCTTCTACAGTTCTTTATATATATTAGATATTAGTCCCCTATCTGATTTAGGATAGGTAAAGATCCTTTCTGAGTCAGTTGGTGGCCATTTTGTCTTATTGACGGTGTCTTTTGCCTTACAGAAGCTTTGCAATTTTATGAGGTCCCATTTGTCGATTCTCAATCTTACAGCACAAGCCATTGCTGTTCTATTCAGGATGTTCCCCCTGTACCCATATCTTTGAGGCTTTTCCTCACATTCTCCTCTATAAGTTTCAGGGTCTTTGGTTTTATGTGGAGTTCCTTGATCCACTTAGATTTGACCTTAGTACAAGGAGATAGGAATGGATCAATTCACATTCTTCTACATGATAACCGCCAGTTGTGCCAGCACCAAGTGTTGAAAATGCTGTCTTTCTTCCACTGGATGGTTTTAGCTCCCTTGTCAAATATCAAGTGACCATAGGTGTGTGGGTTCATTTCTGGGTCTTAAATTCTATTCCATTGGTCTACTTGTCTGTTGCTATACCAGTACCATGCAGTTTTTGTCACAATTTCTCTGTAGTACAGTTTAAGGTCAGGCATGGTGATTCCACCAGAGGTTCTTTTATCCTTGAGAAGAGTTTTTGCTATTCTAGATTTTGTTATTCCAGATGAATTTGCAAATTGCTCTTTTTAATTCGTTGAAGAATTGACTTGGAATTTTGATGGGGCTTGCATTGAATCTGTAGATTGCTTTTGGCAAGATAGCCCTTTTTACTATATTGATCCTGCCAATCCATGAGCATGGGAGATCTTTCCATCTTCTGAGATCTTCTTTAATTTCTTTCTTCAGAGACTTGAAATTCTTATCATACAGATCTTTCACTTCCTTAGTTAGAGTCACGCCAAGATATTTTATATTATTTGTGACTATTGAGAAGGGTGTTGTTTCCCTAATTTCTTTCTCAGCCTGTTTATCCTTTGTGTACAGAAAGGCCATTGACTTGTTTGAGTTAATTTTATATCCAGCTACTTGATTGAAGCTGTTTATCAGGCTTAGAAGTTCTCTGGTGGAATTTTTAGGGTCACTTATATATACTATCATATCATCTGCAAAAAGTGATATTTTGACTTCATCCTTTCCAATTTGTGTGCCCTTGATTTCCTTTTATTGTCGAATTGCTATGGCTAGGACTTCAAGTACAATGTTGAATAGGTAGGGCGAGAGTGGACAGCCTTGTCCAGTCCCTGATTTTAGTGGGATTGCTTCCAGCTTCTCACCATTTTCTTTGATGTTGGCTACTGTTTTGCTGTAGATTGCCTTTATCATGTTTAGGTATGGGCCTTTAATTCCTGATCTTTCCAAGACTTTTATCATGAATGGGTGTTGGATTTTGTCAAATGCTTTCTCCACATCTAATGAGATGATCATGTAGTTTTTGTCTTTGAGTTTGTTTATATAATGGATTACGTTGATGGATTTCCATATATGAAATTGTCCCTGCATCCCAGGAATAAAACCTACTTGGTCAGGATGGATGGTTGTTTTAATGTGTTCTTGGATTCAGTTAGTGAGAATTTTATTGAGTATTTTTCATCGATATTCATAAGGCAAATTGGTTTGAAGTTCTCTATCTTTGTTGTGTCTTTTTGTGGTTTAGGTATCAGTGTAATAGTGGCTTCATAGAATGAATTGGGTAGAGTACCTTCTGCTTCTATTTTGTGAAATACTTTGTGCAGAACTGGAATTAGATGTTCTTTGAAGGTCTGATAGAACTCTGCACTAAACCCATCTGGTCCTGGGCTTTTTTTGGTTGGGAGACTATTAATAACTGCTTCTATTTCTTTAGGGGATATGGGACTGTTTAGATCATTAACCTGATCCTGATTTAACTTTGGTACCTGGTATATGTCTAGAAATTTGTCCATTTCCTCCAGGTTTTCCAGTTTTGTTGAGTATAGCCTTTTGTTTAAGGATCTGATGGTATTTTGGGTTTCTTCAGGATCTGTTGTTATGTCTCTCTTTTCATTTCTGATTTTGTTAATTAGGATGCTGTCCCTATGACCTCTAGTGAGTCTGGCTAAAGGTTTAACTATCTTGTTGATTTTCTCAAAGAACCAGCTCCTCATTTGGTTGATTCTTTGAATAGTTCTTGTTTCTACTTGGTTCATTTTGCCCCTGAGTTTGACTATTTCCTGCCGTTTACTCCTCTTGGGTGAATTTGCTTCCTTTTGTTCTAGAGCTTTTAGGTGCGTTGTCAAGCTGCTAGTGTGTGCTTTCTCTAGTTTCTTTTTGGATGCACTCAGAGCTATGAGTTTCCTTCTTAGAAATGCTTTCATCGTGTCCCATAAGTTTGGGTATGTTGTGGCTTCATTTTCATTAAAGTCTAAAAAGTCTTTAATTTCTTTCTTTATTCCTTCCTTGGCCAAGGTATCATTGAGAAGAGTGTTGTTCATCACGGTTATAAAGTGTAGGGTTGCTGCTACTACTCTACAACACCACCTTATCACTTTAGGATAATTAGGTAAACTCATTTTACAAATTAAAACATGACTGGACCATCAACTTTCTGAAATTCAGAACTGGTATGCATTTGATGCCAGAATTACGAGGTAGAGAGAAGCATAGGAGAGTAGGAAGTTGAGTCCATAGGATAAAAACTCTAACTTCACTTGAGACCAGTCTTAATCATTAACTGTTTCAGCTTCCTGGCTAGCATCACAAAGGTGATGGAAATAAGAGCTCAGATAATAGAGACTCCTGTTTAGAGAAAGTGCAGAATGAAATTCTGAAATTCCAGGCTTGGTAAAATTACTTCATGTTACTGTATGCTTTATTCTCCTGTAACTCAAGAGTCATCTCACTTCTCCTTCCTCAGCCCCACATCATCAGACACAAAGTTGAGATCTTGTGAGAAACTCTTATGGTGTAGACGGAGGCTATCTACACCCTTGAGTGAGTATGAGCAATTCAGAGGCAAGTCTTTCACTTGATGTGGATCCCTTCCTCTTGATGTACAGCTTATGCTGGACAGTTAAAGCTGGGAGACTGATTCCTAAAAGATGCAAATAGAGATGAAGTCTATTCACACTGAATTATTATAATTTAGCTAGGTCACACATAGTTTTTTTTACAAGCTTTACAGCTGGAATAGTACTCATTACTCCAAGCTTATGTGTGGTCATATCCTTGGAGGTTTCTGAGTTGATTAAAAGAACTAATCTTGACAGAGTTCTTGATTCAAATCTTCTTTTGCCTTTGTAAGTACTCCTCATTCTTTCTGCTTAATAACACAGATTAATTTCTGGCAAATCATGACCAAGTAAATACATCATTAAGTAGGTAACCTGAGCTGAAAATTGGCTATATTTTAAATGCTGATGTATGGAGTTTGAAGGTCTGGCCTTACCTAACAGATGGCAGAAGAAAATTAAAGAAAACGGTCACAGCAGATCCCTTCCTCCACACTTCGGTGCTTTGTTAAATAAGAATATGTCTATTTAATTAATATTGATTTAACACTGACTGTCCTTGAGATATATTATCCTTTGACACATTTTTACCTTCAAAACTGCCAAAATTGCAAAATGCATAATAACAAAATTCAAATCCATTTTTAAGCTTGGGGTTATTGTGGTTGTTATCGCCTCTTCCCAGCTACTTCAGCAAAGAGCTACGTGTTTCAGCAGGTAGCACTGTCTTTATTTGTGACCTCCTGTGATTAATTTGTTTTGTCAGAGATTTCTTAGAACATGGCCCAGGTCACCCAAGTATGCAACTTGAAAAAGTGATACAAGACTGGGACTATTTGCCTTATGATCCTTGCAATTTTTAAGAACATGGCGACCCCACTTTGTGAGAAATATTGGCTAATTTCTCCTTTCACAAAAGTAGCCCCAAGAAGACATTTGTCTGTCAGAAAAAAAAGGAAGATTTTGATAGCCATGACATTTATTTTCTAGTAAACAACAATCCTTGTTTACCCAAGGTAAGTATGTTGCAATTAGAAAATTATTGTTTTTTGGCTCTCTTTGTTTTCCTCCAAATTCTAGAAAAGTCCTAAGGGTAGTTCTTCATGGTAAAATCAAAGTATTCTGGGAGAGTGACATCTTCATCCTCATAAGGACCCAGTAAGTACCTCATAAATCCATGCTCCCTCTTCAGTTTAATATGGAGCCAATTTTCGTATACACACTCTTACATATATTCTATATGCAGTTCACACATATGGGATATATGCAGATGTTCACAATATAGCTGTAATCCCATTCTACTTAAGGAATCCAGTGGGAACTCTCATCTGATGTGGGCCGGGTCACTGCATGCTTTCAGACTTTCATCTCCCATTAGGTGAAAAAACAAACAACACAAAGGAGAGAGAGAGAGTTCACCTAGCTCCCAAGAGAACACTATTCAGAGGAGACATGAGCACATATCTGCCCTCAGCACCCTGGAAGTCCTTTGCCCCTGGAAGTTCTCTGCCCAGATCTGGGGAAAAGCATTTACAGTATATGTTCAGAATAGTGTGATCACAGGCTCTCTCCAGGGTCAATACACTGAAAGTATAAAATCTCACCAAGACACCCTTTACATTTTCTCTGTATTTTCCTTGGTAAAAATGGATTAGATTTGTAGGTAACAAGACAGCATACAAAACAAAACAAAATTCTGAAAAATAAATACTCTATTTCATCTGTTCCAAAGGAAGGCATAGGGTAGTTCAGAGCTGGAAGAATAGTTTGGTATGGTTGGGCAGGAAAAGAATCAAGACAAAAACAGTTAAGAAAAAGGAATAATTTTCACTTAGTATAGAATTCAGGGCTCATCAAAACTAGAAAATGAGTGGACAACATGACTTCTAAATAAAGTGCTTACCTTGCCAGTGTGAAAAACAGAATTTGGATCCCCTGAACCTGGTTTAAAAAGCTTTTTAAGTAGATGGAGGATATGAAGAATACATGACTCCAGCCAGGCGTGGTGGCACACGCCTTTAATCCCAGCACTGGGGAGGCAGAGGCCGGCAGATTTCTGAGTTCGAGGCCAGCCTGGTCTACAAAGTGAGTTCCAGGACAGCCAGGGCTATACAGATAAACCCTGTCTCAAAAAACAAAAACAAAAACAAAACAAAAAAAAAAAGAATACATGACTCACTGAATCAATGGAGGAGGGATCACAGAGACTGAATCAGAAAGCACAAAGTCTGCATGGGCCTGCACCATGTCCTCTGCAAGTATGTAATGGCTGTTAGCTTGGTGTTCTTGTAAGACTCCTAATAGTGGGAGCAAGTGTATCTTTGACTCTGTCTGCTCTTAAGACTCTTTTTCTTCCTATTGGGTTACCTTGTACAGTCAATATGAAGGCTTTTGCTTTGTCTTTTTGTCTTAGTCAGGGTTTCTATTTCTGGACAAAACATCTAATTGAGAAAATGCCTGACAGTTGTATCTCATGGAGGCATTTCCTCAACTGAAGCTCCTTTCTCTGTGATAACTCCAGTTGTGTCAAGTTGACACAAAACTAGCCAATACAACTGACCCCTTGTCAACTTGACACACAAACACATCACTAGTAAGCCTCAACCCTTACATTCTTATTCATCCCCAAGGTCTAAATAACATTAAATATCCCAGTCTTTACATATTCTTAAAATTTCAATCTCTTTAAAATATCCATCTCTTTTAAAAATCCAAAGTCTTTTTACAATTAAAAGTCTCTTAACTGTGGGCTCCACTAAAATAGTTTCTTCCTTCAAGAGGGAAAATATCAGGGCACAGTCACAATCAAAAGCAAAAATCAATCTCCAATTGTCCAATGTCTGGGATCCAACTCACGATCTTCTGGGCTCCTCCAAGGGCTTGGGTCACTTCTCCAGCCATGCCCTTTGTAGCACATGCGTTGTCCTCTAGGCTCCAGATGCCTGTACTCCACTGCTACTGTTGCTCTTGGTGGTCATCTCATGGTACTGGCATCTCCAAAATACTGCATGACCCCTTCAGTCCTGGGCCTTCAATTGCAACTGAGGCTGCATCTTCACCAATGACCTTCCATAGCCTCTCATGGTGCCGAGCCTCAGCTGCTCTGCGTGACCCCTTCATGCCTTCAAAACCAGTAACACCTGGGTGACCCTTACACATTACCAAGTCCCGCTGCAGCAGGAGTACAACCTTGGCTAGCTCTGGAACACAGCCTCTTTGTGCTTTCAGAAAACACTTCCCAGAAGATGTCACCTCAACGATGCTGGTCTCTTCTTAATCACCGCTAATTTCTTAGCTCCAGCTAACCAGCATCAATAGTCCCAGTAATGGAAAGTTTTTGCTTTAGTAGTTCTGGTATCTTGTTAATCACAGCTGATTCTTCAGCCCCAGCTAACCAGAACTATAGAATCTTCACAATCAAAACAGCAATGGCCCTGAAAAGAGTCTTTAATCTTCCCTCTGAAATTTCACAACCATCCTCTGCACTGTTCTCAACATTATCTTCCAAGCTCCTACACAATATTTGACAGAGCTCTTAACACCGAATGGATCTTCTGGCCCAAAGTTCCAAAGTCCTTCCACAGTCCTCCCCAAAACATGGCCACGGTGTCACAGGAATACCCCACTCCTGGTACCAATTTGTCTTAGTCAGGGTTTCTACTCCTGGACAAAACATCATAACCAAGAAGCAAGTTGGGGAGGAAAGGGTTTATTCAGCTTACATTTCCACATTGCTGTTCATCACTGAAAGAAGTCAGGACAGGAACTCAAGCAGGTCAGAGAGCAGGAGCTGATGCAGAGGCCATGGAGGGATGTTCTTTATTGGCTTGTTTCCCCTGGCTTGCTCAGCCTGCTCTCTTATAGAACCAAGACTACCAGCCCAGAGATGGTCCCACCCACAAGGGACCTTTCCCCCTTGATCACTAATTGAGAAAATACCTGACAGTTGTATCTCATGGAGGCATTTCCTCAACTGAAGCTCCTTTCTCTGTGATAACTCCAGTTGTGTCAAGTTGACACAAAAGTAGCCAATACACTTATTCTATCTTGTTTTGTCCTGTTTGGCTGTTATCTCTTGGAAACCTGTTTTTTTCTTGTTGTTGTTGTTTGTTTGTTTTCTGGGTTTTTTCCTGAGAAGAAAATGGAGTATTAGTGGATCTGAGTGGAGAGGGGAGGTGGTGGGGTGGTAGGAGGAGTGAAGGAATATATAATATATATATTTTTTTTTCAGGGAGTAAAGAGGAGAAACCCCTGAACCAAGCTCTTTAGCCAGTTAACAAGCTCTAGGGTCAGTGAGAAACTCTGACTCAGAATATATGATGGAGACGGATCAAGAAAAAACTTGATATCAACTTCAAGCTTCCATAAGCTTGCTCATATATGTGCACATGTACCCACACATACAAGTATTCCCCACTTTCAAACATACATTTACCACAAATGCACACACACACACACACACACACACATACAGATGCATGAGAAGGGCTACTCTGATGAGGTGCAAAAAAGAGAGTGTGTGTGTGAGAGAAGAGATGTGTCTGTGTACCATTTCATATGTGTATAAGTAGTTGTGTACTTGCTAAGGTACACATATGGAAGTCAGAAGAAAACCTTCTCTGTCAGTCTTTAAGTCTTACCTTGATTGAGACAGGATCTCATTTTCAGTTGATTACAGCAGTCTAGCTAGCCTAAGAACCTCCAAGTGTTTTTTCTTTCTGACTTCTATCTTATCATAGAAGCTCTGGGTTAACATGTTCAACATTTTACATGGGCTTTATGGATCCTAATTCAGGCCCTTCTGCATTCATGGCCAGCACTTTATCCACTAAGCCATCTCCCCAGCCTGAGTTAGGGGTTTTGATTGCATAGCATTGTTGACCATCATTTCTGGGGTGAAACTATTTAAATGATGAGAAAACTTCCACCTATATAGAAAATCCATAAATATTATCTGTTTATTGATTATTTTAAACAGGAGCATGATTACATCTAAAGTTGAGATATGAGAGCGGACAGTAATATTTGTTGGACTGGAGAGCATGAAGGTGAATGTTTAAACCCTAGATGAAACTCTGGCTTCCTTTCATATTCAATCTTTTCTGCCCTGCTGTTCAGTATACAGAGAAAAAAAAAACAATTGAAAAAAGGCTAAGAGTGCAGCCATTCCTACTCTGTGAAGATACATGTACAAAAGAATAAACCAATACCTTGAAATTATTGTGACCTCTAGCTCAGTATCTAGTTGCTAGAACTCAGGTTTCACCATCTATTTGCCTAATAACAGTGTCTTCCACTTCTAACAATTTCTGTGTACGATTTGTATACATGCTCAGACACACACCTATGAACAATGCTCACAAGTGCTCAAACAGTTCCAGAACTTTTCATTAGCCATCTTTGTGTTCTAATTGATCTATGGGCCTCAGTTCCTTTGTTTCTTCCTACTAGCTTTCATTATACTACTATTGATTGCCTGAAACCCACCAGCTTACTACTTCCAGGGAAAGGGTGTGATCATGCCCAGATGTGATAAGCTAGTCACCACTACCACTATTTTTCTGTCAGATCCTATAATTAATGTCACATTTCATATTGTTCCAATGAAAACATTTGTTCCTAGTCATTGATAGTAAAGATCTTGATATAGAAATTCTAAAAAGTCACCCAAGAGATTAGGTCGCTGAAGGACCAGAAAAACAGAGCACCCATCAGACCAACATAAGGAAACACAGCAAAGAAGAAAAATGTGGGAAAGGAGGTTATGAACTAAAGAGTCTGATAACTATTCCTTATTCAACAAGGCATTCTGAGCATCTACCATGCTCTAGACATTAGAGAAAATGAAACATTTCAGCTGCTAAATACAAACAAATAGACTATCTAATAAAATACATGCCTACATACTATAATATATGTAATAAATATCTACCTTTTGATTTATTAATGGATATTTGTGAAGAATGTTGCTATAAAGAGAGATGTTGGAAAAACAGAAAAGACACATTTTTATGTGTGTGATGTATTTAAATATGTTAACAGAAAAAATATTAAATAGAAAAATGTCTATATTTTAGCATAAATATATATGTATGTATGTATGCATGAATACACACACACACATAGAGAGAGAGAGAGAGAGAGAGAGAGAGAGAGAGAGAGATAACTATCATCTATGTTTATATTTGTGTGGGTTTCTTTTTATATATTACAGGCAGGTTCATTAGAAAATCTGCTCTCAGTAGGCAAGTTCATTGTCCTCAAGGACCAAGACCAGGAATGTAGTCATGGGGAAAACAGGGTGGGGGAGTATAGGAGAGAGAAAGGGAGGCATGCACACAGAGAGGAGAAAAGAAGGGGACAAAGATCAGAATGTCTGGATTATAATAGGGAGGAGCCTATGGGGTAAGGGAAGCCCAGCTCAAGAGCTGGAAAGTTCATTGTTGGGGACAGGGTATGCCAGATAGGGATTGAGGGAAGTTGGGAGAAGCTGGGGGCCAGGTATGCTTGTTACGTAAAATATGCATCTCAGTTCTTGTCCTGGGTTCTAAAACCAAACATCCCAGACTTTTGTTGACTATATATTAATAAGGGGTCCTATAGTCAATAAGTCCATGAGTACTTCCTGTTGACATTGGGGTGCAGTTTTGGAGTATGGGCAAAAAGCTGGAATGTCTGCCAAGTCCTGGAATAGCTGGCAGTTTTTCTGCTCTCCAGGATGTGGGACCATCTTGGGGTAACAGTGTGTAGGCCCAGTTGAAGTAATTTGTGAGGCTGGGCCAGAGCACCTGTCAGTAACTTGTTGGATTTTTTTTTTTTTGATGCAGGTTCTGACAGAACATCTGGATGTTAGGGACAGAAGATAGAACTTGAAGAAGAAAACTTTTTTGGCTGTACATTTGGTCTTGGAGGTCAGAAGAGGAGTAGGGATTCCCAGTACCAGAGAAAGGGAAATAGAGCCCATGTTCAGGAAATGGCAGGAGTGGAGGGACACAGGCTGGTAATTGACAGTACTTATCTTGAGTACATTTGACCTATGACAGGCAGATTCAAATGGATTCCTTGAAGCTTACAAGAACCTTTTAAAATTTATAAAAAGATAAATCCTTCATAACTTGTCTTTATCAGCCTCAAAACACGTTTCTAGATCTTCAAACAGTTTGATAAATACTTTTCTATCCTTGGATTTTACATAAACTTTTCCTATCCAATAATTTACCATGAGACATATGTGTTTGATTACTAGGTTCAAACCCCTCAGAGACCTGTGAAGAATAAGTCTAAATGTCAGGTAAAATGACAGAGTCACCCATTATTCAGACTGTCACCTCACTAGGTTTCTGTGATGATGAAGGATTCATTGGGGACACAGGTCTAAGTCTCAGGGCAGGATCAATCTTCAGCAGCCAGATCCAGTGAATCTGAGAGGACTTCCTGTGGAAGAGGAACTTGGGATACTAGGCCTTACTTTAATTTAAGCAATGGGAGGCATACCCAGTGTCCCTGTTTGTCCAATTCAGGCTTGACCTCAGCAGCAGGCAAGCCAATTGAGCAGTTTTTCTCAGTGGCTATTGTACCACAATCCTCTCTTGTTGTGTCCGTATCTTCATGGAGACCTTATGGGTGTCACTGCTAGGATTTGGGAGTCTCTGTCTATCATTTTAAGTATTTTAAGTTTAAGATTTTAAATGCCATACTTAACAGGTGTCTGACAGGTTTGAGTCCAATACTAACTAAACATATCTAGGTTAGAGGATGTATGTCTTCTTGTAGTTATCTGCTGCTCTAAACTGTACATCTAGCAAACACAAACCAGGAGGTTAAAAAAAATTAAGCCTTAACTGCATCAGCTCTCAACATGACTTTAAATATAATTCTGAACCCACTAAAGAATATGATCATTTAGAAGGTTACTGGTTATCAACTTGTATTTTTTAGTTATAGTAGCTTTTGTGAGACTAGAACCAAAACTCTTATCTCAATTTAAAAGTATCTTTGGATCCCTGCTACTCTGCTCATGTTATGTGTTGTTGCCCTTAAGAGAGACAGTAGTGAAGCTATAATGTGCCCTCTTTATCCCAAAGTCAAGATGGCACTCAGTCAAGTACTATTTACTCAGTGCATACTTTCCTCCTCTTAGTGCATTCTAAATGTGATTTAAATGAGCAGGCTGGTAGTTCACCATCACCTTTTGACATCATGACATCTCAGCTGCTGGTGCTGCTGCAGCCACTGCAGCAGGAGCCACAGGTGGACAGGTGGTAGGAGGTGGTGATGAGAAGTAAGGGAGATAGGGGCTAAGTGGCACTTGGGAGGGAGAGAGAAAGAAGGTGACACACTTGCAGAGAGAGACAAGAGATATGTATTTTATATGTGTAAAAATAGATGATAGCTAGAAACATAAATAAGCAGATACATAGATGATAGATATAGATAGATGATAGGTGAATGACAGATGACAGACAGATAAAGAATTAAGATGCATGAAGCAATTCTTAGAAAAAAGAATTGTCATGTGTAAACCTTCATCTCTCTATTGCAGAGGAAGTACCATCTGTACAATTCCACCTACCCAGGAACAAAACACAAAGGACACCTAGACACTAACAGCACCTAGTTCTGAGGGACATAAGTTTAATATCATGTTACTTGATATCAGAACATCAGGAAGCAATAGCTCATGCACAGAATTCAAAAAATGGCTCTGCCAATCAACAAAATTTGGGGTTTAGGGACCATTTCTCTATTTCTACAGTCTCTGTGGAAAACTGGACCTGTCCACAGGGTTCAATTTCTCATATACATGTGCTTTTACTTTTTATATTAACTTTTGTCCCCCTTTCTATATTAACTTTTCAGTGTGCTATTTGATTGCTGCATCTGACTGTAAAGTTGAACATGAAAGCTCCAGGAGAGCATGATGAGCATAATGCTTCCTTAGTGAGCCCTGTATGGGATGCCCTATGTCTCATAGGCTCCCTTAGTTATGTTTCAGGGTTAAACACGCATGCTACCATCTTAATGCCATATTTAGAGATAGCCACAACTATGTGAAGCAATCTATTCTTATCACCCTGTATCCATGTTAAATGCATCTTTTCCTTGGACATTGGATAGAATTCCTGTTTTTGCTAGATGTATGTTTGGCTTCCACTATGTACACAGGACCATATATCTTTCCTGGACTCTCTAGAAAAAAGAGTTGAGAAGTTTCCAGAGAAAACTTGCCAAATGTTTCTTCTCCCAAGATTTCTACTTTAATTTCTTCTTAATATTTTGACATGGGTTTTCTTTTGAGAGAAGGGCAGGGAGAGGTCCATCTGTCAGGACCTCAAGATATTCTTATTTAAAATACTATTATTTAGCTAAATTTCCATGATGCCATAAATTTGTGTCTATACCCATAAACAAATGCTACTCGCCAACTTAAGTTAAAGAAGACCATCTTTAAGAAATCAAAGAAGATCTCAGAAGATGGAAAGATCTCCCATGCTCATGGATTGGCAGGATTACTATAGTAAAATTGACTATCTTGCCAAAAGCAATCTACAGGTTTAATGTGATCTCCATAAAATTTCAACTCAATTCTTGACCGAGTTAGAAAGGGCAAATTGGAGACAACCAGCCACCTTCCTGGTGAGAGCACAGGGGTCTGCCCGGCCCAAGAGGTTTCTGCCTCAGGCCCCTGTGGGAGCATCCTTGGCTCCGGGACTCCGCAGAGGGCAGGCTGCACAGGTGAGGGTGTGGAATACAGAGGCCAGCCGTTTCTGGGAAAGGCGAGAGCCAGAGAGCTTCTGAGGCGGTGCCATCTTTGGCTCCAGACAACCGGCCACCTTCCTGGCCAAAGCAACACAGCTTCTGGGAAAGATCCTGTTTTGGGCCTTCATCTTCAGCCAGGAGGAGGTCCAAACACCAGATAACTGTGCACCTTCCCTGAAAGAGGAGAGCTTGCCTGCAGAGACTGCTCTGACCACTGAAACTCAGAGGAGAGAGCTAGTCTCCCATGTCTGCTGATAGAGGGTAACAAAATCAACAGTGGAACAATCTCTAAACAAAGACAACTATAACAACTAACTCCAGAGATTGCCAGATGGTGAAAGGTAAACGTAATAATCCTACTAAAAGAAACCAGGACCACTCACCATCATCAGAACCCAGCACTCCCACTTCGCCCAGTCCAGGGCATCCTAACACACCTGAAAAGGTAGACCTGGATTTAAAAGCATATCTCATGATGATGGTAGAGGATATAAAGAAGGAATTTAATAACTCACTTAAAGAAATACAGGAGAACACTGCTAAAGAGTTACAAGTCCTTAAAGAAAAACAGGAAAACACAACCAAACAGGTAGAAGTTCTTATAGAAAAACAGGAAAACATATCCAAACTGATGATGGAAATGAACAAAACCATACTAGACCTAAAAGGGGAAGTAGACACAATGAAGAAAACCGAAAGTGAGGCAACGCTGGAGATAGAAACCCTAGGAAAGAAATCTGGAACCATAGATGCCAGCATCAGCAACAGAATACAAGAGATGGAAGAGAGAATCTCAGGTGCAGAAGATTCCATAGAGAACATCGGCACAATAATCAAAGAAAATGGAAAATGCAAAAAGATCCTAACTCAAAACATCCAGGAAATCCAGGACACAATGAGAAGACCAAACCTACGCATAATAGGAGTGGATGAGAATGAAGATTTTCAACTCAAAGGACCAGCAAATATCTTCAACAAAATTATTGAAGAAAACTTCCCAACTCTAAAGAAAGAGATGCCCATGAACATACAAGAAGCCTACAGAACTCCAAATAGACTGGACCAGAAAAGAAATTCCTCCCAACACATAATAATCAGAACATCAAATGCACTAAATAAAGATAGAATACTAAAAGCAGTAAGGGAAAAAGGTCAAGTAACATATAAAGGCAAGCCTATCAGAATTACACCAGATTTTTCACCAGAGACTATGAAAGCCAGAAGAGCCTGGACAGATGTTATACAGACACTAAGAGAACACAAATTCCAGCCCAGGCTACTATACCCAGCCAAACTCTCAATTACCATAGATGGAGAAACCAAAGTATTCCATGACAAAACTAAATTCACCCATTATCTCTCCACGAATCCAGCCCTTCAAAGGATAATAACAGAAAAAAACCAATACAAGGACGGGAACCACGCCCTAGAAAAAACAAGAAGATAATCCCTCAACAAAACTAAAAGAAGACAGCCACAAGAACAGAATGCCAACTTTAACAACAAAAATAACAGGAAGCAACAATTACTTTTCCTTAATATCTCTTAATATCAATGGTCTCAACTCCCCAATAAAAAGACATAGACTAACAAACTGGCTACACAAACAAGACCCAACATTTTGCTGCTTACAGGAAACTCATCTCAGAGAAAAAGATAGACACTACCTCAGAATGAAAGGCTGGAAAACAATTTTCCAAGAAAATGGTATGAAGAAACAAGCTGGAGTAGCCATCCTAATATCTGATAAGATTGACTTCCAACCCAAAGTCATCAAAAAAGACAAGGAGGGGCACTTCATACTCATCAAAGGTAAAATCCTCCAAGAGGAACTCTCAATTCTGAATATCTATGCTCCAATACAAGGGCAGCCACATTCATTAAAGAAACTTTAGTAAAGCTCAAAGCACACATTGCACCTCACACAATAATAGTGGGAGACTTCAACACACCACTTTCACCAATGGACAGATCATGGAAACAGAAACTAAACAGGGACACAGTGAAACTAACAGAAGTGATGAAACAAATGGAATTAACAGATATCTACAGAACATTTTATGCTAAAACAAAAGGATATACCTTCTTCTCAGCACCTCATGGTACCTTCTCTAAAATTGACCACATAATTGGTCACAAAACAAGCCTCAACATATACAAAAATATTGAAATTGTCCCATGCATCCTATCAGATCACCATGGACTAAGGCTGATCTTCAATAACAAAATAAATAATAGAAAGCCAAGATTCACGTGGAAACTGAACAACACTCTTCTCAATGATACCTTGGTCAAGGAAGGAATAAAGAAAGAAATTAAGGACTTTTTAGAGTTTAATGAAAATGAAGCCACAACATACCCAAACTTATGGGACACAATGAAAGCATTCCTAAGAGGAAAACTCATAGCTCTGAGTGCCTCCAAAAAGAAACTAGAGAGAGCACACATTAGCAGCTTGACAACACACCTAAAAGTTCTAGAAGAAAAGGAAGAAAATTCACCCAAGAGGAGTAGACGGCAGGAAATAATCAAACTCAGGGGTGAAATCAACCAAGTGGAAACAAGAAGAACTGTTCAAAAAATCAACCAATCAAGGAGCTGGTTCTTTGAGAAAATCAACAAGATAGATAAACCCTTAGCCAGACTCAATAGAGGGCACAGGGAAAGCATCCTAATTAACAAAATCAGAAATGAAAAAGGAGACATAACAACAGATCCTGAAGAAATCCAAAACACCATCAGATCCTTCTACAAAAGGCTATACTCAACAAAACTGGAAAACCTGGATGAAATGGACAAGTTTCTAGACAGATACCAGGTACCAAAGCTAAATCAAGATCAGGTTAATGATCTCAACAGTCCTATATCCCCTAAAGAAATAGAAGCAGTCATTAATAGTCTCCCAGCCAAAAAAAGCACAGGACCAGACGGGTTTAGTGCAGAGTTCTATCAGACCTTCAAAGAAGACCTAATTCCAGTTCTTCACAAACTATTCCACAAAATAGAAACGGAAGGTACTCTACCCAACTCCTTCTATGAAGCCACAATTACCCTGATACCTAAACCACAAAAAGACCCAACAAAGATAGAGTACTTCAGACCAATTTCCCTTATGAATATAGATGCAAAAATCCTCAATAAAATTCTTGCTAACCGAATCCAAGAACACATCAAAACAATCATCCATCCTGACCAAGTAGGTTTCATCCCAGGGATGCAGGGATGGTTCAATATACGGAAATCCATCAATGTAATCCAGTATATAAACAAACTCAAGGACAAAAACCACATGATCGTCTCGTTAGATGCTGAGAAAGCATTTGACAAAATCCAACATCCATTCATGATAAAAGTCTTGGAAAGATCAGGAATTCAAGGCCCATACCTAAACATGATAAAAGCAATCTACAGCAAACCAATAGCCAACATCAAAGTAAATGGTGAGAAGCTGGAAGCAATCCCACTAAAATCAGGGACTGGACAAGGCTGTCCACTCTCGCCCTACCTATTCAACATTGTACTTGAAGTCCTAGCCAGAGCAATTAGACAATAAAAGGAGATCAAGGGCACACAAATTGGAAAGGAAGAAGTCAAAATATCACTTTTTGCAGATGATATGATAGTATATATAAGTGACCCTAAAAATTCCACCAGAGAACTTCTAAGCCTGATAAACAGCTTCAATAAAGTAGCTGGATATAAAATTAACTCAAACAAGTCAATGGCCTTTCTGTACACAAAGGATAAACAGGCTGAGAAAGAAATTAGGGAAACAACACCCTTCTCAATAGTCACAAATAATATAAAATACCTTGGCGTGACTCTAACTAAGGAAGTGAAAGATCTGTATGATAAGAACTTCAAGTCTCTAAAGAAAGAAATTAAAGAAGATCTCAGAAGATGGAAAGATCTCCCATGCTCATGGATTGGCAGGATCAACATTGTAAAAATTGCCATCTTGCCAAAAGCAATCAACAGGTTCAATGCAATCCCCATCAAAATTCCAACTCAATTCTTCAACGAATTAGAAAGGGCAATGGGCAGATTCATCTGGAATAACAAAAAACCGAGGATAGCAAAAACTCTTCTCAAGGATAAAAGAACCTCTGGTGGAATCACCATGCTGGACCTAAAACTGTACTACAGAGCAATTGTGATCAAAACTGCATGGTACTGGTATAGTGACAGACAAGTAGACCAATGGAACAGAATTGAAGACCCAGAGATGAATCCACACACCTATGATCCCTTGATCTTTGACAAGGGAGCTATAACCATGCAGTGAAAAAATACAGCATTTTCAACAAATGGTGCTGGCACAACTGGTGGTTATCATGTAGAAGAATGCGAATTGATCCATTTCTATTTCCTTGTACTAAGGTCAAATCTAAGTGGATAAAGGAACTCCACATAAAACCAGAGACACGGAAACTTATAGAGGAGAAAGTAGGGAAAAGCCTTGAAGATATGGGTACAGGGGAAAAATTCCTGAATAGAACAGTAATGGCTTGTGCTGTAAGATCAAGAATCGATAAATGGGACCCCATAAAATTGCAAAGCTTCTGCAAAGCAAAAGACACCGTCAATAAGACAAAAAGGCCACCAACAGATTGGGAAAGGATCTTTACGTATCCCAAATCGAATAGGGGACTAATATCCAATATATATAAAGAACTCAAAAAGGTGGACTCCAGAAAATCAAATAACCCCACTAAAAAATGGGGCTCAGAGTTGAACAAAGAATTCTCACCTGAGGAATACCGAATGGCAGAGAAGCACCTGAAAAAATGTTCAACATTTTTAATCATCAGGAAAATGCAAATCAAAACAACACTGAGATTCCACTTCACTCCAGTCAGAATGGCTAAGATCAAAAACTCAGGTGACAGCAGATGCTGGCGAGGATGTGGAGAAAGGGGAACACTCCTCCATTGTTGGTGGGATTGCAAGCTTGTACAACCACTCTGGAAATCAGTCTGGCGGTTCCTCAGAAAATTGGACATAGTACTACTGGATGATCCCACAATACCTCTCCTGGGCATATATCCAGAAGATGTCCCAACCGGTAAGAAGAACACATGCTCCACTATGTTCATAGCAGCCTTATTTATAATAGCCAGAAGCTGGAAAGAACCCAGACGCCCCTCAACAGAGGAATGGATACAGAAAATGTGGTACATTTACACAATAGAATACTACTCAGCTATTAAAAAGAATGAATTTATGAAATTCCTAGGCAAATGGATGAACCTGGAGGGTATCATCCTGAGTGAAGTAACCCAATCACAAAGGAACTCGCACAATATGTACTCACTGATAATTGGATATTAGCCCAGAAACTTAGGATACCCAAGATATAAGATTCAACTTGCCAAACGCATGAAATTCAAGAAGAACGAAGACCAAAGTGTGGACAGTTTACCCTTTCTTAGAAATGGGAACAAAACACCCATAGAAGGAGTTACAGAGACAAAATTTGGAGCTGTGCCGAAAGGATGGACCATCTAGTGATTGCCATATGCAGGGATCCATCCCATAATCAGCTTCCAAATGCTGACACCATTGCATACACTAGCAAGATTTTGCTGAAAGGACCCAGATATAGCTCTCTCTTGTGAGACTATGCCGGGGCCTAGCAAACACAGAAGTGGATGATCACAGTCAGCTATTGGATGGGTCACATGGCCCCTAATGGAGGAGGTAGAGAAATTATCCAAGGAGCTAAAGGGAACTGCAACCCTATAGGTGGAACAACAATATGAACTAACCAGTACCCTGGAGCTCTTGTCTTTAGCTGCATATGTATCAAAAGATGGCCTAGTCGGTCATCACTGCAAAGAGAGGCCCATTGGACTTGCAAACTTTATATGCCCCAGTACAGGGGAACGCCAGAGCCAAAAAGGGGCAGTAGGTGGGTAGGGGATTGGGGGGGTGGGTATGGGGGACCTTTGGGATAGCATTGAAAATGTAAACGAGGAAAATACCTAATTTAAAAAAAAAGGGCAAATTGCAAATTCATCTGGAATAACAAAAAATCTAGAATAGCAAAAACTATTCTCAACAATAAAAGAACCACTGGCAGAATCACCATGCCTGTTCTCAAGCTGTACTACAGAACAATTGTGATAAAAACTGGTAAAGTGACAGACGGGTAGATCAATGGAATAGAACTGAAGACCCAGATGTGAATCCACACACCTATGGTCACTTGATCTTTGACAAGGGAGCTAAAACCATCCAGTGGAAAAAGGACAGCATTTTTCAACAAATGATGCTAGCACAACTGGTGGTTATCATGTAGAAAAATGTGAATTGATCCGTTCTTATCTCTTTGTACAAAGCTCAAGTCTAAGTGGATAAAGGAAGTCCACATAAAACCAGAGACACTGAAATTTATAGAGGAGAAAGTGAGGAAAAGCTTTGAAGATATGGGCACAGGGGAAAAATCCTGAACAGAACAGCAATGGCTTGTGCTATAAGAACAAGAATCAACAAATGAGACATCATAAAATTGCAATGTTTCTGTAAGGCAAAAGACACTGTCAATCAGACAAAATGCCACCAACAGATTGGGAAAGGATCTTTACAAATCCGAAATCCTATAGAGGACTAATAAACAATATATACAAAGAACTCAAGAAGCTGGACTCCAGAAAGTCAAGTAACCATATTAAAAAATGGGGTACAGAGCTAAACAAAAACTCTCAACTGAAGAATACTGAATGCCTGAGAAGCATCTGAAAAAAATATTCAACATCCTTAATCATCAGGGAAATGCAAATCAAAACAACCCTGAGATTCCACCTCACACCAGTCAGAATGGCTAAGATCATTCAGGTGACAGCAGATGCTGGCAAGGATGTGAAGAAAGAGGACCACTTCTCCATTGTTGTTGGGATTGAAAGCTGGTACAACCACTCTGGAAATCAGTCTGGCAGTTCCTCAGAAAATTGGACAGTACTACCAGAAGATCCAACAATGCCTCTCCTTGGCATATATCCAGAAGATGTTCCAACTTGTAATAAGGACACATGCTCCGCTATGTTCATAGCAGCCTCATTTATAATAGCCAGAAGCTGGAAATAACCCAGATGTCCCTCAACGGAGGAATGGATACAGAGAATGTGGTACATTTACACAATGGAGTACTACTCAGCTATTAAAAAGAATGAATTTATGAAATTCCTAGGCAAATGGATGGACCTGGAGGGCATCATCCTGAGTGAGGTAACCTTATTACAAAAGAACACACATGATATGCACTCACTGAGAAGTGGATATTAGCCTAGAAACTTAGAATACCCAAGATACAATTTGTAAAACACATGAACTCAAGAAGAAGGAAGACCAAAGTGTGGATACTTCATTCCTTCTTAGAATAAGGAACAAAATACTCATGGAAGTAGTTACAAAGACAAACTTCAGAACAGAGCCCAAAGGAATGACCATCCAGAGACTGCCCTATTTGGGGATCCACCCCATAAACCACCACCAAACCCAGTCACTAGGCAGATGACAACACGAGTCTGCTGACAGGAGCCTGATATAGCTGTCTCTTTCAAGGCTCTTCCAGTGCCTGGTAAATACAGAAGTGGATGCTCACAGTGATCCATTAAAATGAGCACAAGGTCCCCAATGAAGGAGCCAGAGAAATACCCAGGGAGCTGAAGGGGTCTGAAGCCCCATAGGAGGAACATCAATATGAATTAACCAGTACCCCCTAGCTCCTTAGAACTATGCCACCAATTAAAGAAAACACATGGTAGAACTTGTGGCTCTAGCTATATATGTAGCAGAGGATGGCCTAGTCAGTCATCAATGGGTGGAGAGGCTCTTGGTCCTGTGATGTGTCTATGCTGCAGTATAGGGGAATGCCAGGACCAGGAATGGGAGTGGGTGGGTTGGGGAGCAGGGGGAGGGGAGAGAGCATAGGGGATTTTTTTGGAGGGGAAACTAGGAAAGGGGATAACATTTGAAATGTAAATAAAGAAAATATCTAATAGAAATATTAAAAAAAAACAGAAGACCATCTTTGCAAAGAAAATGTGAAAATGCGATTCAAAGATACTGGTGGTGCTGAGGATAATTAGTGGTTGAAAGCTAAACAGCACATCTATACCACTTGCTCTACAACTCAGAGAACATTACAAAAGAGGAAACAGAAATAATGTAAGAGTCATGAGACAAGGAGAAAGGCTGTGGGATGACTTTTATTCTGGATATAGCATACCAAGAACAGTCTTGACCTCAAACCATCTATGAATGTTTGCAATGGATATGATTGAAATGCATTGTATGCATGTATGAAATTTTTAAAGAGTAAATAATACATTTCAAAGACTTGAAAGTATCCTTGTTGAGGCTGAAGAGATGGCTACGTGGTTAAGTCAACTTACTGCACTTGCAGAAAGCTATGAGTTGGATCCCAGCACCCACATGACTATCCATAACCATGTGTGTTGCAGTCCTGGGGGATACAACACCTTTCCCAGGTCATCTTGCTCATCATGACTTGGCAGAAAATTCTTTAAGCAGCACACTGGCATTGGCTAACTTCAGCCTTTTCAGATTAGGAAAATTATTCAATTTATGATTAAATTTAGATACTGTATTAATATGACTACCATTTTTTGTGATGTGGTAGTACACCACACACACATGCACACAAACACACACACACACACACACACACACACACACACACACACACACACAATACTACACCATACTTCTTTCTTAAACAAGATTTTCTGAGGCATTTCTTATGAATGCAATTCCCATTTGTAATGGTTTGTATATGTTTGGCCAAGGGAGTGACACTACTAAGAAGTGTGGTCCTGTTAGAGTAGGTATGACCTTGTTGGAGTAGGTGTGTCACTCTGGATGTGGACTTTAAGACCCTCCATGGCCTGGAAGCCAGTCTTCTCCTAGGGGCCTTCAGATGAACATGTAGAACTCTAAGCTTCTCCTGAACCATGCCTGCCTGGACACTGACATGCTCCTGCCTTGATGATAATGGACTAAACCTCTAAACCTGTAAGCCAGCCCCAATTAAATGTTGACCTTAAAAGAGTTGCCTTAGCAATACTGTCTGTTCACAGCAGCAAAACCTTAAGTAAGACAGCAGCCTATATATTCAAAATATTTAAAATCTTATGTGTTCCCCCAACTAAGACAATAATAGGAGGACCACATTCTATGAATACTGGATTATAGTTCCTAAAGAGTTTGGCTCCGTAATGTCCTCTTTAACTGAGATCATTACTTTTACAACCATGTCTTCAGTGGTTATGTAAGCAGAAATATCACTGAACAAAATTAAAGATAATAGGGAAACTTCCATTCTTTTCTAAGCTTTCAGCAACTGAATATCTTCTGAAAGGAAGCTTTATCAATCCTGCAAAGAATCAGATTTTCGTTAACAAATTGACCCTCCTGAGATTAACCGAATCCCCAGGGATACCTTGATCCTTCACTACTATGGCATTTAGGGAAATTGCTGTCTAGAATCCTAGAACATGGATAAAAAATACATTAATGTTACAACTTAAAAAGAGACATTTGCATTAAACATTCTAGCTAGGTGTACTCACACAAAGAATATTAATCATTATGGGGAGCTTTTTCAAACAGCTACTGAATTTAAGGACTACAGTCAAGCATTTAAAATTAAAAAGATATGTCCATTCTGTCAGCGACAAGATGAGTGTTGTTGCACATTAATAGACACATTAATAAAATCACATACACATAAATAAAGCCAAAACATTAATAAGATATAATGATGTTAGTTGATAAAGAGATCTCAAATAAAAGACAGTTCATCAGCAGAAAAACTGTCAAATTCTATTTTGTCTACATTCATATACAGAAAATATGTGTGTGTGTGTATACATATACATATGTATACATATATATGCAGTCAGTATGTGAAAAAATGTTTTATTCCACTATTGAAAAAGAATAAATACCAATTTTAATAATAGCAAAATGCTGTGCCTAAATAAGATAGGATTTAAATGCTACTAATAATACCCAAATGTAAAACTCAGGATTTGAAGTTGGCCTGTTCATTTGGGAGGAAATTATTAATAACCTTTTATCATTCACTAAACATGACATTGCTGTAATGACCTTAGGCCATGGAGATGCTAAATGAACAATTTTTTAATAGCTTAGAATTATTTCTGTGCTCTGACACAGAATAAAACACAAAAAATCATTTTTGAACAAGGATATTTACTACATGTATGTGTGTATATCAAAAGTAGTCCAAACATTCTATTAAGTAAGTACAATTTTAGCATACATAGAGGCCTGGAAAAGCATTTGTCCTGTATTACACTATATGTTTAACTGAGAACATAGTTTAGAAGACTGTGCATGTTATAATAACTTTGCACATTAAATACATAAATTTATATTTAAATATATATGGGTGAAGGTCTACAACATTACTACTCATCAAGTTACAAATGCAATATTGTCCTTTAATTGAGACTAGTTTGGTCTGTTCTCTAACTTTTCCAAACAAAAAGAATCACTAATATTGTTTTTTTTCTCAAATAATTATATATGATCAATATATTAAGTACAAAATAATGTTTCATCTTGTCTTTATTATACATGCATGCAAGGTTCTTCCATCATATTTAAGTCCCCACCACCTTTTCTTGTTTACATTTATCTTCATAGTGATCAAATACCACCTAAACATTCACATTTCTACTTTTATGTATTTTTTAAGTTTACATACTAAATGCTGTCCGCCCCCCCCCCCAGGAGAACAGTTCCCGCCCCACCTACTTCCCCTCTGAAAGGGTGGGTCCTCCTTTGGCCTCCCTGAACCGGATATATCAAAGCTCTGCCAGGTTAGGTGCATCCTCTCCCACGGAGGCCAGACAAGACAGCCATGATGATTGAGCTGTATGTCCACTACATATGTGCTGGGGGAATTGTTCCAGCCTGTGTATGTTCTTAGGTTGGTGGTTCAGAGTCTGAGAGTTCCCAGGGATCAAGGTTAGATGACTCTGCTGTTTGTCCTGTGGAATTCCCATCTCCTTCATGGCCTTCAGTTGTTCCCTCAACTCTTCAATAAGGGCCACTAACCTCTGGCCAGTGTTTGGCTGTGGGTCTCTGTGTTTGTTCCGCTCTGCTGCTGGGTAGAGCCTTTCAGAGGGCAGTTATGCTAGACTCCTGTCTGCAAGCATAACAGAGTATCATTAATAACATCAGGGATTGGTTCTTGCCCACAGGATGGGTTTTAAGTTGGACCTGTTATTGGTTGGCCATCCCTTCATGCTCTGCTCCATCTTTGTCCCTGCATTTCTTTTAGATGGGACACTTTTTGGGTGAGAAATTTTGTGGGTAGGTTGCTGTACTTATTCCTTCATTGGTGGCCCTGTCTGGTTACAGGACTTCTTTGGGCCTCTTTAGTTTCCATGTACACACTATTAGAAGTCTCAGCTAAAGTCACACACACACATTGACTCCTTGGAGCTTCCCCTATCCTAGGTCTCTAGGACTTCATGCAGATTCCCACCAGTAGCTGCAGGTTTCCATTCATTCTCCTGGCCTTCTCTCCTGTCTCTCCAGACAACTGGTCCTATCCCCTATTCTCCTCTCCCTTCCCTCCCCTTCCTAGTTCTCTCCTTTCATCTGCCACCTATGACTATTTTGTTTCCTGTTCTAAGTGTGATTCAAGCATCCTGGCATCTTCATTCCTTCATGTTTAACTTCTTTGGAAACCCACACTTCTTTAGAAACCACTAGATTAATTTCTAAAGTGATTTTTACAAATTTTCAAACCCATCAGCAATGGACAAGTGTTCCCCTTTCCTCACATGCTTGCCAGCATGTCCTGTAACTCGATTTTTTTTTTGATGTTACAAAAAGATTAAAAAAAAAAAAGTCCTCAACTGAACATCATTCTAATTGGTGTAAGGTAGAATCTCAGGGTCATTTTGATTTGCATTTCCTTTATGACTAAGTATGTTGAACATTTCTTACAGTGCTTCTATGCTTTTTAGGATCCCTCTGGTGAGAATTCTCTGTTTAGCTCTGTATGAGCCCATTTTTAATTGGAATATATGGTTTGTTGGAGTCTGAATTCTTGAGATCTTTATATGTTTTGGCTATTAGCCCTCTGTTGGTTGTAAAGATAGTGAAGTCTTTTAACCCAAACTATAGGCCACTGTTTTGTCTTACTGACAGTGTCCTTTGCCTTTAGAAGAATTAAAGTTTATGAGATCCTATTTATTAATTGTTGATCTTAGAGCCTGAGCCAATGATGTTCTTTTCAAGAAACTATCTCCTGAACCAATGTGTTCAAAGCTATTTCCTATTTTTTCTCCTATTAGATATAGTGTATTCGGCTTTATGTTGAAGTCCTTGACTTCCCTGGATTAAGTTTCCTGCAGGGTGATGAGTATATATCTACTTGCATTCCTCTATATTTAGATATCTAGTTAGACTAGCACCATTTGCTAAAGATGCTTTCTTTTATCCATTGTATGGTTTTGGCTTCTTTGTAAAAAGTCAAGTGTCCAAAGATGTGTGGGTTTATTTCTCAGTCTTCAATTCTATTCCATTAATCAACCTGCCCATTTTTTCATTTGTATGAAGGAGGGCTACTGATTTTTTAGTTAATTCTATATCAAGCCACATTGCTAATGTTGTTTATTAGCTGTAGGAGTTCTCTGGTATAAATTTGAAGATATCTTACATATACTATTATATCATCTCTGAATAGTGACACCATGACTTCTTCCTTCCCAATTTGTATCTCCTTTATCTCCCTTTATTGTCTTATTGCATTAGCTAGAACATCAAGTACTATATTGTATAGATAAAGAGTTGTCAGCTGTGTCCTGTCCCTGATTTTATTGGGGTTGCTTCAAATTTCTCTCACTTAATTTGATGTTTGCTATTGATTTACTGTATGTGGCTTTGGTTGTTTAGGTATGTGCCTTGAATTCCCTCTTTTCAAGATCTGGAACATGAAGGGAGGGGTGGTTGCTGGAATTTGTCAAAGGCATTTACAGCATCTAATGTGTTAATCATGTGATGATTTTTTTTTTGTAAAGAGTAGAATACATTGATGGATTTTCAAATATTGAACCATCCCTAGGAAGAAGCCTACTTGATCATGATAAATAATGTTTTTGATGTGTCCCTGGATTCAGTTTGCACGAATTTATTGAGTATTTTTGTGTCAATATTCATAAATGAATTAGCTGAAGTTCTCCTTCTTTGTTGAGTCTTTGTGTGGTTTAGCTATCAGGATGACTATGAACTCATAGAATGAATTAGACAGTGTTCCTTCTGTTTCTATTTTGTGGATTAGATTGAGGACTAGCTCAAATCGGAATAGTATGGTATTAACTCTTCTTTGAAAATCTGGTAGAATTCTGCATTAAACCATCTGGCCTTGGCTTTTTTTTTTTTTAATGAGACTTTTAATGACTGCTTCTATTTTCTTAGGGATTATGGTTCTCTTTAGATAGTTTACCTGATCTTGATTTAAGTTTGGAAAATGATACTTTGGAAGTACAGGATTTTGAAAAAAGACATTTTTTTTTAATTTTCTCACTTTCTTTTGTTAAGTCCCACCTATCATTTCTGAACTTGTTTATTTGGTTACTGTCTCTTTACCTTTTAGTCAGTTTAGCTAAGAGTTTCTGTATCTTGGTTTTCTCAAAGAACCAACTCTTGGTTGTGTTGATTCTTTATATTGTTCTCTTTGTTTCTAGTTGGTTGATTTCACCCATGAGTTTAAATATTATAGAGAGTAACCAAAAACCTTGGAAATAGCTTGTGATGTTAGGGAGGTATCTATGGGTCCTTTTTATCCAATGACTGGATAAGGTATAACCCATTTGTGAAACTTGGAGATATCACTTGGTAACATAGGATGTCTCCCCATTTATATGGTCACTTCATTTAAAATTTTAAATATATATTATATATATTTTATAATATATAATTCCTTACATATACGATATAATATAAATATTATATAACTTACATAAATTACATAATATAAATATTATAAAATAAATTACATATATTATATATGAAAGGAATTTAAATGAAGTCAATATATAAATGGGTGACAGTATATATCATATAATACAATATATACTTTCCATATATATGTATGTATATATATATATATGTATATATATATACTGTTTAGTTTTTAAAATGTTGAAACAATCTTAAGTTCTCAAATAAACCCTATTTAGTTTATTTATTAAAATTTCTGTATTTTGGCTAAATTCTATTCCTTGTAAGGATGGTTGAATATTTATGCATATAGTATATTGTTCTTTACTGGTTTTGTACTACCTTTATCTGTTTTCAGTATCAAAATTGTATTATTTTCATAAAATTGGAACATGTTTTCTTATTTATTTCTAAAGTCATGTTAATTGTCCACAATTCTCTAGTAATAATTATACAGAATTCTCCCATAAGTCAGTTAGTCCTAAATCTTTCTTTTTCAAAAAGTCTACAATTCATGATTCAAGTTCCTTAAAAATTGCAAGATAAATGTGGAGCTTCATACTTTCCAAGAAAGATGATCTTTATTTGGAGCTGTAGATTTATGTATAGACAGTCATTCATGTTTTTCCCTCATGCCTTAGCTTTCTATGACTTTAAAGCAAATGAACTAAAATTTATAGCGTTTAGACAACTTTGGCTTATTCCCACAGAGTATGACTTGGCCCTATTTAAGCTATTATTGTGCCATGCACTCTCTAGGAGGCCTAAGAAAGGATGCAGACTCAGCCTTTTCAACTTCCAGTAGCATTCTTTGACTCATGACTGTAACACTGTACCCTGCTGCAATTGCTTCATTATCTGTCTTTCATGTGTGTCTATCTTTCCTGTTAATAAGGGAACAGCTTAGAAAATGTAGAATGATCTTTTCATTTAGGGATCCTTAAATTAATTATATCTGCCATGATACCTTCTCCCTAAGAAAACATTTACAGGTTATTGGTATCATCATGAGAATTGGTATATAATATTTTGGTGAATATATCTCAATCTATTGCATTTCACATTACCTTGTTTGTTCCTGGTTCTACTTGGCACTGCCTTTCTCCCAATCCTCATGTCTTTCTTTCTTCTGTCAGACTTACAGATAGGTATCATTGCATTCTTCCTTTCAAAAATCAGCTCTTTGTTGAATTAACCTACTCTATTACTTGTAATTTCATTTAGTTTTTCTCTTTATTTCTTCTACATTACCTGCTTTGGGTTTAATTTTATCTTATTTTTGGTTTTTTTTTTAAACTGAGGTCATGTATTGGATATTACATGAGATATATTAATAACTAATAATGAGATAGCATATGGAGCTTTCAATACAGATATGCATTTTATGATGCTCACATCGGATGATTATAAATCTGTCTCCCAAAACATTTCTTGGTAGTTAAAGCCTACAAATTCCTTTATACCTATAAAATATATACAGTACATTCCTGCTACTTGCACTCATTTTGTTTCAGCATAGCACAGCAGATCTACTCCTATCCAACTATACATGAGTACCCTGCCATCAACCTTTGCCTTTCTGCCTCCCTATGTCACTACTCTCCATAGGCTTCAGTAACCACTGTTCTGACCCAACTCAAACTTCTTACATTCTATAGAAAAGTGAAATCATACACTTCTTATCTTTCTGTGATTGACTCACTTTACCAAACATGATCTCCCGCATTCCTTTGTCTAGGGTCCTTAAGCTTGAAAATTCTATTATTGATTTGAGATATTTCCTAGGTAATAATAGATGCATCTATTTCCACAAATTCCCTCCCATTAGATACTCATCTATACTCTGAATATCTATCAGGTAATGTTTTTATTTTATAGCACAAATACCTTGGATTTTACTATAAGACTTTATCATCAATTCCTTATTTATTTAGAAGTACCTTATGACATTTAAGCTAATGTACTACTAATGATTTTTAGATTGTACAATTATTTTACATTTGTTCATGCAAACCTTTGGAATTTATGTTCTACCTTCATATGGATGTGCATTCTGCTCATTGGTAGAGTCTTCCATGGTTGTCAGATAGATCCTATTGTTAGTAATAGGTTGATGTCTATAATTTTGATTTCTTCAATAATCTTGATAGTTTTCTGGTTATTTTACCAATTACTGAGAAAAATATTGAGTCTTTAATAATGATTAGGGATTTATCTATTTCTCTTGTCAATTCTATTCATAAATTGCATAAGTTGCATATTCCATTGCTTGGCCCACACAAATACATAATAGAGATACCATCTGACTTACTGAGGATTATCTTATTTTTTAATATCTCTTTTTGTCCCTGAATTTCCTCTTCCCTCTCCTTCTGCTTTCTCTCCTCCTTCCTCCTTCTCCTTGAACACCTCCTTCCCCATCTTTCCATCATCCTCTGCTTATCTCTTAGTTTACCTGATATAATGTAGAAAATAGTTCCATACATATTCCCTATATGTCTTTTAATGATCTTGGCCCTGGAGTGGATATCTCACTAGGCTCTAATAGTGTTCCCATCCAAGCCTACATCAAGAAGTACAACTCTTACATGTACAACTTGCACACAATCTTCCCCTTGTGTGCCATTTCTTTAAAAGAACAAGTAGATGCAGTTTGATCTTTATTCCTTCCTAAGCCTGCTTCCATGAAACCTGACATTTTGTAGGCAACAGTCCTGATCCCTGGTGACAAAGAGAGTCTGCTTGTTAAGAGATTGCAGTAACCTTGCTGTCTCCTTATCAGTCCCCTTGCCTCTATGCTTCTGCAACTGCCTCTGATTTATCTAACTCCAAAGAATTACAAGACAGCCACAGTACATACATATTAACTCACTAACCCTGGCACAGAAAGAGAAGCAAAATGAGTGACTAATTCTAGTGAGTCACTACACAGAGAGTCAGGCAGCAAGTAGAGCAGGTGAATCCGAGGGCAGAAGGGTTAGAGGGAAAGAAGAGGTTACAGGGGACAAATGTAGCACTCTTTACAGGTGACTCAAGGAATAGAGAGGAACTACTTCAATTCATGTTAAACATCATTTCATTTTCTAAACTAATACATTTTTACAATTTGACTTTTCATCTTGACTTGAACGTAGACAATATTTGGAAAGACAAATTTCAAGGGAGCCTGATTTAATTGTTCAACAGTTTAGGCCAGTCTCCAAAATGTCATTTGCTTCACTGTTCTGCCTGCTGGACCCACTCTGATACTCAGTAGACTTTAATATCAGGGCCTTGGAATACTCACAACTCTTAAGATCTGAAGTGGCTCAGAGGGGATTTTTTTCCTTGACACTTGAACTTCACCAGTCAGCTTCCTTTCTCTATAGTTCTCAAATACAGGCATCATGTATGGTATTTGCTTTTCTGCTTCTGGTAGGCTCTGTCTCAGTGAAAATCAAACAAACAATTAAAGGCTTGAACTGAATATTAACAGCATTTCCAAGGAGATCTTTTGAAATTTATTTGATTCTGTTTATAGTAGAGAATGATTCCCCACCCTACCCCTCCCCCACTTATCCTGTTTAGTTTCCAGATAACCTCATATTTAAATATCAGATCAGGGAATTAATGCCTACCCCTGATCTTCATGTATAAATCGCAGCCACAAACTCTTTCATCATTCTGTCCTCCTACCTTGTAACTGGCTAAGAATGGGAAGTAGATGTCATCTTCAGGCCCATTCATACTGTGACACATCAAGTTGAGAAAATACTGTCCTGAAGACATTGTGTTCTTCTCCTGATGAATGTGTTTCAGGAGAAGGATGATGTTATGGCTCATGTATTATCTATTAAGTGAAGTATATATTTAAAGAACGTTATTAGGAGGCAAAGTCCTATTCATACTAATGAAGTTCTTGCCATCAAATATTCTCAGTTGCTGCAGTGGCAGGTTTGGTCTCAGGCTTCCTCTGTGTTTCACTGTTTCCATTTTACTGTTTCTGTTGTTTTGGTTTTTGACATAGGGTTTCATGTTTTTGAAACTCACTTTAGATGCCTGATACTCCTGCCTTGGTCTCACAAGAGTTCTGACCATAGATCTGAAGCATCATACATGGCTTACAAAAGATTTCTTAGGTTTTTGTTTTGTTTTGTTTTGTTTTTTAGGTATTTTCTACATTTACTTTTCCAGTGCTATCCCAAAAGTCCCCCATACCCTTCCCCCACTCCCCTACCCACCCACACACACTTCTTGGCCCTGGCGTTCCCCTGAACTGAGGCATATAAAGTTTGCACGACCAATGGGCCTCTCTTTCCACTGATGGTCGACTAGGCCATCTTCTGATACATATTCAGTTAGAGATTCAAACTCCTAAGGTACTGGTTAGTTCATATTGTTGTTCCACCTATAGGGTTGCAGATCCCCTAAACTCCTTGGGTACTTTCTCTAGATCCTCCATTGGGGACCCTGTGATCCATCCAATAGCTGAATGTGAGCATCCACTTCCGTGTTTTCTAGGCCCTGGCATAGCCTCACAAGAGCCAGCTATATCAGAGTCCTTTCAGCAAAATCTTGCTTGTGTATGCAATGGTGTCAGCGTTTGGAGGCTGATTATGGGATGGATCCCCGGATATGGCAGTCTCTACATGGCCATGGACTCAGCTCCAAACTTTGTCTCTGTAACTCCTTCCATGGGTGTTTTGTTCCCAATTCTAAGAAGGGGCAAAGTGTCCACTCTTTGGTCTTAGTTCTTCTTGAGTTTCATGTGTTTCACAAATTGTACCTTATAGCTTGGGTATTCTAAGTTTCTAGGCTAATACCCACTTATCAGTGAGTACATATCATGTGAGTTCTTTTGTGATTGGGTTACCTCACTCAGAATGATGCCCTCCAGGTCCATCCATTTGCCTAGAAATTTCATAAATTCATTCTTTTTAATAGCTGAGAGTACTCCATTGTGTAAATGTACCACATTTTCTGTATCCATTCCTCTGTTGAGGGGCATCTGGGTTCTTTCCAGCTTCTGGCTATTATAAATAAGGCAGCTATGAACATAGTAGAGCATGTGTCCTTCTTAGCGGTTAGAACATGTTCTGGATATATGCCCAGGAGAGGTATTACAGAATCCTCCGGTAGTACTATGTCCAATTTTCTAAGGAACAGCCAGAATGATTTCCAGAGTGGTTGTACAAGCTTTCAATCCCACCAACCATGGAGGAGTGTTCCTCTTTCTCCACATCCTCACCAGCATCTGCTGTCACCTGAATTTTTTGTCTTAGTCATTGTGAGTGGTGTGAGGTGTAATCTCAGGGTTGTTTTGATTTGCATTTCCCTGATGATTAAGGATGCTGAACATTTTTTCAGGTGTGTCTAAGCTGTTCAGTATTCCTCAGGTGAGAATTCTTTGTTTAGCTCTGAGCCCCATTTTTTAATGGGGTTGTGATTTTCTGGAGTCCACCTTCTTGAGTTCTTTATATATATTGGATATTAGTCCCCTATCTGATTTATAGGTAAAGGTCCTTTACCAATCTGTTGGTGGCCTTTTTGTCTTATTGACGGTGTCTTTTGCCTTACAGAAGCTTTGTAATTTTATGAGGTCCCACTTGTCGATTCTCTATCTTACAGCACAAGCCATTGCTGTTCTATTCAGGATTTTTCCCCCTGTGACTATATTTTCCAGGCTTTTCCCCACTTTCTCCTGTATAAGTTTCACTGTCTCTGGTTTTATGTGGAGTTCCTTCATCCACTTAGATTTGACCTTAGTACAAGGAGATAGGAATGGAACAATTCACATTCTTCTACATGATAACCGCCAGTTGTGACAGCACCATTTGTTGAAAATGCTCTTTTTCCACTGGATGGTTTTAGCTCCCTTGTCAAAGATGAAGTGACCATAGGTGTGTGGGTTCATTTATAGGTCTTCAATTCTATTCCATTGGTCTACTTGTCTGTCACTATACCAGTACCACGCAGTTTTTATCACAATTGCTCTGTAGTACAGCTTTAGGTCAGGCATGGTGATTCCACCAGAGGTTCTTTTATCCTTGAGAAGAGTTTTTGCTATCCTAAGGTTTTTTTTTTTTCCAGATGAATTTGCAGATTGCTCTTTCTAATTTGTTGAAGAATTGAGTTGGAATTGTGATGGGGATTGCATTGAATCTGTAGATTACTTTTGGCAAGATATCCATTTTTACTATATGGATCCTCCCAGTCCATGAGCATGGGAGATCTTTCCATCTTCTGAGATCTTCTTTAATTTCTTTCTTCAGGGACTTGAAGTTCTTATCATACAGATCTTTCACTTCCTTACTTAGATTCATGCCAAGATATTTTATATTATTTGTGACTATTGAGAATGGTGTTCTTTTCCTAATTTCGTTCTCAGCCTGTTTATCCTTTGCGTAGTGAAAGCCATTGACTTTTTTGAGTTAATTTTATATCCAGCTACTTTACTGAAGCTGTTTATCAGGTTTAGGAGTTCTCTAGTGGAATTTTTAGGGTCACTTATAAATACTATCATATCATCTGCACAAAGTGATATTTTGACTACTTCCTTTCCAATTTGTATCCCCTTCATCTCCTTTTGCTGTCTCACTGCTCTGGATAGGACTTCAAGTACAATGTTGAATAGGTAGGGAGAAAATGGGCAGCCTTGTCTACTCCCTGATTTTAGTGGGATTGCTTCTAGCTTCTCACCTTTTACTTTGATGTTGGCTGCAGGTTTGCTGTGGATTGCTTTTATCATGTTTAGGTATGGGCCTTGAATTCCTGATCTTTCCAAGACTTTTAACATGAATAGGTGTTGGATTTTGTCAAAGCTTTCTCCACATCTCACAAGATGATCATGTAGTTTTTGTCTTTGAGATTGTTTATATAATGAATTACTTTGATGGATTTCTGTATATTAAACCATCCCTGCATCTCTGGAATGAAACCTACTTGGTCAGGATGGATGATTGTTTTGATGTGTTCTTGGATTCGGTTAGGGAGAATTTTATTAAGGATTTTTGCATTGATATTCATAAGGTAAATTGGTCTGAAGTTCTCTATCTTTGTGGGTCGTTCTGTGGTTTAGCTATCAGAGTAATTGTGGCTTCATAGAATGAATTAGGTACCTTCTGCTTCTATTTTGTGGAATAGTTTGTGCAGAACTAGAAATAGGTCTTCTTTGAAGGTCTGATAGAACTCTGCACTAAACCCATCTGGTCCTGGGCTTTTTTTGGTTGGGAGACTATTAATGATTGCTTCTATTTCTTTAGGGGATATAGGACTGTTTAGATCATTAACCCGATCCTGATTTAACTTTGTCACCTTGTATCTGTCTAGAAATTTGCCCATTTCATCCAGGTTTTCCAGTTTTGTCGAGTATAGCCTTTTGTAGAAGGATCTGATGGTGTTTTGGATTTCTTCAGGATATGGTTATGTGTCATTTTTCATTTCTGATTTTGTTAATTAGCATGCTGTCCCTGTGCCCTCTAGTGAGTCTGGCTAAGGGTTTATCTATCTTGTTAATTTTCTCAAAGAACCAGCTCCTAGTTTGGTTGATTCTTTGAATAGTTCTTCTTGTTTCCACTTGGTTGATTTCGCCCCTGAGTTTGATTATTTCCTGCCACCTACTCCTCTTGGGTGAATTTGCTTCCTTTTGTTCTAGGGATTTTAGGTGTGTTGTCAAGCTGCTAGTGTGTGCTCTCTCTAGTTTCTTTTGGAGGCACTCAGAGCTATGAGTTTTCCTCTTAGAAATGTTTTCATTGTGTCCCATAAGTTTGGGTATGTTGTGGCTTCATTTTCATTAAACTCTGAGGAGTCTTTAATTTCTTTCTTTATTCCTTCCTTGACCAAGGTATCATTGAGCACATTGAGTGTTGTTCAGTTTCCAAGTGAATTTTGGCTTTCTATTATTTATGTTGTTTTTGAAGATCAGCCTTAGTCCATGGTGATCTTATAGGATGCATGGGAAAATTTCAATATTTTTGTATTTGATGAGGCCTGTTTTGTGATCAATTAAATGGTCAGTTTTGGAGAAGGTACCATGAGGTACTGAAAAGAAGGTATATCCTTTTGTTTTAGGGTAAAATGTTCTGTAGATATTTGTCAAATCCATTTCTTTCATCACTTCTGTTAATTTCACTGTGTCCCTGTTTAGTTTCTGTTTCCACGATCTGTCCATTGATGAAAGTGGTGTGTTGAAGCCTTCCACTATTATTGTGTGAGGTGCAATTTGTGCTTTGAGCTTTACTAAAGTTTCTTTAATGAGTGTGGCTGCCCTTGCTTTTGGAGCATAGATATTCAGAATTGAGTGTTCCTCTTGGAGGATTTTACCTTTGATGAGTATGAAGTGTCCTTCCTTTTCTTTTTTAATAACTTTGGGTTGGAAGTCGATTTTATTCGATATTAGAATGGCTACTCCAGCTTGTTTCTTCAGACCATTTACTTGTAAAATTGTTTTCAATCCTTTCATTCTGAGGTAGTGTCTGTCGTTTTCCCTGAGTTGGGTTTCTTGTAAGCAGCAAAATGTTGGGTCCTGTGTGTGTAGACAGTCTGTTAGTATATGTCTTTTTATTGGGGAATTGAGTCCATTGATATTAAGAGATATTAAGGAAAAGTAATTGTTGTTTCCTATTATTTTTGTTGTTAGAGTTGGCATTCTGTTCTTGTGGCTGTCTTCTTTTAGGTTTGTTGAAGGATTGCTTTCTTGCTTTTTCTAGGGCGTGGTTTCTGTTCTTGTATATATTTTTTTTTCTGTTATTATCCTTTGAGGGCTGGGTTCATGAAAAGATAATGTGTGAATTTGGTTTTGTCATGGAATACTTTGGTTTCTCCATCTATGGTAATTGAAAGTTTGGCTGGGTATAGTAACCTGGTCTGGCATTTGTGTTCTCTTTGTGTCTGTATAACATCTGTCCAGGATCTTCTGGCTTTCATAGTCTCTGGTGAAAATCTTGCGTAATTCTGATAGGCCTGCCTTTCTATGTTACTTGACCACTTTCCCTTACTGCTTTTAATATTCTGTTTTTATTTAGTGTATTTTTTGTTCTGATTATTATGTGTCGGGAGGAATTTCTTTTCTGGTCCAGTCTATTTGGCGTTCTGTAGGCTTCTTGTATGTTCATGGGCATGACTTTCTTTAGGTTTGGGAAGTTTTCTTCTATGATTTTGTTGAAGATATTTGCTGGCCTTTTAAGTTGAAAATCTTCATTCTCATCTACTCCTATTATCTGTAGGTTTGCTCTTCTCATTGTGTCCTGGATTTCCTGGATGTTTTGAGTTAGGGTCTTTTTTGCATTTTGCATTTTCTTTGATTGTTGTGCCTATGTTCTCTATGGAATCTTCTGCACCTGAGATTCTCTCTTCCATATCTTGTATTCTGTTGCTAATGCTGGCATGTCTGGTTCCAAATTTATTTCCTAGGGTTTCTATCTCCAGTGTTGCTTCACTTTGGGTTTTCTTTATTGTGTCTACCTCCCTTTTTAGGTCTAGTATGATTTTGTTCATTTCCATCACCTGTTTGGATGTGCTTTCCTGTTTTTCTTTAAGAACTTCTACCTGTTTGGTTGTGTTTTCCTGTTTTTCTTTTTGGCCTTGAAACTCTTTAGCAATTTCTCCTGTATTTCTTTAAGTGAGTTATTAAAGTCCTTCTTGATGTCCTCTACCATCATCATGAGATATGCTTTTAAATCCGGGTCTAGTTTTTAGTGTGTGTTGGGGTGCCCAGGACTGGGTGAGGTGGGAGTGCTGCATTATGATGATGGTGAGTGGTCTTGGTTTCTGTTAGTAAGATTCTTAAGTTTGACTTTCACCCTCTGGTAATCTCTGGAGTTAGTTGTTATAGTTGTCTCTGGTTTTAGAGATTGTTCCTCTGGTGATTCTGTTAGCCTCTATCAGCAGACCTGGGAGACTAGGTCTCTCCTGAGTTTCAGTGGTCTGAGCACTCTCTGCAGGCAAGCTTTCCTCTAGCAGGGAAGGTGCACAGATATCTGGCATTCAGACTTTCCTCCTGGCAGAAGATGAAGGCCTGAAATAGGGCCTGTCCCAGAAGCTGTTAGCTTCTGTAGTCCACACTCTCACCTGTGTAGACTAGTCTCAGAAGGATCTGGGAACCAAGATGGCTTCCCAAGGTGCTCCAGCAAAGCCCTCCTGGGTGGGGAGGACACCTGTCCTCTAGCAGGGAAGGTGCCCCGATGTCTGGAGCCCAAAATGGGGTCTGTCTCAGAAGCTGTCCTCTAGGCACCTTGGGGGTGTCCTCTGACTCCTCGCCCAGGTGACCTGGTGCTGGTACAGACCTGAAGGGACTTGTGACCCTGGTCAGGCCGGGTTTTCTGTTTCCCTAATGCTGTCAGGTCCCGCACGATTGGAGTGGAACAGAAGCTGTGTTACACTCACTGGTGGTCCTAAGATATCGTGGAGAGTCCTCTAGGGACCTTGTGGGCAGGGTTGTCTGCTGACTCTGAGCCCAAGGTGCTTCCCTAATGCTGTCTCAGGTTGCGTGTAATTGGAATGGAACAGAAGTTGTGTTCCACTCACTGGTGGTCCTAAGATAGCATAGAGAGTCCTCTAGGGACCTCGGGGCAGTGCCTGCTGACTCTGCGCCCAAGGTGACCTGGTCTATTTCTTAGTTCTAAGAGCTTAGAGTATCCACATTTTAGTTAAATAAACTTCAAACACATAAACAAATGAAAGAGTGAACTTGAATAGAATATACATAGTTACTTTTTTATAAATCTGATAACGTCTTGTAGAACACACAAACTAAACGTTTACAATGATATATAAGCAAGGGAGGTTTGAGCTGAATCTGCAGACCTTAAAACTCTGCTAAGATTACATGCTCAATTGACCACTTTAAGAAAATGCATAGAAGACTCTTACTGTTTCTGGATTTGCTTTAAAGCACTGTAAAAATATGAAAAACATTTCTCAGGCAACTTGCCAAGTCATAACAGCATTATGTAAACTTAAGATCAGGATCAAGAACTAAGACTCCCCAAATCCAGGGAGTAAGTAAAGTTACTCAAGTCACAAACAGTGAAGCATCCTTTGGGACAACCGAGTGAAATGGTTTGGAATCTGAGGAGCAGCCAAATCACTGCTCAGCTGATTGGCAGTTATGTGTCCTGGGGACAGGACATGAGTCTGTTTTTCTTTTTTTAAAAATGTGGAAATTGTTCTATGCCATTCTTCCACTCCTTCTATTCTAAATGCTTCTTTACAACGCAGTTTTATCCTTCCAACAATAGGGGGGTGACACACAATTCAACGTTTTTTTTTTTCCCTGACATAGTTTATCTTCTATGTGGCAGAAGTGGTTTTGCTTTACTTTGGAAACAAGGCTTCCAGTAACCTTGTGATTTCTGTTGTTTGTGCTACTGTAATATTATTTTGAGGTCAGTTCTTAAGAAACATTTTTGGAAGAAAAGTGAACCACTAGGCAGAATCAGCCTCTAGGCTGTCTTCTTCCTTTCACCAAAATGATGGTCAGACTCTTGAAAAACAACCCATTCTACTTTTATTTTATCCATAGAGTTGGAGAGGGCAATTTACTATATTAAAATAGTCATGTAGTAAAGTTTATGGCTTTATTATCCAATAGGCTTGAATGAATGTTGGCTAAATAGGTTTGTAGACTGTGGAACCTTAGAACTTTTAATGGGCAAGTGTCATCTTATCACTCAAAAGTGTAAGATATGTGGCACATCTACCAGACTTATTGTATGACAGAATACTCTTTTCTACAAAAACGTGTGCAATAACTTGTGAGTTTTAGTTTGGGGAAAATTAATGTAGTTGAATTTCAATCTCCTCCAATTCTAGCATGTTAAAAGTCTACAAGGAGAGCAAGAACAATTTTAGCCACTGTTTCCTTCTTGCTTATCTTGATGACAAGAAAATTATTCTGTAGTTGGTTACCATGAATTTCATCATTTACTCCCAGTGAAACCACTTTTTAATCAGTTATCAGAGGAAGGCAGTTTTGGAATTATTAATGAGCAATTAAATAAAAATTAAGGCACCACTAACCACAGCTTTTTGGTCGGGACTTGTTTGTCAGGTAGCTTGGGAGTCTGATGAATGTAGAAACAGAAGATGCTGTCACAATGATGAAACAATCAGAGAGATAGCTAATAGATTTATCTATTTGTCCTTGGCAGATTGTAATAGGATATGGAATTGTCCTACTGGTCTAGGTTCCTAAAGAAAGCATCTCATAAAAAGAATAAAATCAGAGCAAGAGGTGTCATCTATTCTGTCTGAACTACATGTTCCCACAGAGTGGGCACATAAACAAAGTAAATTGTGTGTGTGTGTGTGTGTGTGTGTGTGTGTGTGTGTGTGTGTGTGTGTGAGAGAGAGAGAGAGGGGGGGGGAGAAGAGGGAGGGAGAGAGAGAGCACATATATACACATAAGGTTGCATGTATTTTTAAGCATTGTTGTTCGTAAATGTGGTTTCTGTGGGTGTATTTAGATTTGGTGCATCTGACTTAGTCTATGTCTTAGTCTCTAGTGTCTACTAGGTTGAACCTCTGTATGAATGTGTGTGTGTGTGTGTGTGTGTGTGTGTGTGTGTGTGTGTGTGTGTGTGTGTATTCATGTGATTTTATATGTAAAACAAATCAAATCCACATACATATGTTTGACACTATGTCTGGTCGACAAAATACAGGGTGATAGGAACAAACCATGTCTGAGGACATTAAAGAGGGCATGGATAGCACAAATGAGGTGTCTCAGTGGGTAAGGGCACTTGGAGCCAAGCATGATGATCTGTGCTCAGTTCCTGAGAACCACATATTGGAAGAGAAAAAAAATTATAAGCTGTGATCCCACCTTCCTATTCACACCATTGTAATGCAAACACAGATAAATAAATGAATGGTTAAATAAATAAATGTAAAAAAATCACTTTTTAAAAAGCAGGACAGTGATAGCAAGGCAGTCTCACAATCTACTCGATTTAGAGGTCCCAAGGAAGGAACATTTGGCCTTTACCTACAGACAGGAGAACTGCTTCCATTAGTGAGCTCATCTTTCTTGTCAGTGGAACAGATCAGAAAAGAGAAAGTCACTAAGAGCCTCATATATATTAATACATCCCTGCAAACCCATCACTCAGGAGAGTTGGAGGCCACACTGGTCTATACAATTAAACACTCGAAAGAAAAAAAGAGAAGAAAAACTGGAGAAATTTTTCCAACCCTTGCAGTTCTTGCAGAAGACCCAGTTTTAATTTCCAGTACCCACATGGTTCCCCAAAAGCAATCATAATTCTCTTTCCTGGGGATTTAACATCCTCGTCTGAGTTCCATGCAAACATACAGGCAAAATACTCAAACACATAAAATAAAATAAGCTAAATAACCATAAAAAAATAAAGAAGTGACAGAGGGATGTTGGAGGAAGTGAGAAGGGTAATGGAGGAAAAATTACTAAGAAAATATTAATATAAACCTTGGAGTCAAATAAAGAAACTCAGGTAACAGATTCATCTCTGACAAAAATCCCTTTTGTTTCTTTAACTCCTATATTTTTACTAAGAAATATTAAATTTATTTGATAGAATAATTGTGTCCATTTATAGGCTATCTTATGATAGTTCTATGCATGTATAAGAAAATTGGCATCCACATCTCCACAAGCATTGGTCAAATAATTAATTGTCGATTGCAGTTGTACTAATCCCAATTATCCTACTGTGTGTTGGAAGATCAGAGGAACTGTTTCCTCAGCCCATCTGCATACTTCTTCCTCATATTTCCATCCTCCTCACTCCATCCTCCCCACCACCCCATCCTCCTCACCCCATCCCCTTCTTCCTGTCCCTCACCCATCCAGGTCACTCCATCCTCCCTACCCCATCCTCCTCACTCCATCCTCCCTACCCCATCCTCCTCACTCCATCCTCCCCACCCCATCCTCCTCACTCCATCCTCCCCACCCCATCCTCCTCACTCCATGCTTCTCACTCTTATTACTGAACCTTCCCAAGTTCTGGCAAACATTGTGCTTCCTAGTTACATGAATTCAACTTTTTAGATTCTACATATAAATAAGAACATTAGAATATGTAGTATTTAACTCTATTTACTACACTAATTTCATTTAACAAAATTCATGCCAGTTCTCGTTACTGAAAATTATACTTTCTTTGCTTTGTACCAAAATATAACTTCATTCCATACTTATACCACAGTTTTCTTTTTTCTGGTTCCATATCAATGCTAGTTTGTGACTAGAATTGCAATAAATATACAAATGCTGATAGATCTTTGAAATAGTGCTTTGATATGTTCTGGGACTGTGATCCAGTAGTAGGATTGATGGATCACATGGTAGTTGTGTTTCTAGAACAGAATATCCACACTGTTTTCCATATCTTTGTACTAATTTACACTCTCTCCAACATTTACTTTTGGCATTTTCAACTAGATTGGGATAAAGTTGTAGTTTTGTTTTACATTTCTCTGATAGTTTATGATATTGATTATTCTTTGTATATTTATATTTTTTCTCTTTATGAATCTAGATCAGTGTGACTGTTAAATAAACTTTTTATATTCATGAGACTTTAATTTATTGAAGGTTTTATATAATCTTACATATGTGTGTGTGCATCAAATCCAGTTTCCATTTCTCCAATTCAGTATATCTCATATCACCTTAATATGTCCCCCTTGAAGTTTTATACCCTCTCTCTTTTTAATCATTTTTATTTCTATTTATGTGTATATGTGCATGCAACTATAAATGAGGACCAAAGATAACGTCTGTTGTCTTGGAGTTGGGCTTGCAGGCAGTTGTAAATCCCCAAATATGGTGACTGTAAACTGAATTGTGATCCTCTAGAAAAAGTGCTCTTGACAACTGAGGCATCTCAACCTACCTTGGTTTGTTTCACCTTGCTGCTAATAACCCCTCAATAAGGGGACAGCAATGGAGAGTACCCTCGCATCTATGCTAGGATTTTAATTGGCTTGTTCTCTCTCAAGTCTTGTGCATAAAACTATAGTTGTTGTGAGTTTATGAGTGCAGTACGAATGTTATGTCTAAAGAAGAACATTTCACAGTACTCTCTCCCATCTTCTGGTTCATAATTTTTTTAGCCTTCCTTTCTGAGAACTTTTCTGAGACATGGTGGTGTATATGTGTTTTCAAGGATGAAAGGGGAAGGCAGGTGATAAAGAGGCCTGATTTAAGACTGAGAGGCTGATATTTATTCTCAGTATTTTCATTTATTTTTACCTTGACTTCAATTTTTATAATTCCCAGCTAAATGAATTATTTGTCTATGCAATACAATGTTGAAGATTATAATAAATAAAGCATTTGTGCAAGTTTAATGAGAAGAGTAAGCTCCTTGATTTTTCTCTACTTAATTAACATTTTTACCAGACAAATTATCCTTTCAGTTTAATAAATCAATCTAATCCAAACTGATTTGAATGTCTGTCATTCATTAATTCCTAAGCACTTAGAAATAAAGTATTTAACAGCATTACTGAGTAACATTAAATACTATATTTATATTTAATATGTATTGTCTTAATTTTACAACTATTACAAATATTGGTCCTATAATCCATGTGCTTAATAGTAACACTGCCCTGGCTATCTTCAGAAGAATATTATACCAACTGTTAGCACATGATTACAATTGCAGTTCTCAGAAAACTAAGGCAGAAAAATAAAAAATTCAATGTAATTCCAAGTGACAGCTTCATAATGATAGGCTATGTCTGAAAGGAGTGCACTCTCCTGGGCAAAAAAGAAGAGGACTTCTCAAATGCCCCTGTATCATTCCTCAGAATTAATTAACTTGGGGTAAGAGGATGTGCAAGGTGGGATGTATTTTCAGTTCCTAGGATATGGTATGGAAAATAACCTCTGTCTCTATATATCCTATCACTAATTCTTCAAGAACATTTTGACAAAAAAAGATGGACATTAACACAAACCCATAGAAATGAAGTGAATGTGTATGCATAATATGAATGGTTCCCTCAATTCTGCTTCAAGGTTGACCTCCACACAGCCTGCTCTTGGATTCACGTCTGAGTCATATATGAGGATGTCCAACTGGGCACAGGTGACATCACTGTACACTATGTGGTTTGCTTTAGTAGATGGAATAGGTCATGACAATTAATGAAAATTATACCATCATAACCAAGAACACAATCACAGAAGCTCATTGCTCCTGGCTCATTGGTGCCTATGACTTTCCATAGAATAAAAGCCAGCTGCAGAGATTTTGGTAACTTTGAACAGAAAATGTTTAGTTTAACCTGAGTGTCTTGAACATATTGAATAGGCAAGTTTTAAGTAAACTTCAGTTTCAAATCACCAGGAGGTTATAAAATAATCTCCTTCTGCAGAAACTGTGGAATTAGCCCTTGATAGTGTTCTTCCCTTTCAGGACAGGTAGTCCTGGGATAATAAAATTAGTATTGATTTTTCATGTTTCTTTGTTAAGAAATGGACTGTATAAAGTTAGAGAGAAAGTCTTCTTAGGTTGACATCAAGGAGGAAAGTTTCAGTGTGTATCAAACACCTATTTCTTTTCAATTGCTGTGATAGGACCTTCACACACATTATCTTATTTGATGGGCAAATAGTGTTAGGTGGTAGATATGATCATCTGTATTTTAAAATTGAAACTTCAAGGTGTTAAGAAGCCTTCAGCAGGTGTTACAGTAGATGTGAGACAAACCTTGAACCGTTAAAAAGTATATTCATTTCACCCGTTATATGTCCACCTAACGCTGGTTGTGGTTCTTATGTTCAAATAACTATTTTGTAATGTAGAACTCTCCAGATACACGCATAGTTCTTCCCCACCATGGAGGGAAAAACTGAAATAGGTAAATTAAATTATAAACTTGAGAAAGTAGTGCTAGTCAACCAGGACAAACTTGCAAAGTAAGAGGTTTTGAGAAAAAAAAATTGAAAGGATATAGACAGAAACAGATACCAGACCCCCCCCCCTTATGGGGTCACTTCTAATCAAATGGAACCCATAATTACCTTCTTTCTTACTACTAAGAAGAGGCAAGCCAAGAAGTGGCTTGAAGAAAGGAATTCTGCACCAGGATTTCTGTAGCCTTTTTAAAAGCATAGATCTTAGGCAAAAATAACTTTCTGCTTAATCTGTATTAATACCAACCCCACATGCTAAGGGGGCATGATGGGAGCCTTTTCAAGGAGAATCTCTGGGAGAAATCAAAACTGTTCTCAGAAATTCTCTTAGGATACATATATCCCTCTTAGTGTCATTCTTCTATGTAGACATTATCAAGAAACAGATCAAATATTCAGACCTCTGGAATCTAGTGTCATATCTCCTTAAATAATTATGGTCCTGTTCTACATATGAGAAAATTGAGGCTCTAGGAGGTAAATATGAGGAAACCAGTAAATTTCCAAATTTGGACAACAGGGTTTCTAAAACTCTATCTAAATATACAGATCTCTTTCTGTTTTCTGTCTTTAGTCTAGGAAATTGTGTGAAAAGTGTATAGCCCATAGCTAAACATTACAACCTCTAGACATTAATGGAGTCATCATGTACAGGGGTAGACGTCATGATTTGCATTGGTCAAGGTAGAAAATAAATAAGTATTGCCCATGCCCTCAGACGTTTGTGGTCTAAGGAGAAAAGAGCCAACCATGGAAAAGGGTATAATAAAAGTTTATTGCAGAGATTTATGAGTAAGAAAGACAATACGTTTCTATTCTCCTGGGAGGCATAAAAGAATCTTTAAAGTGAAAGCTAGTATCTGAAGGAAGGACAATTTCCACAAAATGACAATAAGTACGACTACTCAAGCAGTGAAACAATATGAACAGAGACATGGGAAAAAAATTCTAAAGGACATATTCAGGGATAAGTGAGGAGTGGAAAGTCACTGCAACAGATCATGAACAATGATACTGGAAAGGAGCTAATAATACAAAGAAGATCTGGATCCAAAGCAACAATAGCTAATAGTTGGGAACCTTATAAACCAAAAATGCCCTTGTAGTGTAATCTTCCTGAGGGATTGTACTCTCTTTTAGTAGGAAGCTCCTGAAGTTCTCTGGAAGAGATCTATAAGAGGCTTATCTGGTATTCACAAGCAGAATGAATGGAGCAGGTAGAGAACTAGAAACCAGGAATTCAGATAGGATTAGGCTCACTGGCTTGAGGGCTAGAATGATGACTATTTCATTGTCTTACCCATCAGCTATCACATGATGCTCAGACCTAAGCCCTTATAGTCTGTGCTGTCTGAATACAATGCTCAACAACCAGGGAATGGTACTTCTGATAAATATTCAAATTCAAAAACTATGAAAGGATTGCTTAAGGACATGATAGTTTTAAGAATACAGTTGCACACAGTGAAATCTCTACACTAAGGATAACAGTAAGATGATGGATTATAATGAATTTCATGAAAAGGCTGATTATCTCTTTGGTGAATTCTCAACATTAGCAGTTGGGCCAGGTTTGAGTTGTCAATGGATCTCTGGTTAAAGGGTTTCATTCATAGTATATTTCCTTGCTGTGTCCAAGGCATGCTTACTCTAATAGTATGCTCTCTTCTCTGAACATTTTCACACTATTCTGGGTGCCATTCAAACTTACAGAATTTTCCTTTGCTTACCTTAGCAATCTGTAGGCAGTATGACCTTGAGTAACTTAACAAATCACTATGCATCTATGTTTCTTTACTATAAAGTTGCATCTCCAAGTCATTATCAGGAGGGCTCAGTGATATCAAGCCTATGAAACTGCCAGACATGGTGCCTGGACACACTGGTGTCTAAACTATCTTATCTACATATTATCAGAATACACTGGAGAACAGAACTTTTGGCCACTTATCTCTTTTTCAGGAATGATCCTTCTAAAAAACAGCTAAAAATCTTTGAGCCAAAATCCACATTGGAGATCCAGCTATCCAAGTTGGTTTCAAGCAACTCATTATGACTATCTAATCCTAGATGGAGAAGGATAGCCTATATTCCAACTCTCTCTCTCTCTCTCAACATTTATAGTACTACCAATCTCTGCAATTACAAACTTTAGACATAAATATAGCAGCTATTTTCCCAAACCCAGGTGTCTTCATGGGTTAAGTGATGTTCTCATATGTTCCTGCAACACCTCTTAATATCTCCTTAATGGTAATATTTTTACCTTGCTATACTGGATCCATTAGGATAGATCCCTGAAAGAGTAGGTCCACCAGAAAAGTGTGTTATTTCCCTCTTGTGACACCATAGACAGAGGTAGTACCCAACAGAGGCTCCAGAAGTCATAGAAAAGAATACATGAGGAATTAAGGCAGAGTATCCACATGGCACTAAGGTCTGGAGACTCAGAAGAAAGACAAAGTGACCAAGAAGGCAATGAGTAGTTTATGATAGCTGTTCAAAGGTCTGTTGGTTCCAATGAGAGCAGTATTCTTCACTCTTGCCCTCCTGTAGTGCCATAAGGGCACTACTTATATTGTCCAAATGGCTCAATCCTAGCTCTGTCACTACCTCTTTAATCTTTATTAGAATCAAGGCTCTTTGGTTATCATTTCATTCTCATTAAGTGCATCAGAAGGGTTCCTATACCCAGTCTTACCCTCTTACAAAGTTAGGTTATATAAGAACTGATTTGCCCAATGATGATGGGGACAGATGACACATAGGATGAGAAAGAGAGCACACATTATATTCTTTCTCAATCTGTCTGAGTTAATTTTTAATAAGGCAAACAATGAGTGTTTGAATTTCCTTGTTAAAATATTTTGACTAGTAATTTCATGAGTGGGAAGGTTTTACCAGACTGTCTCCAAAATAATGAACAAAGAAAACAAAGTGAAACATGCTAATTTTGCAGAAAACTAAATTACACCATGGCTAACATTAAGCAGTTTGGAAAAATATTAAATGTGACAAGAAAAAGGAAAAGATCTTCTTAAACGTACCCTATGGGTCCTGCACAGCCTCCCTGTACTGGACCATGTTTAACAGTATGGGGTCCCATCATATCCTGTAGCAAAACCCAGTATTTCTTCAGCATCTTCATAAGGGAAGTCCCAAAGCCAAGGACCATTGACACAGCCAGTTCCTATCCCTATTTACCCCTTTGACCCTTGAGTTGCACTGAATGTCTTTGAGTAGTATCCTCCTCAGGTTCTTGCATAAAACTTGATCTTTTCTTTTATGTTCCTTCTGATTTATTCCTGTTTGTAAGGTACAAGAAATAATCCATTCAGTATTTCAGAAATGGTTCTCAAAGATGACAGACCATATAGAATTTTTGGGTTTGGTCACTAGAAAAAAAACCAGACTACTTTTGACATTCATGGCTTCCCTTGAGAACTTTAAAGGCCATGCTCAAATATATGAAGTTCACTAAGTACCTAAATGCATTCCAAGTTCATGCATAGTGAAGCAGTAGAAATCCTTTCAAATTTTGTTTGTTGCTGGGCGGTGGTGACACATGCCTTTAATCCCAGCACTTGGGAGGCAGAGGCAGGCCTGAGTCTACAGAGTGAGTTCCAGGACAGCCAGCAGGGCTATACAGAGAAACCCTGTCTCAAAAAACCAAACCAAACCAAAACAAAACAAAAAATTTTGTTTGTTGTATATTTGAAGGTCATAAACAATTTATCTATATAGAAGTAAATATGCTGGCCCTACATAAACCTATGTTTCCAACTTTTCTATGAGTGTGAAGATGAAAATTCTCAATGTAGAATACCTGGTAATAGAACACACTTCTAAGTCCCCAAGAGTCTTATGTGTGCATACACTTTGGGAATGCCAACACCTACAGGCAATAAAGTATAGCAGACCAACATTCTAAACAAACAAGCAAACAAACAAACAAACAGACAAGAAACCTGACATGGTCCAAACAACATCATCAAACACCAGCTAATCACCAGCAATTCACCATTCTGTACTGACCAGTCCTCTACCCTTCACAACCAACAAAGACACCTAAGATGCCCTACCTATACCAACCCAGAAGACTGGAAGATGACTGACTCCGAATAACAGAACTTTCAATTATGGATTTATGGTCCATAAAAAACACTTGTATCTAGGCTGCTAAGCATTGGCATAGCTTGTTAAGTAACAATATATCATGAATATACAAAAATTCATAATTGCTTTCTCATTTGTTGTTTTTTTTTTCCTCTTTGTCTTTTCTATTTGCTGACATAATTACAAACCTCCTTGTTTGTCTTTGTTGTAGCCTTTTAGAGCCAGGATGGTGGCTCAGTAAGGTCAGAGAGAATGGCTCTGTGGCCCATATGGTTTTGTCACATGCACCTTTTTTGTAACACTCTCTGCCTCCATGTGCTTGCTAAAGGTGGCCATAAAGACCATCCTTCTTAATTTTTCTAAGGGTTCCATTTGTCATTTTAACTTTAAGGAATATAATGGAATGGCTATGAATAATTAGAAAGATTTCTTGGGAATTATGGAAAAGTGCCTGTGCTCTGAAACTAGGTTAGATTTAGTTAGATGTTAAGAGAAAATTTCCCATCAAGATGAGAGGAAATTAGGCAAGGAAATTGAATACCTGCTCAGGGTCAGGTACAAGATAAATTTGTAAATAAAACAGGTTCCCTGGTAGGGTTTTGGTGGAGTATTATAGATAAAGAGTAAATAGGTAAGATAGTATAAGATAGTGATAAAAAATTATGGAGGAAAACCAAATTAGGATTAGGGAAATTGGAAGGGGGTTACAATTTTTAAATAGGATGATCAGAGAAGGCCTTACCTAAATTGTGGCACTTTATCTGAGTATTAGAAGAGAGGGTTTGTAAGTCTTATAGACATAAGGAGTAATAGCATTCTAAATACAGCAGCTGGCAACTGAACAAAATGAGCAGGCCTGGGTTATTGAGAAAAGTAAAGATACAAGGACAACTGCTTAGGCTGATGGGAAAAGTAAGAAGTAGCAGATGAAGTTGCAGAAGAACTGAGAGTTGGCTTAGAATGAAGGATAATGTGAGCTGGCAGAAGCTTCACAGGAATCAAACTGCATTGGCCCTCTTGGTGTGAATAGTGGTAGAGTCTATGAAATCCATAGAAGACCATTAACATAATCCCAGAAGGGAGTGGACTGTGATGGAAAGGAGCTTAGGAGGTAGGGTACATTACTGCACTTGGAGAAGTCTGATGGAGGTACAGAGAGATTGCTGGTGTATTAGTTATGAACCGAAGGATACAGAGAAGAGTGAGTGTGTTCAACACCTTCATACTGTTTTACATATTATGAAGAAACATCAGTCATAGCAGAAAAATAAAGAGTTTACTTTTGGAGGGGAAATATGATTGCTATGATAAAGTCAGGATATTACTGGTCAATTTTGGGGGTAAGGAATCTGGAAAAAAATGTAACAGTTAATAATGGGATGTCAAGATGATACTGGAGGGTATCATCCTGAGTGAGGTAACCCAATCACAAAAGAACTCATATGATATGCACTCACTGATAAGGGGATATTAGCCTAGAAACAGAATATCCAAGATACAACTTGCAAAACACATGAAACTCAAAAAGAACAAAGACCAAAGTGTGGACACTTTGCCCCTTATAAGCATTGGGAACAAAACACCCATGGGAGGAGTTACAGAGACAAAGTTTGGAGCTGAGATGAAAGGATGGACCATCCAGAGACTGCCCCACCCAGGGGTCCACCCTTATTCAGCCACCAAACACAGACACTATTGCATATGCCAGCAAGATTTTGCTGAAAGGAACCTGATATAGCTGTCTCTTGTGAGGCTATGCCGGTACCTGGCAAACACAGAAGTGGAATCACAGTCAGCTATTGGATGGAACACAGGTCCCCCAATGGAGGAGCTAGAGAAAGTACCCAAGGAGCTGAAGGGGTCTGCAACTCTATAGGTGGAACAACACTATGAACTAACCAGTACCCCCAGAGCTCGTGTCTCTAGTTGCATATGTAGCATAAGATGGCCTAGTCAGCCATCATTGGGAAGGGAGACCCCTTGGTCTTGCAAACTTTATATGCTTCAGTACAGGGAAACATCAGGGCCAAGAAGTGGTAGTGGGTGGGTAGGGGAGCAGGGCTGGAGGAGGGTATAGGGGACTTTTGGGATAGCATTTGTAATGTAAATGAAGTAAATACCCAATAAAAAATTGGAAAAAAAAAAGAATCGGAAGTCAAAGTGAGGAGACACAGTAAGTGCTTAGAAGGCCCTCACCTGTTTGCACACTAGAGCCAGGAGTTTGACACTTGACTGACCATTGGAAGTGGATCATAATGTGCAAGAAAACATCTGGGATTGTCCACTATTGTCACTCACGGTGAATATGAGGAGAGCCACTTGTTAAGATGGGGAGCTAAATAGGAAATAGAAATGATTTAAGAGAGATAAAAGAAAAGAAAAAATATCAGTACTTTGATAAATGCAATTGATTCCTCGTCTCCATGGCAGGGAAACCAACTCCATCAGTGATTAGGACTTGAGCCAAAAGAAGTTTATATCCCATCCATGGAGAAAGGTTGTGTTATTTATGTCCCAGGTAGCATGGTAATGTATTAAAAGCAGCCTAGCATCATCAGACTGTTAAGTAGAAACTAGAAATTTGTATCTCACTCCATCTTTGTGTAAATCAAGAGGCAATTCATTTAAACACTCACATAGAGAGCATGAGCTGAAAGAATAACTCTAAAAGTCAGGGTACCCAGACTGCTTGTTCTAAACTCCAAAGCAATGTTGCTCACTCTTTACTTCCAAAAAGACCTGAATTCAGACTTTTAGTCCTGAGGCCAGTTCCTCAGACTCCCTTAGCCTACACTGGTTTCTTGGCCCTTTCTTTCCTGCCATTCACCTTTGAGGATAAGGCATCAGCTCTTGCTTCAGCTTTGGTCTTTACAACTCTGTCAGGGTGATAGTGGGTAAAGTCTGATGAAGTTACCAGGTAATTTGTCCTCTGTCTCCTATTAGGGTTAGTGCCTGCAGGAGCAAGCCTGGTGGTCTACCTGTTCAACCCTCTCTTTCCCCTTTGTCTGTCTGCACTTCCCTGTTGCAACCTGGAGGACAGCCTTGTCATGGCAAGTCACAGAGGATGAGACAACTCTGAGCTATGCTCCACACAGTGTTCCAGAGCTGCCTAGAAAGACCGAGGCACAGTTGTCAGTTAAGAAAACTGTTCACAAACCTATCCAACACTGGACTCTTTGCTCTCCTAATCTTATTTCCTGTCTTACTAATGTGTCCTCGCTGAGCCCATATTCTTGTTTAAGGGTCTACTATGGCAATGTCTCACAGATCTTTTCGTGACGGAGAGGGAACAGTGCAAGAATGTTATTAGGATGGCAAGACATTTGCAAGCCCCTCTGCTGGGGCCAGAATCTTAAGCATGTAGGGGACTCTGTGACAGGCAGGCTAAATTTTGCCCTTTCCAAGCCTGGTTTTATTGACAAAGGCATAAAACTCAGCTTGAAACAAAATGTTTTTAGCTCTGTCATAAACAGGCTAATCCGTGGACAAAGCACTCCCTCTGCTTTTTCCCCTTTCAGCCCAGGCACAATTTGTTCAGGATCCTTGGTTGACCTTTTAATTGTATTTCAGTTGAGGACAGAAAGCAAACTGAAAAGCCTCACATCTGCATTCACACAAGCAAATGGCTATAGCTCAGCACAAAGTCTGTAATCAAAGAGGGGACAGGATGCTCTACCAGCTGCCTGTATAAGCCAGGGAACTTTCTAGCCCCATTGACTCCTGGCAGCATGGACTGTTTAATGAATCTCTTCATGGGGTGAACTGGGGACTACTTGGGTCTATTAATTCTGTTTTAAAAGAAAAAAAAATACTGCTCAGACAAACACTAGACTTAGCAAAGACCCTGATTTTTGTCCCATTTGAGGCTTTGGGGTTGCTCCCCTATAAGACTGCCTTTCTTCTTAAGATTTGGCTATTTCTGACTTTTTCTATACCCATTTAATGCTACAGTATTGATAAAATACACAAGAACCATCTGAACTATAAATGTAGCAAAGGCAAAGTTATGTATTGCTGATCTCTAATTTAGCCTCAAACCCTTACACAGGATCAGCCACACAATGCAATCATAATCAACATGTAATTAGGCAAACAAACAGTACCAAGAAATAATCTTACTAAAAAAAATACTATCATTAATAAAACTAAATAACCATGCATTTGTACCTACAGAGTTACAAAAGCTCTAGTGTAGGTATGAGAGACACCAAGTTATGTTCCAGGGACTGTAAAAGGGTTTAGAGAAATCAGTAGTCAACTTCTCATCTCTGTAACTGAATACCAGAAACGACACATTCACAAAGGTTTTTTATTGGGGCCTGCCTTTTAAAGGTTCCACCTGAAAAAGCTACCCTGGGTACTGGGCCTCTCAGACATAGACCTTGGGGGTATATTCAAGATAAAAAAAAAGAACATATTAGAAACTGTCTTATCAGTTAGAAAATAATATTGTATCTCTGTGTGTTCCTTTATTATGTTCCCAACAGTTATAAGCAAATCTAAAGAACTTAAAAAGCCAGATTAAGACCATTTTCCTATTTGTGGAGTTGATAATCCACATTTTTCTCTTATTTGTTAAAGAGAAATGACAACTCTAGCTCTCAGTTTCCATCACCCATGAAAACAGTCATAACATCTACTGTGAGATGTCATTGTGAGGATTAAAAGAATTGCTTCAGGGAAAATGCACAGAGCAGTTTCTAGCACAGGCAGTCTCCCATCTGTGAAGCATCATGGTTACCTGGCTTTATAGCAAGTGTGGTGAAATGAGCAAGATGTCATGAACTTTTCTCTGATCTAAGTCCTATCAAATTATTCCTTGAACTCTCCAAAAAATGTCATTTCTTAGTGATAAGTTTGACTAAAACCTCTAACAATTACATTACACATTTCAGATCTATAATTCTTCCTATCAGAGAAACTTAATTAATAAGCATCTTTCCTTCCCTCATTAGCCCACCTCAGCTGCACTCACCTTCTCCTCTCTTGGCCTTGCTTCAGAGATTATCTTTCTAAATAAGATGAAATAGAAAGCCATCCCTGAGCTACTGCACATCTGAATAATGACAGTATGAGAGCCTAGGGTATGATTATCATATAATATGGCACTGGTAGGAAGCTACTCATAGTACCATCCTTCTATATAATCACCCAGGGATATCAGAAGATTCCTAAAAGGCACTGTCTACTCCTGAAGTTGGGAAAGCAGCTATTTAAAAGAGAGATATAAATGTCTACAGGAAGGGCAAGGTGCACAAGCTGTAGAAACCTCTGGTATCAATGCTGGAAGATGCATGCACTGTCAGCTCCTAGTGATGAGCTGTATCAAACATCTCTAAGAGGTGAGATCTTCAGTTGACATTTTGTGCCTCTTTCTTGTTCTTTCGCTCTCTTGCCCTTGTTCTCCTCCCTTCTTCCACTCCTCCTTATTCTCCTAAATATAAATGGGCCGCCAGTCTGAACCAAACACCCACTGTCTCTCAGCCATTAAAAGTAGAAGCACATTCTTTGGTTCAAAAGAAACAAGTTTTGGAAACAAGTGGTTGAGAAATGAAGAGATGGAACAAGGAGTTTTCTGGTTCTGCAACCAATTTTTTCTTTCTTTTTTATGCAAGGATGATCTGATGAGCTCCTCCTTAACTGGACCAAAAGAGAAGCTCCACTTCCAGCCCATGCCAGTCCATTTCTGTCTTAAGCAATTCCATCTGTGCAGTTTTCGTTTCACACAGATTTTAACATCTAGGTGAGAGGAGGACTAGAAGAGAGAGAGATAAAAGGAGGGAAAGAGAGGGCATAAAAGAATGAAGGAACCCAGACAAAAATATAGTAAGAGGTGTAGAAGGAAACAGAGAGAAACTTTTTGAGATTTGTAAGCCAGACAACTTGCCACATTAAACACAGACTTAGTTAGGAAGTCATGCATCTAAAATTTAAATTTGAACTCAAAAAAATAAAGCAAAACTTTATTAAAAGAAAGAAACAGGTTAGGTGGAATTTGTGCTAAATCTCTTCCCACTGCAGAGAAGAGGTTCTCCTGTTGCTACCTTTGACCAAAAAGCAGAACTCTCAGCTCTTTCACAACCATGTCTGCCTGGATGCTTTCATGTTTCCCACCATGATGATAATGAAATGACACTCTGAAACTGTAAGCCATCCCCAATTAAATGTTTGCCTTTATAAGAGTTACCATAATCATGGTGTCCCTTCACAGCAATAAAATCCTAACTAAGATAAGTTTGGTTGAAGCTTCTCACCAGCTGAGAAGCAAGAATTCCAATGCAATTAAACTTTCTGAAGACAGGCTCCTTCAGCTTCCATCTGTACTAGGAGCTGATCCTGTGTCACAAGTGATCTACCCAAATACCACCTGGAGAGAGCAGGTCTCCCAGGAGTGCCAACATGCCTGTGAGCACAGATAAGACCACAACTTCTGCTCAAATTCCTGGCCCAAGAGGAACCCTCCCAGCACGATCAGGACACAGGAACCAAGGAATAGCCAGGGATAGAATCCTTCCAGTTTCTCTTTGCACCCTGGAGCTAACCTGAGCCAAAGCTCTCCATATCCAAACTCCTCCTGGAGAGAACTGGTCTACCAATAGTACTGACACACATGCTTGCAGGAGGGACAATCCAGAGTCAGAGACAGCAAGACCAGCTAAGAGCAGAGATAACCAGATGGCAAGAGGCAAGGGCAAGAACATAAGCAATAGAAACCAAGGCTACTTGTCATCATCAGAAACTGTGGATCCCACAGTTAAGAGACTTTTAATTGTAAAAAGACTTTGGATTTTAAAAGATATTGGATATTTTAAAAGGATTTAACTTTTAATATATAAATACTGTGGGACTTTTAAAGTTGTTTAGATCTTGGGGATGAATAAGAAACTAAGTGTTGATGCTTACCTGTGATGTGTTTGTGTGTCAAGTTGACAAACGGTCAATTATACTGGCTAGTTTTGTGTCAACTTGACACAAGGTGGAGTTATCACAGAGAAAGGAGATTCAGTTGGGGAAATGCTGCCTCTAGATCCAGCTGCAAGGCATTTTCTCAATTAGTGATCAGGGGGGGAAGGCGCCCTTGTGGGTGGGACCATCTCTGGGCTGGTAGTCTTGGATTCTATAAGAGAGCAGGCTAAGCAAACCAGGAGAAGCAAGCCAGTAAGTAACATCCCTCCATGGCCTCTGCATCAGCTCCTGCTTCCTGACCTGCTTGAGCTCCTGTCCTGACATCCTTTGGTGATCAACAGCAATGTGGAAAGTGTAAGCTGAATAAACTCTTTCCTCCCCAACTGCTTCTTGGTCATGATGTTTATGCAGGAATAAAAACCCTGACTAATACAGACCCTAAGAGAACACAAATGACAGCCCAGACTACTTTACCCAGCAAAACTCTCAATTACCATAGATGGAGAAACCAAGATATTCCATGACCAAAAAAAAAAAAAAAAAAAAAAAAAAAAAAAAAAAAGCACAATATCTTTCCACAAATTCAGAACTACAAATGATAATATATTGAAAATGCCAACACAAGGAGGGAAACCACACTCTAGAAAAAGCAAGAAAGTAATTTTCTTTTAACAAACCCAAAAGAAAATAGTCACATAAACAAAAATAACATCAAAAATGACAAGAGGCAATAACACCATTCCTTAATATACCTTAACATCAATGGATTCAATTCCCCAATAGAAAGACAGACTGGACATGTAAACAGGATTCAGCATTTTGCTTCATACAGGAAGTACACCTCAGTATCAAACACAGACACTACCTTAGAGTAAAGGGCTAGAAATCAATTTTCCAAGCAAAAGGTCCCAGCTTCTTGTTACTTAACAAGCTGGAGTAGCCATTCTAATATCAAATACAAGCAACTTTCAACCAGAAGTTATGAAACAGGATAAGGAAGGACAATTCATACTCATCAAAGAAAAAAATCTACCAAGAAGAACTCTCAATTCAACTCTCAACCCATCTATGCTCCAAATGCAAGGGCACTAACATTCATAAAAGAAGCTTTACTAAAGCTCAAAGCATACATTGTACCTCACACAATAATAGTGGAAGAATTAAACACCCTACTCTTATTTAGGTACAGATCAAGGAAACACAAACTAAACAAAGACACATTGAAACTAAGAGAAGTTATAAACCAAATGGACTTAACAGATATCCATAGAACATTTTATCCTAAAGCAATAGAATATGCCTCCTTCTTAGCATCTCATAGTACCTTCTCCAAAATTGACTATATAATCAATCACAAAACAGGTATCAATAGACACAAGAAGATCCATCCTATCAGATCACCACACACTAAGACTGGACTTCAATAGCAACAAAACAACAGAAAGCCTGAATACACATGGAAGCTGAACATCACCCTACTCAATAATAGAAGACATAAAGGAAGAAATTAAAGACTTTCTAGAATTTAATAAGAATGAACGTATGCCCTTCTTGTCGGTGTCAGCACCTTGAGTGTGGAGTCAGTGGACACCCCCAAGGTCCCTAGAGGAGTCTCCAAGTGATCTTAGGACCTCTGGTGAGTAGAACACAACTTCTGCCAGGAGTCAGGTTCGAATACCAGATATATGGGCACCTTCCCTGCAAGATGAGAGTTTGCCTGCAGAGAGTGATCTGACCACTGAAACTCAGGAGAGATCTAGTCTCCCAGGTCTGCTGATAGAGGCTAACAGAATCACCAGAGGAACAAGAACTAACCAGAGACAACTATAACAAATAACTTCAGAGATTACCAGATGGCAAAAGGCAAACATAAGAATCTTACTAACAGAAACCAAGACCACTCACCATCATCAGAACGCAGCACTCCCACCTCACCCAGTCCTGGGCACCCCAACACAACTGAAAACCTAGACCCGTATATAAAAGCATATTTCATGATGATGGTAGAGGACATCAAGAAGGACTTTAATAACTCACTTAAAGAAATACAGGAGAACACTGCTAAAGAGTTACAAGTCCTTAAAAAATTGGAAAGGAAGAAGTCAAAATATCACTTTTTGCAGATGATATGATAGTATATATAAGTGACGCTAAAAATTCTACCAGAGAACTCCTAAACCTATAAACGGCTTCGGTGAAGTAGCTTGATATAAAATTAACTCAAACAAGTCAATGGCCTTTCTGTACACAAAGGAGAAACCGGCTGAGAAAGAAATTAGGGAAACAACACCTTTCTCAATAGTCACAAATAATATAAAATACCTAGGTGTGACTCTAAGTTAGTGAAAGATATGTATGATAAGAACTTCAAGTCTCTGAAGAAAGAAATTATAGACATCAGAAGATGGAAAGATCTCCCATGCTCATGGATTGTCAGGATCAATATAGTAAAAATGGCTATCTTGCCAAAAGCAATCTACAGATTCAATGTAATCCCCATCAAAATTCCAACTCAATTCTTCAATGAATTAGAAAGAGCAATCTGCAAATTCATCTGGAATAACAAAAAAAAAAACCTAGGATAGCAAAAAACTCTTCTCAAGGATAAAAGAAACTCTGGTAGAATCACCATGCCTGACCTAAAGGTTTAGTACAGAGCAATTGTGATAAAAACTGCATGGTACTGGTATAGCTACAGACAAGTAGACCAATGGAATAGAATTGAATACCCGGAAATGAACCCATACACCTATGGTCACTTGATCTTTGACAAGGGAGCTAAAACCACCCAGTGGAAGAAAGACAGCATTTTCAACAAATGGTGCTGGCACAACTGGCAGTTATCAGGTAGAAGAATGTGAATTGATCCATTCCTATCTCCTTGTACTAAGGTCAAATCTAAGTGGATTAAGGAACTCCACATAAAACCAGAGACACTGAAACTTATAGAGGAGAAAGTGGCCTTGAAGAGATGGGCACAGGGGAAAAATTCCTGAATAGAACAGCAATGGCTTGTGCTGTAAGATTGAGAATTGAGAAATGGGAACTCATAAAATTGCAAAGCTTCTGTAAGGAAAAAGACACTGTCAATAAGACAAAAAGGCCACCAACATATTGGGAAAGGATCTTTACCTATCCTAAATCAGATAGGGGACTAATATCCATTATATATAAAGAACTCAAAAAGGTGGACTTCAGAAAATCAAATAACACCATTAAAAAATGGGGCTCAGAGCTGAACAAAGAATTCTCACCTGAGGAATACCAAATGGTTGAGAAGCACCTGAAAAAATGTTCAGCATCCTTAATCATCAGGGAAGTGCAAATCAAAACAACGCTGAGATTCCATCTCACACCAGTCAGAATGGCTAACATCAAAAATTCAGGTGACAGCAGATGCTGGCGAGGATATGGAGAAAGAGGAACACTCCTCCATTGTTGGTGGGATTGCAAGCTTATACAACCACTCTGGAAATCAGTCTGGCAGTTCCTCAGAAAATTGGACATAGTACTACTGGAGGATCCCACAATACCTCCCCTGGGCATATATCCAGAAGATGTTCCAATGGGTAAGAAAGACACATGCTCCACTATGTTCATAGCAGCCTTATTTATAATAGCCAGAAGCTGGAAAGAACACAGATGTCCTTCAACAGAGGAATTGATACAGAAAATGTGACACATTTATACAATGGAGTACTATTCAGCCATTAAAAAGAATAAATTTATGAAATCTCTAGGCAAATGGATGGACCTGGATGGCATCATCATGAATGAGGTAACCCAATCACAAAAGAACTCACATGATATGTACTCACTGATAAGTGGATATTAGCCCAGAAACTTAGAATACCCAAGATATAAGATACAATTTGCTAAACACATGAAACTCAAGAAGAATGAAGACCAAAGTGTGGACACTTTACCCCTTCTTAAAATTGGGAACAAAACACCCATGGAAGAAGTTATAGAGACAAAGTTTGGAGCTTAGACAAAAGGGTGGACCATCTAGAGACTGCCACAACTGCGGATCCATCCCATAATTAGCCTCCAAATGCTGACACCATTGCATACACAAGCAAGATTTTGCTGAAAGGTCCCTGATATAGCTGTCTCTTGTGAGACTATGCTGGGGTCTAGCAAACACATAAGTGGATGCTCACCGTCAGCTATTGGATGGATCACAGGGCCCCCAGTGGAGGAGCTAGTGAAAGTATCCAAGGACCTAAAGGGAACTGCAACCCTATCGGTGGAACAACAATATGAACTAACCAGTACCCCCTGGAGCTTGTGTCTCTAGCTGCATATGTATCAGAAGATGGCCTAGTTGGCCATCAGTGGAAAGAGAGGCCCATTGGTCATGCAAACTTTATATGCCTAAGTACAGGGGAACGCCAGGGCCAAGAAGTGGGAGTGGGTGGGTTGGGCAGTGGGACAGATGGTATGGGGGACTTTTGGGATAGCATTGGAAATGCAAATGAGGAAAATAATAAATAAATAAATAAATAAATAAATAAATAAATGGGAAAAAAGAATATGTGTACAACATATCCAAACTTATAGAACACAATGAAAGCAGTGGTAAGTGGAAAACTCAGCATCTATTGCTTCCAAAAACAAACTGGAGAGAGCATACACCAGTACCTTAACAGATCACCTGAAAGCTTTAGAAGAAAAAGAAGCAAACACACCCAAGAGGAGTAGATGATAGAAAATAATCAAACTCAGGGCTGAAATCAACCAAGTAGAAACAAAAAGAATTATACAAAAGAATCGACGAAACCAAGTGCTGGTTCTTTGAGAAAAACAACAAGATAGATTGTCACACTCACTCCAGTGAAGACTCCATGACAAGTCCAAAAGCTTGGCCACAGTTCTGAGCCAGAAGTTTCACGGAAACTTGTCTCTGATGCCCCATAACCAGATTTGTCCCTGTGATAGTGTGGAGGGTCTTGCATGATTTCTTGCAGTATTTTACTGGATAGGAGCTAGAAATCTCAGGCCTAGTTCAAAATAGTAAACTTAGAATTCTCATTACAGACATGAATGGCAGCCTACATTACATTAATAGTAGAAAGAAGGTGGGTTGTGGTTTAAGGAGGAACTGGAGTATTGTGTTATTCATAAAAAGGTTAGTAGAATGGTTAGTAGAATGGTTAGTAGAATGGAACGTCCCTGGTGCATGTTTTTCATTAGGCCCAGATGAATAGCATAACTAGGTATTTACTAAGAGACCACTGTTGGTGGGTTTAACAATAGACCAGAATTGCACCTAGGCATATTAGCCCTTTCACCTGGCTCCTTTGAATAGCTGATTTTAGATAGGGCTGATCTTATCTCAGTTGTAAACACTGCCTGGCTCCTGATAGCTTTATGTATGCATTTTCTCTCTTTTGTGTAAAGAGCCATTTTGCATCTTGATGTACCTTGGCTGATATATTGCCTAACTTCCTTGCTTTTCTTCTGTATTATAAGTCTGATGCTCACTTTCAGAAATTACATTCAGATACAGCACTCTCTTTGTGTCAGTGTCTTTTTGTCATTTTTTTCCAACTCCTTGCCCTCTTGAGTACCGAAATGTTGATTCCCCTGTGGGTTGAGGGCCTGACTGAGCCCAGTCCACAGCAATAGATAAAACCCTAGCCAGACTAGCCAGGGGGTACAGAGACAATATCCAAATTAACAAAATCAGAACAGGGAAATATAACAACAGAAACTGAGGAAATTCAAAAAAATATCAGATCCTACTACAAAAGCCTACATTCAACAAAACTGGAAAATCTGGATGAAATGGACAATTTTCTAGACAGATACCAAATACCTAAGTTAAATCAGGATCAGATAAATCATCTATATATAAACCATATAACCCCTAAAGAAATAGAAGCAGACATAAAAAGTCCCCCAACCAAAAAATGCCCAGGACCAGATGCATTTAGTGCAGAATTCTATCAGACCTTCAAAGAAGACCTAATACCAATACTCTTCAAACTACTACACAAAATAGAAACAGAAGAAACACTACCCAATTCATTCTATGTAGCCACAGTTATACTGTGTATTCTCCCTTGGATATGGTATGGATCCTGTCTAATCAGGAATCTGTCATAATTTTGTTTCATAGATGACTTCATAAGAGATTTTCTTATCACGTTTAATGTTCTGCAACCAACGAGTTAGAAAGGCCAATAAATTCTGCAGATAATGACATCAAATTTTGTCAGTGCTTCTCTTCTAGGTTCTATAATCTCAGGTGTTTTGCATTGAGGCTGGTATTCTATATCATTATGGCATCTTTCCTTGTCTATACCTGCTTCAGTATCCAAATTTCCCATTTAGTCAGGATACTACTAGTCAGTTATTTAAAATCCACTTTAATGTTAATACCAAATTTTTTGTTTGATTTTTTTGAGACAGAGTTTCCCTATGTAACGGAGGCTGGACTCAAAATCAATATCATATCTCAATGTCCTGTGTGCTGAGGTTACAAGTATACAACATAATGCCAAATATAATATCATGTGATTTAATCATCTGTGAAGACATGTGAAGACACTGTCTCAAAGGCTAGGAAAATGGATCATTTAGGAAAGTGCCTTCATGGGTCCTATGCTCAGATCCCAAGCACCTATGAAGAAGCTTGGCACAGTGGCATATGTCTATATCCCTAGAACTGTGCAGAGGACATAAAAGGAGTCAGATGGCTCACTGCAGTGTTATGGTAGGCCAGCCTAGCCAATTGATTGAGCTCCAGATTAAGAGAGAGTTTCTGTCTAAAAATATAAGCTAAAGAGCAGTCTGATGTTGACCTCTGGTCTTGACAAACAGGCACATACATACATACATACATACATACATACATACATACATACATACATCATACAGTTTGAAAAGTAGCTAAATAAAATTAGGTTTTTAAAAGACTATCATCTGCAATATGTTCAGTATCACAGATATTGGATGTTAGAATGCCAACACCTGTTGGTGAACAGAATTCAACACATCATAGCTGATAAGTTTCATTTCTAGTCTTTAATGGGTCCGCAGAAACCTCTTTAATTGCATAATTTCTCACACAACTATGCCTCCTTTATACAGGTCAATGTAGTAACATTGCTAGCTTTCATGGGTACCATGGGCATGAGTTCTACAACTGCTAAAAACTCTCTGTCATGTATAGATAACAATGCTCATTTATTCCCTCACAGTTTGGAGAATGAGAAAAGTAAAGGGAGTTGCAGTGAATTGAAATAAAGTTGTTAGCAAGGCTGCCTACCCCGTGGAAAGTTTTAAGGTAAACCCCACTTCCTTACATGTTACAGCCCCTAAAGACACTTATAGTTCTTGATTTCTGGCTTCTTCCTCTGCCTTCCTAATCTGAATCTTGCTGCCTTACCCCAGTGTGTTGTAAAAATTCTCCCTCATGCTTCGGATATGGCAACAGTGATTACATTTAATGAAGCTTCAGATAATCCATTTTCCCATGCCAAAATCACTTATTTTATCATATATGAAATATCTTTTATTATGCAAGGCAGTAGTCATTAGAGGTTCCAGTTACTAGGATTTAACCAACTTTGTGATAGATACCCGGCTTATCATACCATCTCTCCAACATGGACTGAAATTGGAATTCATCTTGCATTTATAAAACTATTACTTAAAATCATGTTTGCTGTATATTTCATTGAACATCAACTCTATTTGCCATTGGTGTTGTTGATGATGTTGTTTTTAAAAATAATTTGATCTGGGGTGCCACTCTTCCTCATTTAACAAAGCATGAATGCATCGGAAAAGAAAATATTTCAGTTTCCACCAATATTCAATCCTTCAGACATCCCTTTAACTTCTATTCACTGTGATTTTAACAATATTTTCTCAGTAGTTTTACTGCACTATTCTGGGAATGCAGCAAAGTACTCTTGGCAAGTCAAATTGTTGGAAGCATTGCCAATTACAGGTGTTTAGTGCCTCTGTTTACAAATACATTCCTTAACAAATTTAAATCATTCGTACCTGACCTCTAAGAATGCTACTTGATGGTGAATAAGGAAAATTTGTGGTGTTTGCTGCTTTATAAAACATTTTCCAGCTCTTCCTACCCAAACCAACTGCACTTCAACATTGAACTTTACTGTGTGACCTCTCCACATGAAAATGACTGAAAAGAGGTATGTGTTGGTTCTGCATTTAAGTCTCTGAAAAGAATTAAATGCTCTCCTGGAAAATACAGGACTTTGTTTTAAGAGAAAACTATTCTAGAAAGCTGCTGTGTTGCTAGTCTGGATCCAGAATGAGCCATGATAAGCATCCTACTTGCAGAAATTAAATATGAAGATAAATGTTTGCTGATACATGCTTTTAAGAGTAAAATTATTCAACAGTTTATAGTAATAGAAGACAAAAATAGTCACCAATTTTGATTAATTTTTAATCAGAGTAATCAGGAGTGGCTTCAAAGATCAATCAAAATTGATATTTTATTTTAAATAATAAATGGGTAAGAAATATTAAAAGCACTCACTTTAATTTTAAAGAGCATATTTATTATGCCCTAGTTATTCCTATGAAATTTTTTTACTAATGTCAATTATTTGTTAGACTATTTCATTAATAAGAGTTACCAATTTAACTATAACTGTGTTAAGTTATCAAGCAAAGAACAAGATATGAAATTATATTTAAAGGATGATTTCAACTGTGTAAAAAAAATTGGATAAAGAAACAGGGAATCTGGTCTGGAGTGATGGTTCAGTGGATAAAGTACTTATCATTCTAGCATGACACCTGGAGTTTAGAAACATGAAACAACAAACTAATGTAATTTTTCCAAAGAGTTAAACTTCAAAGATTCTGACATGGTAGAATGCTGGAGGAAGACTTCCAAAGTTTATTAGGAAAATTTATCAATGATAAAAAAAAAATGGGCACAAATAGGAGGGGAACTTCAACCAGGAACCCCAAAGGAAATTCAACAACATAGAGGAAAAGTCAATGAATATGATACAAATTTGATAATGTAAAGGAAAAAGCAACATCAGGGGAAAACACAGAAATGAAACTGAAATTTTGAGGAGAAACAATCCAGAGATGTTGGCAACATATTTTCAAGAAATCAAATAAAAATCACAGGAAAATAATAATAAACAAATTGACTAAGCAGAAGAAATAATACTAGAAAAGAAAGGCAGGGATGATAAGATAATAAGGAAAACAACAAAAACATAGTTATAGTAGCCATGAAATATGAAATATCATGTCACTAAGGCCAAGAACTCTCAAAACAGAAAAAAAGATACTAGGAAGTTGTTTAAAGTCATAGAAACCTATTCAATGAAACGATAGTTTTGAAAAATCATGAAAATCTCAAGAAAGAAGTGGATATCCAAACAAAAGGGACTTTATTTTTTTTATTTTTTTTCCATTTTTTATTAGGTATTTCGCTCATTTACATTTGCAATGCTATACCAAAAGTCCCCCATAGCCACCCACCCCGTCTCCCCTACCCACCCACTCCCCTTTTATGGCCCTGGCGTTCCCCTGTACTGGGGCATATAAAGTTTGCGTGTCCAATGGGCCTCTCTTTCCAGTGATGGCCGACTAGGCCATCTTTTGATGCATATGCAGCTAGAGTCAAGAGCTCCGGGGTACTGGTTAGTTCATAATGTTGTTCACCTATAGGGTTGCAGATCCCTTTAGCTTCTTTGGTACTTTCTCTAGCTCCTTCATTGGGGGCCATGTGATCCATCCAATAGCCGACTGTGAGCATCCACTTCTATGTTTGCTAGGCCCAGGCATACTCTGACAAGAGACAGCTATATCAGGGTCCTTTCAGCATAATCTTGCTAGTGTATGCAATGGTGTCAGCATTTGGAAGCTGATTATGGGATGGATCCCCGGATATGCTAGTGTCTACATGGTCCATCCTTTTATCTCAGCTCCAAACTTTGTCTCTGTAACTCCTTCCAAGGGTGTTTTGTTCCCACTTCTAAGGAGGGGCATAGTGTTCACACTTCAGTCTTCATTTTTCTTGAGTTTCATGTGTTTAGGAAATTGTATCCTATATCTTGGGTATCTTAGGTTTTGGGCTAGTATCCACTTATCAGTGAGTACATATTGTGTGAGTTCCTTTGTGAATGTGTTACCTCACTCAGGATGATGCCCTCCAGGTCCATCCATTTGGCTAGGAATTTCATAAATTCATTCTTTTTAATAGCTGAGTAGTACTCCATTGTGTAGATGTACCACATTTTCTGTATCCATTCCTCTGTTGAGGGGCATCTGGGTTCCTTCCAGCTTCTGGCTATTATAAATAAGGCTGCTATGAACATAGTGGAGCATGTGTCCTTCTTACCAGTTGGGGCATCTTCTGGATATATGCCCAGGAGAGGTATTGCTGGATCCTCCGGTAGTACTATATCCAGTTTTCTGAGGAACCGCCAGACTGATTTCCATAGTGGTTGTACAAGCCTGCAATCCCACCAACAATGGAGGAGTGTTCCTCTTTCTTCACATCCACGCCAGCATCTGCTGTCACCTGAATTTTTGATCTTAGCCATTCTGACTGGTGTGAGGTGGAATCTCAGGGTTGTTTTGATTTGCATTTCCCTGATGATTAAGGATGTTGAGCATTTTTTCAGGTGCTTCTCTGCCATTCGGTATTCCTCAGGTGAGAATTCTTTGTTCAGTTCTGAGCCCCATTTTTTAATGGGGTTATTTGATTTTTCTGAAGTCCACCTTCTTGAGTTCTTTATATATGTTGGATATTAGTCCCCTATCTGATTTAGGATAGGTAAAGATCCTTTCCCAATCTGTTGGTGGTCTTTTTGTCTTATTGACGGTGTCTTTTGCCTTGCAGAAACTTTGGAGTTTCATTAGGTCCCATTTGTCAATTCTCGATCTTACAGAGCAAGCCATTGCTGTTCTGTTCAGGAATTTTTCCCCTGTACCCATATCTTCAAGGCTTTTCCCCACTGTCTCCTCTATAAGTTTCAGTGTCTCTGGTTTTATGTGAAGTTCCTTGATCCACTTAGATTTGACCTTAGTACAAGGAGATAAGTATGGATCGATTCGCATTCTTCTACATGATAACAACCAGTTGTGCCAGCACCAATTGTTGAAAATGCTGTCTTTCTTCCACTGGATGGTTTTAGCTCCCTTGTCGAAGATCAAGTGACCATAGGTGTGTGGGTTCATTTCTGGGTCTTCAATTCTATTCCATTGGTCTACTTGTCTGTCTCTATACCAGTACCATGCAGTTTTTATCACAATTGCCCTGTAGTAAAGCTTTAGGTCAGGCATGGTGATTCCACCAGAGGTTCTTTTGTCCTTGAGAAGAGTTTTTGCTATCCTAGGTTTTTTGTTATTCCAGATGAATTTGCAAATTGCTCCTTCTAATTCGTTGAAGAATTGAGTTGGAATTTTGATGGGGATTGCATTGAATCTGTAGATTGCTTTTGGCAAGATAGCCATTTTTACAATGTTGATCCTGCCAATCCATGAGCATGGGAGATCTTTCCATCTTCTGAGATCTTCTTTAATTTCTTTCTTCAGAGACTTGAAGTTTTTATCATACAGATCTTTTACTTCCTTAGTTAGAGTCACGCCGAGATATTTTATATTATTTGTGACTATTGAGAAGGGTGTTGTTTCCCTAATTTCTTTCTCAGCCTGTTTATTCTTTGTGTAGAGAAAGGCCATTGACTTGTTTGAGTTAATTTTATATCCAGCTACTTCACCAAAGCTGATTATCAGGTTTAGGAGTTCTCTGGTGGAATTTTTAGGGTCACTTATATATACTATCATATCATCTGCAAAAAGTGATATTTTGACTTCCTCTTTTCCAATTTGTATCCCCTTGATCTCCTTTTGTTGTCGAATTGCTCTGGCTAATACTTCAAGTACTATGTTGAAAAGGTAGGGAGAAAGTGGGCAACCTTGTCTAGTCCCTGATTTTAGTGGGATTGCTTCCAGCTTCTCTCCATTTACTTTGATGTTGGCTACTGGTTTGCTGTAGATTGCTTTTATTATGTTTAGGTATGGGCCTTGAATTCCTGATCTTTTCAAAACTTTTATCATGAATGGGTGTTGGATCTTGTCAAATGCTTTTTCTGCATCTAACGAGATGATCATGTGGTTTTTGTCTTTGAGTTTGTTTATATAATGGATTACATTGATGGATTTTCGTATATTAAACCATCCCTGCATCCCTGGAATAAAACCTACTTGGTCAGGATGGATGATTTCTTTAATGTGTTCTTGGATTCGGTTAGCGAGAATTTTATTAAGGATTTTTGCATCGATATTCATAAGAGAAATTGGTCTGAAGTTCTCTATCTTTGTTGGATCTTTCTGTGGTTTAGGTATCAGAGTTATAGTGGCTTCATAAAATGAGTTGGGTAGAGTACCTTCTACTTCTATCTTGTGAAATAGTTTGTGCAGAACTGGAATTAGATCTTCTTTGAAGGTCTGATAGAACTCTGCACTAAACCCATCTGGTCCTGGGCTTTTTTTGGCTGGGAGACTATTAATGACTGCTTCTATTTCTTTAGGGGATATGGGACTGTTTAGAAGGTCAACTTGATCCTGATTCAACTTTGGTACCTGGTATCTGTCCAGAAATTTGTCCATTTCGTCCAGGTTTTCCAGTTTTGTTGAGTATAAGCTTTTGTAGAAGGATCTGATGGTGTTTTGGATTTCTTCAGGATCTGTTGTTATGTCTCCCTTTTCATTTCTGATTTTGTTGATTAGGATTTTGTCCCTTTGCCCTCTAGTGAGTCTAGCTAATGGTTTATCTATCTTGTTGATTTTCTCAAAGAACCAACTCCTCGTTTGGTTAATTCTTTGAATAGTTCTTCTTGTTTCTACTTGGTTAATTTCACCCCTGAGTTTGATTATTTCCTGCCGTCTACTCCTCTTGGGTGAATTTGCTTCCTTTTTTTCTAGAGCTTTTAGATGTGTTGTCAAGCTGCTAGTATGTGCTCTCTCCCGTTTCTTCTTGGAGGTACTCAGAGCTATGAGTTTCCCTCTTAGAAATGCTTTCATTGTGTCCCAAAGGTTTGGGTACGTTGTGGCTTCATTTTCATTAAACTCTAAAAAGTCTTTAATTTCTTTCTTTATTCCTTCCTTGACCAAGGTATCATTGAGAAGAGTGTTGTTCAGTTTCCACGTGAATGTTGGCTTTTCATTATTTATGTTGTTATTGAAGATCAGTCTTAGGCCATGGTGGTCTGATAGGATACATGGGACAATTTCAATATTTTTGTATCTGTTGAGGCCTATTTTGTGACCAATTATATGGTCAATTTTGGAGAAGGTCCCGTGAGGTGCTGAGAAGAAGGTATATCCTTTTGTTTTAGGATTAAATATTCTGTAGATATCTGTCAGGTCCATTTGTTTCATAACTTCTGTTAGTTTCACTGTGTCCCTGTTTAGTTTCTGTTTCCACGATCTGTCCATTGATGAAAGTGGTGTGTTTAGGTCTCCCACTATTATTGTGTGAGGTGCAATGTGTGCTTTGAGCTTTACTAAAGTGTCTTTAATGAATGTGGCTGCCCTTGCATTTGGAGCGTAGATATTCAGAATTGAGAGTTCCTCTTGGAGGATTTTACCTTTGATGAGTATGAAGTGTCCCTCCTTGTCTTTTTTGATAACTTTGGGTTGGAAGTCGATTTTATCCGATATTAGAATGGCTACTCCAGCCTGTTTCTTCAGACCATTTGCTTGGAAAATTGTTTTCCAGCCTTTCACTCTGAGGTAGTGTCTGTCTTTTTCCCTGAGATGGGTTTCCTGTAAGCAGCAAAATGTTGGGTCCTGTTTGTGTAGCCAGTCTGTTAGTCTATGTCTTTTTATTGGGGAATTGAGTCCATTGATATTAAGAGATATTAAGGAAAGGTAATTGTTGCTTCCTGTTATTTTTGTTGTTAAAGTTGGCATTCTGTTCTTGTGGCTGTCTTCTTTTAGGTTTGTTGAGGGATTATCTTCTTGTTTTTTCTAGGGCGTGGTTCCCGTCCTTGTATTGGTTTTTTTCTGTTATTATCCTTTGAAGGGCTGGATTCGTGGAGAGATAATGGGTGAATTTAGTTTTGTCGTGGAATACTTTGGTTTCTCCATCTATGGTAATTGAGAGTTTGGCTGGGTATAGTAGCCTGGGCTGGCATTTGTGTTCTCTTAGTGTCTGTATAACATCTGTCCAGGCTCTTCTGGCTTTCATAGTCTCTGGTGAAAAATCTGGTGTAATTCTGATAGGCTTGCCTTTATATGTTACTTGACCTTTTTCCCTTACTGCTTTTAGTATTCTATCTTTATTTAGTGCATTTGGTGTTCTGATTATTATGTGTCGGGAGGAATTTCTTTTCTGGTCCAGTCTATTTGGAGTTCTGTAGGCTTCTTGTATGTTCATGGGCATCTCTTTCTTTAGATTTGGGAAGTTTTCTTCAATAATTTTGTTGAAGATGTTTGCTGGTCCTTTGAGTTGAAAATCTTCATTCTCATCCACTCCTATTATCCGTAGGTTTGGTCTTCTCATTGTGTCCTGGATTTCCTGGATGTTTTGAGTTAGGATCTTTTTGCATTTTCCATTTTCTTTGATTGTTGTGCCGATGTTCTCTATGGAGTCTTCTGCACCTGAGATTCTCTATTCCATCTCTTGCATTCTGTTGCTGATGCTGGCATCTATGGTTCCAGATTTCTTTCCTAGGGTTTCTATCTCCAGCGTCGCCTCACTTTGGGTTTTCTTTATTGTGTCTACTTCCCTTTTTAGGTCTAGTATGGTTTTGTTCATTTCCATCACCTGTTTGGATGTGTTTTCCTGTTTTTCTATAAGGACTTCTACCTGTTTGGTTGTGTTTTCCTGTTTTTCGTTAAGGACTTGTAACTCTTTAGCAGTGTTTTCCTGTTTTTCTTTAAGGACTTGTAACTCTTTAGCAGTGTTCTCCTGTATTTCTTTAAGTGAGTTATTGAATTCCTTCTTTATGTCCTCTACCATCATCATGAGATATGCTTTTAAATCCAGGACTACCTTTTCAGGTGTGTTAGGGTGTCCTGGATTGGGCGAAGTGGGCGTTCTGGGTTCTGATGATGGTGAGTGGTCCTGGCTTCTGTTAGTAGGATTCTTACGTTTACCTTTCGCCATCTGGCAATCTCTGGAGTTAGTTGTTATAGTTGTCTTTGTTAAGAGATTGTTCCTCTGTTGATTTTGTTACCCTCTATCAGCAGGCGTGGGAGACAAGCTCTCTTCTCTGAGTTTCAGTGGTCAGAGCAGTCTCTGTAGGCAAGCTCTCCTCTTTCAGGGAAGGTGTACAGTTATCTGGTGTTTGGACCTCCTCCTGGCTGAAGGTGAAGGCCCAAAACAGGATCTTTCCCAGAAGCTGTGTTGCTTTGGCCAGGAAGGTGGCCAGTTGTCTGGAGTCGAAGATGTCGCCGCCTCAGAAGCTCTGTGGCTCTTGCCGGGAAGGTGGCTGGTTGTCTGGAGCTGAAGATGGCGCCGCCCAGAAGCTCTGCGACTCTCGCCCGTCCCAGAAACGGCTGGCACTCTGTATTCCACACGGTCACCCGTGCAGCCTGCCCTCCGCGGAGTCCCGGAGCCAAGAGGGCTCCCGCCGGCGCCTGTGCCACAAACCTCTCAGGCCTGGCAGACCCCCGTGCTCTCACCAGGAAGGTGGCCGGCTATCTGGAGCTGAAGATGGCGCCGCCCAGAAGCTCTGCGACTCTCGCCTGTCTAAAAGGGACTTTAGAACTCTAAATAGTCATCCAGAGAAGAATCTCATGATGATATGCTATCTTCAATATGTCAAGAATAAACACCAAGGAAATAACAGTAAAAATTGTAATTGAAAAAATGTCAGCTCATCTACAAATACAAATACATTAGAATAATGCAAGATTTCTCATCAGCGACCCTAGCAGCCAGAAATGTATGGACTATTATATTCCATTAGTAAAATATTTTAATCCATGAAATTAAATCACTATATCAACCAATGCCATCTTTCACAATTTATAGGAAAATAATATTTAAAAAATAAAAAACCAATAAAGCACAACCATCGAGTAAACACTAGAGAAGACACTGTGGGGAATATTTTAAAGAAGAGAAAGGAAAACTGTCTCATTTGTGGTTGGATAGAAAACAATCAAAAAAAGATAGAGGTGTATATCCAGAGAGAGCATTGGAGGAAAACGTCATGCTGAACACTGTATAACAAAACACTCTTATTATTAAGGGTTGAACAAGAAATTATCTCACTAGAAAAAGTTATCAGAATTGGCTATTTTTAAAATTTTTTATTAGGTATTTTCCTCATTTACATTTCCAATGCTATCCCAAAAGTCCCCCATACCCACCCCCCCACCCTCCCCTACCCACTCACTCCCCCTTTTTGGCCCTGGCATTCCCTGTACTGGAGCATATAAAGTTTGCTAGTCCAATGGGCCTCTCTTTCCAGTGATGGCCGGCTAGGCCATCTTTTGATACATATGCAGCTAGAGACAAGAGCTCCAGGGTACTGGTTAGTTCATATTGTTGTTCCACCTATAGGGTTGCAGTTCCCTTTAGCTCCTTGGGTAATTTCTCTAACTCCTCCATTGGGGGCCCTACGATCCATCAATAACTGACTGTGAGCATCCACTTCTGTGTTTGCTAGGCCCCAGCATAGTCTCACAAGAGACAGCTATATCTGGGTCCTTTCAGCAAAATCTTGCTAGTGTATGCAATGGTGTCAGCGTTTGGAAGCTGATTATGGGATGCATCCCTGGATATGGCAATCACTAGATGGCCCATCCTTTTGTCACAGCTCCAAATTTTGTCTCTGTAACTCCTTCCATGGGTGTTTTGTTCCCAATTCTAAGAAGGGGCAAAGTGTCCACACTTTGGTCTTCGTTCTTCTTGAGTTTCATGCAGCTATTTTAATGATTCTATTACTTGTAAATGACTTTAAAACATCTATAAAGTGTACTTTAGTGAACTAGATTAAAAACTAGATCTAAATATCTGTTGTTTCCAAGAAATACATCTCACTGCTAAAAACAATCACAGATTGAGAGACAAAGCATAGAAGTCAGTTTATCAAATAAATGGGAGCTGAAAACAAACTGCGGTCATTATACAGATCCATAGAGAAGTACTTTTCAACCAAAGTCAGTAATAGAAAATAAAGGTATTGTATTATATATTAATAATCAGCCATGAATATCCATAAACACACACAAGATTACTTTAAAAGAAGAAAATTGGTACACATACAAAGACAGTTTTCTCAGCCATAAAGAAAAACACTATCTTGACATCTGCAGGAAAGTAGGTTTAATGAAAAATCAATATTTTAAGTAACTGTGGTGGTTTGAATACAAATGTCTTCCATAAATTCACAGGGAATGACATTATTGGAAGTGCAGCCTTATGGAAGTAGGTGTGGCCTTGTTGAAGAAGCATGTTAAGGGGGTAGATTTTGAGGTCTCAGAAGCTCAAGGCCAGTGTCTCTCTCTTCCTTCCTGTTGCCTGGTGCTCCAAATGTAGAACTCTCAGCTACTTCTCCAGGACCATGTCTGCCTGCATGTCACATGCTTCCCACTGTGATGACAATGGACTAAACATCTGTACCTGTAAGTCAGCCCCAATGACATGTTTCCATTTTATAAGAGTTGCTAGGGTCTTGGTGTTTCTTCAGAGCAACTTAATACTAAGACAGTAACATCAGCTACACTGAGAATGACAAATACTGTATGCCTTCAATCATGGGAAGAACCTAAAGTTAAATATACATACAAATATATGTAAATATATAAATACATGATGCATGTGTGTGCCTGTGTGCCCGTATGTAGTATGAATCTCTATAGTATGTATCAGTGTATAAGTCATGAAAATGGAAAGGCAACCATGAGAGGGGAGAAAGTGTTCTTCAGGGTGGAGGAAGAGACATTAATGAAATACATGTGGCATAGTAGTAGAAGCAAGAATTATACAGAGAAAAGAAAGGGACCATCTTGAGGGGACTAGGTGGGGAGGCAGAAAGCATTGGATCAGGGAGATGGATGTGACAAAAGTATCAGGAGTTGGGTGTGCATGAGTGAGGGTGTACCCATACTCAAACTTAATACCTTGTATGCTAACAAAAATTAGTGTGGTGGAGACTGTGTCCATTCATTTGTGGAGGCCAGAGGCTGTCCTCAGGTGTCTTCAATTGCTCTCTACTCTATTTACTGAGGAAGGGTCTCTCACTGAATCTAGATCATTCCAGTTCTGCCAGGGTAGCTAGCTAGACAAACCTGGCATCTAGCTGCCTCTCAAGGGGAGGGATTGATATCAGGCTGCCGTATATACATCTGACTTTTTTTGTGTAGGTGCTGGGGATCTAAAATCAGTTCTTCTTCCTTGTTAATCAATGGAGCTATCTAACTAGCCTACCCTCAAATGACATTTTTCCTTTATTTTCTCCTGTAAGTAAGAACCCAAACCTTCTGAATCAGTCAGAAGGGGTGATGCTACATGGCAATATCTGTCCCACCATCTCAGTGTTTGTTATTAAAAAAAGAACTCTTTGAACTCTTTTTCCTCTGAAATGATAAGCATCACAGTCAGGCTGAAAGTTCTCCAGATTATCTTAAACAGGACCTGGAATGACAGAGTAACACCACTCTTGGCCATACTGAGAAGGGGAAGAGAGAACCAGTGGTTAAAATGAGGACGGCACACTTATACTATACTGTCCTAATCAATGATCCTTCCTCTTGAAGACAGGCAAAGTATTATCTATTACAGGAATAAAAACTAGAGGGGAACCCACCCGTACATAGAAGGGATATGTGCAGAAAAATAATACTTTATCTTTAGGTCAGGCATGGTGATTCCACCAGAGGTTCTTTTATCCTTGAGAAGAGTTTTTGCTATCCTAGGTTTTTGTTATTCCAGATGAATTTGCAAATTGCTCCTTCTAATTCGTTGAAGAATTGAGTTGGAATTTTGATGGGGATTGCATTGAATCTGTAGATTGCTTTTGGCAAGATAGCCATTTTTACAATGTTGATCCTGCCAATCCATGAGCATGGGAGATCTTTCCATCTTCTGAGATCTTCTTTAATTTCTTTCTTCAGAGACTTGAAGTTTTTATCATACAGATCTTTCACTTCCTTAGTTAGAGTCACTCCGAGATATTTTATATTATTTGTGACTATTGAGGAGGGTGTTGTTTCTCTAATTTCTTTCTCAGCCTGTTTATTCTTTGTGTAGAGAAAGGCCATTGACTTGTTTGAGTTAATTTTATATCCAGCTACTTCACCGAAGCTGTTTATCAGGTTTAGGAGTTCTCTGGTGGAATTTTTAGGGTCACTTATATATACTATCATATCATCTGCAAAAAGTGATATTTTGACTTCCTCCTTTCCAATTTGTATCCCCTTGATCTCCTTTTGTTGTCGAATTGCTCTGGCTAATACTTCAAGTACTATGTTGAAAAGGTAGGGAGAAAGTGGGCAGCCTTGTCTAGTCCCTGATTTTAGTGGGATTGCTTCCAGCTTCTCTCCATTTACTTTGATGTTGGCTCCTGGTTTGCTGTAGATTGCTTTTATCATGTTTAGGTATGGGCCTTGAATTCCTGATCTTTCCAGAACTTTTATCATGAATGGGTGTTGGATCTTGTCAAATGCTTTTTCTGCATCTAACGAGATGATCATGTGGTTTTTGTCTTTGAGTTTGTTTATATAGTGGATTACATTGATGGATTTTCGTATATTAAACCATCCCTGCATCCCTGGAATAAAACCTACTTGGTCAGGATGGATGATTGCTTTAATGTGTTCTTGGATTCGGTTAGCGAAAATTTTATTGAGGATTTTTGCATCGATATTCATAAGAGAAATTGGTCTGAAGTTCTCTATCTTTGTTGGATCTTTCTGTGGTTTAGGTATCAGAGTAATAGTGGCTTCATAAAATGAGTTGGGTAGAGTACTTTCTACTTCTATCTTGTGAAAAAGTTTGTGCAGAACTGGAATTAGATCTTCTTTGAAGGTCTGATAGAACTCTGCACTAAACCCGTCTGGTCCTGGGCTTTTTTTGGCTGGGAGACTATTTATAACTGCTTCTATTTCTTTAGGGGATATGGGACTGTTTAGCAGGTCAACTTGATCCTGATTCAACTTTGGTACCTGGTATCTGTCCAGAAATTTGTCCATTTCGTCCAGGTTTTAGAGCAATTGTGGTTAAAACTGCATGGTACTGGTATAGAGACAGACAAGTAGACCAATGGAATAGAATTGAAGACCCAGAAATGAACCCACACACCTATGGTCACTTGATCTTCGACAAGGGAGCTAAAACCATCCAGTGGAAGAAAGACAGCATTTTCAACAATTGGTGCTGGCACAACTGGTTGTTATCATGTAGAAGAATGCGAATGGATCCATACTTATCTCCTTGTACTAAGGTCAAATCTAAATGGATCAAAGAACTTCACATAAAACCAGAGACACTGAAACTTATAGAGGAGAAAGTGGGGAAAAGCCTTGAAGATATGGGCACAGGGGAAAAATTCCTGAACAGAACAGCAATGGCTTGTGCTGTAAGATCGAGAATTGACAAATGGGACCTAATGAAACTCCAAAGTTTCTGCAAGGCAAAAGACACGGTCAATAAGACAAAGAGACCACCAACAGATTGGGAAAGGATCTTTACCTATCCTAAATCAGATAGGGGACTAATATCCAACATATATAAAGAACTCAAGAAGGTGGACTTCAGAAAAGCAAATAACCCCATTAAAAAATGGGGCTCAGAACTGAACAAAGAATTCTCACCTGAGGAATACCGAATGGCAGAGAAGCACCTGAAAAAATGTTCAACATCCTTAATCATCAGGGAAATGCAAATCAAAACAACCCTGAGATTACACCTCACACCAGTCAGAATGTCTAAGATCAAAAATTCAGGTGACAGCAGATGCTGGCGAGGATGTGGAGAAAGAGGAACACTCCTCCATTGTTGGTGGGATTGCAGGCTTGTACAACCACTCTGGAAATCCGTCTGGCGGTTCCTCAGAAAATTGGACATAGTACTACCGGAGGATCCAGCAATACCTCTCCTGGGCATATATCCAGAAGATGCCCCAACTGGTAAGAAGGACACATGCTCCACTATGTTCATAGCAGCCTTATTTATAATAGCCAGACGCTGGAAAGAACCCAGATGCCCCTCAACAGAGGAATGGATACAGAAAATGTGGTACATCTACACAATGGAGTACTACTCAGCTATTAAAAAGAATGAATTTATGAAATTCCTAGCCAAATGGATGGACCTGGAGGGCATCATCCTGAGTGAGGTAACACATTCACAAAGGAACTCACACAATATGTACTCACTGATAAGTGGATATTAGCCCAAAACCTAGGATACCCAAGATATAAGATACAATTTCCTAAACACATGAAACTCAAGAAAAATGAAGACTGAAGTGTGGACACTATACCCCTCCTTAGAAGTGGGAACAAAACACCCTTGGAAGGAGTTACAGAGACAAAGTTTGGAGCTGAGATGAAAGGATGGACCATGTAGAGACTGCCTTATCCAGGGATCCACCCCATAATCAGCATCCAAACGCTGACACCATTGCATACACTAGCAAGATTTTATCGAAAGGACCCAGATGTAGCTGTCTCTTGTGAGACTATGCCGGGGCCTAGCAAACACAGAAGTGGATGCCCACAGTCAGCTAATGGATGGATCACAGGGCTCCCAATGGAGGAGCTAGAGAAAGTACCCAAGGAGCTAAAGGGATCTGCAACCCTATAGGTGGATCAACATTATGAACTAACCAGTACCCCGGAGCTCTTGACTCTAGCTGCATATGTATCAAAGGATGGCCTAGCCGGCCATCACTGGAAAGAGAGGCCCATTGGACACACAAACTTTATATGCCCCAGAACAGGGGAACGCCAGGGCCAAAAAGGGGGAGTGGGCGGGTAGGGGAGTGGGGGTGGGTGGGTATGGGGGACTTTTGGTATAGCATTGGAAATGTAAATGAGCTAAATACCTAATAAAAAATGGAAAGAAAAAAATAATACTTTATCTTAGACGTGTAAATTATTTTATTATTTTACTACTTTGTTTCATTTTGATTTGCAACACCTACTGGTTCTCTCTCTCTCTCTCTCTCTCTCTCTCTCTCTCTCTCTGTGTGTGTGTGTGTGTTGATATCTGGGTTTTAACCATGGTCTATTTATCTCATTCTTGGACATTTTAATAATAGCATGATTGTCAATATTTACTCAAATAATTGTTGAACTTCTATGTTCTTGGGTTTGTTTTTATTGCTTACAAGAGACATTGCTTTATGATAGAAGATCTGTTGATAGCTAAAGATGGTGTTTCATGAGAATGTTTATGTCATGAATTTACTAATTTATTCCAATACCCATATTAGATATAGTAGGAGAGGATAAACTGCCTCACTCCCAGACAATTCTTTCTGAGTCCTTCCCCTTCCAAATACCTCCACTGATACACACCAAATTCATTGTTGAAGAGTTCAAATATTATGGGTGTGCCAGTTACTAAGATCTCTGTGTCCTATAGAATGTGTAAGGTTTACATTGGTTTCATTGGTGTTATAGTTTAGATACCATTTTCCTATCCCTGCAGGTTCATGTGTTAGAGATGTTGTCCTCACGGTGGTACTTTTATGCAACATCAGAACTTTTAAGAGGAGAAACATAGTTGAAGATTCTAGGGTCACTTATTAGGGGGAAGAAGATGAGGTAGTTCCTGTGTAGCCTCTCCTTTGTGCTTAACCTGAGAGAGTTCTTATAAAGGAACAAGCTTTGCCCGTGACTCAGTCAGAATTTCCTTATTTCCATCATTACTGTCTGTCATAAAGTGACAGAGGCAAGGGACAGCTTCAGTAGAGGGCCTATGCCAGCACACATGGATTTTGAGCTTCACAAACTGTCAGGTAAATAAGCCTCCTTTTAAATGTAACCCGCTGTAGGTACTTCATTAGAGACAGAGCTGACTGACACAGTATGGTTCAGCTAGGCACTGAGAGTAAGTAAAACAAAAACAATGAACATCCCTAGTCTTATTATCTCAGGGAAGAAATGACTTACTATAAGAACCTAAGATATATTCTCAAACTAGAGTAAATTAGGAAAAGCATTACAAATGACATACAGGGTGATTTTTATTTCCTTTTTAAAGACAAATGCAATGCATAAAACTTAACAATTCTTATAAAAGAAAAAGAAAACAGAAAGCAGTATTATACTACAACAAGATAGGTTTATCTAAATATGGAGAAATAATTTAATTTTGTGCTACTTAAAATGTTTAATAACATGGCAAGAGGCAGAAGACATTTCCATTCATCTTGAGTAGCATAACCTTGATAATAAAATTTGGCAAATAGAGCACCGAGACATAATCTACAAGCCAATCTGTCCACTATACAAATAACTCACAAAATGATTAAAATCGAAGGCTCACAAGCAAAATAGATCTAGATCCAAATTCTTACTCTACTGTATAGAAACATCCTGAGACTTGGTGCTTACCTACTATAAAGTCTTTTTATAAAGTAAAATAATGTCTTAATAAGAATTATGATTAAAAATAATGTAAATAAGTTCTAAATTACCATATATCTCATAAAACTTACTGGATATTATAATGGAGTATCAAGATTTCAATGCAACATCAACAAAGAAATTTTAGGAAAGTAATCTTGGGAAAATAAAATAAAATGGTCACAGAGGTTTTTTTTCCCCTAGAAATGAAGTAGTTTCACATTGAAAATCTGTGTATTTAATTTACCACAATATTATTTCAGAAGAAAAACATATGAACATTTCAGTAGCTCTTGGGCAAGCATTTGGTGATGTTTTAAATCATGACTTACTTTAAAAAGCTGTGTATATCCATGAAGCACAGTGGTAGGTTTCAAACAGACATTTGCATACAGAATATTCAGCACTTTACACATGTTCCTCTCCCTTGCCTGCCACTGCTAATGCTCACTCCTACCACTGCTCCCTTCATTCCTCCAGTATCACTTCTGTTTTTGTGTATTATTTTATGTATCTATGTAAGAGATCACACATCAATAAATAAGACAAAAGAGACTATAGCTGTCTGTCTAAGTCAGGATTATTTCATGCATGATGTCTCTCGTTGCATCCATTTTTCTGCAAATGTTCAAATTTTGTTCATTATGGGTGAATAAAACTGCTTTATGCATATAAACCATTATTTTCTTATCCATTCCTCTACTGATAGTCAACTAGACAAATTCCATCACACAGATCTTGTGAATAGACAATAAAGTTGCAAAGATCTCTATAGTGTGCTAACTCAGTAATCCTTCAAGTTTATACTCAGGGATATTACAGCTTGGTCACATGGTAGGTTCTCTTTCAGTCTTTTGAGGGAAATTTGGAACCTGTTGATAACTAATTAAAGAGTAATTTTAGGACAGTTCAAAAATCAAATTTAATTATTTAGTATATTTATCTGAAATTCAGTAGAAAATATTGTTCAGGCCCAGAAGAGAAAGCCAGAAGTAGAGCACTGCTTATCATTCACTAATATCATCAGTCCAGTCCTCAGAAGTTCCTTTCCATTAAAAACAAGAGAATACCATCTAGGAAAAAAAAAGAGCCCTAACATCCAGTAATTTGTAACTTGTGGCTAAGGTCACAAAACTGCAATATATGAACAGAAGGCTTGATATTATCATGGTTTGTAAATATAATTTCTCTCTGCATGTCTCCTTCTCACACAAGCATATGTACACATGCACATATGTGTATGTGTATGTGTTTGTGTGTGTGTATGAGAAAGAGAAGGATGATAGCGATGCAGATATGTATACATGATCAACATGTATGGGACTGTCCTTTGTGCGCAACGGCACAGGAAAATATGTACATTAAATGTGGAGGCCTGAGTTGATGCTGGGAGCCTTCTCATGTCACTCTCCATCTTTTTCAATGAGGCCAGGTCTCTCAATGGAACCCGGAACTGACAGATCCTGGAAGACTCACTGGACGATTTGCTCTAGGAATTTCTGTCTCTGCTCAGAGCACTCAGATTACAGCAAACCCATCCATGAATTACTAGCCCACCATGCCCACCTCTCATTTACATGGCTTCTCAGGTCCAAACTCAGGTCCTCACATTTTTACAATAAGAGCTTTAACCATTCACCATTCTCTCCAACCACCCAGGAATTTTTTTGTTGGAAAAGCTAAAGATCTCAATTGAACTTCTGTAGAATAATTGAGAATGCCTCCTCTGTACTAAGGCCCCAAACACAAAAATATCACACCAATAATTCTATACTAGAACTCTTAAAATCAAAGCTTTGTTTAACAAAAAAAAAAATTGAAAAAGTTAAAACTACAAATAGATGATTACTATAGCTATATATCAACTGGTGATTTGCTAATTCAGCTAATGTCTATGGATTACCTAATGTCCTTAGGACTCAGGAGCAGCCAGGTCAGATCCACACCTCATCAGGCACATTGGTTATATATCTACTGGGTAAACACTTGAAAACAAATAAGCAAAAACAAAATAGTAAGCTTACATATGAGAGAACACAGCTAGTGTGGAATAAAAATCACATGTAAATATATCGATAACTACAGTGACTCATAACTAACTGTTCAACAGGCTGAGAATACGTGACTACTGGATCATGTTTCCTTTGCTCATGCATCAAACCCAGTGCTTAGAAAATGTCACAGAAGAGAAATGAAAAGACTGGAAGAATCAGGGGAGAGGGTATAGGGGTTGGGACAGAAATGCTTTTCTCTGAACATTGCACAGCTGTTGGATGCACAAACTCACAGCAACTATGGCTTTCTGCACAAAACTTGCACAATATCAAATCAGTTAAAAATTCCAGGAGACAAGAAGGATTCCTTCACCATGTCTCTGCCTAGAGAGCTATTGGCAGTTGATGTCTGCTTGGAGAAATATTCACTTTTCTTTGAGGGGTGGCCATTAGCAGGTTGGTCATGCCATAGCACATATCTACAAGATCGTGAACATGTGGCAATCACCAACTGGATTCATTGAAACATACACACACACATGTGCAAAAACATTGAGTATGAGGGCAGTAGACATTGGAAGAGTGGAAAGATCATATAATTAAGATGTTTTGACTACTTTTATGCACTTTTCAAAGATTAAAAAAAAAAAAAACCCATAAGGGGCTGGTGAGATGGCTCAGCAGTTAAGAGCACTGGTTGCTCTTCCAAAGATCCTGAGTTCAATTCCCAGCAACTGAATCTATAAAATGAATCTGAGGCCCTTTTCTAGAATGCAGTTTTACATGTAGACAGAACATACATACATCTAGAAAGAAAGAAAGAAAAAAGAAAAGCATCGTATCCTCCCATAGACTTCTGGGAGTCTCCCACATACCTGGTCTCTAGCACATACTAGAGATGCTGTGCACATACACCCCACTTTTACCAGCTGATGATTGTCAATCTATATTGATTCTCCTAGCCCCTGGCCCTCTCTCTGTCAGTTCCCATACCTGATACTTATCCACTCCTATTCACCTTCCCATCCCTGTCACACCCAGTTCCTGTCCTCCATCTGCCTTCTATTACAATTGTATTTCTTCTTCTAAGTGAGATCTACACATCTTCTCTTGGGCCTTCTTTCTTGTTTAGCTTCTTTGGGTCTGTGGAGTTTAGCATGGTTATCCTTTACTTTATAGCTAATATTATTTAAGTGAATACATACCATGCATATCCTTTTCAGTCTGGGTTACCTCATTCAGGATATTTTCAAGTACCATTCATTTGCCTGCAAAATTCATAAGGTCTTTGTTTTTAATAGCTGAGTAGTATTTCATTGCAAAACCTAACCACATTTTCTGTATCCATTCTTTGGTTGAGCAGCATCTGGCTTGTTTCCAGTTTCTGGCTATTATGAATAAAGCTGCTATAAATGTAGTGGAGGATGTGTCCTTGTGGTATGATAGGGCAACTTTCGAGTATATGTCCAGGAGAAGTATAGCTGCGTCTTCAGGTAGAACTATTTCCAGTTTTCTGAGAACATGTCAGATTGATTTCCAGGGTGGTTGTACCCACGTTTGCACTCTCACCAGCAATGGAGAGCAGTTGTCCCTATGATCCGTATCCTCACCAGCATGTGCTGTCTCTTAAGTTTTTTATCTTAGCCATTCTGATGCATGTAAAACAGAATCTCAGAGTCATTTTCATGTGCATTTCCCTGGTGATTAATGATGTTGAACTTTTATTTAAGTGCTTCTCTGTCATTAGAGATTCATCTGTTGAGAGATTTCTGTTCAGCTTTACTCCATTTTTTATTTAGGTTGTTGGTGTCTAACTTCTTGAGCTCTTTATATATTTTGGATATTAGCCCCCTGTTGATTGTAGGATTGGTGAAGATCTTTTCCCAATCTGTAGGCTACTTTTTGTCCTATTGACAGTGTCCTTTGCCTTGCAGAAACTTTATTAATTGTTTATTTGAGTGCCTGAGCAATCAGAGTTCAGTGCAGGAAGTTGTCTCCTGTACCAGTGAGTTCAAGGCTATTTCCTATTTTTTTCTTCTACTAGATTTAGTGTATCTGGTTTTATCTTGAGGTCCTTGATCAACTTGGCCCTGTGTTCTGTGCAGGGTGATGAGTATAGATTTATTTGTATTATTATTTTACGTGCAGATATACAGTTAGACCAGCACCATATGTTGAAGATGCTTTTTTCCTTCCAATGTATGGTTTTGGCCTTTTTGTCAAAATTCAAGTCTCTGTGGGTATGTGGGTTTATTATTGGGTCCTCGATTTGATTCCATTGAGCAACATGTCTGGTTCTATAGCAATACCATGTAGTTTTTATTACTATTGCTTTGTAGTACAGCTTGAAATTAGTGTAGGTGATATGTCCAGAAGTTCTTTTATCATACAGGATTGTTTTAGATATCCTGGGGTGGTTTTGGTCATTTGTTTTTCCATATGGATTTGAAAATTGTTATTTCAAGGTCTGAAAAGAATTGTGTTGAAATTTTGATGGAAATTGTATCTATAGTTTCCTTTTGGTAAGATGTTCATTTTTCTGTGTTAACCCTACCAATCCATGAGCATGGAAAATCTTTCGATCTTCTGATATCTTCTTCTGTTACCTTTCTATCTTCAGAAATCTTCTGATATAGTTCTTTCTTTAGAGTCTTTAAGTTCTTGTATAATAATACAATAATATTATAATGTTTATAATATAATTGATTATTATATAATATAATTTATTATTATATATTATTTTCTATATTTGTAATTTATATAATTTATGATATTTTATTTATTATAATATTTTATATTATTTGCAGTTATTGTGAAGAGTGTTGTTTCCCTGACTTATTTTCAGCCTGTTTATTATTTGTATAAAGGAGGGCTATTTAGACTCCTAGAACCAGGGATCCGGAATCTAAAGTGGCCACCTCCTGTAGTCAGGCAGGGCCTCTAGTGGATGAATAAGAACATCAACCCATCCACAAAATTTTTGACTCAAAATTTGTCCTCTCTACAAGAAATGCAGGTTCAAAGGTGGAGGAGAGATTGAGAGAATGTCCAACCAATTACTGTTCCAACTTGGGACCTATCCCATGGACAAGCACCAATGCCTGACACTATTAATGATACTGCTAAGCTTGCCGACAGGAGCCTAGCATAATTTTTTTTTGAGAGGCTCCAAATAGCAGCTGACAGAAACAGATACAGAGACCCTACAATCAAACATGAGATGAATCTTCAGAAGTTTTATGGAAGAATTGGGGGATGAAATGAGGGGCCCAGAGGGGATAGAATCTACACTGGAAAACCGATAGAGTCATCTAACCTGGACACTTGGGGGCTTTCAGAGACTGAACCACCAATCAAAGAGTCCCACCCCTGCACATATATAGCAGATGTGCAGATCAGTCTTCATGTGTGTCCCCTAATAACTAGAGTGAGCTCTTTAAAATTCGTGCCTGTCTGTGAATCCCATTTCCCTAACTGGGCTGACTTGTCTGGCCTCAGTAAGAGAGGATGTGCCTAGCACTGTAGAAACATGATGTGTCAGGGTAGAGAAATACCCAGTGGGTGGGGAATAGGGTAGGAGGCTCTATTCTCTCATAATAGGGTGAGGGACTAGGGTGGGAGAGGGACTGTGGCAGGAGACCAGATTGGAGGCAGTAATAAAGATGTAAAATGAATAAACAAATTAATTAATGGAAAACCCTAAAAAAGCAAATGAAGAAAAGAAAAAGAAAAAATAACATGAAAGTACTATCATATGACTCTTAAAGCAAAAAATAAATAAAATAAAAATAAATAAAGAGAAACATTGAGTAAGGACAGAATGGGAACTTTGAATTGGTTCTTACATGTGATGTAACTGATGTGTCTGACAGGTCTCAAGACCTATGCTCTAGCTTACTTGTACTATGAAAATAAAACAGTATAAAAAGTATAAAACTTGATTGGCTAAAATGTAATTTTTATAAAGCATACTTCTGAACAGAAAAACAAACCATTGAATAGATGTGGTTATCTCCTAGATTAATCCATAAATTTAGCATAGTTTTTTAACCAAAATAAAAATATGTTTTAACTTGTCAAGATTTATCTGCACATATATTATATTTACTTCTGAGAAAACAGAGAAGAAATATTTGCATAGAATAATGAAGGCTCACATATTTGTAGGAACACCAGGAAATGTATGGTTTAACTCTACACACTGAAAATTGAGCAGTGGAACAGAATTGAGATTTCTGAAACAAAATAGAGCCTGGATTATGATAAAAGCCAACTTTAAATGAATAAAGTAACAACAGGTGCTGGAGAAACGAGCTGAATTTGAACATAATAAAATGAAGTTCTGATCTCATTTCCAAGGGAGTTGGAGCTATAAGTAAAGGAAATAAAATGTAAATCTACAGTAGAAAAACATGTTTATACAATAAGAATAATATCATTCTAAGTTTGACACCAGAAAGGCAGCTAAGAGCCAGGCAAGCACTTCACATATGAAATCCCAGCTCTTGAGGAGCAGAGACAAGAGGATCACCATGAGTTTAAGGCCACTCTGGGCTGCAAAGTAAGAACTTGTCTCAATATAAACAAGCAAAATCAGCAGTGCAATTGAGTTGGAACTGATCTGAAAAGAATCTTACCAGAGACCTAGCTCTCACAGTATCTGAAATTGCAAGCTGCTAAGGCAGAAAAGCAGTAAGTTCTACCCTGCCTAAACACTATGAACCATGACAATGACTGGCCCCAAAAGATAAGCTCAGCTCCCTGGGTTACCACAGTAGGAGAAAGATTGAAAGAGCCAAAGGATCAGAATACCTACTACAAAATAATCACTTGGAGACAAGGTAGGGAAGATGTACCCAAGAACATCTCAACAGCATGGTTGCCTGAACAAGACCTTTATAACAGCATCAGTTTACAGGACAACATGCATGGAGAGAATTTTCCAAGACTCTACCCCCACATCATGTGTTAAAGGTAATCCTTGGCTACAGAGAGGAGGGATCTGTTTCTTCAGGAATGAGCCCCTTCCTAGGTTATCCAGTCCCAAACAGTCAACCCTAAGCACATATACATATGAACAACACTGCAGGAGTGCAGTTTATAAAACATATTGTATTCATTTGGTGGTGGTGGTTATGATGGTGGTGGTGGTAGTGGTGATGGTGGTGGTGGTGGTGTTTTGTGTGTGTGTGTGTGTGTGTGTGTGTGTGTGTGTGTGTACGTACAATTAAAGAAGATAATAATTAAATGATAATTATTAATAAAGGTCTGGGTAAATAAGTGTTGAGCTATGTAAAGATAGTAGTTTACATTAAAAATAATGGCACCGAGTTAATTTTGTCAATTAAAGAATAATTAAATAATCAAATTAATGAATTTGATATTGAGGGTTGGAGAACATATTGTAGAGGATGAATTGGTATGAATACAGAACTCATGTATAGAATTCTCAAAATAATGTATTAAATTAATTTTTTACACATAAGAAAAAACTGAATGCTCAAAACTGCTATTAATCAGTGCAAGCAGTATAACTTATAAATTGTATATATATATGGGTCTGTGTGTGTGTATGTGTGTGTTTGTATATGTCTGTTTACCTCATAAATTCCTACTACCAATGACACCAAGAGATGGTATCAGATGTCCTGCAACTGGAGCTACAGGAAGTTGTAAGCACCCATGTAGTATGGAGAATATAACACTAGTCCTCTGGAAGAGCAGCCAGTGTTCAGAAATTCTGAGCCATCTCTACAACCCCAGCATAACTGTTTTAACAAGTATGAATGGGCAGTAGATCCAGACAGATTAGGTGGGAGAGTGGGAAATGAATATGTCAAAACATGCTGTGTATATGTGTGGAATTACCAAAACAACTAAGTACATTTTTATTTTAAAAATTAAAACTATAAGTATAACAATGCATATCTTCAACTCAGCAGTCACTTCTAAAGTTTGTATTAATGGCATAATTGAACAAATTGACAAAGCATATGCTCTAATCACATCATAAAATTTAGCAAATAACAAAATTACCTAGCTGGAAAATGCCTATTAGCAAAGGTCTGAGTACATAAGTGCTGTCTCATGTAAAGATACTAGTTTACACTAAAAATAATGGCACAGAGTAAATTTTGTCAAGAAATACATGTAATATTTTGCTTTAAAATTAGATGCTTTTTCCATGCACATATATATGTGATACTTTTAGAACCATAATATTGGTAGTTAGCTGTGTATTTTATAATAAGTAATTTTGGGGGATAGCAAATCTTCCCATTAGAGTATAAAGTTATTAAATTATCCTGAGAGCTAGATGGTACATATTTATTAAAAAGCACTAAAATGAACATACTTAAAAGGGTAATTACATGTGTAAAACATTGTCATAAGGAAATAATGAGAGACATGGAAATTGTTAAAAGGGTAAATGGTGTGGTAAGAAATCTCACCACAACAGGATGACATGTGAGGTAAGAGACATGTTTGCAAGCTCAATTTAGTCATTCCACAGTGCCTCCATATGTTGTAACATCATGCAGTAAAACCTCAAATATTTACAAATTTTATTTGTCAATTTAATAATAAATTTATGTGGTAAATAAAAAGCAGCTACCAGCATGTTTGTTGATTATTAAATAAACCCACTGGACTACTGAAAACAATTCAAAACTATTGAGATCATGAGCTTTGAAACATCGTGTTGGGCATCAATTGTGTGTAGTCAGAATGGGTGTGGCTTGTAGAGAGCTGGCCTCCTTCTTTGCTGTCTATCTCCTTTAGCTCATAGAAACTATCGATTATGCCACTGCCCACTCCTAGTGGACCAGGATATAGGAGACTCATGTATTCCTGACTGTCTACTAGCTTTTTCCTACTGTGTAGGTAAGTTCTGAGCCCTTTAGTCACAGGGTCTCAACTTGAAGCATGCCCTGTGGGTATACTGCTCCACCTCATCTACTTGCCCACCCTCCTGGTGCACAAATGCAAAGGGTACATGGTTTCCCCATGAACCTCTCAAAAGTTTCAGGTACTTGGAATGGGATAGAGGCTTAACGATGTTTTTCCTTTGCTTTTCCATATCAATTCATGTTATATTTTCCTCAATTAAAACAAGGGAACAATTACTTTATAATGGCTTATTCACAGAATGTGTTCAGTTAGGAAATGAGTATCTAACTGTCAAGCATTTGTAGCCATATCTTTCTAGCTTCAGAAAGTTAGATGTCAATCACTCAGAAACAGCAGGTGTGACTATTGAATGATAGCCAAGAAAAGACAGAAGGCAGGCTAGAGGGCAAGTATCTGATATATGACTTGAAATATGATCGTATTGCATAGCTGGTTATTCATTCTTCCCAAGAACTCTTATTGTGTTGGGCATGTTTCCATCACTCTAGCAAATCTCCTTCAAGACCCCAGTATTGATGACATGAAGACCTTCCATCTTAGATATTTTATCACCTCTGAATAACACAAATCCAGAACCAAGACTTAACTGAAGGGCCCTATGGGAGATACTCAGGACAAAACTAGAGCATTTATGTCCATAATATATAAAATACAAGTAAACTTTCATAGGTATTATATTGTATTTATATTTTACATCCTAGGTAAACAGAGCTTATCCAGAGTCACATGGTCTGTTCAAGAAACCCTAAATTTAACCCTTACACAATCTGAAAGATCACTGGTGTCAAAGCATTTATAAGATGCTTGAAATGCAGCTTATTGATAGAATGTTTGCCTAGCATACCGGAAGCTTTGAGGCCAATACCAATGCAAATTACAAAAGTAATAATTATCATCATTGTCATCATCTTATAATTCATTCACAGATTTAAATACTAAATCCCATTTGACCACCGAAGATAATTGTTTAAAAGATAATTAAATTGCTCATAGAAAACTAACATTGTATAAAGTGAGATCAGGATGACTCAAGACAAATTATGAGACACAGACACTGAGAATATACTGAGAAACACCTTGAGTGGTTACTAATGGAGAACCTGTTGACATTCTTTTTATTATTTGGGGTTTAAAAGTTATACAATCCCATTCATATCTATAAAACTGGAAGACAATAATAAATGACCTACCCATAAGCAAGTAGTCCTGTGCTAGCCAGCACAGAAACACCAGTCTGGGGCAAGTAAACAGGAAGAATGTGTGAGCTGGTCTCCAAAGGAAGACCTGGAGATGAGTGAACTTCAGGAAGAATATTAGAGCATTTGAAATGCTGACAGCCAGATCTTCAAGAAGCCTCAGAAATCATTGCATTCAGGCACTTCATTTGCAGAGGAGGAATCAGACAAGAGGCATAGAGGAAGGATGTAGGCCTCCTTAAGTCAATAAATCATCATACTCTTAATGGAATGGAGAATGGACATTAATTCCTTAAAACATTTTCTATCCCTTGCCCTCAAAAAAAAAAAATCAATGTCTTATAAAAATGTGATCTTTAGCCTATGCCCTGACTGCAAAATTTAACTAGCATGAAAAAATGAACATTTTCGAAACACTAACTTTCCCTTTATAAGCTACATAAATTTAAAATGATACTCTCACAGCTACTGTCCATTCTATGTTCATGTTTCCTTCGACCTAGAACAAACGATTCCCCGTGATCTTCTTTTCGACTTTCTCCTTTTCATCTCTCTTTATTTCTTTAATTCATTTCTTCACAATTGTGTTATCTTTATTTATAAAAACATTGTGTGTCGATTATGTAAAATTTGGGAAACCTGAAATGAGAGTGATAACTTTATACTAATTTTGTCAGTTAAAGATGTCAATTAGCATTGAAGTAGGAGTAGCTCCAGACTCCTTCAGCTCCCTTTTTCGTTTTCTACTTTTGTTCAACACTTTTTGTGATCCCAATGAAAAAAAATTCATTCTAAAATAAAAGAAGACATACCTTATAACTCTGATTATCCCACCCAAAACAAAACAAAATCCCAAACAAAATCTTATGAAGACAAATAATGTTTTGACTATTAGTCAGGAGCGTTTACTGCCCAGTCCCAACTGTGACCTATGTAGAAATGGTAATCTCTAGTTTGTGACAAGTTCAGCATAAGATTTCTTTTGGGCAAGGAGATGTTAAACAATGTGAAGGGAGTGGAGACTGAAAGGGGAAAACATGGTTAGTTAGGTTCTGACCTGCATCATCTCTGTGTGAAAGGGTTCTGGCCAATATTTGCTGCTTACTCTGCCTGAGCTCAGAATACAGCATATATGGAACCTGACTATTTGAGGCAAGAAGTAGACCAACCCAAAAGACCAATAACTAAGAGAAACAATAAACACTATTGCTCTAAATTTCTGAAAACTGGAAACAGGAACCAGTTATGGAAATTTTCTGAAGACATAGCAAATGACATTGATATGTGGCAATAACTCTATAGGAAGGTCCCTCCACATCAAGAAAGAACTATTTTGTCTTTAGAGAACTGACCACAAGCATAGTGAATCAGATCTCTAATTTCCTAGGAATGCTTTAATGTTGAAATAAAAATTTAATTCTACCACGGCATGGCAATGCATGCTTATTATTCTAACACTAGAGGTTGAGGAAGGAGAGTGCAAGATCAACAAATGGCTACATTACTCCAAGGACTTGCTTCTTTTAAGCTGACATACTTCTGTTCATCTATCCCGCTTGCTGAGACAGATTATAGCATATCTTCATTTCTTAGTTAGCTAAATTTTTTGAGACAGTCTCATCTAGCCCAGGCTGGCTTTGAACTCATTGTGTATCCAAGATTGGCCTTGAATTGATGTTATTTCTTTTGTATATAGAGTACAAAGATTACAAGGATGCCAATGCACCCAGCTGTGACAGCTACTTTTGCATCAGTGTGACCACAAAACTTGCCAGAAAGAACTTAAAGAAAGATAGAATGATTTTAGTTCGCAGCTCCACAGGACTTCAGTGTGTTTTGACTGAAATGGCATGACAGTAGAAGCCTGTGGCTGAGTCACAGATTAATGGACTAGGAACAGAGAGTATGTCAGGAACCAGGGAACATGTCTGACCTTTAGAGAACTCTTACTGTACTGCTTTTGCAAACTAGGTACCACCTCTTAATGCTCCCACCACTTCAGTGCCACTATCCAGAGAAAAGTAGTGAAAATATGAATCAGGAGAGACACTTTCAATTCATACTATAATTAATTCACTTTATATTATTTTGAATTATCTTATCTCATTGTGTCTGTTTGCAGAGGTCTGTTATAGCATGATGTACCAAAAAAACATAAAAGGGGAATTCTGGCACTCACACTTTCTTCTTTTGGCTCCCTTGTTTTGTCTGATCCACAGCTTAGGCAATGCTACCACCTACATTTTCCCTATCAGTTAATCCTCATTGGAAATTCTCTAACAAATATACCAACACTTAAATGAGTCTAAATATAGTGAAGTTGAAGATGGCAATTAACCATCACTGCTGTGTCTTACACAGCTTGAAAACCTGAGTGTGATGACTTGCAAAAAAGGATAGGCACACAGACACATGTCCAGAAAAGTTGGAAGAGGGTAGGCCACATATTCTGAAAGAAATACATCACCAGCAGCAACTTGGAAGCTCCACATGTTTATTTCGTGCATCTGAATTAAAGAGGTAGGTTTATCGTACACAACTAAATAGGAAGTTGGGACTAGCTAATCTCTGGGGGGGATTTCTGTAGGTCACAGTCTGCAGCTGCTGCCATCCCAAAGGATGCTGTGATTGAGAGTTTCAGTACACTGGGGTCAATTGGTCGTAAACACTCATATCTAAGTAAGAGAAGGTTTTGTCACTTCTCTAGCCTGATCCTGGGAAGGCTTTGGTGTTCCTATGTGTCTGAGACCTTAAAGTTCCTGACATGCCTGAGTTAATATCAATAATACACAGACACTGAAGACTTCATCTGCTTACCACAACTCATATCAGGGGCTCTAGGCCTTAAAGGACTGCCTTCTTTAACCCCTGCATGAACACCTTTAATGTTGACATACTATTTATCTTTTTCTTTGGTTAGCATGCCCTGACTCCTATTCAGAGGAGTCTCCCTTCTCCTTGTTGTGTGTAACTATAGCAGGACTAACAAACAAGGTGAATCTTTCTCTGGACAACTACTGAGCATTTTAATCAGAATTGAACAAGCAGACACTATCAACACTACCACTCAACATCAGTCTTGCTAGGGAATATTGGTTTAAATGGGGAGAACTAAAAGCAACCCCACTAAAATAGGGAACAAGACAAGGTTGCCCACTCTCTCTCCAACTATTCAATATAGTTCTCAAACTCTTAGCTAGAGCAATAAAAAAAAATAAGACAACAGAAGGAGTCAAGGGGATATAAATTGGAAAATCAGAAGTCAATGTATCAGTATTTGCAGATGACATGATAGTTTGTATATGCATCCCTAAATATTCTACTGGGAATTGATAAACAATTTCAACAAAGTAGCTGAATGAAAAATTAACTCTCAAAACCAGTAGCCTTTCTATAAACAAATGAAAAAATAGAATGAGAAAGAAATCAGGGAAAACAACATCTTTTACAGTAGCCTTAAATAATATCAAATACCTTGGGCGGGGAGGGGTCTCTCTAACCAAGCAAGTAAAAGACATATATGATAAAACTTCCAAGTTTTTGAAGAAAGAATTTGAAGATATCAGAAGATAGAAAAATCTCCATGCTCATTGATTGGTAGGATTAATTTTATTAGTGATTATTGTAAAAATAGCCATTCTACCAAAAGCAATCTATAAAATCAATGCAATCCTAATTCAAATTCCAGTATGATTCTGCACTGATCTTGAAATGACTATTTTCAGATTCATATAGAAATATAAAAGCTCTGGATAGCTAAAAAACAATCCTAAATAATAAAAGAATTGCTAGAGGTATCACCTCCCCTGACCACAAATTGTACTACAGAACTATAATGATAAAAACATTGTCTTGTCATAAAAACAGGCATGTTTATCAGTGGAATTGAATTGAAGACACAGATATAAATCCACACAAATATCAATGCCTTAGTTTTTTATAAAGAAGCCAGACATATACAATGGGAAAAAAAGACAGAAATTTCAACAAATGATGCTGGTCAAATGGAGTAGGTGAGGGATCTAAATGGATCCATGCTTATAACCTGTACAAAATTCAAGTCCAAGAGGCCAAAGACCTCAAAATAAAACCAGATACATTGCATCTGATAGAATGGAAAGAGAGGAAATATTCTTGAACAGATTGACACAGGAGATAACTTTCTTAACAGAACATTGATAGTGCAGGCTCTAAGATCAGCAATTAATAAATGGAACCTCGTGAAGGCTAAAAAGTTTCTGTAAGACAAATGACGCCATCACTGAGATAAAGCAACAATCTTTAGAATGGGAAAATTATTTTTAGCAACTACACATCTGATAGAAGGATAATATCCAAAATATATAAAAACTATGGTGAAGAACATCTTACTGTATTACTCTCTTCCAGACGTCTAGCCCTGTTTTGTCACTTGCATTTCCTTCTCACCTAGGACTCACAAACCAGTATATTTGTATTCTCCACATATAAATCTAAATATACAGAGCTGCTATAGATGAATTCTGTTGCTACAGGAAAATATAGCTGCATTTAGCAGTTCTTGTTTCTGCTTCATAATGGTTATCTATCCAAATTAACTTAATTACACAGGCAGTTAGCAATAAATATTGTGGACAAGTTGACCTTTATTTAACCTTTCCACATTGATAGGCTTTTTTTTTTCAGTTGGTAGTATTTGTCCATTAAATTAATGATGCAATGAATATTAGGAGCAAATAATTGAGTAAACAAATAAGTATATTGATAAGGTAACTGTTATCTTACAAATATAAAATATGAAATGCAGCATATGAAATCAATACTATCTATTATGGGCATACATTGAGAAAATACAAATTATGTTTTGATCCATATGTGATGGTGGCTCAATAAAATTATAGTGATGCTGAAAATTCCTATCAGCCAGTGAAATTATTGCTATCATGATGGAACAGAGAAACACACATTCATGTGCTTATTATAATGCTGGCATAAGCACACTACTTCACTGATGGTTTTATTTTTATAACAGTACAGCACTTATAATTATGTAAAGTATATGGTACTTGTAATGATAATAAACATCTATGTTACTGGTTCATGCAGACAACACTGCAGAAACGTTGCTCTATCTTCCAGCAAGGATAGTATGTTCCAAGGCCCAGTGTGAGCCCCTTGGCTCATGTAGCAGGAGCATGGAACACCTCATTAGAGACAGACACTGAGTAAAGAATGTGTACTTTTTACCTCAACTTAGCATCAACTACAGTATGTAACATCTTACCATGTAGAACATGATCAACAAGGGATAACTAAAAGGTTGTTGGAACAAAATACAGAATCATAAAATGATCCAGATGTCCGGTTTTCAATATTAAAAATAAAGTCAAAAAGTCATACCAAAGACTGTGAAATACAGACTTTTATAAAACAAAAGGTAGTAAATGGATAAAGATACCAAGATGGTGGAGATATTAGAATTACTTGACACAAACTATAAGACATCTATAATGACAATGCTTCAACAAGAGATTGTTTACACATCCTCAGAGAGGTCAGTCTACCAAGTTCAAGAATGTGAACAATATCTGGAGGACATTTCTCATTCAATCTACCACACATAGGTTTTTACATTTATAATTTTAATTATCTAATAAAATCCTAATTTTCATTAAAAAGATGAGGAAAAAGTAAACTAACAAAGTAGAAAAAAATCACTATTCTATTCTAACCAAACACTATATAAAGACCTGCGTCTTTACCACACCCCTTGCAGAAAGATTGAAGTACCTAGACATTCATATTGTCAGGCTTAATGGACAAGCTTTACCATTACTTCTGATTTTTATCATAAGGGAATCTTGTTGGGCAAGATTCTCATTCTTGACATTGTGCTGAGCAGTGGTGACACTGTGGTGTTCTCCTCAGGGGAAAATAACTGCACAAAGAAGACAAAGAATCATCAAATAGAAATGTTAGAGATGATAAATATATTAATGCATAATATTAAACTTACATTTTTAAAAAGCCTGAATGAATGGAGTTAGAAGAAAAAAAAAAAAAACAACAAATGAAATAATCAGTCAACTATAGGACAGAAGTTAGCAGGTCTGGGGCTTGTGTGGAAGCTTAGTGGCAGAATGTGTACCTGTTCCAAACCCTGATTTTATTAATAACTAGTACTATGAAAGATGATAGATATGTGTGTGTGTGTCACCCAAGAAGGAGAAAGAAAAGTAGCAGACTTAAAGAATTATTTGAAAATTAACAAGCATGGTCTGAGGACAAAGCTCAGAGGGTTCTGAGATGGAAGGCTACTGCAAAATAAAGAAGAGAACACACACATGGATGCACAGAGAAGTTCCTGAGTCAAGAAAGGCAACACACAGGGTGTGTAATTGTGTGTATGGCATTTCTTCAATACCCCTTAGCAGACATGGAGCACAGACTGTTGGGACAGGAACAAGTGGGAGGGAACCAGGTAGGTACACAATGCCACAATGCAGGAGGCATCCATAGCTGAAGGAAGTTCTGGATCTTAACTTTATTGATGCTGCCAAATGGTCCCGATGCAGGAAACATAGGGAAAGATATAGGGTTGGTTTTACCACTACCGTTACCTCAAATTTAAACTTTTAATAAAATTAAAACAATGTAGTCCTCCCTTTGAATGTCTTGCTTTCTATGGTTGATGAGGCTCTGTGAAAATATTCTAGTCCCTGGGGCTTGATTGAAAAGCAGTTTCCCAAACCTGATAAGGTGCTGAGAAATCAAATGCATCTTTCTCCTTGTGTCTTTTGCCACACTCCTTCATTCACAGTATAGCCAAATTGCACTGGTTCTGTTTTTAACTCAGCTTTGTGAGCGGGAATCCATGTTACCCTCTTGCATGAACTCAAGTATTCTTTGACAGTACTAAAGTTTCCTTATATTCCTGCAAGTATACATTAGTCACTTACATTTCTTTTGCGTGAATATCTATCATGTACCACTTACACTTACTTATGTCCTGCTTACAACGATTATAAGAACCTATAGGGACATATTGAGATATTAATTCTATGCTTAGTATTTAGATTGAAATGATTGTATATTTATGCAATTTATTTAAAAAAAACATTTAACTATATGTCTAATTCTTTGGCACCGCAGGTGGTTCAAATTATATATTGCAAGGCGGCAGGTGGTTTTCTTTCCATACAAATTTTAAGTGTTCTATTTAGATTAAAAATACTTTGCCTGTCACCAGACTGTTAAAGCATCTCAAAAGCATTTTATTATTCCTTATAGATTTTCTTTAGCATTTTTCATTACACATAATTAAATGATCTGTGAAGTTGAGATCTAACTTTCTTTTGGCTTTCCAAAGTTTTCTAAAGTCAGTATTTTAGAATAATCAATCATATAACAAATGATTTTTAAATATTCACCTTTCCAAAGTAATATTTCATATATCTAGGTGTCCCTGGACTCTATCCCATCGATTTTTCTTCCTGTCTCTAGGCCAGAGTAGACTGCCCATTTCCAGCAATTTTAGAATCATTAGCATTGCTAGTGGACAGGAACAAAACAAGCTCTGTCTGCCCCATTGCCAGGATATCTGATTCCTATTTTCTCCATTGTCAGGAAGCTAAAATTTCTGGGCATGTTCCGTTCTGTGACATATAGCATAGATGCTGCCTTATTGAGGAAACAGCCCAGAGCCCAGTGCTAGGATCACTTACATGAGGGTTTGGGCTCTGGCTTGGATATTTCTTTCCTTTTCGTATTGAGAAACTCATGTTATCCGTCAGTGTTTCATTTACCTTTATGGAATGAGAAACAGAAATGCAGTTGAATCATACACAGTTGTTGCAAAAGTGAACTAAAGAATGTGTTTACAGTGCTTAGGACTGTGTGATACACAATAGGAACTTGGTAAATACTGTCTATACATGCCATGTTCCTAGATTGTGATTGGATCAATCTTCTTTATCAAAAGACCAATGCTTTGATGAGTTCATAGCTGAGTGGGCTATTAAAAGGCAGAGCCTTACTTGAGAAAGTAGATCACAAGAGGCATGTCTTTGAAGGGTATGTCTTGACTTCCTCTCTTGCCTAAATACCATGGAGCCAAGCAAGCATCTTCTAAAACTGAGCCAAAATAAACATTTCCTCCTTGAAGTAGTCGCATGCAGGCATTTTTTTTTTCACAGCAATGAAAAGCTGATGAATATGCTACCATTATTGTGGTATTTTTCCTTAGTTATGGTCAATCTCTCTTAGCCTCTATCCCTATCATACTTAATGCTTCTGCTAGAATATAAAAGGTACTAATTTTGAACCTTTCTTCTCTTACTTGATTTTAATCCTTTTCCTAAACCAAATACATTATGTATAATATGTTGCCATTATTAATCAAAAAACTTTAATAAACCATAATTTAAACTAATCAATAGCATAACTGTAAATTTTCTCACATGCTCAAGATAAATTTAACACATGGTTCTCAATTTAGAATATTTTACCTTGGTCACCAGACTATGTGTAGGTTTTTCTATATATGCTAAAAACCACTCCAGTTGGACAGTAGATGAGAGTATTATAATTCCAGTTCAACACTACCTGGTAATAAAGTCACTTACCACTTTTCAAGGTCTTGATACCACAAGATTGGTCAAATTCAGATGTCAATCACAACTTTGAATCACTAGGGTCTCCAGAGTCTTGTGGCACTTAGCTATATACTAGGGGTTTCCAGGATCCCTTCCTTGGGCATGGCTAATTGACTAAAGCATCTTATAGGACATGTATTATAATGTATCCATTTATTATAGAAGATATTGTACACAGTGCAGGTGGACCAGCAGATGAAAGAGCCACCATAGGGTAAGGTGTGTAAGAAGAGGTAGAGAATGCCCATGCTTTCTCCAGAGGGGGGGGGTGCATACTACAGCAGGCACTCTTGTTTTCTTGTTCAGAAGTCTGGAAGCTCTCCAAACTCTATTTTCCCCAGTTCTTTAGAATTTCCATTATGTAGACATGTGTGATTGGCATTGCTATCCATTGATCATCAACTTTGTCTTCATCTCCTTTCTTTTACCCATGTCATGGAGTGGGGCTTAAATTTCCAATAACCTAAGCATACTGTTGTTTCACCTGACATTGATATCATCCCTAAAATTTTCAGAAGTGTAAGAGGAGCAGTAACATTAGAAAGGGTGATTCTATCAACCAAGAAATTCCAAGGTATATAAAAGCCATGTTAAAAGATCACATCATTTGGAAATTCACAAAGTTTAGGGCCAGTGGCATGGCCTGGTGAGTGAGTACAGAACTTTCTGGAAAAGCACAACAAAGTGAATTCAATCCCTAGATCCCACAAAAGAAAGAGAGAACCAGCTCCTGAAAATTGTCTTTCCACTTCCACACCTGTGCATACCTCCCTTAATGTATTGATATAGCCCCACATTTACAATAGTAGTAATAATTTATCATCATCACTATCACCATCACCATCATCATCATCATGGATTAAGTAAAAGGAATGTGGGAAACTGGAATGTAAAAACAAAATATTATAACAAAAGATTTTCCTACCATCCCAACCTGTATGGTTTTAGAAACTCCTGGTTAGGAACCAAGGACAGAGACCAAAGTGTATGTTTCTCAATTGTTTCATACCAGGTAATGACTAGCTTTATGTACCTTAGGGAAATATACTTGGTGATTACCATAAGTTACAAATGAATTCACTTTACTTACAGATCAATGCCCTAAACACAACTGTGCTTTTCAGATGCCTGAGATCATGGTCACTCCATAACTATATTATAAATCTATGTTTCTCTGTAAGAATTCTTCTAAGAGTATGTAGAGGTAGAATTAGAATTATATTCTCAGGGAAAAATCTTTGATTCTTCACAAAGGAATGTCTACTTTGGAGAAAGAAAATGTGTTTTGTTCAGCAATTAGCTCCTTGTTTCCTGTCTTTTCAACATAGATGTGCACTGAAGGAAGAAGAAGAAGAAGAAGAAGAAGAAGAAGAAGAAGAAGAAGAAGAAGAAGAAGAAGAAGAAGAAGAAGAGGAAGAAGAGGAAGAAGAGGAAGAAGAGGAGGAGGAGGAGGAGGAGGAAGAAGAAGAAAAGAAGGAGGAGGAGGAACTGCTAGCAAATCTAGAGCACAAAACAGTTGTTATGTCATGAACCGGGCCTAGTTGGCCCCCCTCAATCTGTGGGAATCAGGGTCTTGGACAGATGGGCATAGAGGTGGCAAGATTGGGGTGACAAACAGACTTGACACAAGGGAGTGTGGATCTGAATGTAATTTGTCAAATGGACTTTTTATACAGAAGAAAATAGGGAAGTTATGTGACACACCAGCAAGGTACAATGAGGTTACTGGATGCTTAATGACTCTTACACAAAACAGAGAAATGCAAACATGAAGGACTGGCAGGAACCAGCTGGGATAAAATTCAATGTTAACAACTGGGATCAAAAGCAGCCCCACCTAAGGTCAGTTTAATCTTAGAAGCCAGGGGCAAGGGCCCTAGTTCCTATTCTATTCTATTGTATAGTCCACCTTCCCCCTAGGCCATTGTAAATTCCTGTGTATGGGTGTAACTCAGCTATCTATAGTTCTAAGTATCTACTCTGGTTCCTCCCTAGACCACAACCTTCCTTCTTCTTAGATAATGGTAAATTCCTATGTAGGGCAATGACTTAGCTATCCATGCCCAGGGTTGGCTCAAGGACTGACTGGCTAGGACTGGTGAAGAATCTAATTTAGCTATATGTCAAATACAGGCACTTATAATAAAAAAAATATTAAGGGAAAGCACACAGATTCATTTACTAACTAAAGCAAGGACATTGGAGCATTCGTTATACAGGATGCCACAAGGAAACTAAGTTTCTGTGAACATTTTGCCTCAGGACAACACCCAGGTTTTTGGGGCCTGTCGCATGTGTCACTACTGGAGTGGATGTAGCAGTGTTAAGTTCTACTCAGGCCAGGACCAAGACAACTCCTGACTTTAGTGTACATAAGACCAAGATTCAAGGAAGAACATGGAAAAATAAAGAGGAGGAGAAAGGGGAGAAGGCAAAGAGAAGAAGAGGAAGTGGAGGAAGAGGAGGAAAAGGAAGAAGAAGAGGAAGAGGAGAGTCAGAATAAAAGGAGAGGTGGAGGAGAAAGAAGATAAGGAGGAAGACAAAGGGAAAGAAGGATTGAAAAAGGAGGACAGAAGGAAGGAAGGAAGAAAGGAAGGAAGGAAGGAAGGAAGGAAGGAAGGAAGGAAGGAAGGAAGGAAGAAATGAAGGAATATGATTTTAAAAACAAAAAGCCTCATAGCATTTTCTAGACTGGCCAATGCAAAGCAACTAGGATAAATTAGGGACACATTTAAAATTTTTGGATTAAGCTGTGCCACAGTGCCTGGAGCTGATCCTGAGACACAACTAAATATGAACATGAGAGCATGGGTCTCCCAGGATTGTGGACACACCTGTGAACACAGGTAAGACCACCACTTCTGCTTCAAGGGACCTACTGGGAGCCCTCAGAACACAAGAACTAAGGAGCAGCCTGGGACAGAATAATTTCCAATTTCCATCTGCACCCAGAGCTAATCCTGTGTCACAGCTTCTGGAGAAGATCCTGTGCCTCAGCACTCCATACACAAATACCATGGGGAGAGAGCTGATCTCCCAGGAGTACTGACTCACCTGTGAACACAAATGAAACCACCACTTCTGCTCAAATTCCTGGCCTAAAGGAGACCCACCCTGAACCATCAGGACATAGGAACCAAGGAAGACCAAGGGACATGATCCTTCTAGTTTCCATCTGCACCCTGGACCTAACCCTGTGCCACAGCTATCCATACCCAAATTTCTCCCAGAAAGAACTGATATCCCAGAAGTTCGATACACAGGCATGCAGGAGGGATAAGCCATAGTAAGAGACAACAAGACCAGCTAAGATCAGAGATAACCAGATGGCAAGAGGCAAGGACAAGAATATAAGCAACAAAAACCAATGCTACTTTGCATGATCAGAACCCAGTTCTCCCACCACAGTGAGCCCTGGATACCCCAATACACCATAAAAGCAAGGCTATGATTTAAAATCACATCTCATGATGATGATGATAGAGGACATTAAGAAATATGAAAATAGATCCCTTGAAGAAATACAGGGAAACACAGGTAAACAAGTAGAAGCCCTTAAAGAGGAAACACAAAAAATGCCTTAAAGAATTGCAGGAAAACACAACCAAACAGGTGACAGAATTGAACAAAACCATTTAAGATCTAAGAAATGGAAGTAGAAATAATAAAAAAATCACAAAGGGAGACAAACCTGGAGATACAAAACCTAGGAAAGAGATCAGGAGTTATAGATGTAAGCATCACCAACAGAATACAAGAGATAGAAGAGAGAATCTCAGGGGCAGAAGATACCATAAAAACCACTGACACAACAGTCAAAGAAAATGCAAAAAGCAAAAAACTCCTAACCCAAAACATTCAGGAAATCCAGGACACAATGAGAAGACCAAACCTAAGGATAATAGGTATAGAAGAGAGTGAAGATTCTCTGCTTAAATGTCTAGTAAATATCTTCAACAAATTATAGAAGAAAACTTCCTTAAGCTAAAGAAAGGGATGCCCATAAACATACAAGAGGCCCACAGAACTCCAAATAGATTGGACCAGAAAAGAAAATTCTCCTATCACATAATAGTCAAAACACCAAATGCACAAAACAAAAAAAGAATATTAAAAGCACTAATAGAAAAGTAACATATAAAGGCAGACCTATCAGAATTACACTAGACTTCTAGCCAGAGACTATAGAAGCCAGAAGATCCTGGGCAGATGTTATACAGACCCTAAGAGAATGCCAGTCGAGGTTTCTATAACCACAAAACTCTCAATTACCATAGATGTAGAAGCCAAGATATTCCACAAAAAAAAAAACAAATTTACACAATATCTTTCCACAAATTGAGCCCTACAAAGGATAATAGATGGAAAACACCAACAAAAAGAGGGAAACTACATCCTAGAAAAAGCAAGAAAGTAATCTTCTTTCAACAAACCTAAAAGAAGATAGCCACACAAACATAACAAATAATAAATAACAAAAAGCAACAATCACTTTTCCTTAATATCTCAATATCAATGAATTGAATTCCCCCGATAAAAGAACATAGACAAATATACAAGATACATAAATGGGACTAAGCATTTTGCTGCATACAGGAAACACACTTCAGTGTCAAAGAAAGACACTAGCTCCAAGTAAAGGGCTGGAAAATAGTTTTCCAAGAATCATGCTAGAGTAGCTATTATAATATCAAATAAAAGCAAATTTCAACCAAAAGTTATCAAAAAGGATAAGGAAGGAAGCTTCACACTCATCAAAGGAAAAATCTACCAAGAAGAACTCTCAGTTCTGAACATCTATGCTCCAAATTCAAGGGCACTCACATTTGCCACACACTCCAGTCAAGTCAGCTTGACAGGCCGAGAGGCCTGGAAGCCACTCACGAGGCAGAGAGTTTCACGGAAACTCACCTCCTGTAGTCTTGCGTTCTCTTTAACCCATATACTCATACCCTATTCCCGTGTTAGTCTGGTGTATGGATCCATGTGCTCTCTTTTAGTATTTTCTTATTATAAGTGCTTTTTAAGATTGAATTCTGACATAGCTAAGCCTTCACCAGTGTTCCAAAGTCCTAGAAAGTCCTTGAGCTGACCATGGGCTTGGAATTCAGGAAGAATGTTGCCTGTTCAGTGACATTCAGATTTGCCTCTGGTATTACACTATCACTTAGAATAAAAGCCAAGTCGATACCATATACAGGAATTTACAATGGTTTAGGAAGTAGATCGGGCTGTGGTTTTAGAGTATTGCATTATTCATGAGAAGTTTAGCTAGAACGGAACTCCCTAATTAGAACCATGACTTGGGTGTGAAAGCCCTTGCCCTAGGAGTGTAAAGACCTCACACCTGGCTTCTAAGACTATAGCTGACCTTAGATAGGGCTGACTTTGTCTCAGTTATTTTATTGCCCAGTTCCTTTGTGTTTACATTCCTCTGCTTTGTGTAAGAGTCATTAAGCATCCGATAACCTCATTTGTACCTTGCCGATGTGTCACCCAACTTCCCTATTTTCTTCTGTATAAAAAGTTTGATGCTCGATTTGGCAAATTACATTCAGATTCTACACAACCTCTCCTGTGTGCATCTGTCTGTCATTCCATCCGACGCTTTTCCCACCTGCGACCAGAGACCCATTCCACGAAGACAAAGGGGCCCAGAGGGTCTGTGGCACACATTCATAAAAGAAACTTTACTAAAGTTGAAAGCACACATTGTACATCACACAATAATAGTGGAAGACTTCAACACCTCATTCTCATCAATGAATAGATCATGGAAACACAAACTAAATGAAGACACATTGAAACTAACAGAAGTTATGGGCCAGATGTATTTAACAAATATCTATAGAACATTTTATCTTAAAACAAAAGAAAATACCGTCTTTTCAGCACCTCATGGTACCTTCTTCTGACCATATAATTAGACATAAAACAGGGCTCAACAGATACAAGAAGATTGAAATAATCCCATTCATCCTATCAGATCACCATGGACTAAGGCTGGTCTTCAATAGCAACAAAACAACACAATGCCTACATACACATGGAAGCTTAACAATGTTCAATGATAACTTGGTCAAGGAAGAAATAAACTAGTTTTTAGAATTTAATGAAAATGAAGGCACAACATATCCAAACTTGTGGGACACAATGAAATCAGTGCTAAGAGGAAAACTCAGCTCTGAGTGCTTCCCAAAAGAAACTGGAGAGAGGATAAACTAAGTTTAAACTTAAACTGCTTAAGAGCACACCTGAAAGCTCTAGAACAAAAGGAAGCAAAACATCCTAGAGGAGTAGGCAGCAGGAAGTAATCAAACTTGGGGCTTAAATTAATCAAGTAGAAACCAAAAGAATTATCCAAAGAATCAACAAAATCTGGAGCTGGTTCTTTGAGAAAATCAACAAGATAGATAAAACTTTTAGCCAAACTAACCAGAGGTCACAGAGACAGTATCCAAATTAACAAAATCAGAACAGGGAGCAATAACAACAGAAACTGAGGAAATTAAAAAAAAAATTCAACAAAACTGGAAAATCTGGATGAAATGGGCAACTTTCTAGACAGATACCAAATACCTAAGTTAAATCAGGATCAGATAAACCAACTAAACAGTCCCATAACCCCTAAAGATATAGAAGCAGTCATTAAAGTTTCCCAAGCAAAAAAAAAAAACCCAGGACCAGATAGATTTAGTGCAGAATTCTATTAGACCTCCAAAGGAGACATAATACCAATACTCTTCAAACTATTCCACAAAATAGAAACAGACAGAACTCTGCCCAATTCAATCTATGAAGACAGGGTTACACTACATATTCCCCCTTGGAGATAGAACAGTTTCTGTCTAATCAGGAACCTGTCACAATTTTCTTTTATAGATGACTTCATAAAAATTTTTTTTCTACTTCTACAGTGTTCAATGTTCCAAATAGATTTTTAAACTGGTTGAGTGCATATTACTTTTAGCTTCAGAAGATATTATGTATATTTAAGAGACATTTAACTATTATAAATTTTTGATGACTTAAAAAATGTCAATACTGAGTTGTATATTTTAAAACAAATTTTATTAGTTTAATTAAAAATAAATAATTGGATTAAATATATCAGATTAAATTATCAAATTTTAATGGATTTGATTTGATTTTAATATAATTAATAAAGGAAAGACTTTGGGAAAATATTTATAGCAGATATATGGTAAAGAGTTGATATCTATAACATGAAAATCTACAAATTTGTAATAGGAAAATTACTACCCAATAGAAAATAAATGATTAAGAAGTTAATAGAAGAGAAAGTCAAAGTAGTCAATAGCTATGTCGAGATATTTGACCTAACTAGGAAGGAAGGAAATTTCACATAAAGTGATTGCCTCTCCCTGGTCATCAGAATTTAGTAATCACAGGCCAGGCTTAGCCAACTTGAGCTTCTTTGTTAGGGAAATAATTTCTCTAAGGCTCTGTGGGATTCTGGTCTGTTTGCTCTTAGCAAGTCTTCAAAGCACCACAGTCAGCTGGAGCCCCTGATAAATGTTGTCTTTCAACCCAAAATGGACCAAGAAAATTGGCTTCCCTGAGTCAGCTCTTGGTCATCAGCTCATCCCTCTCTGCTATAGCACCCAAGTTCTACCCCACACTCCATCTTAGCAAAATATGAAACACAAATCTGCAAAAATCAGGGCAGCAGAGAAAGCTCCAGATTGCCCAAAGTTGGATCTACAGGGCACCTTATGCTGCAATGCAGAGAATGTAGAATCAAGAGCAGCTGGGGAAAATCTAGCTGGCCCTATATGTGACTGTGACATGGAAGAAGCAATCTGGATTACCTTGTACTGTCATCCTAACTTCCTTGTCACTCAGGGCTTGGCTCTTAGAGCCCTGCAAGACTCCTAGCTGTTTCAGTACAGTTAATCTGTGTTGCCTGCTTCTTGCTGAGGCTTTCTATTAGATCTTCCTGCCCAAATTCTCTATTTGTTCTTGAATCAGACCCAGAGGAAGGACACTTTTTCTTATAGGACCTTAAGATGCTGTGCTACACCCATTCCAGTAGTAACCCACATGACAGGCCCAAAAGCTTGGACACAGTCCCAAGGCAAAAAGTTCTCAGAAACTTAGTCTCCTGAAACTGTGGCATGCCGTGTAACAAATGCTCCAAACTTGTCATTGCGAATGGATCTATGTGCTTTCTTTCAGTATGGTTTTATTATAGGTGCCTCCAAGCAATGACTTGCCAAATACCTAAGCAAAATCAAACTTTGCTTCCTGGCCTTCACCAATGCCCTAGGTAGTCCTTGAGTCGACCCTGGGCTTGAAATTCAGTAAGAATGTTACCTATTCAGTGCCATTCAGAATTGCCTCTAGTATTGTAAGAGAGATAGTGAAAGAAATCAGGCTTTACTATCTACTACATAGAGTTAGAAATCTCAGGGCAAGCTTAGCAAAGTAAGTTTAGATTCTTATTATAGTTATGTATAGCAGACTACATTACTTATTAGTAGAAAGTCCCCCCTCCCCACTCACACAATCACTTAGAATAAAAGCCAAGTCACTCCCATATATAGGAATTTACAATGGTTTAGGAAGTGGATCAGGCTGTAGTTTAAGGAGGAACTAGAATATTGCATTATTCATGAGAAGGGTAGCTAGAGTGGAACTCCCTAATTAGAACCATGGCTTGGGTGTGAAAGCCCTTGCCCCTAGAGGGTAAAGACCTCACACCTGGCTTCTAAGAATATAGCTGACCTTAGATAGGGCTGTCTTTGTCTCAGTTGTTTTATTGCCCAGTTCCTGCCAGTCTTTATGTTTACATTCCTCTGTTTTGTGTAAGAGTCATTAAGCATCTGGCAACATCACTGTGCCTTGCTAATGTGTCACCTAACTTCCCTATTTTCTTCTGAATTAAAAGTCTGATCCTTATTTTGACAAATTACATTCAGATACTCACCCTCTTATGTCTGTGTCTGTTTGTCACCCCATTCTCACCGACTCCCTGCCCACCTGTAACCAGAACCCTGATTTCTCCCATGGATTGAGGGGGGCTGACTGAGGCCAGTCCATGGCAATGCTGTAGTCCAAATGGTTCTCTTGGTAAACCAGACACACCTTGCAGTATTCTTGACATTGTGTCATGGTTTCCACTAGGCACTAGGCTGTCCATCTGACTCTTAACTTACAGGTTACCTTGAAAGTGGTCTTTTGTGACTTTCAAAGTTGAGTTACAGGTTCTTAGCTGATGCCTGGGCTTCTAAGAGTTCAAATCCATCTGTCATATTTTTGAAAAGACTATATAAAGCCACTTACATTAACAGCCTATCCCAGCTCTCAGAAATCAACCAAAATTAGTACCCAGACCAGCAAGAGACCTTCCCTACTCAGCTGAGTGTTCTTCTGTAATTCAACCAACCAAGACTACAATATGACAGTCCCCTGTGAAAATCCCCAGTGAGACCAGGCAACTCCCAGAAATATGAAAGGTCACAAGGAATATGTGTTTTGAGCCTCTGAGTCTACAGTGTTTCATTACAAGTCATTAGAATTGGCTTTAGTGGAGGTTTCAAGAAAGGGGCCAATACACATATTACCAGTTTTAAAGATTTGTAAAACTTGAAAGGTAAGTGGTCTGAATCTCAAAAACCAGCATGAAAGAGTTCAGCCAGTGGAGGTGTCACAATATAAATAATAGTGCTTATCACTCAGCCTTAAATGTGCTGTTTCATTTCATTGTCCTGCTCTGTACATCAGTTCCAGGCAATGTCCACACCAGTGCCTGACATCTTCAGCTCCTGTTTCCTCATACACACTGGACATTTCTTCCAAGGGGAAGGGGTAAACACCCAGTCTGAAATGACTGTGGTTATAGAGTCACACAGTTTCATGCATATATTTCTGGCTCCAGAAAGAACTTAATTCTGTATTCACAGCATAGCACCTCTACTTTCTCTAGATCTGTTTACTCCTCAGCTCCTCCTGGTGGCCTTCTGTACAGCTTTAAATTCCCCACAGATTCAAACAGTAGCAAATACCATATAGTATGCTGGTCAGATGTGAATTCCAGCCCGACTGCTTTACAGCTATACTCTGTTGGAAGAATTCTCAGCTGCTTTAGCTTTAACAGCCCCTTCTGTAAAATGGGAACAATAGCAGCATGAAACCCATATAATTGTTATATTAATTAGGAGATATATAGAAAGCAATTTATATTGCTGTGCCTGCCCAGGACAAGAAACAGAAGTGTAGTAGTTGTTTATATTAATAATAACAGCAAGCACAGGAAGGAGAACCTATACCTATTATTCTCAGAGAGTACTATGCTTCCTTACCAGATTTCCTGAACATATTGTGGGATCTCAAAGTAAGACTGCATCATTTGTTAAAAAATGATGTTCAGAGCTTGAATCTAGAGTGAGGGGAGGGAGACAAAGCTGAGAAATGTGCAACTCTACTAAGAAGGATGGGGGGGGCACTATTCTAGGAAAATAGTTTAGTTCACCCAGAAAGAGAAACTCCATTGTGCTCAGTTTAAGGCCACTTTCCATCTTCTCCCTAAGACCACTGATGGAATCTTCTATTATAGAACAAGAGATGTCTTCACAGTCTTCTGAGAACCTCTGTGCATCCATGTTTCCTTACAAACTTGGAGCATCCAAGAGTAGCAGAGGACCCCCTTTGGTTGGCCATTGTCTCCTTGTCTCTTCTCTACACCAGAGCTTTCCCACAATCTTGACTGGCTGAGGGAGGGAACTAAGTTTGAGGTCCCTGTTATAACTGAATAATTTGCTTGCATAGAACTTTCTGCTACTGTGGGAAAGTGGTGCCCTTGTCCTAAATCCTCCAACTAAATGACCCCAGCTCCCTGACTTCAGACTGTCATTACAACTGTGGACCTGACTGGATTTGTGTTTTCCAGAACAAAGCTGGCTCATGCAATTTGTAGCCCATAAATTATTTTCCCCATAGAGTGAGAGGAAAACACCACACTACAAATGATACATGTTGTTTCTTCGTCTCAATGAAACATTTCTCTCTCTTGTACATAATTAATTGTTAATTGAAAACATAATGAATTATAGTTGCCTATAATTAATTTAGCAAAACACTTCAGTGAAATATGACTAAGACTCTTTATTCAGACTTATCTTGTTTTAGAAAGCAGAGGGAGAGTTGTATGTGCACAAATGCTTTCATAGCCCAGTGCATGGTAAGCACGACAGATTGGTAGGGTGTGGGGAAGGCATGTAAGACAGACTAATGAAAGGATGACTTCCTTAGAGACAGCATCTGTCGCTGGAGCTATCCATCTCTCTGTCACAAGTTACAAGTGGCTCAAGTCTGAAGAATGAAGCCATTGTTGCTGTAGCCACCACAAGCCCCAGAAAGGAGCAAATAATTAGCTAGTTTCATGCCCAAAATAGGTAGGTATCATAAACTGGTTTATTTTCAAGTTAGAAGAAGAGTGTCCTATCAGAACAAATAGCTCTGGTTTCTCCTAGATATCAAATTGGGACAGGAAGGGAATTGATCGCCAGCTCATGAATTATCTGAGGGTCTTCCCATTGGTTGAGGTTATCTCAGATCCTAGTATAAATGTTCCTAATGACAAACTCCATAGAGAATAGAACTGATCCTGAAGGTCCTGTGAGTTTGCCTTACAACACATATAATGTGTCACAGAGACCCAAGAGCAATAAACAACAATACACTTAAGACATTTGGGCCAAGATAGCGGATGCTCTCTTTCACAACACCCTCTATTAACAAAGGACCCACTCCCTCCTCCAGCAGCTTCATTCATCCTTAGAACGTTCAAATGAGGAGCTGTGCCAAGAAGTTGAGAGAAAATTAGTTTTCACTATATTTTATCAATAGTATGTAATTAAAACATCATTGATTTTTTAAGCTATCAATATTATTTTTCTCCCTTTGTTGCTTGTATGCTGATTATGTTCTTAACTTAGAAAGATTATTCTGTGGTCAGTTCCACTCACAATCATTTTCTCCCTGTTCAACCTTCCTTCTCACATACTCCTCTTTTTTTATTAGCAGGATCTGTCTGGCCCTCATACCCTTCTCTTTTAAATACAACCTGCTCTCCCCAGAAGTAGCACTCACCATTCCTGCAACACTTTTGCAAACATTCACAAACTTTTTAAAAATTAAAAATTGGTTCTTTTCACATACAATATTCCCTAACCACAGTTACCCCTCCCTAAATTCCTCCCAGCTACCTCCACACAATTTCTTTCTCCACTAGATCCACCTCCCTTCCATCTCCCTTCAGGAAAGAGCGGGCCTCTAAGAGACAACAACCAAATACAGTGAAACAAGATAGAAAAAGATAATGCAAAAAGTCATATCAGGACAGGAAAAGGCAACAGAGACAAAGAGTCCAAAGAGCAGGCAAAAAAGTCAGAGTCCTTTCATTTCTCTAGCTAGAACATTGAGTACCATATTGAACAGATAGGGAGAGAGTGGGCAGCCTTGTCTTGACCCTGATCTTAGTGGCATTTTTTCAAGTTTCACTCCATTTAATTTGATGTTGGGTATGGTTTTGCCATATATTGCCTTCATTATGTTTAGGTATGTGCCTTGAATTCCTGATCTCTCCAAAATTTTTCAAATGAAGAGGCTTTTTCAGCATCTAATGAAATGATTATGTGATTTTTTTCTTTGAGTTTGTTTATATAGTGGATTATGGTGATGGATTTCTATATATTGAAACATCCCTACATCCCTTGAAGAATCAAGGTATCACTATTTGTGGATGATATGATAATATACATAAGCAACTCTAAAAATTCTACCAGAGAACTCCTACACCTGAAAAACAACTTCGGCAAAGTAGCTGGACATAAAATTAACTCAAACAAATCAGTAGTCTTCCTTTATACAAAGAATAAATGGGCTGAGAAAGAAATTAAGGAAGCAAAACTCTTCACAATAGTCATAAATAATATGAACTATCTTCCTGCAACTCTAGCCAAACAAGTAAAAGATCTCTATGACAGGAACTTCAAGTCCCTGAAGAAAGAAATTGAAGAAGGAAAGACCCCCATGCTCATGGATCAGTAGAATTAGGATAGTAAGAATGTCCATCTTACCAAAAGCAATCTACAGATTCCATGCAATCACCATCAAAATTCCAGGACAATTCTTCACAGACATGGAGAGAGCAGTTCTCCCCTTTATATGGAAAAACAAAAAAACTCAAGATAGCCAAAACAATTCTCAACAGTAAGAGAAGTTCTCAGGGAAGTCACCATCTCTGATCTCAAGCTATACTAAAAATAGTAGTAATAAAAAACTGAATAGTATTTGTACAGACAGATAGATCGATGGAATAGATCTGAAGAGACAGGAGAAACTAATAGAAGAGAAAATGGGAAATAGCCTCGAGCACATTGGCATGAGGGAAAATGTCCTGAACAGATCACCAATGGCTCAGGCACTAAGATCAACAAATGACAAATGGAACCTCATGAAACTAAAAAGCTTCTGTAAGGCAAAGGACACTGTTAACAAGACAAAACATCAACCTACAGATTGGGAAAAGATCTTCACTTACTCTATGTCTGATAGAATGTTAATATCCTAAATATACAAGAGAACACAAAAAGTTAGACTCCAGAAAACCAAATAACCCAATTTAAAAATAGAATACAGAGTTAAACAGAAAATTCTCAACTGAGCAATCTCAAATGACCAGGAAGCACTTAAAGGAATGTTGAATATCCTTAGTCATCAGGAAAATGCAAATCAAAATGACCCTGAGATTCTACCCTACACCAATTAGAAAGGGTAAGGTCAAAAACTCAGGCAACTGCATATGCTGGTGAGGGTGTGGAGAAAGAGGAACACTCCTCCATTGTTGGTGGAATTGCATACTAGTACAACCACTCTGGAAATCCATTTGGCAGTTTCTCAGAAAATTAGAAATCATTTTACCTGAAGACCCATCTATACCACTCCTGGGCATATACCCAAAAGATGTTCTACCATATCTCAAAGATATTTGCACCACTATATTCATAGTGGCCTTATTTATAATAGCCTGAAGCTGGAAACTACCCAGATGTCCCCCAGTGGAAGAATGGATACAGAAAATTTGGTTCTTTTACACAATGGAATACTATCCAGCTGTTAAAAAATGTGGACATCATGAATTTTGCAGGCATGTGGATGGATATGCCTAGAAATATATCATCCTGATTGAGATAACACAGACCCAAAAAGACATACATGGTATCTACTCAGTGATAAGTGGATATTAGCCAAAAAGTTCTGAATACCTATGATACAATTCACAGACCATATGAAGTTCAACAAGAAGGAAGGTCTACATGTGGATGCTTGAATCCCAACTAGAAGGGGGAACAAAATAATCATGGGAGGCAGAGGAAGAGAGGGATCTCTGTTGGGAGGGGAGAGGAGGAAGAGGAGGAGGAGGAGGAGAAGGAGGAAAAAAAGAGGCCCAGGATCAGATATGGGGGGAGATAGTAGACAAGCCCAGAGAGCAAAAAGAATGAATAGAAATATGGAGCATTGTGGGGTGGGTGACAGGTGGAACCTCTAGAAAGTCCCAGACACCAGGGATATGAGAAGCTCCCAGGACCTAATGAGGGTGACATTAGATAAAATACCCAACAATGGGAAAATGGAACTCAAAGAGACCAACTCCAGTAGAGAGACAGGGCTCTCAGTTGAGTGATGGGTCCACCTACCCATCTCAAAATTTTTGACCCAAAATTGTTCCTCTCTAAAGGAAATGAAGAGACAAAAACAGAGCAAAGACTGACGAAAAGGCCATTTAGAGACCACCCCAACTTGGGATCCATTCCACGTGTAGGCACCAAACCCTGACACTATTGCCAAGACCATGTTGTGCTTGCAGACAGGAGCCTGGCATGACTGTCCTCTGAGAGGCTCTGACTGAAAAAGATGCAGAAACTTATAGCCAACCATTGGACTGAGCCCAGGGATCACTATGGAAGAGTTAGGGGAAGGACTGAAGGAGCTGAAAGGGATTGTAACCTCACAAGAAGAGTAACACTATTAACTAACAGGACCCTTCAGAGCTCCCAGGGACTAAGTCACCAATTAAAGGGCATACACTGGTCCATGGCTACCATTACATATGTAGCAGAGAACTGCCGTGTCTGGCTTTTGTGGGAGGGAATGTGATTGGTCCTATGGAGATTTGATGCCTCAGAGAAGGGGGATACTAGAAGAGTGAGGTGAGAGTATGTAGGTGGGTGGTAGAGCTCCTCTAAGAGGCAAAGGGGAGGGTGAATGGAGTGGGGGACTTGTGAAGGTGGGACAGAGAAAGGGTATAACATTCAAAATGTAAATAAAATATTCTTTTGAAAAATGAATCAGGGTCACACTGTTCTCACTGTTATGAGTCCCACAAAAACACCAAACAGCCATAACAAATACACAGAGGACCTGATGCAGACACTGGCAAGCCCCTTGTTTGCAGCTTCAGTCTCTGTGAAGCCACATGAGCCTTGCTTAGTTGATTCTGTGGGTTATGTTCTACTGGTATCCTCCATCCCCCCTGACTCCTACAGTATTACCTCCCCAAGTTTTCCCAAGCTCTGAGGGAAGGGACCCAGTTTAGACTCAATCTACTCTGTCTCTACAAAATGTCTGGCTGGGTGTCTCTGAACTGTTCCTATCTGCTCTCAAAGTAAGCCTCTCTGATTATGGCTGGACCAGGCACCAATTGTAGGGTAAGGCAGAATAGTATTAAGAATTATTTTATTGATTTTTAAAAATTAATTTAAGTTTTACACTCCATACTGAATATCCCCCCCATCCCACCCTCTGTCTGCTTCACATCCCACAACTCCTCCCTACCCCCCTGTATCAACGTGGATACCCCCACTCCCCACCCCACCTGACCTCTAAGCTCCTTGGGGCCTCCAGTCTCTTGAGAGTTAGGTGCATCATCTCTGAATGAAAACAGATCCAGAAGTCCTCTATTGTACATGTATTGGGGGCCTCATATCAGCTGATATATGCTATCTGTTTGGTGGTCCAGTGTTTGAGAGATCTCAGGGGTCCAGATTAATTGAGACTGCTGATCCTCCTACAGGATCGTCCTTCTCCTCAGCTTCTTTCAGCCTTCCCTGATTCAACAACAGGGGTCAGCTGCTTCTCTGTCCGTTGGTTGGGTGCAAATATCAGCATCTGACTCTTTCAGCTGCTTGTTGGGTCTTTCAGAGGGCAGTCATGATTTCTTTTTAATTGAGTTTTATTTTTCCTATACCTAGTAATGTGTACATCTCTGGACTGTCTAGTCTCTTGCCCCTTGCCATCTAGGCATTGTAGGGCATGGGCTCCCTCTCAAGGCATGGGCCTAAAAGATAAACCAAACATTGGTTGGCCACCCCCACAAGTTCTGTGCCAGCATTGCCCCAGCACATCTTGAAGACAGGATAGATTGTAGGTCAAAGGTATTATGGCTGGGTTGGTGTCCAGGTTTCTCTTTCAGCCTACAGCGTACCTTCCCATTCCAAAAAGTCTAGATTTATGGGTAAAGGATCAATGCAGCACCAGCTCAACCTCTATATGTTAAGTGACCTGTGTGGATGTTATCTTCGGCAATAGGTCCCACTGTCAGTTTTCAGAGAGAACCTTCTGTCCTAGCATCAGCCTAGGTTGTATAGGGATCAATAGAGTCCCTTGGGATTCTTACAGTGTTTTCCCAACCTCATTCCACATTCCAGCCTCAATATCTCAAAAATCTTTGTAACCTCAACTTCTTCCTACTCTCAAGGTATCTTCTTCTATCCCACTCTCCTCCCCATCCTGCTATCTATTTCTCCTGACCTCTGGTTTATATAAAAAAATAACACCTACATTCTATCTGGAAGTATTTTACTTATCTGTCATGTCTGTCTATCTGTCTGCATGTCTCTGTCTCTTTCTGAATGAATGTGTGTGTGTTCGTGCATGTTTGTGTATGTTCATATATGTGTGCATGTGCTCTGTGCAGTTGCATGGTCAGAGATCAAAATTTGGTATAATCTTCAATTGCTCCTCCCCTTTATTAGACAGCACCTTTTCTTACACCTCAAACTTGACAATTTGCCTAGACTGAGTAGCCTTCAAGTCACAGGGATTCTTTTGTCTCTGCTTACTGAACACTGAAATTATAGAAACATGTCTCTATGTCTGGCTCTTAGATGAGTGCTGGGGAATCAAACTCAGGTTTACTTTACTGTATGAGCTATCTATCCAGGCCCCAATTCTCAACGTCTTAATAGAGCCACAAACTCCTCACTCTTACTAACTCAATATGTCTAAAGCCTGGGCACTGGCTCACTTTCTTTCTTCCAGAGAGATTGTACAAGTGAACATCAACATAACTGTTTTTGTAGAAGTGTTGTGTGACATACAAACTTTTGTGGAAAATACCTGGCCTCTCAGATTCTATCTTTCTTGGGAACTCCTGTGATATAAAGGAGGTAGATAAAGATGAATGGCACCCTTCAGCACCAATAAAGCTCTTAAAATGGTCTTGGTAGTGATACTTATTAATGAAAAATGTGTGAAGATAGTTATTTATATTTTTTTAGAGAAGCACATTTTTGCCTTTACCATCTCCCTAAGCTGAGCAGCATTTCAATCATCAATAATTATATTCAAATAGCCAACAGAATGATTCTATTTCTACTATGCAAAAGTCAATTCAGGAAGAAAAGTATAATGAAGAGGTATCTATGCCTTTGAAGTGAGGAGAGATGATGAACCTCTGGTTTAAGTGATGGCTGGCAATAGCTCCCAGAGCATCCGCTCTCAACCTTTCACTAAAATATAGATGGGAACATAGAAAACATGAATGTACAGCGTGGTAAATGGAGTCATACAAACTAGTGCTAAAACCTGAGAATAATAGACTCTCATTTTAATGCAGATAAAGCTGACTTGAGAAAATTCTACTAAGGCTTCCATCAAAAAAATGCTGTACTTTAATATGAAGAAGAAAAAAAAAGACATCTTTTAAAATATGGGGGAAGGAATGCCTTCTCCACCACTTGGTATTTGATTCAGAGACCTGAATATAATCAGAAAGCTGGGAAGCAATCCAACATTTTTCCCCAGCAAAGATCCTCAGTAAAATAGTCAGAAATTGATCCAGTGTTCCTTCATGTACATGGACCTTCTTAATAAAAAGTAAAATATGCAAACTCTGAGAAAATATTGAAGCAAAGCTGTAGGCAATTAAGAATGGAAATGAAGTGTCTATGAGGTAAGGGATATAAGGACTAGGATCTCACAAAATAATGTATCAACATAGAATCTAACTCTAGATTCTATAATAGAAGCATCAAATACTTCATTATACAAGACTGTAGGTGAAATTAACCTATTAGTAGAAATACCAGATAAAATGTTGACATGATCATTTTTGAGCTAGCCTAGATTTAGAAAAATATCTGAGGATCAGAAAGTAGAGAGATGGATCTGCAGTTAAGAGCACTGGCTACTCTTCCAAAGGACCTAGGATCAATTCCTAGCATCTATATAATGGGTAACAACTGTCTGCTACTCCCGGTCCAGAGATTCTGAAACCCTCTTTTGGCTTATGAGCATTTCTTGCATGTGGTACACAGATATACATGCAAGCCAAACACCCATATCACACAGAAGTAAGACAATCCCTAGTATATAATGGCACTTATCTCAGACTCTACACCTAAGAATAAAATATTCAAGACAGCCTAGAAAACAATAAGCTTCTACTCTTAGAACAATAAGAATGTCTCCTCTTTCCATGTGAAGTAAGATTTCTGAAGTATGACCCGTATTACAACTCGGGGATAGAAGTTGCTTGGCAGATTGATGAGAATGACACTGTTGTCACCCCAGATTTTTCTCTCTTTTTACTCTATAAAATGTAGAATTGAAAAAGTAAGAGAATAAGAATGTGTTTACTTGGTCCAGTCATGGTGACTAAGAGGGGTACCATTATGGTGGGTTGGTTCAAACACTGTCTTCTCTTCTCATTCACAATTGGATTTCTATAAAGTCCTATAGGCAGTGAAAAAGAAAGGCAAAAATTGCCTGAAATCAGAAAATCAACATATAGAGCTGCTATTAAATGGTCATTGTGACAGACTTCTTCATTAAATCAGGAGTCATCTCCAGTAATGTGATTGACCTTGTGTGACTGAAACGTGTGTGTATGGGGGGGGGGGGTTAATATTAGCAGGTATTGATGCCAAAATCAGAAATACAGATGCACTTTTACAACCATCCAGAAACATGGCACCAGTGGATCATGTCCAGTAACAAAACAAAACAGCTGAGTTTCATGATTGAGACCAAAATATCAAATTTAATTTTGGTGAATCATGTGCATAACAGCATGGAGATCCGTGCCTTAGAAAAAGTGCTATGTGAGATGACTTCTGCTATTAGGCAAGCTGCACAGAATTCCAGAGATGGAAATAGAAACATTAGTCACTCTCTTTACTATCGATTGAAGCTTACTCTAACCCATGAAGACACCAGCAAGAAGCAGAACCTTTCTTCTAGAATTGAAAAGAGGGCTTCTGTTCCCTCTTTCAGTTTTTTGATACTGGACATTTAACAAGAGAATTATCCAGACTGCTGAAGGTTCAGCCTAAATGTCACTGCACTGGGAATGTGAACTTTAGTCATTCTCTGTCCTTGAAAACCTTCCATGCTGATATCTGGTCACAAAGATGTTCACGACAGCCACTACATTGCCGACATTAATATTGGAGTTATTTGGTGGGTAGGGAATGACTCAACAACAACAGGAACAAAAAAAACATACTAATGGAAATGCACAGCACTACAAAGATGTAAATCTAAATATCACTCTTCTTTAAAAAGTCACTCCACCTTTATGAGTTAGTTTATTACTACTTCCATACAGAAGAATATATTTGTAGGTTCTTTTTAGGTGTCTGTGATCAGTTTAGTCATAGGTTCTTGGCCCAATAATGGTGGGAGGTGTGGGTTTCATAGTGCAAAACTGGCTTTAAATCCAGTCAAAATCTGGTTGGTTAGTCCTACTACAGCTCTACCACTATTACACCAGTAAGCATATCTTGTCAGGCTGTTTGCAGCTGTAGCTCATAGGGTTGACACCTCAGTAAGACTGATGGCTACTTTTCTTTTCTACTAGAATACATAACACCTTTCAGCATTATGAAAACTAGCTAATAGGGACAGAATTGTTAATAAATTTTTAACTTATAAAAGTGGGTTTTGACAGTCTCAGGTTTCCAGGATTGGAAAAATGTTCTCTGGATTTGTCCTTTTCTCTGACTGCCTTGCTCAGTACCTAGCAGCCCTGGACACCCCAGCTGTCTCTAGACCAGCTTTAAAGGAAAAGAATATACTGAAGAGTTAGGCTTTAGAGTTTGTGCTCAAGAACTACTTAATTATATTTTTATATTATTTCATTATTTTCTCTGCCTATTGCTTTCCATTTCTCAGCTACTACTCTATAATGTTATCCTAAGTGAGCACAGTCTATTTGATCTCTGTGTGCCTAGATAAATTCAGCTAAAAAGCAGTCTGTATGGAAATGAAAAAGAAAAGAATATTGTTGTGGTCTTTCTTTAGTTTTCTTGGGAAATCAACTGAATAAAGAACCAATGAAGAATTAAACCTGTGAAGTGAAAAAAAAAAAACCCAAGCAACACACGTGAATCAGAAATATGACAAAACTAATTAAGGCTGTGTGGGTTGCAATTTACCAATCTGTCAAAAATTCTCTTAAAGAATAATTTAAACTGTAGTTAGCATAACCTGTAACTAGGTACTAGAAAGTCTATTTTTGCTTTCTGCCTTCTGCCTTTTAGGTATTTTAATTTGTTATATGTTATAGTTTATTTGCTTTGCTTTGCTGCTCCCAGGACATTTCAGCTACTCGGAGTGAAATCAGCAAATCCTAGAGACTAATTTGAGTTTATACTCCTTCTTGTCCTGATCTCTCTATGGGTATGGTCAGCAGAATCATGTCCCCACTTAAAATACACACACATGTGAATCCTGAAATCATCAAATCTGTTAGCCTAGTGACAAAGGGACTGTGTTGATGTAATTAAGATAAGGGCCTTGAGATTGAAATATTATCTAAGATTTTCTATTTGGGACAAATCTAATATCACAACTTCTTAAAAATTGAATGCAAGAGAAAAAGGAGTAGAAGTAATGTCAGAAGGTTAGAGCAGAGAAGGACAGGCTGTCTTTAAATCAGAAGCAATACAGCCATCAAACAAACAAACAAACAAAATGGGAACCTGAGTCTTAAAACAGCCAAGAACTGAATTCTGCCAACAGCTGAAGGAAAAAGGAAACACATCCTTCTGTACAATATTCAGAAATTAACACAGCCTGTAAACATCACTGTTTTTGACCCATGGAGACATACGTCAGACTTCCAACCTATAGAACTATATACTAAGCTAGTACTGTGTATGCAGCTAAATCCCTGGCAATTTGTCACAGCAATAGTAGAAAACTAACACAGGAGGGCAAAGTAAGGTGGTTTGCAAATTTATAGAAACCCTGACTGGAATGCCAACAAATAAATGTCAGAGTTAATGTTGAATTCTGTGCTTCTCTTCTCTTTGTCCTATACATTGACCCTCAAGGACATAGAAGCTTTCATGATTAAAAAATAAAATTAAATAACAATTCTAAGATACTTATCAAAACTAAGACAATGAAACTCATATCAGCTACTAATGTCAAATGGTTGATAAAACATCTCTGCCTTTACCTTGTTTGTATTCCCTCTCCTTCAAACATAAAATAAAGGCAGGGAGCAGATCAGCGCCAGGTAGTCGCCATCCTGGATGGCTCTGTCATGCCTCTGCACCTCTTAGAACTTGAAGTTAATGTCAGGAAGGGGTCCTGTTGATGCTGAAGAGAGAGAAAGGCATCATTTTTTAAAAATCAGTTCTACAGGGATCCAGATATTAGGCTGGGGAGTCTCAGCTATATGAGTTTCAGAACAACACTGGCGAACTTGAAATCTGAGACCCATTCTATGATCAAGGAATCAAAGCTTTTGAAAATCTAGGACCTTTGTAAGGGCAACACAGATAATAAAATCTGCCTGACTCCAAAGTGATCAAGAGTAAAAGTGGTAGAGACAATGTCTTCAACTAACCAAATAAAATGATCCTTAAAGGGCATCTCAGAATTTAAAAATTTTATTCATTTATTTGTGCATATGCAAGTGCCAAGCCATGCATTTGAAGGTCAGAAAACAACTTGTGGGAACTGATTCTCTTACAGGTTCTTGGAGTCAGACTCCGTTCATCAGGTTTAGCAGCAGGTGCTTCTGCCTGCTGGACACCAGCCCCCGCTGTCTCCAGCCCCCACCCCGCCTCTACAGAACATTTTGTACAACTAGACTTAATGTTCTTTTTGTTTGTCTCTCTTGCATGAGTTGTCTGGTTTTTTGCAATTTTTATTTATTTACTTATTTATTTATTTACTTACCTACTTTTTATTTTTCACAAAACCCAAATTGCCCAGGAAGACAACATACATTTTCAGGAAGACTTCTTATCTTCTGTACAAGAAATAAATGCTTGTCCCTCTTTTCTAAACCAAAAAGAAAACAACAACAAAAACAAAACAAAACAAAACAAACAAACAAACAAACAACAACAACAACAAAAAACCCAACAACCTCTTTGTTGCCTTAGTTGGTTGGAATTTCTGAGAACAAGCCACCTTCTGGAGCTGGAAACCTACCCATCAAGCAGATTGGTGTCCAGCCATGTTTACTACTATTGTAAATGAAAGACACTACAGTTTCATACATTACTCTTTATTCTTACAGCCATTATTATAGGTATATAATCTTTTCATTATCAAAATGAGGAAAGTACATTTCAGAAAGGACAAAGCCTTCACAAAAGTCAATGGGTTAACAAATGTCAGAGCCAAACTTTGAACCCTGCCTGTCTGATCCAAACACATCCTGTGCTCAAGCACAGACCCTTATGATTCCAGCAGGCCCAACCATCTTCCATCGATATCTCCGGTCTGTGAACTGACAGTTTCAACATTCTAACTATCATTTATGATGACCACACCGAGGGAGGGTTGGCCATCATGTGATATCTTACTTGAAAGAATCAGATGATCAAAGTTTATTTTCAATGTACCTTCCAGGTATGGACGCTTGAGTATGTGGGTGCTTGTGTGTATGTATGTGCGTGCATGTAGTGTGCATGTGCCTCTGTATAGTAAGAAGTGTGAGGACTTACAACCTTGATATTCCTATGGACATCTGAAGAAAAGATAAGAAGTATAATAACTTATTAGGACCTCGTAGACCAACTTCAACATACAAAAGCATCCAACTAAATTGATTCAAATTTTACAATATTATCTGGACTTATCCCATGCATACAGCCAGTATTGTAGACTCTTTTTATTAATATAAGAGAAATAATCTGTAAACCATGTAGGATGTTTTTTCCAGAACCAAGAATATTCTCTGTCAACTACTAAAATCTGCTAATTGATACACTGTGGAGTTTTGGCTATCCAGTATCTTATTTCCATAATGTCAGCTGGTGGTTTAGTACATTTTATTTTTATGATTTGCTTGTACCATTCACTCTGGGTATAGAGCCAATTTATAAACCAAAGTATTCAGCATGCATCAGTGGATACCCAGCAGTGGCTTTTCAGCCTCTGTAGATTTTAGACAGAGAGGCCAATTATTTCATGTTAATTTTGCTGTGTTTGCTTGTTACTAATTTTAAAATAAAAACAAAGGTTTTGGAATTTATTCCAGTGGTAGAGCATTTACTTAGGTTGTTCATGCCCTGAGTTCTATCTTCAGCATTTCAAGATAAATAAATAAAAAGCAAAAGTAACTAAATAACAACAATCTAGACAGACATAGCCAGATTTGACGTTAGAGCAACTTCCTAAGGACTAACACTTTAATAGAGAAAAGCGGCAAGAAGCTACAACATAAGCAAAAGAATAGAAAGTGCAGTAACAGACCCAGGGGATAGCTGCCACCAATGGTAACAAGTGTTTATTATAAGACAGACACATGCTGACAGAAGCTCAGGATGTACTGTATACCTAGACTGTCCACATGGTTTAGAAGGAAGGTCATATCCAAAGAAATAGACAATATTGTTTGAATCAAGCTCAAGTATCTTTGTGTTTGTTTGTTTTTTCTGTATGATACCCTTGGCTTGTCCTAGAAATTTAGAAAATAAATCTTCATTATATCTACTAAGGATCAGACACCCATCTGTCAGTTCTTTACAATGATTGTAGCAAAAACATTTGGAAGGGAATGGTTTACCGAAAAATAATTCATGGCTGAATATCTGCAGAGACAGACTAGATCATATCTTGGAAGCCACAAAAGTTGGAAAGAATCCAGAACCCCGCTAGAGAGGACACCAACTTAGAAGTCCCCATCCAGTCAGATAACATTACTTCCACACAGTGAGATAACATTGTTACAGATGCTGGAGAAGAATGCATGCATTGAGGAACTAACAACAGTCAAGAGATGCAAACCCAGTGCTCAGAGGTATGTTGACAGTAATCATCAATTGTCTTTTACTAAAGGCAAGTGGGAAAGGACAGAGCATGTCAAGCATTGGAAAACATTGACCAGAACTGAAAGGGAATATTTGAAGTCATGCCATTTCTACGAATTTAACTTTCTGGGGATAGCTGTTTGGACTTAAAAGTCTCCTGTTCTCAAGGAAATCACTAACATATACATATTTGGCTTCCCGAAAGCCAGTCTCTTTTGATAATAGTACCTAGTATTTTCTTTGGTACAATTACTTTATCCTTCCTTGTCCAAGGACAGGCTTATGACATGAATATACACAATCAGAATATTAAATTCCTCTTGACAAAAATTGGTACAGGACTCAGAAGATACAACCTGAACAAGACCCTGCCCATGGGAAGACTCAAAGCAGACAAAACAGAAATGACCAGATTCTATCAGTGCAGCAAATAGGAAGCTACCTGATGTGGGTTCCTTCTGTGGGTATTTCAGCAGGAATGTGGGAATCTCATGTTACATACAGAAGTCACTCATGAGTCCTAGAGACAGATGCACAGAGGGTTCCTGGTACTACTGAACATTTCAGCCAAGGAGAGGAATTTGATCCCATCATGCCTTTCATCATAAACCTCCTACACACACTGGAGAATCAAATGCATGTTAAACTTTCATAAATCCCCCAGGTTTTAAAGAGGGGGATGAGGAAGGGTTATAGTAAGTACTAACTAGGGATTTGTAACACAATGGAAACTGATCAATATCAGTATGTGCTGAAACAAACGAGTCTGTGAATTATCATAAAGTGACATCATTCACAGATAACAGGGTGGACGCTGTTTGAGTACTGTCCACAGGGGACAGGGATTGACCAGAAGGACCAGAGCAGTTTGGAATATCTGCTGACCACAGGGCTGTTTCTATTAACAGCAGCTCATAAGGTGATTACTGATCCCATTCCTAATTTAGTGTCCCCTCTAGAAGACCTTCTGGCATGGAACCTAAAAATCAGAATCATTACCTTTGGAAAGAGTCTTTGTCTCTGAAATCCTGTTGGTTCTTTTTTTCCAGGTAATAGTCATGAACACTACCTGGATATTGTGATAAAATAAAATCCAACTTCCTTTTGTTTTGTTACATCTTAGACACCAAACCACTATTTTCAGGGGCATAGTTCATGGATCTTGTGTAAGATTACTATTTATTAATCTCTTGCTTTATTGAAACAGCTGCTCCCTAAGCTACTCTGCTCTTACACATCTTTTTTCTCTCTTATTGAATTCTCTGGACTGTACCTGGAAGAAGCAACCTGGGATGGAAAACAGCCAAGAGTTCAACTGACTTCAACTGAGACACACAGGAAGTACTTGGAGGTGTACTTACAGGGCCAGGCATGATAGAGAAGGAAAAACAGACAAATAAAACATAACTGTTCTACTCTAACAGAATGCTTTTCCTCCGAGGAGTGCAAATACCTTTTCCAAGAGAATACACTGCTATATTTGTTAAACTGTCAAAAATACCCCCCTGCAATTCTCAGAAAGCCAAGTCTCTATCTGTTCCTACAGAAACCACGGCTTTTCCACACACCACCTCATACTATAGCAATCTACAGACACTAACAATACCGAACCCAGAGAATGGGCAAGAGTGGGACTGTAAAACATCACATTTGAACTAAAAAGAGAAATTAGAAACATAACTTTCAGTTCCTAGATGTTAGAAGAATGCCATGTTGAGGACAGTGAGGAAAGAGATTGTTAGTGGAATGAATATCTTCACTTCTAATGCATGTTTTCATACATTTCTAAGCTACAGTCTTGAAACCGCAATTCTTCCTTGCACAGGTATATATATTCAGGCCTTTGAATGGCATCTGCAGAGCAATTCCAGACCTACGTACTCATGGATCCTATAGCTTGCTCAGCAGATGCTCTTTCTATCACTCATTTCTACAACTAACTGCCTCCATCTTTTTGGACCAGCAACCATGTCCAATCTCCTTACTGCTTTGCCCAATATCAGGAATTGTCTTTCATGTACTGCTTTAAGAGTCATTCTGCTCCAAGAACCCAAAGTCCAGGGCTAGGAGTATTATTTCTCACTACACAAACAGGTGCAGCTGTTTGGTTCAGTGCCAGCCTCACATTGACCCCTAACTCTACATTCACCCTGCTGTTCCAGCAAAGGAATCTAACTCCAACCAATTCTAAATCATCTCTTTTCTCACCTAGATAAAACTACTTTTACTCCTGCTGCCATCTAGTCTAATCCTAGGCATTTTGCAAAAAAAAAAAAAAAAAAAAACCTGCTGGTTCCTGATTGTATACCCTCTCTTGGAGCTGTCAATACACTGAAGAGGAATCAAAGTTCACCTCCAACAAGGAACGCAGATTTCCCAGAAAAACAGAAAGCTGACAGAACATCAGAACATCAAGAGCAAAGGTTCACATTGAAAACTCTTGAGAATGAAAGAAAGCTCAGTGCTGGATATGATTCCTCTGAGTAGCAACAGCTGCTCAAAAGAGAATATGATACAGACATTAAATCCCAGCCTCCATATCTGTTATCAGTGCTCACTACAGCAAACCAGCAAACAGAGCTTATTTTAAGCAGTAAGATAGTAGAAATAAAATCTTGCTATGTGACTAAATTTCCTAAAGAGCTCATATTGGGCTTCACCCTCAGGGTTTCTAGTTCAATGATCTTGGGTAGGGGCTGACAATTTGCATTTATGGCAAGTTTCCCTTGAGTTCTGATCCTGTTAGTCCAGGGGCTGTGCATGGAGAACAGCTCTACCAAGCCATGGCATTTCAACAAAAGAACTTTGCTCCACTAAGGAAAGAGAACCTACAGGTGAGGCCAAATGATATAGAGTCCTGCAGGAAAGAGGTGAAGGTGCCTTCACACATCCTTGAGAGAGAAAGAAAAGCCCAGAAGAGACATGTGCATGTCTTCTAGGCTCTACAGAGATGGTCTTTGATGTTCTAGAGAATAATAGTTATAGTAAAAACAAGATTGCCTGTTTCCCAAGAGTAGAGAATAAATCCAGCGATACCACTCTTGGTCATATACCCAGGATATACTCCAACTTGTAATAAGGACACATGCTCCACTGTGTTCATAGCAGCTTTATTTATAATAGCCAGAAGCTGAAAAGAACCCAGATGTCCCTCAACAAAGGAATGGATACAGAAAATGTGATACATTTACACAATGGAATACTACTCAGCTATTAAAAACAATGAATTTATGAAATTCCTAGGCAAATGGATGAATCTGGAGGGCATCATTCTGAGGTAACCCAATCACAAAAAAGGTGGTTATTAGCCCAGAAACCTAGAATATCCAAGATACAATTTCCAAAGCACAACAAAATCGAGAAGAAGGAAGACCAATGCATGGATACTTCATTCCTCCCTAGAATAGGGAATAAAATACCCATGGAAGGAGTTACAGAGACAAAGTTTGGAGCTAAGATGAAAGGATGGACCATCCAGAGACTGCCCCACCTGGGGTTCCATCCCATAATCAGCCACCAAATGCAGACACTATTGCATATGCCTGTAAGATTTTGCTGAAAGGACCCTGATATAGCTGTCTCCTGTGAAGCTATGCCAGTGCCTGACAAATACAGAAGTGCATGCTTACAGTCATCTATCGGATGAAACACAGGGCCCCCAATGGAGGAGCTAGAGAAAGTACCCAAGGAGCTGAAGGGGTCTGCAACCCTATAGGTTGAACAACAATATGAAGTAGTCAGTACCCCCCCCCCCCAGAGCTCGTGTCTCTAGCTGCATATGTAGCAGAAGATGGCCTAGTCGGCCATCACTGGGAAAAGAGACCCCTTGGTCTTGCAAACTTTATATGCCCCAATACAGGGGAACACCAGGGCCAAGAAGTGGGAGTGAGTGGGTAGGGGAGCAGGGTAGGGGAGGGTATAGGGGACTTTTGGGATAGCATTTGAAATGTAAATGAAGAAAATATCTAATAGAAAAATAGAACTCCAACTGAATAGAACAGATAAAACTGGAGGTACTAAGAAGGCTAGCCATTACAAAGAGAGCTTACAGCTCAGCTCCAGTATGAGTTGCCTGTACTGTGACTAAAGGCCATAGTGTCTTTAGAAATCATACCTGGATGTGAATCCTGTGTTCATGACCTGCAGAACAAGATGTGCCCTCTAGTTCACAATGCCATGACTGTTATGAGCATCACCAACCACTTCCTGGTTGAATTTGAAGTCGACTCCACAGGAATGAATTCATGCCTAGTACTGTGAATCTGGCTAAGAGCCTTTAGATGGAGGAAAGTCTCCTATAGTTTTGTTAAATGGCCATGTTTTTAAAATGCCTCCTAAACGCTATTTACATACATAGGTTAATGCTGCTTAGTACAACAGGCAACAGTTAATGCAGATACCCATAATTTCCCTGAGAGCTAGGAGTAAGTGATGGTAGAAAGACAGGCTGTAAGTCGGCCCGACTATGTTATCCATTTGAAGGTTCAGATGACAATGTTGAAAATGGAATAGAAAGAATGTAAGAGCCATTAAAGGGTCGGGAAAGGAGCACCAAGACATCTCTGAACATGACTTGGCATCATGAATGGTGCACTCATGAACTCAGTACAGACATGGTTAACTTCAGGAGACCCACAATTACTGAGAACATCAACATTTCATTATGGATAGGGCAGGAGCCCATAACACCCTCTCCCTTCCTGAGCGACTACTGTCAATTAACGCTTTTAGGGAAAAAGGTGTAATTTCTACAATGGATAACTCTGCTCCAGTAAATAACCTCTCATGCCCACTTGAACAAGAAACTCTAATTAAACTGTGCAGGTTTCGCACAAAAAGTTTCAGTAGGAGCAGGGTGCTGGGGAGTGAGGGAGAACAGGACTGGAATAACTAAAATATGTTATGTAAATTTATAAATCTGTCAAACAATTTTTAAGAGAAAAAAAATGATGTATTAACTTCCATTGCCATTTGAAATGATCAGGAGCTCAAATTGCTCTCAAATATGTTTGATTATTCGAAAGATGAGATTAGCCCAGTTTAGTACAAAACATTTTCATGGAGCACCTGCAAGGTCTTATGCCAGATGCTGTTGACACAGATGAAAGCAATCCGTTCTTACCCTCAAGCTGTGGACTATCTGGTTACTCAGAAAAGGCTGGTTCTCTAGCCCCGGGACTCAGGGTTCATTGTATAGTGCTATAGTTAACAGCATGAGCTACAGGGTCGGAAGGAACAGGTGTAAGCCCTGACTCTACAGATTGCTGACTGTGTCTCTGATTGATTTAATCGTAATTTTCTCTTTAAAATGTGGATAATAACTCTCCTTAACAGGCTGTTAAGGAATCAAAGAGGAAATGCTTCTGCAGTGTTGAGCTCAGGACTAAAACAAAGCAAGCCCAGGACAGGCAGTTCCTTTCGTGAGTTCTGGACTCCAGGCTATCTGCTCAAGATTGACAATTAATATAGGAAATAGAGGAACTGCCAAGTCCCAAATCCCTACATCACTGTGTTCTGAAATCTTGGCTGAGTAAGACTGTTAATATGTTTCAGACTTCCATTGTTAATTTTACAAGATCATCTACTGCCACCATTCTGTCTAGATGTTGCTTTGAGACACGTGAACTGTTTCTTCCTGTCCAGCTTGAGTCCCTGTCTTAACTTTCTCTCCTCCATAAAATTCCATCTCATTTTCCTCCTTGATCATGTCCTGGGGAATTAACGCCTATGGCTTGCTACTTTCATATTTCTTTATCTTTAGACCAGCTTCTGTGACTTCAGAAATGAATTCTGACTCATCCATTCCATATGTAGCTTTTCAGCTGACTCTTAATCTAAGTGGACATAAGCCCAAACATTGGAAGTCACTTGTTCTAACTAAGCCTCAGAATAAAATATAAATGAAGAATGCTCTTGCCTCTGGGTCAGATGAAGAAGGGAATTCGGGTAATGAGTTCAAGGAAGACCAGAGACCACTTTGATGGAATTTTCAGATTTATTTAGTTTCTTTCCTTTAGTTCACACTCTGGCACAGCTAATGCCTTTAATGTCGATCTATATTACTAGTTATAATTTGGTCTATCTTCCTAAGGTGTCCAAATTGAAAATGGAATGTATGTTTTAAATGTTTATAATGGATATTGACAGTTTCAGATATTTAGGCAGATCCAACATGCACACCATCCCTACAAGGTGGCCTTATTAAGAAATACTTGATCTAATTGAGATCAACTTCTGAGAAAAGCAACAAAAATCAAAGTCTTTGGTTATGAAGAATTATTATAAATATCCCACACACAGAGCTTGGATGTAGAGGCCCAGAAAGAAAGTGGAGGTCTTTTGTGAAACAGAAGAGACTTTTGCAGAATCTCAGAGACTGAAAGCAGGTTCTTTCTTAAGTGATTCTATGGAGATTTAAATGTCAAAAATAAAATAAATAAATATATAAATAAGTTTTAAGTACAATGTTTGCTTCTCTTCATATCTGTAAATATTTACTATATGTATTGTGATTGTGTGCATATATGTTTATAAAAATAATATTGTATTAACAGCTTAATTATTATTTAAGGTCTGTCTTGATCTTTGTCAATGTATTTTAGTTAAAATGCATTTTTAAAAATGTATTCATGTACATAAAGATAGCTGCCCCCTCCTTCCCCCCCTCACACAGCCCCTCTCTTCACCCTCCCTCCCCTTCTCCTCTGAGAGGGTGGAAGATCTCCTGGGTTCCCCCCTGGCAAATCAAATCTAGGCAAGATGCATGCTCTCCCCTAGAGGCCAGACAAGGCAGCTCAGTTAATGGAATGTATCCCCTAGGCAGGCAACGGCTTTACAGACAGCCCCCACTCCAGTTGTTGGGGGACCGAAATGAAGACTAAGCTGCACATCTCCAAGAGCAAGATTTTAAAAACAACATGCAATATGATCAAGTCACTGCAAATGATTATTACACTAAACTCCCAAGTGACATTAGCATGAGTAAGGACATTGAGAAGACATTACTTTTTTGTTGATATCACCAAAGAACTGAGCATATTCATAAACAACCTAAGAACTTTGCTTCAAATAGTTTGAAAAGTGCAACTACTTTTTATTGAGGTGAGGAATTTTGATAGAGAAATTGTTGTGGGAGCTGTTTTGAATTTTGTTTTTAAAAGCTTAACTTTCAATGACATGGTAAATGTGAGAGAGGTTTATAGGTGGGCAGCTGCATCCCATGTTCAAATCTTCCATCCAGAAAAAGATCAGAATTGAAGTTAAAATATCTTTGTTTTCAGGCTGTGAAGAGTGATTAAAACTATGGGCTGAGATGATTAATATATGAGTTCTGATAATATCACAAAGGAATGCAGTTCTGGATTACTTGCACACGTCTACATTCAGAGGCTAAAAGATCAGGTTGTGGCACTCTAAGAAGTCAGTGCAAAGACAGAAGGTGCAAGAACAGAGCTGCTTATCAGGTCCAGAAACAATGAGTTCAGAAATCTTGGTGAAGCTGTTCTTTTGGGTCAGGAGGAAGGGCATTGTTAACTGTTGACCCAGAGAACCAGATGACAGCTAACAGTATTCACAGCTGTCCAAGGTGTCAAAATCATGTCAGATCATTGAGGGTAATAATGAGGATACAAAGAAACAGAGTTCAAGTGGCAGTTCACTGTGTCAAGTTTCTGGCACAGTCTTAAAGTATATTGAGATTTTCACTAGAAGGATTATATAAATCAATATTTAACATATTATAAGTTAAAAGAAGAAAAAATTGAAGACAACAAATACACCACCCACATCTTAGCCATCAGATAAAATGGTCCATTGCTCCTCATGTAACCTCTGGAAGACTTCAGGATACATCTATTAAAAAAAAAATTAAAACAACTTCTTGGCTGATCATGGTGGCACAGACCTGTGATCACAGAATTCTTGGGGTTGAGACAGAGGATGTTGAATTTGAAAACAACTAAGCAAGACTCTGTCTTCAAAGAGAATCAAGGATGCCTAGGCCTCGTGTTGATTACCACTCATCAAAAGGATGCTGAGAGTACAACCAAGTGAAGATTATTTAAGAAATACATAAGACATGGTATAGCTATTAGGGTATTGTTTGAGAAATCTGTTTATCATAATATATAGGTGTGACATGAACACTGACTATGCAGTTGGGTCTTTCAGTGAGCTCCAGAAGTAATTTGTAAAGAAAAGATTGTAATCTGTTACAATGTAGATAATGAAATGACATGAACTGTTTTATATATGTATAAATGTGTTTATACATATGTATACACATCATTAATATATTCATACATATTACAAATACAATGAATATGGTATAAAGCTCATGAGATTTGATATACTAAAAACATGCCTTAATTTTTATTGTATCTCTACTGGACCATGCCATTTTATATCATTGTCTTTAGCTAGAACTTTTCATGATTAAACTAACTCAAGTCTCATGAGTGAACACCCCACCAAATCTTCACCAAACTTTTAAATACAGGGACACACATGGCATTAACTTTGATAATAAATCTTCATTGAAAACTTGATTGGATTGATAAACACTTAGAATATTAGTAAAACTCAACTCTGCAAGTCCTTGTATAGACATTTTCAAAAAAAGAGTAGATAACAAGGGCTCTAACATCTCGAACATCTCTAACATCTTGAATCCTTGATGGATTCAAATTCTCAATAACTTCCTGGGAGGTGGTGGGACTTCCTTCCTGATTAGAGGAAGTAAGTCTCTTAGAATAGGTGTTTAGGTGTTTTTTTCCTGGACCCTTATGGTATAGCTGCATTCTGCTGCCTGTTAGCCTTGGTGTGGGTTGCTCCACTCTGCTTCCTCTGCACCATGATATAAGCTGTTGCTTGTGGCACCCCTGTCATGATGACCAAATCTTCAAAAACAGGAACAAATAAATTTTTCCTCTTTTCAATTGTTTGTGTTGGACATTTTTGCTCACAATAAGGCATTTTTATCAACACTATCCATTTTTACCTATGCAAAGCTTAAAACCATGAATTTTGATAGAAGATGATAGAACGTCTCTAAGCCCAGTTTCTAAAATATTCTACATCAGTTCTTTCTTTCTTTCTTTCTTTCTTTCTTTCTTTCTTTCTTTCTTTCTTCCTTCCTTCCTTCCTTCCTTCCTTCCTTCCTTCCTTCCTTTCTTTCTTTCCTTCCTTTTTCTTTTCCGTTCTTTCTTTCCTTCTCCTCTTTCTCATTATTATTAACTACTAGTAGTAGTAGTAATGATTAGTATTAGTATTAGCATTATATTCAATAAATGGAACTTTCTGGATCTCAGTAGATCTCAGAACTACTTCAGGAAACATACCCTTGATACCTGTGCTTGCATGAACCTCAAATAAAGTTGTTATGAAATATTAAGATCTGAGCTGGGTAGGTTTGAGCCCTTCCCAGTAATATTCTTTCATTGTTTTCTAGGAAGACTTTAGTAGGATAAGAAATCCTCTCAGTTTTAAGTTTGAGTTTCAAGTTTCATTATTTATAACAATGTTCAAAGACACTACAAGGCCCAGAGGTGGCAGTTGAAATAGCAGGGGCTTCTGTTCTGGGTTTAGGGTAACACAGGGCATGTGTTCATTGTTTGGCCAGGAAAATCTAGCAGCCTGGTTAAAGACACACACACACACACACACACACACACACACTACAATGAACTGGCAGCATTTGGGGATTTCAGCATAAAGTGTCATTCTGTGCCTCAGAAGTTAACATATGTACTGGGAGGCCATGTTGGGAATATACTGAGTGGGAGGATAGAGAAATGAATAATGGGGGAATTTAAGACAATTCTACAGGTACTGGAAGAGCCAGAATGATCCTTTGATGGATACCTGGTCTAAGACCATGTGGGTTTGGATAGTTGGACGTTAGAGTGTACAGGGTTACCCAGTCAGCAGGTTCACCTGGTTGTCATAGATCACTGTTTCAGTTCATGGAGTCCTCTTCCCAAATATCACACCCTTGGAGAATTCTCCAAACATCTACCTGAATCATTTCTCCTACTCATGCTTACTCAGCTTTTTATCTTACTCTGTTGTTCTTCATAGTCTAAAACACCTGAAACACTATAGGCATGCTGCTGGACCTGTTTGTTGCCTATCTCTTCAAGCCGACTTCTCCCCTCATGAAGAAACAGACTGATTTTTGTCCTCATTCTGTCACTGGAGCCAAGAACAGCACCCGACCAACAGATGAAGTCAGGAAATTTGTGACATGAGTAAGCAAGCAGATCCAATCAATGCCATTGGAATGACAAATCTTCTTTCTAAGGCATTTCCCTTAAGGTGTGAACCTTAAGGTCTGCTACCACCACACATTTGGTTCAATTCAGGATTCTCTCCATAGTGAAGCAAGGAAATGGCTTGGGCTAAAGCCTGGCCCCAATTTGGCCTGTATGCCTAGGGCCTTAGTCTCACTAGAGAGCTCTGCCTTCATTTGCTTTTATGTCTTCTTTCCCACATCCATCTTAGATGACAGCAATCAGGAGAGCACTAGTTTCAGTCTAGACAGTGAACAGAGACCTAGAGACATCTCAACTGGAAAACACATCATAAACCTTGAGTGGTGCTCCTTTTGTGACCAGCTAAGCATCACCTAAGTGCTTAATATTCCAGAACTCTGGGCACAAGGACTTTCATGAGAGAGGCTTACTGATTATAAAGGACACATTAGCACTGCCTCCAGCTTCCAATGGTGTGGGAGATATGGGGAGGTGTCCATGACAAGTAAGCAAACAGTATAGTTATCTTCACCCATCAGCCTTGTTCACTCCATGCCATTCCATTAGCTACACCCTTTCTGACTTAGTAACACTAAATGGATGAATGAGTCGAGAGCTATGAATCCCCTTAAAAATGAAGAAACTGAGGAAGAAATAACTATTGTTGGAAGGTTTAGCTGCAGGAGGCAGGAAGGCATTTTGATCCATTAAGACCATTGAAATTAACAATCTAGGTTACTTTGCCTTATCAGCTCCCTAGTCCTCTGCTGACAACTAAAGCATACCTGATCTAATTACTAATAATTCATCTCATCAATAGGAAGTGCATTAAAACGCACCATAGTCCAGGTACAGATCCTGCAGGTTTTGAGTTGGATCTTACTAAAGCCACAAAGTTGCAGCATTAGGAAGGTTGAGAACCTCTGGTTTAACAGAAAGAAAGAGAAGTGGAAAATGATGTAATCTCAAAAACTAAAAGAAATCTTTTTAAATCTTATTTTCTGAAGAAGTATTTAAAGATGTGATGTAGCATTGTTAACTAAAGGCCCCATATTCTCTGTTGAGTGTCTTGAGTTTATGCATCCTGAGAAATGAGAAGTGTTCACCTGTCAAATAACAGCTCCCTATTCCCTATACCCGGCTCTAATTATTGCCAAATTAAGGAAAATATACAAATGAGAGCAAAACAAAGGAGCACGATGAACCTTTCAGAAGTGAGTACTATGTCTATCACCATAATTGTTATACTGATTCATGGGTCTATGCTTAAATATAAACTCTTATTCTGTGCATTAACTATGGGCAGTATGCATAGTCAACTGCACTGCAATAAATGTGTGTTTAGGGAGAAAAAGGCATCACAACCATTAATAAAAATGAAAAATAAAGGAAGAAGGAAAAAAGGAAAAGATAAAAGAAAAATAATTTGGGGTGAGGCAATTTGCTCAGAATAGAAACATACCTCCCTTTTATCCAGGTACATGACTAGGGCAGGGTGGCTAGAGCCTGTAATGCAGCCAAACTTCTGAATCAGGTGAGCATGCAACATACGGTGCCCCTTGTTTCCTGGCCTCACAGTGTCCAGCTCATCACCATACAGTGCCCCTTGTGTCTGGTCCTTACAGTGTCCAGATCATCACCTGCACCTGCATTCTGTTTCTGCAGAGTTTTGCACTGCACAGAAACTCAACATCAAAAGAAGTGTTTTAAAGGGAATTAATTTTGTTATGGTTTACTTTTTTTTTTTTTTTTAGTTAAAGAAGTAACAGGAGATGAAAGATGTGCCTTTCAAGACACCTCCATGCAGCAGCCACTGTGCCAGACAGTTCTGTAAATATCTGTCTTGCTTGATTTGCTCCGCTGTGAGTATAATGACCTCAGATTTAGTCCTTTGTTTTCACTGAATATTCTGCAATAAACCTTGTTTCCTCTCAGAATCGTCAAAGTATCATCTTTATTTATTCAAAGGGGGCATCACATACAGCCATATAGGTTTTACATCTCCCAGTGCCAAGTGGTAAGTTTGTCCTCCATTTAAAGAATGTTAACTACAGGCAGACCTTCTGCAGTACAGTATTTATGATACACTTTCAAGTACCTTACTTACAGCTGTTCACTTATCTGACCCACATTGTGGGCTCTGTCATTAAAACACACACAGAAAAACCTGAGACCTGGAGGAGCTGAATCACTTGCCAAGGTCAGCAGATAGATGAAAGACAAATTTGTCCCAAAGTTTAATAACAATGATCCACCACTCCCCTCTCTCTTTCATAGCAGATCTTTCTGGCAGGCATGTTTGTGGTTGTTTTGATTTATTTTCATGAAAAATAGAGAAAAGTCACAGGGTCTGGAATAATTGTGTCAAAAATATGATTTTTTTAATCTTTCATGTTCCCACAATGCCTTCCAAAGATATTCCACTTCTGACTTGACCAGTAATGAATAATTATAGTGATAGCAACACGAGCTGACCAACTTCCAGCTCTATTATTGTAAATTTTCATTTCCTTTCTTTAATGACCACAAGATGACATCTGTGGGTATTTTTCATGAGCAACTATCTACATACTAAAAACAGATGAGTACTTTCCAAACAATTCTGTATTAACTCAATAATGTACTTTCATTTTTGGTATTCTTTTTAAAGAAAGGTTTATTTATTTATTTTATGTATGAGTGCATGATCCTGTGTGAATATATGAGATATGAGTCATCAGAGGTCACAAAAGGCCATCAGGTACCCTAGAACTAAAGTTATAGCCAGTTATCAGCTGCTGTATGAGTGAGTGCTGAGAACTGAACCTGGGTTCTCTGTAAGGGCAGTATGTGTGCTTTCTTTAAAAAATGATTTTATTTATTTACATTCTAGTCATTGCCCCTCTCAGTACCCACTTCCATAGTTCCTCATCTGATTACTCCTCCCTATTGCCTCTGAGAGGGTGCTCCCATCCATCAGGCCTCCCCCTTTTCTGGGGCCTAAAGTCTCTGGAGGATTAACCACATCTTCTCCCACTGATGCCAGCCTAGGTAGACCTCTGCTACCTATGTGCCAGGGGTCTCAGACCAGCCCATGTTTGCTCCTGGTTGATGGCTCAGTCTCTGGGAGCTCCCTAGGGTCTGGGTTAGTTGAAACTGTTGGTCTTCCTATGGGGTGGTTCTCCCTTTAAGCTTCTTCAAGCCGTTCCCTAATTCAGCCACTGGGGTTCCTGACTTTAGTTCCAATTGTTGTATATTAGTATCTGTATCTGTATCAGTCACCTGTAGGTAGGGCCTCTCAGATGATAGCCATGCCTAGTTCCTGTCTGTAAGGAGATCATAACATAGTAGTGTCGGGCCTTTGTGTCCCTCCACCCCCACCCCCCGCCTAAGGAGATGGTTCCCAAGTTGGGCTGGCCATTCCTCCAGTCTCTTCTCCATTTTTGTCCCTGAAGTTCTTTTAGACAGGATCAATTCTGGGTAAGGAATTTTGACTATGGGTTAATAACCCTGTCCCTCTGCTTGAGGCTCCGTCTATCTATTGGAGGTGGACTCTTCCTGTTACCTTTTTCCAATGTTAAAGATTAGAGGCTATGAAGTCCATTGAGATTGAAAAAGAAACTCTTCCAACTATCAATATGATATTTTGAGGACTCTTCACTGATAAAATAAATTTTGATAGATTACTTAACAAAGTAAAGGATAAAATTTTCTTAAGCCACTGTGATCATAACCATGTAAAAATATCTTTTATAAACATATGTAGCTCTTTTTTTTTTAATTAACCTGAGTTTTGTTAACCTGAATAACCTTGTCTGAGTTTTGAAGGAGACACTGATGGTCTTTTGTCTGTCTACTTTTGTAGGGATTTGCATCATCAGCAAACCATCAGGTCAGGTTATTTTATTTCAATATTCATATTTCACTTTTTCATGTCTGATTATTAAAACTTTCAAAACAGTATTAATAACTATCAGATTTTGTGGACTTCTAAGCACCTAGAAGCTCTATGAGCAGTAACTATTGTGGGATAAATTTTGAGTCTGCGCCCCCATATCCTTTAATCCTTATACTTCCTGTGCCCTTGGGTCAGCAGCAACATGACTTCATTGAGAAAGGAGTTGCATCATACATGCTCTCTAGAGGATGCTGTATAATGAAAGTGTGAGTTGTAAAGGTCCCAGACTAACAAGTATAGCAAATGAATAAGCAATATCATACTGCCTCCTAATTCTTTGCTGGTGGTGCCTCTGTGCCATTGGCACGCAGCTCAGGGGAGGCAGAACAAAGCTGAAAAGGTGGTCTACAGCCCTTGTCCTTCGCCAGACCAGAGAGGGAAACAAATGAGTCTCTGAAGAAAGCTGTAGTTCCCAGTCTTCTCTCTGGGTGCTCTGGTGCCACCAGTGTACTGCTGTGAGTCAGGAATGGTGGGGAGGGAGTGGAAAGGGGGGATGGCAGAGCCCAGGCTGATTGGAACCCAGTCTGATCCAGAGTTAGTACTGAGGGTACCAGAGTGACTTGAGAGGAGAAAGCCTTTCTCTGAAGTCTTAGGCATGGTTCATTAAGACAAAGGCTTTTCCCAAGGAAATCCTTAATAAAACAGCTCTCTGAGAAGATTCTTGCTTGTTCCTACTGGTTTATTTGATGATGGATGTGAATGTATAAACTTTTTTCAGGGATGAATCATAGACTAAATACCTTTTGCAGGGAGAAATACCGAGGAAGGGAAGCTCATTGGCTTGGGCCTATCTACAAACCTTATTGCATGAAGAAGAACAGTTACCCAGTGCCCATAGTCCCCAGTGAAGTGTCATATGTTCCAGAGCAGGTAGAGGCAGGTAGGAATGAATGGTTCTACTCCTGTCATTTTCAATTCTGAGATTCCCAGTTTTTGAGCTCATTCAACCTTACCATTTCTTCGGCCTTGTTAACCTGTGTGGTAACAAGGTTCCACATGCCCTACAAAACAAACAAACCAGAAAACCAGAACAATGAATAATAATAAAAAAAAAAAGACCCTCTTCTTAGACCATAGTAGCAGTCACAGTCTCCAGCCTTGAGGAGGAAAAGGAAGTCACCCTAAAAAGGGAACTGACAGAAGGATGGAAGAGATGGTGGTGAGAGCCGAAGGGGCATTGACCAAAGTTACTTGAGATGAGATGCTATATCCACTGAAGCTGTTACCATTGCTCCTCCTGGACTCTGGCCAACAAGGCTCCTCTCAGAGTTGACGGAGATACAGTCTTTGGTACTTCCTCTGGATACTGGGACCTTGATGAGATCAAATTTCTGGGGGCGAAAAATAATTAGCACAAATGTTAGGACCTTTAGTTTTTTGAGTTAAAAGAGTGAGTAGTCAAATTCTGGGGATAGAATTTGTTGGTACATGTTTCTGGGGAAATTTGAATTCCCTTTTCTGCATTCTTCGCCATTGATAAATTCAGAAACAGACTTGGAGGGAAGTTAAAGGACAGTTGTTTTGCTTTTTGTTTGTTTGGTTAGATGTGTGTGTGTGTGTGTGTGAGTGTGTGTGTGTGTGTGTGTGTGTGTGTGTGTGTGTGTGTGTGTGTGTGTGTTTAGAGAAACAACAGGGAAGAAAACTTTATAAAAAAAAATCTCAGCAGCTGCCAGGAGAAGGAAGATGGAGGAAATAAAAAGTGAAAGTCATGCCTTTTGAGTAGTAACTAACCATGAAAGGTAGTTTCAGCCAGCAGGTAGCTGCATGGAAGACAAACAACTACACAGTAGAAAGGGGAGGGGAAATGTCAGAAAAAGAGTGAGAAAACTCAAAATGTCAGAGAAGCCATGCCTAGGCTTTGGCCAGTATCCAAGAGGAACAGACATAGAAAAAGATGGGAAAAGAAAGTTTATGTTTCTATGAGTAACTCAGAAAAGTAGGTAGGCTCTGCAAGGCTACATGATATGATGGGAGGTCTTCAGGTGACTGAAGAGGAAAGGGCTTTCTTATGTCAGTGATATCATTATATCACTGGGAAGACAATTACTCCTCATAGCTCTTTAGTCTGTCCTCTAGTGAATCAGATTTCCTGTGGTGGACTGGTGACCAAGAGATTTATATGTCCAAATAGACTCTGAAGGGGGAAAAGAACAGTATGTAATGTTTTAATTTGTTGAGCAAATAAAACTGTTGTATCTCTCTCATGGCCAGCTCTTATCCACTCTTATAACCAGAAGCTAAGGTGGGGTATTCCGGATGCTTTCCTTCACAATGTTATCAGGGAAGCCTCAACAGCCTCAAAGGATCTTAAACTCTTAATCTCTGTAAGATTAAAACCCTCAAGAGTTAATACACCAAAAATACTTGGAGGCCACTGACCAGTACAACCAAGTACCTGCAATTTTTAGCCTCCATCCACAAGACAAATGAGATCTCTGTCCTATGACCAAGGACAGGAGTGGAGGGCTCTATCCTAAATCAACTGCCCCATTTTCTATCTCTGATCCTCATCAATGAGTGACAAAAATAGATCATCTCCAGCTGTGTGTTTCTTCCTCGATATCCTTGATTTGCCACCAGTATCTGAAATAACCTCCGGTCCTCAGGAACATTTGCAAAGAGAAGGTGTTGAGTATTTTTTGGTCCAAGTTCTTCTACCGTAATTTTATAAAATACTGATCACTGGAACCAGGAAGTCCTTCATAAGAGCTGCAGTCTCTATGGAGATTATCTCCATCCTTATCACCGGATTAGGTAGGATTGATCCCTGAGATAGAATTAAAAAAAAAAAAAAAGATTCTCTTAGTAGCTGTCATACCCAGGCAGCATCTGGCTGTGATGTGACCTGCTGTATTAACAGCCAAACCAGTAGGTCCACACACTCTACCCTCATGTATACAGGGAGGCCAGGACAGTGTGGGGGCAGGGAGGCCTCACTATAAAAATCTGGGCACACTGCTTCATCAGGATTTTTCCCACACTAGTCCCAAACAAGCTGTCCTTTATTTCCTGAGACTTGCAAGGGGTGCAGGTGGTGAAGGATTAATAGTGAATAACTTTATTATTCTTAGCCAGTAGCCCTCTTGCAAAGCTGGAGTAGCTTCCTGGCTGCCCAGGGCTCAAAGATGACTATGGGTCTAGGCTGTGGTTTGGGGTTTGTTCTGCTTTCATTGTGAGCTGAACCTCCAACAATCCCTCCATCCCAGGAGGTTACTATTGATTTATGCTACCTGTGAAACAACAGATCAAGGGAGCAGAGAGAATGCAAAGGCAATGGCATACATACTAATGTCAGACCTGGGAAATTTCTGTTGTAGGGAATACAGCTCAGAATACAGACTTGGCTGGCTTCCAATTACGTATGTAAAGATGATTAGCTGACTCACTTGTAAGAGTTTGGAGGTGTGTGGGTTCTCTGCTTTGCTAGAAGTGCTTTGTTCTGGGGAGTACTGATTATGGAGTTCCTTAAGATGCCTCAAAGGGCAACTCCTCCCCTGGCCCACCCTCTCTTCTGATTGCCAGAGTCCTTCTTTCATTTGCCACTGCCAGAATTATACATTTCCTTTACAGCCTGCCTCCCCAACAAATGAACCCAAATTAGAGGGAGAGAAGAAGAAAGAGAGAGATAGAGAGAGAGCGCTCATTTGATTTTCTTAAGAATTTTACTGTTCCTTTTCTTCATTCAGATCACACATACATGTGCATGCACACAAATACAAACACACACACACACACACACACACGGACACGGACACACGGACACACCCTGGTGACCTTCAGCAGGATCCAGCACAGGACTCACTCACCTGTTCGTTATTATATTCATCACTTTGTCAGAGCTAATCTCTGACAAAAATGTAAAGGAAGGAATTATTTATTTTCTCTTCTTAAATAAAGTACTTTTTACCCTATTCTTTGAGAAATCCACACGTACACACAATGTATTCCAATCATCCTCACCTCTACTTTTCCTCTCCAACTAGAGATTATTTTGGTTTTACAGTTTCAGAGTTTCATCTATGGTCATGTGGCCTTATGTATCTAGGAAGAGCATCACAGCAGTAGAAATGTGTGGACAAGGCTTTTTTCCACTTCTCAGCAGATATATATATCTTATAAGGAAGCCATGTTTGCTGTGGACATTCCCCCAAAGGCTCATAAAAGAACTTGAGAGATTCTGGAGAGGCTACAATGTCACAGTTCCATAGCCAAATTATCTTGGTCTCCTCCTTAGCTTCCTAGATGGCCAGTTGTTGCTGTACATGACATGATACTCTGAGACTAGTGGGTAAACTTTTAGGAATGCATGAATAGAGCCATAATTCAAACCAATTCTAAGCTAAGGATTTTATTAGATAGCATCTGAGACCTGTGGCAGAACTTTCTCTTCTTTTCTATAAGCTGCCTACCTCCTATACCCACCAATGAGATTTGAAAACCATGTTGACTCATGACTTTCTTTATTCTGTTAACCATAAACTGTTACACATTGAAATGTGTCTTTGAGATCACTGAAACCCTTGTTCCTTGGCCATGGCCACTCATATTTAACTCCAGAATGCATTACAATTTGTTGGCTTTGATCACAAGCTGTCTTTCACATCACCTACAGTTAGAGGCAGTAAAGGACAGGAACAATTTATCGCCAAGAGTCTTTCTAGAGACTTAATTCTGCTAGCTAAATGCCAACACCTAAAGCTTTCACAAACAGCCAAATCAGTGCCACTAGCTGGGACTAAGTACAAGATGCAAAAGCCTATGGTAAAGTTCTGTATTCAGACCAAATCAGAGGCCACTGAGTGTTCTGTCCAGATTCTTCACATTGCCTGTGGATAGCAGCAAAACTTCATTTATAACCATTATAGCAAACATGTAACATGATTATAGAATTAAACACACTTTCTTCACTGAGAGCCACTAGGACAAATTATGCAGTCTTTACACACTGTAAACACAAGTATTTGTCAAATCAAAATATTGTTAAATACCAAAATGTCAATTTTAGAATGATAATTCTGTTAGTATGTAAATAAACTGAAATATCAAGATTATCTTATGGCAAGAGGACAGCTAGAAACTCTTCCTAACCTAGGATCCATCTGATGAAAAGAGCGTGTACAGCTAGTGTCTTGGGAGAAACCCCATGAACTACAAATGGGAGAGGCAGCGATGAAAGGGTTGACTGAGCACATCTAGGGCTCTCCTTCCCCAGTGCATTAGCTTGTACTCCTTCTGGGAGTACTTCTCTTTCCTTCATAAGCTGTTTTCATTTTTAGTTCAAACTATGCGTCTGATCTGTTATCTGGGAACACAGCAATCTAGACTTAAGTGTCCACTAAACTCAAATCCACAGCTCAGCATTCCTAAGCACCTGTTCTCTGACACTCTGAACTTCTTCCCTATTTCTCTGACCTTCATGGCTAAATAAAATACATGACTTCCTTCCCCCATGTATTCCTGGTTTCTTGGTAGCTGCCAGGATGGTCAGTTTGCATGCTTGTTCTCTCAACCTCTAACAAAGTTGTTCTTGGGCTTCCTTCTGGGCATGTTTCTCAATTACTTCATTTATCAGCCTGATAATCCCCAACAGAATCCATTTCCCCAGTAGTACAAAGACTTGCCTGAACTCAGCCAGTCAATAATGTTTCCCAAGACTTTCAATTCTAAACTTACTGTGGTTTGAAATGCTTATCCTAACTGTACTCTTGTAAACTATTTGGTGCTTAAAATATTGCCAATGATTAAAGATGGAGAGTTGTATATCTTGGTGGGATACAGGATGACAAGACATGTGGCAAGGGTGTTAATTCCAGCTTTCCAAAGGGAGTGACACTTTTAAACAACAAAAATGTCTGTGTTTAAATTTTTCCTTTTTTAAATTTTATTTTATTAGTTATTTTCTTTATTTACATTTCAAATGCTATCCTGAAAGTTCCCTATACCCTCCCTCTGCCCTGCTCCCATACCAACCCACTCTCACTTCTTGGCCCTGGTGTTCCCCTGTACTGGGGCATATAAAGTTTACAAGACCAAGGGGCCTCTCTTCCCAATGATGGCCGACTAGGCCATCTTCAGCTACATATGCAGCTAGAGACACGAGCTCTGGGGGTACTGGTTAGTTCATATTGTTTTTCCACCTATAGGGTTGCAGATCCCTTCAGCTCCTTGGGTTCTTTCTCTAGCTCCTCCATTGAGGGTCCTGTGTTCCATCCTGTAGATGACTGTGAGCATCCACTTCTGAATTTGCCAGGCACTGGCATTACCTCACACAAGACAGCGATAGGGTCAAAAGAGCCAAAACACAATTACCCACACTCTAAGTGTACTTAGATAATACAAAAATTGCTTCAGTTAATAATAGAAGCTAGCATAGTTTTTCAAAGTGTTAGGTAGTTAGCTGGCTAGATATTGGCAGGCTTAAAGGTCTTTGATGTAAGCTGAGCCCCTCTCTCGTAATCAGCTTTGACCAAACTTCTTGTGGTTTGGGTATTACACTATTTTTAAAATGTTGATCATTATTCTGTCTATGCATCATGTGGGGGTGGATTTGCATGCCGCAGTTGCATGTGGGGTTCAGAAGACAGCATTGTGGAGCCTTTCCTTTCTTACCTGTACTTGGGTTCTGTGGACCCAACTCTGATACTCAGGCTTGCACAGCCACTGCCTTTGACTTCTGAGCCAACTCTCTGCTAAGCCAAGTCCAGTCCCACACTTAATTTAAGAAAGGAAAAAGTTGGCAAAATTCTCTGCAGAGTTTGAAATAGCATGGGAAAAGAGGGTGGAAGATTGCCCTTCATTAAGATTAAACAATATTAAACACAAGGAAGGAAAGGGGATGGAGATGGTAGGGCTTTGTTGAAGCCCATTAAAGGCCATTTGCTCTTGATAAAGCATGTATATTTTATAGATTTACATCTCTTTTTAAATTTTCTTTCTTCAACTCCTTTAAATCTACTGTGTTACATGATGCTTTTCTTAAAGAATGGAATCTGAGTTGTAACTCTAGCCCTGGGAAAAGACATGGCACTGTAAATTGATCAAATTGTTATGATAATACAGAAACAAACTGCTGTCTCCTTCCTTAGCAGTTAGTCTAAATGAGTCTGTCACTCTTCTGGACAGGACAGTATCCCATCAGGAAGCTGTCTCAGAAACTTCAAGAAACATGATATGCCTGGAGATGTTAGACGATGGAGAAATACCTACTCCTAAATGAGATGTGTTTTTATTTACCTCAGAAGCCCTTCCTTAATACAATTTCTGACAGATCTTAGCTGCACATGTGCTCGTTTTTGAGTTCTTTGCCAGAAAACATGACTCTTTCTTATCCTTTGTATCCTACTTTTCAGACACTGGCCAAATCCCTCAGTCTCCTTGCCCTAAAAGACTGTGCACTCACTGTTTCTGAAGACCATTCTAGAGCTGTTTACTGGCTCACTGGTGACCTGTCTGGTTTCTGGTTGTTTGGTAGGTTGTTTGTTTGGGTGATTAAGTTGTTTGTTTGTTTGGTTGGTTGGTTGGTTGGTTGGTTGGTTGTTAGTTTGGTTGATTTTTTGGTTGGCTGGTTGACTGGCTTGGCTAGTTGCTTGCTGTGTTGGTTTATTTGTTGTGTTATCTTTATCTAACTCAGAAAGTATGACATTCTCTATTGTTTACCACACCCCTCTCCAGGTAGCCGCCTAGTTCTCTGCCTTGCTTCTATATTGTTTTGTCTCTCAAACTCCAATAAAATTGTCCTTGGGTTTCTAAATGTGTTTTATAATTCTTTTATCTGTGAAACTATGAGTCTACAAAAGAGACCCTGTATTCCTTGATAACAAAACATTTTGATCACAGCTATAAAATTTTATGCCTCAACTCATAAAAGTGGAACAAAACTTTCATAAAGTATAATTCACCATGTTTTTTTTTTCTTTTAGTATCTTCCTTGGTGTCTACTCTATTCCCCTCTATTTCATTTTTTTCATTCTATTTTTCAAAGGAATGTCAATTGTAAATCTTACATTGGTTTTTTTACCTATATTCTTTTGGATTGGTCTTGCCAGCATCTACTCATCACAGCACTGCATCTAGTTGTGGCTTTCTTTGATGATCTCCATCTGCTGTAAAGAAAAGAAGGCTGTAGTAAGGAATTATTATGTTTTAGCAAAGTAGTGGTAGATTCTTTCCTAATGACATGACCTCACTAGCATTTGAAAGCTAGGTAGGATTCTAGCACCGGCATGATTTCCCTGCTGTTTCATGGGCCTTAAATACAGTTAAATAGTTGTTGGCTATCACTGACATATGAGTGCTGCTTATTGTACCTTTGTATATATCTTGTCACTAGCATGGTTCAAAGTCACTGCAGGTAGGGAGGACTAGGGAATTACTTCCCTCCCTTGGCAGCTTGAGCAGTATTTTCTGGTAATATGAGAGCTAGCCCATGGAAAACAGGCTTTCAGATCAGATTCAGCTCAAACGTCTTTAGTCCATGATTCTTGTGTTGAGCATGGTCAGACCAAGCAGCTTAGTGCGTGCGTGCGTGTGTGTGTGTGTGTGTGTGTGTGTGTGTGTGTGTGTGTGTGTGTATTAACAATAATCAAAGGGAAAGAACTATAAGCTTGAACGGGACATGAGAAGGATTCAGGGGTACCTGCGAAGGGTTGAAGGAAATAAAAACACTGATGAAATGACATAGTTCTTTTTCTAAATAAAAATATGTTCTATACTTGGTTTAAACAAGTATCAGTTACCAGATCTTACCCAGGTAGTGTGACTTGTTCTTGTTCTTCCTTAATTAATTTCTCTCTCTTATTAAAATAGGCTCTTTTCTTACAGAATAAAAATTGAATAGAGCTTTCCCTCCCTCTACCCCTCCTAGTTCCTCTGCACCTCCCCTCTCATCTTGTTCCCCTCCCTTTCTGCCTCTCACAAAACAGGCTTGTAAGAGGTAATAATAAACATAACAAAATAAAATAAAAACCATCATACCAATGTTGGACAAGACAAGACAACAGAAAAATAAAAGAGCCCTAGGAAAAGGCAAAGGAATCAGAGACTCACTCATTCACACATTCAGAAGTGCCATTAAAAACTACTAAAAATAAATGTATAGTACATACACAGAGGTCTTAGACCAAACCAGTGTTGGCACTGTGTTTATGGCTTCAGTCTCTGTGAGTTCACGTGAGCTGTGTTTAGTTTTGCTGGAAGGCCTTACTCTCCTAATATCCTCCAACCTTCTGTCTCTCCCACTCCATCTGGCTCTCTTGTGCTTCTTCAGGTTTCCTTGAGCTCTGAAGGGAGAGATTTGATGGAATCCCACTTAGAGCTCTGTGTGACAAGGTCTCTTTCTCTCTTTCCCTCCCTCTGTTCTCTCTCTCTCTCTCTGAGATTTGATGGAGTCCCACTTAGAGCTGTGTGTGACAAGGTCTCTTTCTCTTTCCCTCCCTCTGTTCTCCCTCTGTCTCCTCTCTCTCTCTCTCTCTCTCTCTCTCTCTCTCGTCTTCCTGTGGGTGCCTCTCTGTATTTGTTCTTATCTGATGTAAAAGGAAGCTTCTCTGATAATGGCTCACTGGCAAACACAGAAGTGGATGCTCACAGTCAGCTAATGGATGGAACACAAGGCCCTCAATGGAGGAGCAAGAGAAAGAACCCAAGGAGCTGAAGGGGTCTGCAACCCTATAGGTGGAACAATAATATGAACTAACCAGTACTCCCAGAGCTCATGTCTCTAGCTGCATATGTAGCAGAAGATGGCCTAGTTGGCCATCATTGGGAAGAGAGGCCCCTTGGTCTTGCAAACTTTATATGCCTCAGTACAGGGGAATGCCAGGGCCAAGAAGTGGGAGTGGGTGGGCAGGGGAAGAGTGTGGGAGGGTATGGGGAACTTTCAGGATAGCATTTGAAATGTAAATAAAGAAAATATCTAATGAAAAAAGAAAATATCAAAATAACAATAAAAATGGCTGGATAAGGCAACAATCTGTGAATATAGAAAAATATCATTAGGAGTCATTTCATTATTACTTAAAAAAATTAGATGAGTATTATTTGGTTTTACCCTAGGTCTATTGGGTATCTGTTATTTGGTTCTTGGCCAACCAAGTAGTGTCAGGTACCAGTTCCAACTCATAGAGTGGGTCATATATTATAGGAAATTTCCATTTCATTAGGTTTCCATTCTGTTCCTCAAATGTACCTCAATCCCAGCTATGTCTCCTTAAATTCCTTCCCTCAAATCTATCTTCCCTACCCCTTGCCCCCTGATACTCCTGTTCCCATTTTACTCTCCTGCCTCCACTCCACTCCTAAAATCTATTTCATGACCCCTTCAAGAAAGATGCACACATCTTTCCAGTCCCTTCCTTTATACATAATCTCGCTGCATCTCTGGGTTATTTTCACACTCTTATAAATAAAGTTCAATGAACATGGTTGAAGGAAGTGTCCTTTGGGTATATGCTCAAGAGTGGTATAGTTGCAGTTTGAAGTAGATCAATTCCCATCTTTTTGAGGAACTACCATACTGATTTCAATAGTGGAGATACGAGTATGTACTCCAAACAGCAATGAAAGAATGTTCTCCTTGCTCAACATTATCACCTGTATGACCTGTCAGTTGTATTATTCAACTTAGCCATTCTGACAGGTATGAAATAGAATCTCAAAATAGTTCCGATTTGCATCTCCCTGGTGGCTAAGAATGTTGAACATTTGCTTTAAGTGTTTTTTTGGACATTAGTGATTCCTCTATTAAGAATTCTATGTTTAGATCTCCACCCCATTAGTTAATCGGGTTTTATGGTTCTCCTCCTCTTCCTCCTTCTAATTTTTGTCAAGTTGCTTGAGTTCTTAGGCCTGTATCAGATGTGGAGTTGGAGAAAAACAAAACATTTTCCCATTCTTTTGGCTGCCACATTCTCCAAATGATGTTGCATGACACCACACAGAAGCAGAAGCTTTTCAGTTTCATGAGATACCACTAATTGATCTTAGTCACATGTCAATAGGTGTGTGGATGTATGTCTGTGTCTTTGATTTGATTCCACTGAACAATATGATTGTTTTCATTCCAATACTATGGGGCTTTTATTTACTATAGCTCACAGTACAATTTGAGATCAAGAAGGGGTTATACTTCTAAGAGTTCTTTTATAATTCTGGATTGTTGTAGCTATTCTGGGTTTTTATGTTTCCATATGAAGTTGAAAATTGTTCTTTCAAAATCTGTGAAGAATTGTGTAGAAACATTGATGGGGACTGCATTGAATACGTTGATTGCATTTGGTAGGATGGCCATTTCTCCTATGTGAATCTTATGAATTCATGAATATTCAAGATCTGTCCATCTTTTGATTTCTTTCTCAATTTCTTTCTTCAAGGACTTGAAGTTTTCATTATAGAGGTCTTGCACTTGCTTGGTTAGAGTTATCCTTAGATATTTTATATTATTTGAGGCTATTGTGAAAGATGTTATTTTATGATTTCTTTCTCAGTCACTTTGTCGCTTGTATATAGGAATGATATGGATTTTTTAGTTACTCATGTATCCAACCACTTTCTAGGAGTTCCCCAGTAAAAAAATGTAAAGTTGTTTATGCATACTATCATATCCTGTGCAAATAGTACTTTGACTTCTTCCTTTCCAATTTATATAACATTAATCTACTTCAGTTTTGTTATTGCTCTAGCTAAAACTTCAAGTACTATGTTGAATAGATATATAGAGAATGGCCGACTATCTTAAGAGACACCATCACCTCAACAACTCTTATTAAGGAGAACATTTCATTGAGGCTGCCTTACAAATTCAGAGGTTTAGTCCATTATCATCATGGCAGGAAGTATGCCAGTGTACAGACAGACATAGTACTGGAGAAGGAGCTGGGAGATCTATGTCTAGACTGGCAGACAGTAGAAATAGACTGAGACACACTTCATTCTGCTCACATCTCCTCCAACAAGGACATACATCCTCAGACTGCCACTCTTTATGGGTCTTTGGGGACCACTTTTTATCCAAACTAAAACAGCAGCCTTGATTCTGATTTTGCAAATTTGGATATTCTCTTTCCTCTTTTTAGTTAATTTAAATAAGGGTTTGTCAATCTTAGTTGATTTTCTCAAAAAACTAACATTTTTTTCATTGATTTGTTTTGTATTATTCTCCTTCTTAACTATTTTACTGATTTCCACTATAAGCTTCATTACTTCTTGCTATCTATACCTTTTTGGGTGATATTTTATATTTTTTATTTTTAGATTTTGTTTGAGAGCTTTCAGTGTGCTATGACTTTGATAGAATGAGATTTCTCCTTTTTTTTTAAATGTGGGACCTTAGTATTATACATTTGACACTTAGAACTGCTTTTTGTGTCCTCAAAATTTGTGTATGGTGTGAATTCATTTTTATTCGATTCTATCACGTCTTTAATTCATTTCCTTATATAACTTTTCACCCATTATTCACTTACTATAAAATTGCTCAGTTTCAATGAGTTTGCATGTTTTTTTCTTCTGGTGTTGTTGATATCGAGGTTTAATTTGTTGTGATATAATAGGATGCAGAGAGTTATTTCAAATTTCTGTATCTTCTGAGACTTGATTTATGTCTGCGTGTGCGGTTGATATTGGAGAAAGTTCCGTGAGGTACATAGAAGAATGTGTATTATGTTGTGTTTGGGTGAAATACCTATGTTTCTGTAAATATCTGCTATGTCAACCTGGTTGATAATGTCTGTTATCTTCAGTATTTCTGTTTTAAGTTATTGTTTGGAATACCTGCCCATTGGTGAGACTGGGGTATTGAAGTCTGCCACTATCTGTGTGTGAGACTCAATATGTTATTTATGCTGTAGCAGTATTTTTATAAACTTGTGGGCCCTTGCGTTTTGGGCATAAATGTTACAGATTGAAGTGTCAGGTGAATTTTTTCCTTTGATGAATACATAACATCTTCCCTATTTCTTCTAATTACTTTTTATTAAAAATCTATTTTCTTAGATATTACAATGGCTATACCACCATGTTTCTCAGTTCTATTGGCTTGGAATATCTTTTTCAAATCCTTTATGCTGAGGTAATATCTATCTTTGATATTGTGATGTATTTTTTGAATGCTGAAAAAGGATGAGTCCTGTTTCCTATCCATTCTGTTAGTCTATGTCTTTTATTTGGAATTAAGACCATTGGAATGGAGAAATACCAATAACCAACTATTGTTAACTCCTGTTATTCTGTTGGTGGTGGTGGTAAAGATGATATGTGAGTGGTGGGTGTGGGTGGGTATGAGTTTTGCTTCCTTTGATTTGGTGATTTGAGATTATTTATTCCCTATGTTTTCATGGTTGTATTTGTTTTCTTAGGTTGGAGTTTTTCTTCTACCACCCTCTGCATGACTGAATTTGTAGATAAGTACTGTATATATGTAAACATTGCTTAAATTTTTTTTCCATGGAATATCTTATTTTCTCTATTAATGGTGATTAGGAGTTTTTCTGGGAATACTAGTCTGTGATGATATTTGTGGTTTCATTGAGTCTGCAGCACACATGTCCAGCCACCTCTGACTTTTAGAATGTCCTTTGAGAAGTCATGTGTAATTCTAATAGGTCTAAGTTTATTTATTACTTTTCCCTTCCAATTTGTAATATTCTTTCTCTGTTCTCTATGTTTAGTGTTTTGATTATTATGTGGAGGTAGGAATTGCTATTCTGGTCCAATGTACTTGGTGTTTTGTTTGTTTCTTCTGTTTTTGTGGGCATCTCCTTCTTTAGGTTAGGATATTTTTTCTATGTTTTTATTGAATATATTCTTTGGACATTTGAGCTTGAATTCTTCTCCTTCCTCTATTCCTATTCTTCTCAGGTTTGTTATTTTCATACTGTCACAGATTTCCTGGATGTTTTATGTCAGGAATGTTTTTATTTAACATTTTCTTTGGCTGATGTATTCATTTTTTCTACCATATCTTCAACAGCTAAGATTTTTTTCTTCCATCTCTTGTACTCTGTTTGTAAAGATTGCTTCTGTAGTTTCTGTTCAAATTGTTAAATTTTTCATTTCCAGATTTCCCTAAGTTTGAATTTTCTTCATCAATTCTACTTCCATTTTCAGGTCATTATTTATTTCCATGCACTGTTCCTGTTTTACTAAAGTTCTTTAAGCGAGTCATTCATTTCCTCACACTGTTTGTTTTTCCTGGATTTCTATTATGGCTTTAGTTATTTCCTCTATTATCTTTATACCTGCTATTGTAAGGTCCTTTTCTTGGACTCCAGTTATGGTGCCCACTGTTATAGGGTTTCAAGGCTTCAGTGGAGACACATTGTCCTAGTTATTATTGTTTTGTTTTCATGTTAATGTCTAGACATTTGGGATTGGGATGATTATAGGCCTATCTGATAATATCTGGTTTCTATCTGTTGGGTCAGTTATTTTCCTTGGTTCCTGCTTCATCCTGGATGTTAAGAGAATGTTGTGGTTATGTGTTACCTGAAAGAAAAATTTTTGTGGACTTGTTTTCCATGCCTGCTCAGCTGATATGTTCCCAGAGTATGCCTGTTGGTGTTGAAGACTGGCATAATAGATTGGGTTGGGGGAGGGAAAATAGGAGTGAAAAAAAATCTTGTGATCTATTGGGGAATGGGCTTAGAAAGCTAATAGAGTCCATGGCAGACATTTTAACTACAGAGCTGAGGATGATATTAGGGGATTAGAAACTGGAGGAGCAGAAGGGGAGCACCATCAATCTGCTTGTTTCCCTCAACCTTGTAGAATTTCATCATTAGGGAAGGCTGGAGGAATCCTTTCTGTGCAAAGCTGTGTAATATAATACAACGCTAGCCTTAAATTGACTTTACAAAAGAAATTAAAGAGTGAGTTATAAATGCCAAATTGGCTTTATCATGCATTAATTAGTTTAATAGCATTGACAGGAGAATTGATCAAATCCCCTAAGATAGCTCTGTAAAAGATACACATCTTTATTCATGTTATCCAAGGATAAACAGTTTCTAAAATTTAGCATGAATAATAAGTTAAAGGTGTTATGTAGCAAATACCTTAGGAAGAGAAATATGGGAAATCACATAAAAACAACTGTAAAATTAAACAAATTGAACATTCTGAAGATTTAGTAGCTTAATGTAGTTCATATAATTTTCATTATTTGATCAATGTAAGAATTGAATTTCATTATTATCATAAAACATGTTCTACTGAATGAGAAATTGATGGAATAATGCCAAGGTTCACCAGGCCAATTAAACAATGATGATGCCTAATGAATACTCTATGCAGAACAACGGGGCAGAAGGGATGGCTGTACTGGTGTCCTGATGGGCAGCTTGTAGCAGCAACTGCTTAATTTTCAGGAATTTTGTGATCTGCTCGACTTCTCACTGATTGCTTGGCATTAAGAGGAGACTTCATTTCTCTTAGGTGGCCATACAGAAAGAAAATTTTGGAAAACTCCTTCACCCTAATTATAAAAACATCCTGAAAAATAAGGGAATTAAATATTTTGATAGTTCAGCTCTTTATTCCAAAACTAATATGACCATTTCCACCATGAAGAAGGAACTTCTATGACAATCTGTAGGATACTTTACCCTGTAATCTTAACAATGAGATAAGCAAAATTATGCAATGATAGATAGGTCTAAGATAAGGATACTGTTAGTATTCATTCTTAGAAGGAGTAAGGTTACCAGACCCTTAGCTGAGACCCCATCCACCACTTCATCCTATCTCTCAGCTACAGGTGGTTTCAGGAGACACTCAGAAACTAGAAGGTAAAATGAGGACAGGATTCTAATGGCATTGTTTTAGTTAGTGAATCATCACCATGTTAACATCGAACATTTTGCCTATGCATTTGATCCATCCATATTCTATAATTAGCCCCTCCCTCATAAGCCTCTGAGCTAATAAGTCAACACACTCATTCATTCACCATGGTGGTTATTCTAAGTTATCTACTTTATAGGATTTAGAACCTCCATGGAAATGGACTTCTGAGGGCGTCTGTGAAGGAGTTTCTAGATTACATGAATAGAGATGTGAAGACTACCCTAAATATGGGCTGCACCATCTCAGGAGCTAAGGTCTTGGACAGAATAACAAGGGGAAGATTGAAATGAAGAGAAACAGTGATCTCTCTCTGCTTCCTGACTGTGGATACAATGTGACCAGCCACCTCAAGATCTTGCTCACATGACTTGCCCACCAATATAAAGTATACCTTCAAACTGTGAGCCACAATATACCTTTCCTTAAGTTGTTTTTGTCAGATTTTATCGCAGCAATTCATGAGCTTGGAGGTAAGTATTTCTTTGGTGTCCCATCTGGAATGGAGAGACATTTATTCACATCTCCTCTGAAAAAAAATCACATAGTGTGTTGAATGTTAGGATTGCTTAGCACACATTTTAAATTCATGTAACAAATTTTGACCTCATGTTTGTCTATAGAAGGCATTTTATATTTCAAGTTAATAAAAGAAATAACAAGAAATATAAGTTTATTGCATAAAGCACCTGTGTTCTACATTTTTCTACTTCTATATAATAACTTTACTCAGAGTTATAAATTATGGGGATTAATATAGAATTATAATCATAAATCTACAATTAGAATGTAAACTTGGGAACATCTATGTGAGAAATACTAAATAAAATCTTTGTTCCTAAGATATAAGTACTATTAAAATAATTAAATTTTAAAATCACTCAAATTCCAGCAGAAAAATAAAGGAAACCAGCAGCAAAGAATTCATATGCAATCACTACTATCTATGTAAAAAGTCTGAACTCAAAGATTCAGGTTAGCCTTCATAATCTACATATTATATACTTCTTTGAAATGCATTAATTATTTCCTCTTGTTATGCTCATCCTCTCTTGACATGTGCTTACATTAGTTCCCATTTCCTCTCTGGTTCAATGTCTAACTTCATTCATACAGATATAAAGGATGAGTGAGTTACTGAATACTATTACTCATTACTTTCTGTTCCCCTTGTTTATTTAATGAACTCTCCAAACAATCCAATTCTATCTAGAAAGCCCCCAAATACCAAATCACTTTCTTTTTTTTTTTAATTAGGTATTTTCTTTATTTACATTTCAAATGCTATCCCCTTTCCTAATTTTCCCTCCAAAAATGCCCTATCCCCTCCCCCTCCCCATGATCCCCAACCCACCCACTCCCCCTTCCTGGCCCTGGCATTCCCCTATACTAGGGCATAGAACCTTCACAGGAACAACAGCCTCTCCTCCTATTGATGACTGACTAGGCCATCCTCTGCTACATATGCAGCTAGAACCATGGGTCCCACCATGTGTTCTCTTTGATTGGTGGTTTAGTCCCAGAGAGCTCTGAGAGTACTGGTTAGTTCATATTGTTCCTCCTATAGGGCTTCAAACCCCTTCAGCACCTTGAGTACTTCTCTAGTTCCTTCATTGGGGACCCTGTGCTCTGTCCAATGGATGACTGTGAGCATCCACTTCTGTGTTTGCCAGGCACTGGCAAAGCCTCTCAGGAGACAGCTATATCAGGCTCCTGTCAGCAAAATCTGCAAATCATTTTCTTGTGACATCACTTTCTCCAAGTAATGGAAAGTTTATAATATCCTTTCTTCTTACCACAAAGCCCTCACAGCACATGTGCTTTGTCTCTGTCATGGCATTCCAGTTGCTGACAGATCCAACATCTCTTGATCACCTACCTCTGCCATCCTCTGTATCCAACTTAGATTTTACAGCCATAACACTCCAGCAACTTTAAACTCTCTAACAATAGATAAATCGTACTGTTGCTGTTTCCATGTGCACTATTGCTCTATCGAACTAAGAGAATTAAAAATTACCTAGTAGCTAAGTGCCTAATACCATACAGTCATTTCCCAAGGACCCAGTTATGTCTTCTCTACCAACTTTTCAATATTGTCTTAATAATTCTCAAGTGTCTAGGTGATCTAGCCCTACTCAGTCACTCATCTTGCTTCAGTCTTAATGAAAATAATTTACATTGACATGCAGTACTCCCAACCGAGTTTACTTTTGTATCCCTGGCTGCAAATGAACCTGTTTTCTCCACCTGCCCATTTACTACCAGGAGAAAATGTTTATTCAATGATACCCAGCTGCTATACCTATACTCACAACACATAGTCCTTCCTTTCTTATAGTTAACTTTGTCAGTATCCCACAATTTTTATTTATAACTTCTCATTTCTGGGGTCCTTTCTATAGTTTTTTGCTCTTTACCTCCTTTTAAAAATTGTAATATTTTCAAGAAAAACATAGCTTTCCCTTTTTCCACAGAAGAGTGGTCTCCTCTCAGCCCAGACTGTAGGTCCATTTCTTTCCCTCAATGCTCACTTCAGTGGCTGTCACAGCTCCACCAGCAACCCATTTGTTTCCTCCATGAACATCCATGTCTTTCTACCTGAAATCCCATTTCATGCCACTTTTCTTTTGCCTCAATGATGCCAGTCATCCTTCATAAAGCAGATGAAGTATCACTTTCTTAAGGAAGTCTTTGTGATCTCTCAGGGTTAAGTTAAATTACCTTGTTTATCTCCCTCTGCAGTATGGGTTCCTCTTTTATCTATGTAGCATGCTCACAAGTAAGTGATTATTTGAGTTGTGCTACATGTCTTCCTTATGTCTGAGCAAGTCTGAAAGTTCAGCATGGACTGTTTCTTCCCCTTATCTCAGCACTTAGCATAGAATCAATTACAGAGTAGGCTCAACTAAATGTGTGTTACATGACTTAACACATCATCACCTTCAAGACTCCAAATGAATCTTAAGAATCCCAAATATTGTCAAGGGTTCAATGAAATATGTCCAATTACACACTGGTTCTGATAATATGATTTGTCACAAGCCTTTTAGAAAATAATTTTACATGATGCATTCTAAGTATTACTTTTGCAGTATCCATTTCACTCTGAAGTAATAAGCTTCAGCATTGCATAGAAGCATATGCACAGATGTTTCTTGTCTCATTATTTGTAATGCTTAAGGATTATGAACATAAATATTCAACAACAGTTAAGTCAATTAAGGATTGCCATCTAAGTATATTATTTCACTATTTTAAATCATGTGTACAAAGGGCTTGCAGTAACTTTGTGCAATGTTTATTTTTTTAATACTTGTGATTTAATAGTGTTCAAATTCATGTAGACAGCCTGGACTCAACTCTATAAAAAGAATATGTGGAACAAAACGTTAACATTGTGAGAAAGTAGCAAGAAGCTTCCTAGGATGGCAACAGTAAGAGCTGCACTAACAACTGGCATTCATTGAGCATTTGCTCTACTTGGCCTTTTTATGTTTTACACAACTCATTCACTAAATGCTCATAACAACCCGAACAGTTCATTATGACTCATATTCTAAGAAAATGAACCAAGCTTCAGAAAGAAAGAAATCACTTTATAAACAAGAAAAGGATATCTAAAGACAGAGTTAGAATAGTTACAAAAAATCAAAATATTTACAACCGATAGTCTTTCCATTTCTTGGTTATTTCATTACTGGAGACATTTTGTTATATATTATAATAATAGCATGTAACCTTGAAAACAAGAAAAAATACCATCTAAACAAATTTTAAGTATAATTTATTTCAGTCAGTCATTCATTAAGTATACATGATTCTTATTTTGAGCAATATTTTCACCAGCACACTCCTTGAAGCCAAAATCCATTATTGAAGAATAAATAGTTCAGAATCTTGTTGGTTTGCCTTATCAGAATCATCAGACTTGCTAAGAAAGCCTGATTGTTAAAGAAAATAAAAATGAACATTCTGTTGGATATATTTTCTGAAGGCAAATCTTCCATTTCTCTATGTAGACATGTTTCCAATGAACAGGGATTTGAAAAGGAAGAACTTACACACTTTCCATCAAGTTATTCTTACCTAAAATACAATTCATAGACCACATGATGCTCAAGAAGAAGGAAGACCAAAGTGTGAGTGCTTTGTTCCTTCTTAGAAAGGGGAACAAAATACGGGAGCAAATATGGAGACAAAGTGCAGAGTAGACTGAAGGAAAGGCCACCCAGAGATTGTCCCAGCTGGGGATTCATCCCAGATACTGTCACCAAACTCCAACACTATTGTGGATGCTAAGAAATGCTTGCTGAAAGGAGTCTGAAATAGCTGTCTCCTGAGAGGCCCAGCCAGAGCCTTACAAATACAGAGTCGGATGCTCTCAGCCAACCATTGCACTGAGTGTGGGGTCTCCAATGGAGGAGTTAGAGAAAAGACTGAAGGAGCTGAAGGGGTTTGCAACCCTCATAGAGGCAGGGGGATGGGGGATAGGAGGGATAGGATAGGGAGTTTCTGGGAAAGGGGAAAACTGGGTAAGGGGATAACACTTGAAATGTAAATAAATAAATAAATAAATAAATAAATAAATAAATAAATAGAAAAAAGTTATTTTCGATCATATACAGGATGAAACAGAATCTGAATCAATGGTTATGGTGCCTCATTGTAATACACACACACACAGGATCTACATATATGTGTGTGTTTGTGTGTGTGTGTGTGTGTGTGTGTGTGTGTGTGTGTGTGTATGTATGTATATATATGCAGTTTCATGAGTTTCTATTATCAATTGGTGATATTAGAGCCTGAGCCATTAGTGTTATTTTCGGAAACTTATCTCCTGTACCAATTTGCCCAAGAGTACATTCTACTTTCTCTTTTATGAGATTTAGTGTATCTGGCTTTATGTTTATGTCTGTTTCTGTACACTATTCAGCTATTAAAAACCTAGACATCATGAATTTTGCAGGCAAATGGATAGAACTTGAGAATATCATCCTGAGTGACCTAGTCCCAAAAGGACATGCATAGTATGTACTCACTTATAAGTGGATGTTAGCCATAAAATACAGGATACTCATGTTACACTCCACAGACCCAAAGAAGCTAAACACGAAGGAAGGGCCAAGTGAGGAAACTTGAACCTCACTTTGAAGTGGGAATAAAATAGCAATGAGAGGCTGATGAAGGAAAGGAACTGGGAGGGAGGGAGTATGGAGAGGGCAATGAGGGATTAGGATCAGGTGTGGGGAAGGACAGGAAAGATGGGTTGCAGGAAAGATCCTGAAAATGAATGGAAATCAGCAACTGACAGAGGTAGGGAGGTGGGGGAGTCATCTCTAGGACAAGACAGAAACCTGGGATAAGAGAAGCACCCAAGAATCAATAAGGGTGACCTTAGCTGTGACTCACTACATTGGGGATATGGAACCTGAAGAAGCCAAATCCTGTAGCCAGGCAGGAACTCCAGTGGAGGGACTGAGACACCAACCCACCCACAAAACTTTCAACCCAAAATTTATCCTGTCTACAAATAATATAGGCACAGGGAGGGAGCAGAGACTGAGAGAATGGCCAACCAATAACAGCCTCAACTTGAAGCCCATCCCATGGACAAACAGCAATCCCGAACACTATTAGTGATACTTTGTTATGCATGTAGACAGTAGCATACTTTCCTTTGAGAGGTTCCACCCAGCACCTGACTCAGACAAAGACACTTACAAACAGTGGATAGAACTTGGGGACTCCTATGGATAGGAGGAAGGATTGCAGGGAATAGGAACTCCACAGGAAGACCAACAGAGTAAACTAAGCTGGACCCTTGGGACTCTCAGAGTCTGAACCACTGACCAAAATACATACATGAGTCGGACCTAGGCCTCCTGCTCATACGTAGTAGATATGCAGCGTGGCCTTCATGTGGGTTCTGAATAACTGAAACTAGCTCTATCACAAAAGCTATTGTCTGTATATGGGATATGTACTATTAGATGCGCTGTCTTGTCTGGCCTCAGTAGGAGGGGAGGCACCTAGGCTGGCAGAGACTTGAAATGCCAGGGTCTGGGGGTGGACAATACCCAGGGGACCACCACCTTCTCAGAGGAGAAGGGTAGGGTAATGGGGGAGAGATTATGAGTGACTGGGAGGGGGCAGTGAGAGGAATGTAAAGTGAATAATTTAGAAATATTAAATTAAATTAAACAAAAAAGAAGTTAAGGAAGGATACAAGTTCTACAAAATGGATACTTTCAGCACCCTGACACTTAGCCCTTGTAGAGGTCTGGACAGAAGAGATTTAATTTTTTAAAATGAGTAAAGATCATAAATATTTATTGCAGAAATCCCTTGAAGATCTTGGAGAAACTATCGCTGTGTTTCCAACTTGTTGATTACACTCTTCAAGTTCAAAGGTTGATTGAATTCCTCCTACTTAATGCAAGTGATGGTAGAGAATTAATTCCATTTAAGTTGATGCAACTCTGTATCAAAGCACTCAAGGGCTTCGCAACGTTAATGTCCTAGAATGAAGGGAATCATAGGTTAAAAGCAGAAAGACAGAAGCCAGTATAATCTAGAGCCAGGAAAACTGTAAACACAGGGGAGCCACCAGCTAAATACTTACAGTTCGGGTAAGGTAGAATGAGGAGAGGAGGTTGTAAAGGTGAATTTTATTTCTCAGATGAAAGCTGAAATCATAAACGAAACAACTACATAATTGTGATCTTATTAACTACATAAGCTCATATGGACTAGAATAGACACAATAGACAATGTTAATGATTATGTGATGATCTAGAATATCAGAATTAACATAAAATGATAAAAAGGAATAACTTATAAGGTGATGTCATTCGCACACTCATAAACAAGAGACATATTATGTACAAAACAATTTCTTATTTGGTTAATTATTTTAAAATGAGATAGCAAGTTATTACAAGTATGCCACCATCACTTGAAGGAAATTAAGATAATCAGAGAAATATCAAACCTCACACACTTGCTCTCTCATGAAGGCAAGATAGCCTGAAAGAGAAGACAGCAAACATTACACTTCTTATCCTTCTCATCATGGGTTTGGGTTCTCTGCAACTGGCATAGAATTGTTTGGGGAGCTGGGAAATGGTGGCGCATGCCTTTAAGCACTTGGGAGGCACAGGCAGGCAGATTTCTGAGTTCAAGGTCAGCCTGGTTTTCAGAGTGAGTTCCAGGACAGCCAGGGCTACACAGAGAAACCCTGTCTTGAAAAAAAAATAAAAAGGAAAGAAAGAAAGAAAGAAAGAAAGAAAGAAAGAAAGAAAGAAAGAAAGAAAGAAAGAAAGAGGGAGGGAGGGAGGGAGGGAGGGAGGGAGGGAGGGAGAGAGAGAGAGAGAGAGAGAGAGAGAGAGAGAGAGAGAGAGAGAGAGAGAGAGAGAGAAAGAAAGAAAGAAAGAAAGAAAGAAAGAAAGAAAGAAAGAAAGAAAGAAAGAAAGAAAGAAAGGTTTGGAGAATGAGCTCTTCTCTTTACTCAAAGACCTGACTTGATATGTTAATCAAACCTAACTCAAAGGATTTGTATTAGAATTGATATGAATGAAAAGAAAAAAAAAAAACTCTTGAAAATCCTCCTGGTAACTGGTATTTCTTTTCTTTTCTTTTATCAGATTTATCTCTGACATTTTCAGAATGGCTTCATACTGCATAGTTCTTCAGCTTAAGACCCATGTATATAAATCATACCTGTCCTAAAACAAGAACCCACAGTGGTTTTTTCTTTTCAAGTTGTCAACCAACTGGAGTGATAGTGTGAAGACTTTACCATTTTTTCCTTAACTTTTCAATATGCAGTTGGTATATAAATAGGATTTTTCCAAGGTTTGACAGTGCATTTCATTCATATTCTCTCAGATGCACTCTCACTCTCTCTTCAGACCTGAACTATTACAGTTCTATTTTTTTCTCTGTATCTGTAATCACTATTAAAGGTATTTATGCATTTGGTTTTGTTCAGTCCGAGGTATTTTGGTGTTATGGCAACCTGACTTGGTCACCACTACTGGTGACATATGTGTCATGGGAGAAGTATACCTTAAGAATAAGTCAATAGAGGTATATATTCTCACTCTACTAGAACCCCTCTTTTCTAATTTAGAGGGGAAAATATAGATAAAAGTAAATATAACTAATATAGTACAGAACTGATTTTTGCAATTGAAAATATTTCAACCTTCTCTTTTGGTCTTGATTTAATTTTCCTGAAGCTATCGAGAGAAACCAGAACTCAACATCTAAGTGATTCCTACTCACTCCAACATCTCAGATATCAACTTCAAAAAGCCCTGGAAAATTCTGGAAAGCTAAATGATTAAATTCTCATTTATTTGATAACTCCCTCTGCAACTCTTACAATACTTTGGTTCCTTAACTGAATCACTGTGGTTTGAGTCAGACTAAATGTACTTGACTTTGGAGCCACGTTCTCAATTACTATCTGAAAAATCTTAGCTTTATGCTTCCATTCCTAATGTCTAGATATATGTAATAGATGCAACCTGAGTATTCACACACAGGAACCAGAAACCAAGAGTAAAATCCCATCATTATTGATTAGAGCATGGGAAGATTCTGAGTCAAGCACAATGAAGCATATTTTCTTGAGTATTTTGATATGTAAATTGAGAAAAAGGACAAGAATTTGGCAGGATATTCTCTAAAGGAAATATGTGTGTTGTGGTACAACCATCTTAATTAGTAGATTGTGGAAATATTAGTAACTAATAACCAGCACTTGGGGAAGAGAGGGATTAAATAAAACAATAGCTATACTACACTATATAACATATATGTATATATTACAATATATATATAACACACATAGGAATATATTTTTGCTTCATAGAAATTTGTTTTCAGGTGTGTATTTGAGTTTTCTGAATCAGACATAAGTGTTCTTACTATCTTTCCTCTGGAGTTAAAAAAAAAAGACGGCTCTTGTGTGTTCACAATTTCTGGCTGCTCCATTATCAAATCTTAATTTTATACCAGTTGTTTTGTATGGGACTCCAAAGAGACAGTTAACTAAATTTTTATTGGTCCACTTATGACACAAAATAAAGTAGAAGATAGAGGCTAACTGAAGCCTATCCAGTTCCGTAGCCACCTTTGCTCGGAGTATCTGTAGCTATAATGAAGTCATATGATTTGTAACCCCACACCTTTTTTCCATGTGCCAGGCATGTGTCTCTCCTAGAAGTAAAGAATGATAGACACAAAGTAATGAAGGCGCCATATAAACACTTCAAAACAGAAGGAAAAATAATTTAATGATTGGAAAATGAACCAGTGACAGGGAAAAGAAGAGGTTAGTTGTCCTGAAATATGCAGACCTTTGATATGTCTGGCAGGATTTTCCTTAATTCTCCCCCTACTTAATAATAATCTTCTATTTAATGATGGGATTCCATTTGCATCCAATGCAGAGGTATAGAGAAGTACATGGCTAGAGCTGATGCCACTTGGAATTGCTGCTTAGTAAAAAACAGCTTCAAGTTTTAAAAACTGTCCATAAGTACAAAGATGGGGGTATTGTATTGATGACTTTTACAGATAAGCCTAACTCTTTGAACATAATTAAGAATCCCAGTGATGGGCCAGTGATCATGAAAACTTGTTCCTAACATTTTCAAACTGGATCTAGCAAATGCATGTTGCACTAGGAAGAGGGGATTGGCAATTATAAGTAACTTTTTTCTCAAAATGTAAAAGAAATGAATTTGCAGTGGAAGATAATGAAGAAAAAAGTAAGAAACACAGAAAGGGTGATCCAGAGGCAATGTTTGTCTCTTTCTTATCATACTCATATAAGCAATAGTAGCCCTAGGGTCTCTCAATAAATGCCGCTAGTTCTTGGCCTGAGTGGTTATCACCTGCCACTTTTCACATATAACATTGGTTCCTGTGGTGTCTGAGGTAGCCTTAGATTGCTGTATGGTCTTCAAGATTCAATTACTTGAAGAATTAAAGTTTGACCAAAGAAAAAAATTTGATTACAAAATGGCATTTTCAAGGGTCATTGTAGGCCCTTCCAGAAAGTTCATCCTGGGGTTCCTTAATATGACAGGTAACTCAAGTTGGGTCTCTGGCACTCGTGTTAAAAAACAAACAAAAAAACCCCACATAACTCCTATTGAATTATGGGGACCAATCCAATGTATTTCCTAAAATAAACTCATTCAAAAGCTCAGAGAGCTGGGGCAGAGCAAGTTATCAAAGGAATTACAAGTAATTGATAGAACCAAATGACATGTAGTATATTTAGCTGCAATAGAGCCACTTTACACATAAGAAGCCTAAGACCCTAAGGGAGTAAGCACCATCTTTGAGGGCACTCAGATGCTAAATAGTTGAAGTAGGAGGAAATTCTAGGAAACCAAGCACAGGTTTCTCCCACAAAACACTCCCACACACATCTGTTCTTCCCAAGAACTGTTGCTGGATTCTCTGTGCATAGCTCACAATGTCACTTAAACCAAAAAAATAAGATAATGCTGGCTCATTCACAGACTCCCTGGGGAAGACAACTTTTATCACTGTTGGTTGTGACTGGGCCCCAGGCTGCTGGCACTGTTCATAATAACTCCCAGTTAGAGCCATTAGTGAGTGGTGAAGTGTTTAATTTATATTGTGAGTTAGGTAGCAAACTGAATAAGCCAAGGGATACTCACAAGGTCCTTCCAAGGCTGTGGTACTCCCTAGCCTTTCCAGTGCTTCTCTCCCATCCTTCTCTGTTTCCATGGAAACAGATGTCTAATGCTCTGGTAAGGTAATTTTGTTTCTTACTGGATCAGTACCACCTAAAGAGGCAGCAAGAGGGATGCAGAGCCCAGAAAGTAGCTGAGATGGCAATTGTGACATGACGAGGACAGGATCCAGAATCCTAAATTAAAGAGATGATTAATTTGATGCAACAATGGCTATGTTTCCACCTTTAAAATGTTAAGTGTGTGACTTCAGCTCTCTCACACTCAGTGTTTTAACTGGAGTGTCTTGGGTCCTCAGATTTTAATATCTCCTGCCCTTCTGTCCTCTCACTTTCATAACCTCCATGATGACCCTGTGATCCTTTGACACACTCATCTGACACAGGGAACAGTCCTGGTGGTATTTCGTGTACTTTATTCCCCACAGATGTTTACCTCTTTATGGCTTTATTTTGCTTCTGTGGAGATCCATATCTCTTGAGCAAAACCATGTGAGCTTTGGCCTCTTACCTGGATCCAATCTATATTTATTTAATATTCTAGTTGGAAGAAAAATAGTACAATATTCAAAATAAATAAATAGGAGGCTGGGGAGAAGGCTTGGTAGCAAAGAGCACTTGCTGTTTCTTCAAAGGAAGTTCTGTTCTCAGAATTCATGTTAGACACCTCACAGCCTGTAACTCCAACTCCAGAAAGAATCTTATACCCTCTTCTTGTCTCCCTGGATACCCACATACATAATATGCACTCAATTTCACACACAATATACAACTAAGTAATTAAGTGCCTACATAAATATATTAGCTAATTGTGGGGGATGTGATAAAACACTATGACCAAAAGCAGCTTAAAAAAAAAAAAAAGCTTATTTGGCTTATTGTTCCTAAGGGAGAATCCATAATAGTGGAGGAGAGATTGAAGGTAAGACTAGAGCAGGATTCTGAGAGACTATGTGTCAACTGCACACAGGAAGTGTAGAGGACAGAGATGAGAACAGGAAGTGGGATGAGACTAAATTTTCCAGGTTCATTCCCACTGATATACTTTCTTCTGCAAAGCTCCACATCCTAACTGCTCTAAATCTCTTCACATAGCACCATGAACTGATGTGCAAGTACTTAAATACCTGAGCCCATGGAAGGCACTTCTCATTTAAACCACAACAGTAAGGCTATGGGAGGTGACTCTAAGTGCTGGAGTGTAAACACTTGACCATATACTTCTTTTGACAGCTATTGTACTGTCCTATATGAACTTATGTGTTCCTCGTTCAATTGCAATACCCAGAGCATTTGCATTCATATCTCTACAACCAAAGTCCATTAAATGTCACTGCCAGTTTCCTTAGCTCTTACTCTTGCCCTAAGCTTTAAGAGTGGTTAGTCATAACTGAAAAAAAAATATGCTTTATCTTGACACTACCTAGTGTCTTTTCTGATGTGTCCAAATGCTACTTTCCTAGTATCCTCCAGGTTTCATCCTAATGAGGTCAGAGGCTTTTACTGGGGCCACTTAGGAATCTGATTACATCCCTAGCCTATGAGTCATGAACCTATGAATCATGGCTACTCCTAGCTCCTCTTGAAACTGGATCCAATTTCAGAACTCTCCAAAAGAAGGAGTGCACCAGTCATCTCACTGGTGTCACATTCTAATGGGGGAGAGAAGAGCTGTGGCTATCATGAGCAAAAGAAACCACATGAAATAGGTGTCCAGTCACCTATCTCTCGAGTGTGAGATTTCTCTGGTTTTCTGTTTTCTGGATTTCTCTGGTTTTCCTGTCTTTCTTCTTTCTCTTCATAACTTCCTTTTCATCCCTCTCCTACTGCCTCTTCCTGTCTTCCTCTTTCTTATGCTGTTACTCTCCTCCTTGATTTCCCTTTCCTTGGCTTCGTCTGTGTTTGACAACCTACAATTTCTAACCTTTTCATCTGCTAGAAGAGCTCTAAAAGCTGTAAATCTGAAGAGTCCCAACCTCTTACCTCCTCCCCTGCTCATCATTCTTACTCCAGGGAAGGAAGAACATCATCTCTGCAGAACAATTAGCGCTTTGTGAAAACACAAAAGCACTAAGCAAAGGAAAGTCAGGGTCCAGGATCACAACACAACTACCAGTGATGTTTTCTGCACAGCAGAGACTGCCCCAGCCAAGAATATATGCCTACAGGAGCAGTCTGAAGATGGAACCACACTAATTGCTAGCTTTCCTATCTTCACCCCATCAACAATTACCTAACACTATTCTTTCCAAACACCATCACGCTGTCTCCCTTCTTCCTCTGTTTCTCTTGTTGGTTGCTCTCTGGCAAGAATAGCTGATTACCTTCCTGAAAACAAGGCTAGAGTTGTTTACAATTTCCTTCCACAAAGGCTGCTTAAGAGAGCTATGATCTTGGAAGTGGTGTGTATAATTTTCTATGTGGGCCACCTACACAGTAACCACTGAGGGGGAATTTTGCCCTGCCTCCTAAAATGCAATTTCAGTACAGCTTTTTCCTTCTATCTATTGAACTGAAGTTAAAGTAAATGACTTTTAATTGATGCTAACCAGGAGGAGCCCTGGAGGTAAGGACTGCCACATCCTAATTCTGGTAATTGAGATAACTGACAATGACTTTAGTATAAGGGACAATGACTTGCTGCCATCAGGCCCAATCTAGGGGTGGACTCCATTTTTGCTGACTTCCCTACCTAACCATTCTATCAATGGCAACATTAAGAGAGAAAAATCCCCATATGTGAACACTCAATGTGTAAGAACTGGGCAAGTTACCAACAAACAGAGACCCCTGTGGACCCCAATTTAGAAATAAAAGTAAAGCAGCAACTTTTGACAACAACTCTTTAAAGCCTTTAAAATAATTATGGATGCAGGCCTGAATCTGTTTCTGGGTAGATTTTAGAGGATCTCTAGCATTCAGTTAGATAAAGGATGCTAAAGAGCACTCCACACTGGATTGAGACTAGATGTGGTTCCCTGCGTCTTTACTCTCTTCAAGTGTTTCCAAGGACATTAGGCAAGGACCATCTTATAAACTCTATTTTCTAATTATCGTCATTATCTAAGTTACCAGAATAGTTTGAAATAAAGATATTTTGCCTTTCTGTTTCCCAACATAAGAGAACAGTACAATGAAAATAATTAGGGAGCAAGAAAATTATTTCCCATTCAATAAGAGAGTTGTGCGCACACAGGTCTCTTCATTTTTTTAAGTTTTGGAACAAAGTGTTCTATGCATTTTACACAGAGGGGAAAATAATAGAAAAGTCTATAGAAAGTATTTACAAGCTTTGCTTTTGTTGCTGTTGTTCCACCAGGCAGACAGTTCACCTTCATATGCCATAAAGAATGACTATTTTGAGTTGTTTCCTTTGGATGCTGTGAGCAATTTTAAAAGCAATTACTCTGAATATTTATGAAAAATATAGAGAACATTGTCTCCTGGAAAAATATGTAGGTAAATGTCAAAATCCTTGCCTTTAGAAGGTGATCTAATACTGGACACTTCAAGACAATTGAATGATAAATCACAGTAAGGCTCCGATAAAGTTCAAGTGTAAAATTCTCCAAGATAAGAGAGAAATATAAACTAATGAGGGAGAAAAAGAGAGGATAAAGACAGAGGGAAGAAGGGAAAGATATAAAAATAATGGGAAGAGACACAGAAGCAGGATAGGTCATATGAACAGAACCAGGTCTCCAGATACTGTGATGTTAACCTGGTCATCTCTACTGGGTTAAAAGATGTCCAGTGAAGCACATTTCTGGTCTGACCTGAATGCAGACAATGTCATCCAAAGAGGTAGTGAGCAACAGCAGATTACATTAAGTAAATGTGGAAAGAGCGAAAGCCAGCTAGAGTCTGCCTGTTCCATTGTTCCCAGAAACTATGTCCATGGCTGTCATTAACACTTATAAACCTCAAAGTCCAACTTCTTCTTCACCTTTTCAACATAGATTTATAGCAGTGACTCTTCAGTGGGCTTCCAGGACTTCACACTGACCACTAACTTGGTACACTTTTATATACTAAATTTTGTATGACTTTTCTTTTGTAGATGTAAATAAATGTTTACTGCAGGTAAAGAGGATGCTCACAAACCAAAGGCAGGATTCTGTCCAAGTCCAGCTTAGTGAACAATTAATTTTGGAGAGCATTAATGTCAAGAGCAGGAGAGACTGGAGATAAGCTGTATCATTACTCTATGTCCGAGGAAGCTTATGTGCAGTGACACCACTGGGAAATCCCATCAGCAACATGGGATTGCATAAAAAGAAATTCACCACTGAAGAATCTCCTCTCAGTAATTTGCAGCCTCTCTGCAATAGACACTCTTAACCTGGATGCCTAAGACTCATAGTTCTCCATATCTCAAAGCAGATCCCTAGCAGTCCCCTTCCTGAGTAGCTCCTTTGTTGTTCAAAGATTTTCAATTCTAGGCTAGCCAGAGCACAAGAATATGAAAATGCTCAAGAATATCCACACGAGATGACCTAATTTCAAAATACTACCATCATTTACAGAGGTTTGCTGGGATGTAGGGACCCACTTTACTTAGAAATAGACTTGACCAAGCTTAACCTCAAGTTATGCCATGTGACCTTGATTGAGGGGCAGCAAATGATCAGGTGGTGGCACACGCCTTTAATCCCAGCACTCGGGAGGCAGAGGCAGACGGATTTCTGAGTTTGTGGCCAGCCTGGTCTACAAAGTGAGTTCCAGGACAGCCAGGGCAACACAGAGAAACCCTGTCTCAAAAAACAAACAAACAAACAAAACAAAACAAAACAGGTTTATAGGTTAGAAAGACGGGTTTCTCACTGTCTCTCATAGGTCAGTAGCCATCACGTTTCTCTGCCTCCAACACCTCATAAAACTACTCCTGATTTCATCTATAATGTGCCACTGGTAGAACTCAGAGACCATTGAGTTCTGCTGAAAAACAATCTCTTGTGCAAAAGAATTGGCACAGGAGGTGGATGTGCCTCAGGCTGTCCTGAAGGCAGGAAAAGAAAATTGTCTTTATACATTCCAAGGGACACAACTTGAGAAGGACTCTTTGTAGGTTTCTGATTTCCTTTAACCTTGTTGCTGTATCCACTCCACTCCAGCCAACCATTCCCATGTATCTGGCTCCTGTCTCTTCCTAAACTCTTTGATTTTACATAGAAATATGGGTAGACTTTTTATTTAACTCGAATATATCTTTGGGGAGATATGTCCAACCCCCAAAGTATGAGATGGCCTGACCCCATTTCCCATTAACCTAAAAGATTTTTATGGCACTCTCTTCCATTACTCAGTCTTCCCTTATGAAGATTATATAAAGATGAACATCATCATCTTTGTCTCTTCACACAGTCTTGACCCAAGCTTTTCAAGGTAACCTAATTTCTAACAATTGCTAATGGAAATTACAATGAAATCTGAATGAAAACAATGGCTGATCATAGAAGCCCTACCACAGGCAGAGCACTCTGGTAATCCCATACATTTGTTCTTGTTTTGTAATCTGCACAATAGCTGCAAGATATTGCTGTTATCACTCCCACTTTGCATGGAAGGAGTTCACTTAACATCACAAATAACAGGCAGAGCCTATAATTGTTCTCAGCCTAACCATTCTGAGAGAGTCAAGGCTCATTCCCCTCAGAGCTCTTCTGTGGTCCAAAAGCATCCAACTCACCCAGGTTGGAGTTCAGGCCTAGTACTCCCTCTCCTGTCATTCAAAGACATCAGCCCCTTCACAGGGGAAGGTGACATTTGCTACTAGAGAGCTGTGTGTTGTGTGCAGTGAAGCACATTCCTTATCATTATTTTTTTGAGCCAGGTTTTTTTTTTCCCATTTTTAATTATAGACTAGAGGGACTGTGTGTTCCATGAACAATCATCTTACTGACATGTCATTCTGAAGCTTGGCTTCCTTCACCCTGACACATGCTGGTTATGAAATACACCATCGAATAGAGTCATAATGAAGTGAGGCTGGGGAAAGATTAAATTGGAATCTGAACTAATGCCAGCTAAGAGACCCTACCTCCATTTTATTATTATTATTACATTTAATAAACAATCATTCATGCTCCTAGGAAAGGGAGACAATCAAAAACACCGCAGGGGACCCATAAAGGAAATGCTTTAAACCTTGAATAAAAGCATGTTTGTTCAAACCCAGAGCTGGTCTTTTCTTTTATTATTCAAAATTAATGCCGTGGATTCTTGAGAACATAGAGGCTCTGATAGACATAAAGGTGGAACTTGAGTTTTCAGGGAGGAGGTCCAGGCACTCCTCTCCTCTCCTCCTGCTAGAACAGACTTCCTGGTTCCAAGGACAGAATCTGCTTCCGTGCAACATGACTACCACCTGATGGGATAAGGAAACTACTCTGTCTTCTAAGGACTTTAAAATACTCTGATCCCCTATGAGGAAAGTGAGCAAATCCATCCAGAACTAAAGAGATTAGCTATATGCATGAGCACCTCAAAGAATAGATGTCACCCCAACTTAAAAAAGGTAGAAATAGGCTTAAACATCAAAGCAAAGTGTAGTCGAAGGTTAAGCTATTGTTGTTAAACTATTAATATGTCTGAGGAAATTATACATGTGGGAAGACATTTATCTCTATGGAACATAGATAAAAAAGACACCGTGAGCCATAATGTACTGATATGTTGCATTTTATCTAGCACAAAGAGAGATGGGACCCAGCTCAGGAGCACCTAGAAATTGCTTCATCTGAGAGCCCTACCCAGACTAGCCCATGCTAGAATTGTACTTGCTTTTAGACAGTGCTGAGGATTGAGCCCAGGGCCTTGCACATATTAAAGAAATACAGTGTCAGAGAACTACATCTCCAGCTTCAAGCACTACATCTTCCCATCCCTATCTGGGGGGTGCCGATACTCAGCAAGATTCTGCACTGAACCAGAATGATCTGAAGAGATTTTATGATGTGGCTACGTACAAAGCTCTGGGCTGTATGTAAAATCCTCATGGAGTGACAATATTGCCTTCCTTCCCAGAAATGAAGGTAGGTGAGAATGAGAACTGGTATAAACAGGGAAGGGTAGAGCCCACAAGGATGGCTTAGCTGGAAAAGAGCCTACAGCCAAGCCTGAGTTCACTCTCCTGGATCCACATGATTGAAGGTGAGAACTAAGTCTGTAAGTTGGCCGGCTGCCCTTTAACATCCATATATATATATGCCATGCATGTATATGACTACAGGTGTTCATGAATGTACTTGTACACATACAAAGTGAATGACTAAAAATGTAGAAAAATAAAGTACTCCCTAAAATAAAGCAAGAGAGGGAAAAATGAAATGGAACATTATAAAAATGTAAACACCAAACTAGGCACAAAACCCAAAATATGCTAAGGCAGTGGCAACACAGAAGTTGTGGGCCAATGTCTGATTTGTCTTAAGGCCCAGTCCACAAGAGGGAACCCAAACCTGACACTGCTTGGTGACCAAGAACCCTAGACCTAAGGTAAAACCAAACAGTAGTTGATTCAAACATGTTTTTAAACTAACAAAAAACATTATTCCAAATAATATTCAGCTACATTCATAAATCAGTTTCTTATTCAGCCATCATCAGAGAACCTTCCTCCTGTAGCAGGTAGGAACAAATACAGAGATACACAGGCAAACATAACACAAAGAGAGACCTTGGAATGCACAACTTTAAACGGATGTCTCCATCAAATCTTTCCTCTCTGAGCTCAGGGAAACCAGTGGAAGAAGAGACAGAAAGATTGTAAGAGCCACAGGGGATAGAGGACACCAGGAGAGCAAGGTCCGCTAAATAAAACGAGCAAAGCTCAGATAAACTCAGAGACTGAAGCAGCAGGTCCTGTATACATGCAATGTCTGCATACACCTGACAGTTTTCAGTGTAGGATTTCGATGGGTCGCCTGAGGGTGTTAGTAAACAGGTCTCTGAGTCTTGTGACTTCCCATATACCAGGAGAGGTATTGCTGGATCTTCCAATAGTACTGTGTCCAGTTTTCTGAGGAACTGCCAGACTGATTTCTAGAGTGGTTGTACAAGCCTGCAATCCCACCAGCAATGGAGGAGTCTTCCTCTTTCTCCACATCCTCGAAAGCATCTGCTGTCACCTGAATTTTTGATTTTAGCCATTCTGAGTGGTGTGAGATGTAACCTCAGGGTTGTTTTGATTTGCATTTCCCTGATGACTAAGCATGTTGAACTTTTTTTTTTTTCATGTGCTTCTCAGCCATTCCGCATTCCTCAGTTGAGAATTCTTTGTTTAGCTCTGTACCCCATTTTAATAGGGTTATTTGGTTCTCTGGAGTCTAACTTCTTGAGTTCTTTGTATATATTCTTGAGTTCTATCTGATATAGGGTTGGTAAAGATCTTTTCCCAATCTGTTGGTTGCCTTTTTGTCTTATTGACAGTGACCTTTGCCTTACAGAAGCTTTGCAATTTTATGAGGTCCCATTTGTCAGTTCTTGATCTTAGAGCATAAGCTATTGGTGTTCTGTTCAGGAAATTTTCTTAAAGAACTAGTAAAATAAAATAACAAAACAGAAATTGGGTGCAATCTTCTACCTGGGAAAACAGCCCAGATGACCTGCTAGGGAGAGAGCCAAAGAAATAATTAACCAGATGATACCCTCTTCTCTCTCTCTTATCACCTGTTGAAGAGATAGCCAATGGAGGAGAAAGCACTTTGATAAAAATCTATATAAGTCATATCGTAAAACAGAGAAGGCTGGAGAGGATATTTATAGGGATGATGTCTAGTTCAGCACGATAGCAGGGAAACCTATCACATGCTTTAATGTTAATTCAACATCCTGTTCAAATCCTGGTCCTGTCATTTAGAGCCCATGGCTCTATTATTGATTTGCTTTACTTCTTTAGACTTTAATTCTTCTATCAGCAAAGTGAAGCTAATGTTATCTACCTTGTAGAATCACTACATGGATAGAAATGCTTTGTTGAGTATCAAGTGAGGCCTTTGTTTTACATGCTTCCGATTTACTGTTTTGGCTCAGCCGCTGTTGCAGCCACTAGGTATACAAAGAGAAAACCTCAGGTCATCTAGGCCAAGCTTCATCCTTCTACCATCTGTGGAGCCCCTCACCCTTGACTGTGGGATACCTACAGTGGTCCTCATGTATCCTGGCACATGAACAAACCCATGAAGCTAGAAGGAATCAATGTTAGTGGTGACAATATATTACTAGTCATAAATAAAAATGGGTGGGGGGATGAAAATGTGCATGACGGCCTGAATTTGGATCCTCAGCACCTACATTAAAAAGTTAAGTGCCAGAAGACAGTTATTCTCTAGGATCCTGTATGCAAGCATAGCAGAGTATCATTAATAATGTCAGAGATTAGTGTTTGCCATGGGATGGGGTTCAAGTTGGGCCCCTTTATTGGTTGGCCTTGCCTTTGATCTCTGCTTTATCCCTGAATTTCTTTTCATCCAGACAAAATTTGGGTCGAAAGTGTTGTGGGCAGGTAAGTGTTCTTATGCCTCTATTAGGGGTCCTGCTTGGCTACATTAAGTGGCCTCTTCAGGCTCCATGTCCCCACTATTAGACATCTCAGCCTAGGTCACACCAGAATTGACTTTTGGGAGCCTCCTGAATCTCTGCTCCACTCCTGTCTCTGGGACTTCCTAGAGATTCCCTCCACCCTCCTACTCTCCAGCCCTGGCAGGTACAGATTAGCATTCATTGTCCTGGCCCTCTCTTGGCCACTCTCACCTCACCTAATCCTGCCTCCCTATCCATCTTCCCCTTCACCCTCCCACCCATCCCCTCTCTCCCTCTACCTCCTATGACTATTTTGTTTCCCATTCTAAGAGGCTCTACCCAGCAGCAGACTGAAACAGATATAGCCAAACATTGGACAGAGTTCAGGGACTCTTATGTAAGTGTTGGGGGAAGGATCAAAGGGCCTGAAGGGGAAGCGAACTCCACAGGAAGACCAAAAGAATCTACAAATCTGGACCCTGAGAGCTCACAGAGACTGACCCACCAGCCAAAGAACATAGAGGAGCTAGAAGAAGGCCCTAGGAAGGTGACAGACTGGCAGCTTAGTCTTCATGGCTGCCTTGTCTGGCCTCATGGAGAGGATGAAACTAATCCTATAGAGACTTGATTTGCCATGGGGATTCCTGGGCTGGGGGGGGTGGGTGGTGGGTATGGTGGTAGGGTGGCTGATCCTCTCAAAGGAGAAAGGGGGGTGCAATGAGGGAAAGGACTCTGTGGAGGAGGGACTGAGAGGGGAAGCAGAATTTGGGAAGTTAATTAATTAATTAAAAGATAAAGAAAATAAAATGATTTGTAGTTTAAAAATAAAAAACAAAGCTATGAGCCTGTAATTCTAGCACTGGGAATGTAGAGAGAGGCTAATCCCTGGAGCATACTGGCTAGCAAGCCTATGCAAATCAATGAGTTCCCAGCCATCAGTCGAGACTTTGTCTCTGGAAAGCAATTGGAGGGAGAGTAACGAAGGAAGACACAAATGTTGACCTCTATCTAGCTCCACGTGGATGTATACATGTGTGTATGTGCATGTACTTGGACACTAGCTGTCTATGGGAGGTCTCACATTTCTAAAGACTCAGCCTGGCCTGAGCTGACAGGTTCTAACAGGATCACAGTCCATGATTCTGATTCTCTAATCCTAGCCCAACCCCAGAAGAAGACCTCTATCATTGCAAGAATGGAGGCCTACTTCCCTGGTAGGTCCACCTACTTATAAAAGTCTCTCAGTTCTCTCTGGCTGGATTTGCCAGAAAATGAGACTTTTCTGTGGGGGCTGTGAGGAACTTACCATAAGGAGTGAGCATTGTAAAGTTCAAAACATCCTCAGAGTGACCCAAGGCTCCCTCCAGAGCTTCCTTTTGCTTTCTAGCTGTTCATGAACAGTTCCAGCTTTGAAAGAGCCTTCACCTAGCAGGTGATCATCGGGAATGCCAGAACACAAACTTTTCCTGAGGCCAACCATGTATCAGGAATCAAAAAACATAATTTTCATGATTTGTTTTCATAACAATCCTACAGTAGACACATTATCACCCTTGGGGGGTGGGGAAGACACTGAAACTCCAACATTACGGAATATACAAAAAAGAAATGGGAGGCAGATGAGAGGAAGGAACAGGAACCCACCCAACTCCAATGGCAGAATTCCTTCCTCCACCCCCATTCAGAGTTAGAACACAGCTTCAGCTTCAGGTGTAGAATCTAGCTACACCCCAGTGGAACAATGAAGGATGCTACAGAGGTGAATAAATAACAAGCTTTTCATTAATTCTGATTGAGTTCTAGTCGGTCTTCTTCTTAGTCCTCACTTAATGAGAAAAAGTAGACAGAACTGTCGTCTGTGGGAATAATGGGGGAAAGGAACTTTCAGATCATGTACAACACAGATCCATAGGAGTCAGCTCTCAGGATCCTGTTGGTGAGGGAAGCATCCCCATTCCATAGGCGTGCGACACCACACCTGGCTTGCAGCAAACAAACTCAGTGAATTACATTAATGGCAGGCACTCTTTAAGCTTTTTTTTTTTTTTTTCTGTTCATTGTGGGAGGCACAGTGTGACTGTGCTAAAGATCACACTTGCTCTTTCTCTCCATCTGTGACATGCACAGTAGCCCATGGTTTTCCATTTGCATTTCACTTTGTAAATTGGAAATTGGTGTAAGCGCTATGATTTGGGAGCTGAGTGTAGCATGAGCTCCGTGCTTATGTGATGTAACTTGAAACCTACGCTTAATGGATATGAGACCCAGATGCTTTGCACAACTGTTACATATTTTTTTCCAGTACAGTAAAATGAAGATGACCTGCATTTCTCTTTTTAACACAGGCACTAGGAACTTTAGGAACAGATATTCAATTCATCAGTAATGAATATTGTAAATTTTCTAGTGTCTGTCTAGATTCGAACACCCCACCCCTCCTATGATTCTTGATTATTATGTCTTGGTTTAAAATTTTCATGGTCCAGGAATTCTTTTTTATTTTTTTTTACATGAAGTCAATTTCATTTTTCTTAGGCTTTGTAACATGAAGCAAATAAATATTATATCATGTTTTATACTGTTTTTCCCTTGTAACATCAGTTTATTGAATTCATTTCCAACTAACCTCTATGTTCATTTCAGCCCTTCAAATAGCATCGAATACTTGAAATTAGACTCTGCCCTATGTTGAAAAACAATGCAGCTGAGTAAGTTAGGGAATTTACTGAAGACAATCGATAAAGTCGGAGATTATTCTGCTATTAAGTTCAATTTAAAGTTGCAGTCTCACTGCGGGGAGGGAAATGGAAGCAGGCAGAGAGCCTTAGGTATTCTGGTTCACAGCACAGGATTCTCTCTGCTGCATTTCTTTTCCTGTGTCTCTTGCGGTTTTAGAGGATTACATAAAATGTTGGAAACGGTGACTGATGCCTGTCATTTTTGAACAAGTTTTGCAAGCTCAGCCTTTCTGGTATTTTCTTTTTCATAAATGTGACTGACAGCTCAAAGTGGCATACTCTCCATGTCTCAGCCAACTCTTCCAATGTCCCTCTTGAGTAATGCTTTTATGCTTGCTGTGTATGGAGGATGACTCAACAGGAGAGACCTCAGCAAACCTGTGACCTGCAGCCCAGGGTTTGTCTAGAACAACAGAATGTGCGAGGCTTAAGGGCAACATGGTCAATGAAGACATAAGCTGACTCACATCCATTTTGCAAAGTAATAGGACACATACCTCTTTGGAGTTTTCAGTAAAATGGGTGAAACATTTAGGTTGTTTCCAATCAAAATGCTAAGTTGTGTTTTAGAGCCCATATCTATAATACATTTCTTGAATCCAGAGTTGATGGATCATAGCAGAAGAGGGCTTAACAAAGAGCTAAGAGCTGGAGGGGCAGGAAGTCTGATATTCTGTCCTCTAGGTATGTCAGGAGCTACACCATAAGATCTTTTCAACATGCACTGAGCAAAGATGGCACCAATAGGCATACTAATACAGACAGGATAAAAGTCATGAAGCCTCAACAACACACAAAGAAGTACAGGTAAATAAGGGAGGCTGACAGCAGAAGCAACAGATGTCCCTCAGGAAGAGCATACCAATTGCTTATCCAATCTCAACTGGTCAGCCCTAAAAGCAGAAGGGTGTGCTATAATTGTGATCTTTAGCACTGTCACACTGAGCCTCCCACTAATAAACAGATAAAAAATGTTTAAATAGTACAACGCACACCCACTCACACACATATATACATATTTCTTACTAGTCTCTTTGAAGAAAGTCTTCATGACACTAATTCCTTCAGTCTAAGAATGTGGTATGTCTTTCTCAATGTTTATAAGAAACTACTTTTGATTATTATTGGAAGGGATGAGTCATGAAACTATGGCAATAGCCCTGTCCTTATTTGTTTGATCTCTTTATAAATATTCTATATTTAATTTTGAGATAATAGCATCATTTATTCATTTTCTTTTTTTTTTATTTTTATTTTTTTTTCATTTTTTATTAGGTATTTAACTCATTTACATTTCCAATGCTATACCAAAAGTCCCCCATATCCACCCACCCCCACTCCCCTGCCCACCCACTCCCCCTTTTTGGCCCTGGTGTTCCCCTGTACTGGGGCATATAAAGTTTGCAAGTCCAATGGGCCTCTCTTTCCAGTGATGGCCGACTAGGCCATCTTTTGATATATATGCAGCTAGAGTCAAGAGCTCCGGGGTACTGGTTAGTTCATAATGTTGTTCCACCTATAGGGTTGCAGATCCCTTTAGCTCCTTGGCTACTTTCTCTAGCTCCTCCATTGGGAGCCCTATGATCCATCCATTAGCTGACTGTGAGCATCCACTTCTGTGTTTGCTAGGCCCCGGCATAGTCTCACAAGAGACAGCTACATCTGGGTCCTTTCAATAAAATCTTGCTAGTGTATGCAATGGTGTCAGCGTTTGGATGCTGATTATGGGGTGGATCCCTGGATATGGCAGTCTCTACATGGTCCATCCTTTCATCTCAGCTCCAAACTTTGTCTCTGTAACTCCTTCCATGGGTGTTTTGTTCCCAAATCTAAGGAGGGGCATAGTGTCCACACTTCAGTCTTCATTCTTCTTGAGTTTCATGTGTTTAACAAATTATATCTTATATCTTGGGTATCCTAGGTTTGGGGCTAATATCCACTTATCAGTGAATACATATTGTGTGAGTTTCTTTGTGAATGTGTTACCTCACTCAGGATGATGCCCTCCAGGTCCATCCATTTGGCTAGGAACTTCATAAATTCATTCTTTTTAATAGCTGAGTAGTACTCCATTGTGTAGATGTACCACATTTTCTGTATCCATTCCTCTGTTGAGGGGCATCTAGGTTCTTTCCAGCTTCTGGCTATTATAAATACGGCTGCTATGAACATAGTGGAGCATGTGTCCTTCTTACCTGTTGGGGCATCTTCTGGATATATGCCCAGGAGAGGTATTGCTGGATCCTCCGGTAGTACTATGTCCAGTTTTCTGAGGAACCGCCAGACTGATTTCCAGAGTGGTTGTACAAGCCTGCACTCCCACCAACAATGGAGGAGTGTTCCTCTTTCTCCACATCCACGCCAGCATCTGCTGTCACCTGAATTTTTGATCTTAGACATTCTGACTGGTGTGAGGTGGAATCTCAGGGTTGTTTTGATTTGCATTTCCCTGATGATTAAGGATGTTGAACATTTTTTCAGGTGCTTCTCTGCCATTCGGTATTCCTCAGGTGAGAATTCTTTGTTCAGTTCTGAGCCCCATTTTTTAATGGGGTTATTTGATTTTCTGAAGTCCACCTTCTTGAGTTCTTTATATATGTTGGATATTAGTCCCCTATCTGATTTAGGATAGGTAAAGATCCTTTCCCAATCTGTTGGTGGTCTTTTTGTCTTATTGACGGTGTCTTTTGCCTTACAGAAAGTTTGGAGTTTCATTAGGTCCCATTTGTCAATTCTCGATCTTACAGCACAAGCCATTGCTGTTCTGTTCAGGAATTTTTCCCCTGTGCCCATATCTTCAAGGCTTTTCCCCACTTTCTCCTCTATAAGTTTCAGTGTCTCTGGTTTTATGTGAAGTTCCTTGATCCACTTAGATTTGACCTTAGTACAAGGAGATAAGTATGGATCGATTCGCATTCTTCTACACGATAACAACCAGTTGTGCCAGCACCAATTGTTGAAAATGCTGTCTTTCTTCCACTGGATGGTTTTAGCTCCCTTGTCGAAGATCAATGAACCATAGGTGTGTGGGTTCATTTCTGGGTCTTCAATTCTATTCCATTGGTCTACTTGTCTGTCTCTATACCAGTACCATGCAGTTTTTATCACAATTGCTCTGTAGTAAAGCTTTAGGTCTGGCATGGTGATTCCGCCAGAAGTTCTTTTATCCTTGAGAAGACTTTTTGCTATCCTAGGTTTTTTGTTATTCCAGACAAATTTGCAAATTTCTCCTTCCAATTCGTTGAAGAATTGAGTTGGAATTTTGATGGGGATTGCATTGAATCTGTAGATTGCTTTTGGCAAGATAGCCATTTTTACAATGTTGATCCTGCCAATCCATGAGCATGGGAGATCTTTCCATCTTCTGAGATCTTCCTTAATTTCTTTCTTCAGAGATTTGAAGTTTTTATCATACAGATCTTTCACTTCCTTAGTTAGAGTCACGCCAAGATATTTTATATTATTTGTGACTATTGAGAAGGGTGTTGTTTCCCTAATTTCTTTCTCAGCCTGTTTATTCTTTGTATAGAGAAAGGCCATTGACTTGTTTGAGTTTATTTTATATCCAGCTACTTCACCGAAGCTGTTTATCAGGTTTAGGAGTTCTCTGGTAGAATTTTTAGGGTCACTTATATATACTATCATATCATCTGCAAAAAGTGATATTTTGACTTCCTCTTTTCCAATTTGTATCCCCTTGATCTCCTTTTGTTGTCGAATTGCTCTGGCTAATACTTCAAGTACTATGTTGAAAAGGTAGGGAGAAAGTGGGCAGCATTGTCTAGTCCCTGATTTTAGTGGGATTGCTTCCAGCTTCTCTCCATTTACTTTGATGTTGGCTACTGGTTTGCTGTAGATTGCTTTTATCATGTTTAGGTATGGGCCTTGAATTCCTGATCTTTCCAAAACTTTTATCATGAATGGGTGTTGGATCTTGTCAAATGCTTTTTCTGCATCTAACGAGATGATCATGTGGTTTTTGTCTTTGAGTTTGTTTATATAATGGATTACATTGATGGATTTTCGTATATTAAACCATCCCTGCATCCCTGGAATAAAACCTACTTGGTCAGGATGGATGATTGCTTTAATGTGTTCTTGGATTCGGTTAGCGAGAATTTTATTGAGGATTTTTGCATCGATATTCATAAGAGAAATTGGTCTGAAGTTCTCTATCTTTGTTGGATCTTTCTGTGGTTTAGGTATCAGAGTAATAGTGGCTTCATAAAATGAGTTGGGTAGAGTACCTTCTACTTCTATTTTGTGAAATAGTTTGTGCAGAATTGGAATTAGATCTTCTTTGAAGGTCTGATAGAACTCTGCACTAAACCCATCTGGTCCTGGGCTTTTTTTGGTTGGGAGACTATTAATAACTGCTTCTATTTCTTTAGGTGATATGGGACTGTTTAGATGGTCAACTTGATCCTGATTCAACTTTGGTACCTGGTATCTGTCCAGAAATTTGTCCATTTCATCCAGGTTTTCCAGTTTTGTTGAGTATAGCCTTTTGTAGAAGGATCTGATGGTGTTTTGGATTTCTTCTGGATCTGTTGTTATGTCTCCCTTTTCATTTCTGATTTTGTTAATTAGGATTTTGTCCCTGTGCCCTTTAGTGAGTCTAGCTAAGGGTTTATCTATCTTGTTGATTTTCTCAAAGAACCAACTCCTCATTTGGTTAATTCTTTGAATAGTTCTTCTTGTTTCCACTTGGTTGATTTCACCCCTGAGTTTGATCATTTCCTGCGGTCTACTCCTCTTGGGTGAATTTGCTTCCTTTTTTTCTAGGGCTTTTAGATGTGTTGTCAAGCTGCTAGTATGTGCTGTCTCCCGTTTCTTCTTGGAGGCACTCAGAGCTATGAGTTTCCCTCTTAGAAATGCTTTCATTGTGTCCCATAGGTTTGGGTACGTTGTGGCTTCATTTTCATTAAACTCTAAAAATTCTTTAATTTCTTTCTTTATTCCTTCCTTGACCAAGGTATCATTGAGAAGAGTGTTATTCAGTTTCCACGTGAATGTTGGCTTTCCATTATTTATGTTGTTATTGAAGATCAGGCTTAGGCCATGGTGGTCTGATAGGATACATGGGACAATTTCAATATTTTTGTATCTATTGAGGCCTGTTTTGTGACCAATTATATGGTCAATTTTGGAGAAGGTCCCGTGAGGTGCTGAGAAGAAGGTATATCCTTTTGTTTTAGGATAAAATGTTCTGTAGATATCTGTCAGGTCCATTTGTTTCATAACTTCTGTTAGTTTCACTGTGTCCCTGTTTAGTTTCTGTTTCCACGATCTGTCCTTTGAAGAAAGTGGTGTGTTGAAGTCTCCCACTATTATTGTGTGAGGTGCAATGTATGCTTTGAGCTTTACTAAAGTGTCTCTAATGAATGTGGCTGCCCTTGCATTTGGTGCGTAGATATTCAGAATTGAGAGTTCCTCTTGGAGGATTTTACCTTTGATGAGTATGAAGTGTCCCTCCTTGTCTTTTTTGATAACTTTGGGTTGGAAGTCGATTTTATCCGATATTAAAATGGCTACTCCAGCTTGTTTCTTCAGTCCATTTGCTTGGAAAATTGTTTTCCAGCCTTTCACTCTGAGGTAGTGTCTGTCTTTTTCCCTGAGATGGGTTTCCTGTAAGCAGCAGAATGTTGGGTCCTGTTTGTGTAGCCAGTCTGTTAGTCTATGTCTTTTTATTGGGGAATTGAGTCCATTGATATTAAGAGATATTAAGGAAAAGTAATTGTTGCTTCCTTTTATTTTTGTTGTTAGAGTTGGCATTCTGTTCTTGTGGCTGTCTTCTTTTTGGTTTGTTGAATGATTACTTTCTTAGTTGTTCTAGGGCGTGATTTCCGTCCTCGTATTGCTTCTTTTCTGTTATTATCCTTTGAAGGGCTGGATTCGTGGAAAGATATTGTGTGAATTTGGTTTTGTCGTGGAATACTTTGGTTTCTCCATCTATGGTAATTGAGAGTTTGGCCGGGTATAGTAGCCTGGGCTGGCATTTGTGTTCTCTTAGTGTCTGTATAACATCTGTCCAGGCTCTTCTGGCTTTCATAGTCTCTGGTGAAAAGTCTGGTGTAATTCTGATAGGCCTTCCTTTATATGTTACTTGACCTTTCTCCCTTACTGCTTTTAATATTCTATCTTTATTTAGTGCATTTGTTGTTCTGATTATTATGTGTCGGGAGGAATGTCTTTTCTGGTCCAGTCTATTTGGAGTTCTGTAGGCTTCTTGTATGATCATGGGCATCTCTTTTTTTATGTTTGGGAAGTTTTCTTCTATTATTTTGTTGAAGATATTAGCTGGCCCTTTAAGTTGAAAATCTTCATTCTCATCAATTCCTATTATCCGTAGGTTTGGTCTTCTCATTGTGTCCTGGATTACCTGGATGTTTTGAGTTAGGATCCTTTTGCATTTTGTATTTTCTTTGACTGTTGTGTCGATGTTCTCTATGGAATCTTCTGCACCTGAGATTCTCTCTTCCATTTCTTGTATTCTGTTGCTGATGCTCCCATCTATGGTTCCAGATCTCTTTCCTAGGGTTTCTATCTCCAGCGTTGCCTCGCTTTGGGTTTTCTTTATTGTGTCTACTTCCCCTTTTAGTTCTAGTATGGTTTTGTTCATTTCCATCACCTGTTTGGATGTGTTTTCCTGTTTTTCTTTAATGATTTCTACCTGTTTGGCTGTGTTTTCCTGCTTTTCTTTAAGGGCCTGTAACTCTTTAGCAGTGCTCTCCTGTAATTCTTTAAGTGACTTATGAAAGTCCTTCTTGATGTCCTCCATCATCATCATGAGAAATGTTTTTAAATCTGGGTCTAGATTTTCGGTTGTGTTGGGGTGCCCAGGACTAGGTGGGGTGGGGGTGCTGCGTTCTGATGATGGTGAGTGGTCTTGATTTCTGTTAGTAGGATTCTTACGTTTGCCTTTCGCCATCTGGTAATTTCTGAAGCTAGCTGTTTTAGTTGTCACTGTTAAGAGCTTGTTCTTCAGGTGACTCTGTTAGCCTCTATGAGCAGACCTGGAGGGTAGCACTCTCCTTAGTTTCAGTGGGCAGAGTATTCTCTGCAGGCAAGCTCTCTTCTTGCAAGGCAGGTACCCAGATATCTGGTGTTCGAACCAGACTCCTGGCAGAAGTTGTGTTCCACTCACTAGAGGTCTTAGGATCACGTGTGGAATCCTGTGTGGGCCCTTGCGGGTGTCAGGCAACTCAGCTGGCAAGGTAGCCCGGGGCTCGAGTGGAGTGGAAGGGGTTTGTGCCCCAGATCAAGCCCGGGTAGCCTGCTTCCCTATGTACTGCAGTCTCAAGTTCCGCGCGATTGGATTGGGGCAGGCGCTGTGTTCCACTCACCAGAGGTCTCAGGGTCCCGTGGGGAGTCCCGTGTGGGCCCTTGCGGGTGTTGGGCAAGACTCTGCTGGCAAGGTAGCCCGGGGCTCGAGTCTCGAGTCGAGCGGAAGGGACTTGTGCCCCAGATCAGGCCCGGGTAGCCTGCTTCCCTATGTACCGCAGTCTCAAGTTCCGTGCGATTGGATTGGGGCAGGCGCTGTGTTCCACTCACCGGAGGTCTTAGGGTCCCGCGGGGAGTCCTGTGTGGGCCCTTGCGGGTGTTGGGCAAGACTCTGCTGGCAAGGAAGCCCATTTATTCATTTTCATCTTCTCTCATTAATCCTTCCCATGTATTTTCCTTGTACTTTTTCTAGTTCATAACCTCTTTTTTTTCAAGTGTATGTGTGTCTATGTCTGTGTGTCCCTAAATATGTTAAACTAGTCTGTGTAAAGTTATTTGTGTATATACAAATAAATATGTGTATACATACATACATATGCATATGTATATACACAGGAAGTAGTGAGGGAAGGAATAAAGGTGATAAATAGAGATAAATTTGTGTAACATTATTTGTGTTTATACAGACATGTTTTTATATGTATATAGGAAGGAATGAGGGAAGGAATAAATTAGAGATAGGTAGGTAGGTAGGTAGGTAGATAGATAGATAGATAGATAGATAGATAGATAGATAGATGTGGGTAAAAGTAATAATTAAAAGGAAGGATGGGGCATGGGAGGATGTAGAGTAGGGAGAGAATATGTGAGTAATCTAGATAAAATGAATGCTTACATATGAAATTATAAAAAGTTTAATATACATATATGTTTGTATATTCATTATTGAAAGATACAAGTTTATCAATTTAGCATGTGGGAAGCTTTGAATAAAGAAAATGAGTCACTCAAAAAAAAAAAACAACTCAAAAGAAATGTTTTAGATGCTTGAAAATGATGAGTGAATTCTTCTGTAATCGGAGACAAGGAAAAACTTTCCCAATAAAGCATATATTCTAATTTGCTAAAGAAAGAGGTTCATGTATCTGACCCTATTAAAATGAAAGAAAATTACTAGAGAGCAAATTAAAAACAATGGATTCCAAAAGCTAAATGATAAGAAACTTTGCAACTAATACCAAAGAGTAACTGTCCTTAATGTATACAAACTTCTTAAAATAGGGAATAAAACTTCTTAGTAAAATTAAAGACACAACCAACCAATTAAGAGGAAATGTATACTCCTTAAATTAGGAAATAATCAGCCCCACTCATATTGAGACATGAAGATAAAAGTACATATATAACATTTCTAAATCTGATAAAGTTTCAAAGTTCATGGTTAAGATACCTATATGGAAATAGGTTTTTTTACAAATTGCTATAGGAATGCCATATTGGTGGGGGACCTAAAGTGTATCCCATAAAGTAATTGAAAAGTTCTGGTCACTTTTATCCTTTTGATTGTCAACACATCAGTAAACACACTGGTAAAAATGCAAGACAATTCCTTTTATTATCTACTTATGTATTTGACCAAGATAAAAGAAGAAATCACCCAAATATATAAGAGAAGAAGATGGATGAATAAGCTTCTATAGATCCATAGAACAGGGTGGGCCTATGGTTATTTTAACTTTAAAGTAATATTTTCTATCTTTGTTTATTAAAAATATGAATCTTATAAATTAGAGGTCAGACATGTAGAAATGACCACCATTACAGCCTACACCATGGTCTCTCAATAACAGTTCTCATGGAAAAGAACCAGATCTCCTGGACTACAACAAGAAATGAAAAAGCAAGTGAGCATCCCTTCCTAACTGAAAAGGGCGAATGCTAAAACCAAGTTGGCGACTGTGAAGGGTGAAGGGACCACAGCCTTCAATATCAGGAGAAGTCAATGGATTAAGACACTGAAAATCTTTTTCTTTCTTTTTTTTTTCCTTATAAAAAACAACATTTACTTGGGGCTGCCTTACAGGTTCAGAGGTTCAGTCCATTATCATCAAGGTAGAAGCATGGCAGCATCCAGGCAGGCATGGCGCAGGCAGAGCTGAGAGTTCTACATCTTCATCCAAAGGCTCCTAGTGGAAGACTGACTTCCAGGCAACTAGGGTGAGGATATTAAGCCCACACCCACAGTGACACACCCATTCCAACCAGGTCACACTTATTCCAACAAGGCCACACCTCCAGATGGTACCACTCCCTGGTCCAAGGATATACAAACCATCACATTCCACTCCCTGGTCCCCATAGACTTGTTCAAAAACATGAGTCTATGGGGACCATACTGAAACATAGCATAATGCAAAATGCATTTAGTCCAACTTTCACAGTCCTCATAGTCTATAGCAGTCTCAACAATGTTAAAAGTCCAAAGTTCGAAGGTCTCTTCTGAGATTCATCCAACTAATTAACTGCAATCCCCAAAGAAAGGCAGGAAACCAGGAAACCTTTAATCTCAGCACTCGGGAGGCAGAGGCAGGCGGATTTCTGAGTTCGAGGCCAGCCTGGTCTATAAAGTGAGTTCCACGACAGCCAGGGCCACAAAGAGAAACCCTGTCTCAAAAACAAACAAACAAACAAACAAAAATAAAACCAAAACCCCAAAAAATCATTTTATAAAAAAAAACCACCATTTTGTTTTCATTTATTTTTATTTTCATATGTGGTTTTTTACCCACATGTATGTCTGTGCACCATGTGTATGTCTGGTGCCTGCTTAGGTCAGAAAATGGTGATTCCCTGAAACTAGAGGTACAGACAAGTTATGCTGCACTATCATGTGCTCACTGAGAATTGACCGTAAGTCTTCTTCAAGAGCAGCCAATGAATATTCTTATCCTCTGAGCCACTGTTGCAGCCCTAACTATTCTTAAATACAAGAGGCTTCTATAATTAGAACAAATCCTATTTTAGTAAGTGTTTTAGCATATTAAGTATAACTCATGATTTTGAAAACTAGTGATTAAAATATAATCAAGTACTTTTATATTCAAATTATGATTTTAGATAAGAAAATAGATGATGAGGGATAAGTCCCCTAAGTGGAAATCTTCCAAATGGTAAAAGAGTAACGAAGGAATAATGTCATTATAAAAGACCATTGTCACAGCTTTAATGGAATAATGGGTCTAGGAATGGTCAATAATAGCTACAAGTATCATAAAAGATATATATTTCACATTTGAATTAGTTTGTCAATAAAATAAAAACTAAATTTTATGTGCCTTTAGATTTGCCATATATAAATACTCAAGATAAATATGCAGTTAGTCAGACCCAGACTTGAAGAAAATCTACAGATCAAATAATGTAATTTCTTCAACACAACAGAAACAGAAAAAATAGAGACATATAGATTAAAGCAGAGCTCTATGTGGCCACCATACAGCTTTTATAATTAAAGGCTTATGTATCTATTCATGTATTATCTCTGCTTCTTTTGGGGTGCAATGGTTGAGTTGCTGTAACAAAAGTCATATGGCCCTTCACAACAAAAAAAAAAGAAAGAAAAAATTTTTCCAACTCATTGATTAAAATAATTGTAAAGACATGGAAATAGTCTTATTACAGACTGTATTTTGAAAAAAAATTATTTTAAAAAGAGAAAAGAGAAATTTGATAAAAGGCTTGAGTTTGAATAGAGCAAGGGAATCTAGATACCACCTAGAGTACACAGTCACACTGTGACTGCTGATGGAAAACCCAAGGATGGAGGAGGGTGAGAAGTGAACCTTAGAACATTATGGGAGGCTGGAAGCAATGTTAGTCAACATCACAGTTTGGAAAGAGGAGCAAATAGTATATATTTCAAGTGGCACCAAATTAATTAGCAACTAGAAACACACATGAGCACATGCACGCATGCACACACATACACATAAACACACAAGAACACACACATACACACACACACACCACTTTCAAATTGGTCTGCTTAATAGTTTTGGTTTTCAAAAACAGACCTTGTCAAAGGTGAATACAAACAATGATAATCTAACACAGAACTTTGTAGATAGCCCAGTCATAAAAGCCAAAGAAATGAAGGCCATTTGCCTGTATCAAAGAACAAGGTTTCTACTAGACAGCATTTGGACAAAATCTTCTCACAGTGACTGACTTCACAATTAAAATTTAAGTACTTTTGAGGGACACTTAATCTTCTCTATAGACATCGTATTAAAGCCAAAGTTTTTTTCCAAGCTCCCAGCTTGGACTTCCTCAGCAGATACTCAACACAGAGTTCCCAGAACAACCTGTGCCCCAAAAAGCCAAAACAGAAAGCAATTTGCAAGAGAATGGCTCTGCTTTGATGATTTCAGATCTCTCTAACAACACCTTTGATGGGCTCCTTTCTGTCAGAGGCTACAATATCACCTTTTCCAATTAACTCTGACATTTCCTTTGAGCCTTTTCTCTTAAGAAAAATCATGTTTAATTCAGAAGGACCATCGTTACCTTGATGAATGGTGAACCACACTAAGACACAGGCTTGGAGAATTGTTGTTAAATCAAAATTATCACGTCTTATAGCATGACCCGGGTCCTTCTTATGGGATCTTCCCTGAAAGAGTGGTGAAGCTAGCATGAGAAGGGGGGAAAAAGGTTAACAAAAGCAGTAGTTTCTAGATCAAGATTTAGCCTGGAACTGTGGCATGGCTAATAAAACCATCGGTTATGCTTTGTGGTGTGGCACAGATGGGTCCAAACTGAACTGTAGCCACAGAACTGCACCTAAGGTCTTAATCTATCATTTCTTTGCCTTGATAAATTGTTCTGAGAATACAGTGATAAATGGCTTAATTTATACAAAGTATTCAGTACCTCATAAGAGCACAAGGAATATCTCATGGGTCTTTGATCAAGTATATCTTCTCCAACAAATCTTTTTAAAGTTATTTAAACTATATTTTATTCATTTGTGTGTGTGTGTGTGTGTGTGTGTGTGTGTGTGTGTGTGTGTGTGTACATATGCACAAAGGTGGAGGAGAAACTACTGCTCTTCGCTTCCAGCGTGTGGTTCCCAGGGATTGAACTCGGGTTATCGGGCTTGGTGACTTAAACTGTCTTGCTGACCCTCACACAAATTTTCTGAACTTCTGAGCATAAACAGAATGCCAATTTATTATAGAGTACACCTGACACAAATTCAGTTTGTATCATATTTGTGGGTATGCTCAATGTTACACACAGTGGGCAGCACCATAAATAACCCTCAAATTAGATAACGAAGAAAAGTCAGTGTTGGTCTTAAGAAACTAGATAAGAAAAAACTTTCTTTGCCCTAGAATGACTTAGCTGATTGTTTAGGTATTTTGGCTTTTAGATACCATCTACTGGGATAATCTGAACCTGCTAACTGCCCAGCAGAGACTGGATAAGACTCCCTTGGGAGGAGCTGTAGATGACTCTGAGGATGTTTGACCAGCACATCATTAAGTTAGAAACGTTGTCACCTTGGAGTAGTTCTTTTTAAGACTTGTGTGCAAGGGTCAAAATTTGTTTTTTATTCACCAGGCCAAAAATGTCAAGTAATTTTTATAGCACTGGAAGTGCATATACCTTTTCCAAATCATATTTATACCAGCATTTCTTGACCTGGGTCAGGCTTGGACCCTGGACCACTGTGTAGGTTTTGAGAGGTTCACAGTATGTTTTACCCTCTGGAGAAATTGTGCCTTTGTTCTCCAGAACACGGATGTCTTTGAAGATGAGCGTTGACATGAAGATTTAGAGGTAAAGGATTTTTGACTAAGCACCCATCCTCTGTCCTGTGGAGACTAGTACCTATACTTTCCCCAGTGGTCCATCTCCCTTTGTCCATTTGTCCTGTCTTTCTAGTCTTCAAATTAGGAATTACCATTTATTCCTCTTTGCCAGAAGATTTGGCCACATAGCCACTTGCTCAATCCATGTGTCCCTAAGATTTCTGGTGTACAGAAGTGGCCTTGATGTCTTCCCAGTACTGCTGGCCCCGTGGACTCATTCTCAGATGTGATTTTACCAACTGTAAATAAAACCGGCTACCTCTCATGTTTCTAGCCCCTTAATTTCTACCTTGCTACTTGGGATTGTATCAATTCTTGAGCAGTCTCTTCAAATGTTTAACCTATAATGAGCTGCGATCAGCCTCAGGTTATTTCCCATGAAGAGCTGACAAGTCACTTCTCATACATTCTGTGCTTGAACAATCACCTACTGAGGAGATGTTGTTATACAAATGCATAAAATTTCAATTCAATTAACATTAAACCTCATTTAGCATATTGTATGAGAGATAGCCCAAATAGACACATATTTATTCTTTCACATGTAAGTATTTTTTCCAGAAGTGCTTTGAAGCAAGGAGTAGCCTTGAATCTTGCTTGGCTTGATTCTGTCTTCATCAGCATTATCACACACTGGATTTGCCTGCAGTCTTGCAAACACCCCAGTTTTTGAAGCAAGCATTTTTCACAGCAGCTCATCACCATTTCACTGGAGAATCCCACATAATTCACACAGGACAATGAGCCTATTTCTTTCTATACCCCCTGTGGTTCCATGGTGAATTCGGCTGCTAACCAGATGGCTGCAGTTCAAGGCAGATATGTTCCTCAAATAGCTGCATTCTACGAGGTTTGCGTCTTCCATTTGTTTAGTTCCTACTTTTACATCATCTATAAAGTCACCAGAGAGTGCAGTCAGTGCTCTTCATGAAGTTATACATCTATCCACGTGATATTTCTGCAGCTCCATATTGCATGTGTCTATATATACACACATCTACAAACCTTGTAGTTTATAGATAAAAATATATGTAGATTGGTAGGTACGTATGTGTACATATAGAGTGATGTGTGGATAGGTAAATGAGTTGAGGGACACTTTTTAAAATATTTTCTGTCTGAAAATGTCTTTCTGCTCTTTTACCAGTTGTTCGAGAACTAAGTTTAGTTTTAACATTCTTAAATGTTAGAAACGGAAAAGGTGTTCCATTTTCAATCTACCATAGACATGTCTCTATTGTATTCTGAACTTTATTGCTATTCAAGGCAGTAATGCAGCTGGAGCCTTCTTTCTGGTATGGAACCTTAATAGTACTTTTCTATGTAAACACTAATAGAATTGTGATTATTTCTTTAAAGGTCTATCTATGAATATTTTTCCAGAATATGTGCTCATGGGAGTTTGATCTTTGGAAGATATTGATTCTTATAAAGTAATCTTTGAGACTAATATATTCACATCATTCTCCTCCTCACTTGTTATCCTCAAACCCTTCCATATACCTTTCTTTGCTCTTTCAAATCCATAGCCTCTTTTTTGATTGATTGATTGATGTGTGTGTGTGTGTGTTCCTAAAATCATAGATGATATTTATATTGTAAATATAATATTTATATTTATTATATTTATAATAAATATAATAAATTTATTTTTATTTAAATTTGTGGCTCTTTGCACAGTGCTGAGGCTTCCTGAGATTGCTTCTATTCGTGTTAGTATCTCTGTTGGCATCTTCATTGTTCAGCTCATGCTTAGAAAGCAGTGTTGGTGAGACTTCCTCATATAAAAGTAAATTTTGGAATTTCATTTTTGTTCTGTTTTGTTTTGTTTTGTTTGAGACAAGGTTTCTCTGTATAGCCTGAGGACTCACTCTGTAAACCAGGCTGACCTCGAACTCAGAAATCCACCTGCCTCTGCCTCCTAAGTGCTTGGATTAAAGGTGTGCACCACCACTGTGAGGGATGACAGGTCAGACAGCTGGGAGCCATCAAGTAGCAGCTGGGATTTGAACTGTGGTCCTTTGGATCTACAGTCAGTGCACTTACCCGCTGAACCATGGCTCAGGAAATTTTTCTTCTACTAAGCTTTTAAGTAAACTTCTATTTTTTTAAATTTTTGTTCTTTGGAAAACTACCTACACTCCATTTTCTGATCTTCCTCTTTAGAGTTGTTGTAATGCCTAAAAACCACAAATATAGAGGACTGTGATCTACTATCTATTCACTTAAAAGATAGTAAATCTGTCTTCCAGAATTATACTTTACAGTCCAAGCTGAAAAACACAGCTTTTGTTCACTTCTCTGGTAAGCATATCTCTCATAAATATATCCATCATAAACATATTTATCATATAGATTTTCTCTTTTTTTCAGATAATCTAGACAATAAAATCCAGGACCATGATGAAATGTATTCTTCGGACATGTCTAGTACCTCATCATACAAAGCTGACTTCTAAGGGCTGGAGAGATGGCTCAGCAGTTAAGAGCACTAGCTGTTCTTCCAAAGGACTGGAGTTCAATTCCTAGCACCTACATGGCAGCTCACAAACTATGTAATTCCAGTTCCAGGGGTTCTAACACCTTCATACAAACGTACTTGCAGGCAAACAACAACAACAAAAACAACTAAACAGCCAAACAAACAAATAAAAAAATCATCAAAACAAAACAAAAATACACAAAAAATAAAAATCAATAAAAAATTAAAAAGCACAACACAGAGAAACACTATCTCAAAAAAGAACAAAACAAAACAAAATCAACCCTGACTTATAAACTGAATTCTAAAATTCATCTTCCATAAATGACTACTGAGCAGGGGTACATCTATCACACCTTTTATAGATGGCCTTTATTTGGTCTTCTCAATGTTTCCAAAATAAATTGATGTGTTTTGTTAGTTGTGAAGATTATCAAAAAAAAAATCTATAGAGTTGATGATATCACTTTCAAAATTACAAAGATTACTTTGGTGGCAAATTAAGATATCCATCATAAAATTTCTATAAGCTTTCCAATGACTAAATACAAAAGCAAATAATGAAAAAGAACAGTGTGAAAAGTCTCATACTCATGATTTCAAGATTTACAACAATGCTTTGGGTAGTGGTCCAATTTGTTACTACAATAAAATATCTGAAACATGGCAACATCAGCAACATATTTATTCAACTTACAATTCTGAAGGTTCAATGGCATAATGTCAGCTTTAGATAGGAACTAAACAATGTGTGACAAATGGTATAAAATATTGGTCATACATATAAGATGAAAAATCACAGTGGCACATAGAGAACAGAGAAATGGTTCAGGAATTGGCCCCACCTTAGAACATCTCAGTTACACACAAACCAAACAAAGAACCTGAAAAAACTTCCAAGGGCAGTGCCTCCCAGGATCTGAAAATCCCCTTGTAGACTAAGCTCTGACCACCTCCTGACACCACCATACTGAGACCAGGCTTCCAGTGCACTGATGCTTACATGACCAATTCCACTCCAACACAAAACACTACAAGAACCAATATAGTATAGGCATCAAATCAAGTGTAATGGGATTAAAAATCCACAAAATAGTCTTTCACATATATGGTCAAATGATTTCAACAAATGTCCCAAGAAAACTCATTGGGGAAGAGAAAAGTCTTATGGACAAATCCTAGTGGGGAAAAAACAGAGTCTACAGAGAAAAATAATCAGGTGCTAATTATTTAAGTCACTTTCTTTACATCTTATATACCAAACAGATTTAAAATGAATTTGGCACAACTGACTCCATAACTCCATCTCTTAATAAATGCCAAAGATTAATTAAATCAAGGATTTTAACAAGTGTATGCATCCCTGTTTTTATGACACTGTTATTCAAAATAGCCCAAAGTAGAAAGATACAAGTGAATACAGACAGGTGAACAGACATACAAAACGTGGTAGAAGAATATGATAAAAAAAATTTCAGCTTTAAAGGAAAAATATTTTGGCATGTATCACCAACATTAATAAATTTGGTTACATTGTCCCAGTGATACAAGGCAGTCACAAGATGAAGGATGCTATAGAAAATTCAATATTCAAACTCATTGAAACAGAAAGTACATTGAAACAGAAACTACTAGTTGACAATGATGGGCAAGGGCAGGGATATGAGTTGTTTAATTGGAGACAAAGTTTGTGTTTTGCAAGAGAGAAAGGATAGGGAGGTATGTTGCACAAACATAAATAAGCTTAACATTTATACATGGGAACATATGGAGCTATGGTAAATTCTAAGATATATACATATATTTTTCTACAATATATAAAGAAGTTGAATTCACTGTCAATGCATGATAATCACGAGAATTCATATCAAATAAAGCCTATCTGTCAGTACTGGTCCATATTCAAAGATGGTGTCCGCTTGAAATTGACAGCAGCTGTGGGGTTTAGAGAAGACTCAGCACTTGGTAAGCACCCGGAGCTCCTCTTCCTACCCATGCGTCCCCAAGTCATCACCAGCCTAGACCCCTGAGCCATGACAGTTTACGATTCCTGATGTAGAAAAAACATAGGAGGAGGCAATGATTTTAGGCTTTGACCACCTGGAGCCAGCCTCTTCACAGAGAGTTGACAGTAACTGCTGAGACATTTTAAAGTTTTGTTAAACTCAAAATAAGAACAAGGTGGCAGACAGTATAGGTGATGCGCAGAGACTCCTTATCTTTTATCAAGTCGTTACTTCCTGAGGCCAAACATAGATGGGAATTTTTAAAATAGTTTTCTTTGCTCTGTACATAGTGGAAATTCCCAGTGGATTTGGCCTTGCTGCCAAAGTTATTGTCTTTTGAGTACATAAGGCTGTGAGGTTGTGTTTCTACAATAGATATTTAGAAGGCTTTTTTTTCTTGCAAATTTTAATCCACTTTTGCTCTCAGTTGAGAGAATGCCTGGATCCTATTTTTGCTGCCCAAATATGTTCTCAGTTTCCTAGGTTTATAATATGGATAATATTTTAAGGTAGTTTTCTAGACACTTGTTCAGTTTTATGTCAAAGAATTAAGCAGATGGAGCATCCCAGTATCCATTCCTCAGGGGCTTCATCCCAGAAGATCAGGGATCATGTGATGAGTGGCCTTTGGCTGTAATCGGGTCACCACTTATGAGACAATTCACCATAGTCTGAGCCCTTTCTTTTCTTTCCATATTGTCCATAAGAGCCATGTCAAATGGTCTCATCTGTCCACTAAATTTCTCTGCTCTACAGTGTGGCATTCCTATCAAAGGCAGATTTTTTTTTGTAATAACTTGTACCACTCCCTCTGTGCCTGTTCCATGGTGGGTAAGTCTGAAAATGGAAAGCAGTTGTGTGTATCTGTGGCTAATGGACTTTAGGGGAAAGTGTATAAAATTTAGACCCAAGAGTAAGGGGAAGCCACATGGAGGGTCAGGCCAGGAAATAAAGATTTTATCCTTTTACCCTGCATTTTAAAGGCTAGAGATATGTCTTCACTATAATAAGGAAAACCTTTTAAAACCATCTTTGGAATTTTCTTAAATGTTAAAATAGTTTTCAGTTTTAATCTGTGAACATTCTTCCAGCCCAAAAGTTAGAGTTATGCTTGTATCCATTTAAAATTTACTTAAAGGACAATATGTCTTGTTTCCCAGATAACAGGCTTTATCAGGCACTATAATCTGTCCCAGAAAATCACCCATCACTATTGTGTCCTGATAACCTCTGTGTCATTGGCCATACTACCACAAAGGCCACATGATGCTGGAGACCTGGCAGTCATATACTATCCAAGAAGTTACCTCCCCATGCCCCCACTGGCAGAAAATAGGCACAAAGAAAGCAGCATCTCTCTCTCTCCCTCTCCCCCCCTCCACCGTTTGTGTGTGTGAGTGTGTGAGTGTGTGTGTGTGTGTGTGTGTGTGTGTGTGTGTCCTCAAGAGTCCATATGTTGAAAGCTTGGACCTAAGTGATGTAATATCAGGTTGTTGATGGTATCTTTAAGTAAATAAGGAACTGTAGTGTCTATAGACAATGGATTATTACTCAACTATAAATAAAATAGAAATCATAAGATTTGCAACTAAATGAATAGAACTTAAAAATATTATACTGAATGAGGTCACCCAGCCCAAGAGAGACAAATATTACTGTTCTCTCTCAAATGTGGTTCTCCTTTGAATCTTTTGGTTTCTGTGTATATAATTTGGAGTACACATAGAAGCCAGAAAGTGAAAAATAGGAAGCTGGGGGAGTAAAACAGAGGATTGGAAGAGAAATGCACTAAGGGAAGAGGATAGCAGAAAATAGGTAAAATGCAAATAGGATGGGTGAACAGTGGGAACAGAAAGGTTTATGTAGGGAGTGAGTAGGGAGTGAGGTGTGGGGAAATGAGAGGCTAGAGCAATGAGTAACCAACACAGAGTGCATAGAAGAAGCTATATGAAAACATGTGATTGTGGAAACCAACCAAAAATAGAAGAAGGGACAGCAGAACACACGATTAGTGGTTTCAACAGGGTTAGAGGGAGAAGGATATGGTATAGCAAAGAATAGGGGACAAGGTGACCCAAACTAAGCATATATAAAGAAGCTTGATGAAAGACCACTAGAGTTTTAGGTAACAGTAATAGTTTGTAAGCTATTTTAAAATACTTTTGTAAGGTACTTTGAACAGAGGTTCTATGCACAGTGTCTATGGACAGTGATTTCCCCAAAAGACACAGGTTGATTATTAAATAAAGACCTCAATATCGGGCAAGATTGCTGATACAGAAGATGGTTGCAGCCCATCGGACTGAGCATGGAGACCCCAATGAAGGGGATAGGGGAAGGACTGCAGGAGCTGAAGGGTTTGCAACCCCATAGAAGAAAAACAATATCAACTAACCAGACCACCCAGAGCTCCCAGGGACTAAACCACCAACCAAAGAGTACACATGGAGGGATCCATGGCTCCAACTACATATGTAGTAGAGGATGGCTTTATCTGACATCAATGGGAGGAGAGGCCCTTGATTCTGTGAAGACTCAATGCCCCAGTATTTGGGAACCTTAGGGTAGAGTGGGTGTGTGGGTGAGCAACCTCACAGAAGCAGAAGGAGGGGAGATAGAATAGGAGGTTTGTGGAGAGGAAAGTGGGAAAGGGGATAACATTTGAAATGTAAATAAATAAAATAACCAATAAAAAATTGCAAAAAAAACAGATAATCTATAAAAGCATGGGAGCTATAGTCTAGTTATTAAACCATTATTCACATTTCCCACTTCCTGATTTTTTAAATTTATGATATGATTGCTTTTAATATTGCTTAATATATACATTATATTCTAAAACTTTATTTACTTTCAGTTTTTTCTAATTAAGTTAGCATACATCATAATGTGTTCAATTATGGCATTTAATGCACATATGACTGTAGTTGTCTTTTTGCAACATTTTTCTTCTTTCTTCCACCCTTCTCTACCATTTTTCCACCCTTTCAACCGCCTAACACTAGTTAGGAGAGAAACAGGTATACAAGGAGAAGGATCACCACTATGGTTAGAGGACTCCTGGCTGATTAGGGGCATCTAGTGCCTCAAAGCAAGTTTAATCTTCACCTTCAGGATATCTATTTTTTTCTTCATTTCTTTGAGCTTGACTACCTAATATACTGCAACAAACAGCGACCAACCAACAACCCACCAACATTCGTACAACAACAACAAAACCTACCCTGTTTCTTAGCAGGAGTTTAAATACCCTCTGAAAAGTCCTCAGAATTCTAAATGCCACACAATTGTAGAAAGTATCTGTAGTTGGTAAAATCAGGCCCCTGCTAGAGCACAAGTTATAGCCAGCTGTTGCGGACAGTCTGAAGCAGCCCCACTTCCCATACCTAGGGTTAAACAAAAACATATTCTTATAATATTTTTTGTTTTGTTTTGCTTTTTTAAGAAACCTTCATTCTCAGTACATATGTCATTATACTTTGTTATACCTCCTTCTTTCCCACTGACCTACCTCATCCCCTGCCTTTCCATCCCTGTGGGCATCCTCTTAATGCTAGTAGTTCCTAGTTCTGCTTTCATAGCACATGTACAACACTAACCTTTGCCCTTCTTTCAAGAACTCCATCCTTCTCATGATCCATTTTCTAAATTCATACATGCATATGTATCTATATACATGTAGATATATATATAAATATGTACCTATACATATATATACATATGTACCTATATATAAATTTAAATGTCATTTGTGCATTGGAGTGATAATCTACATTATCTGTCTTCCTGTTTGTTTTGCATAATATAATTCTCAGTTGCCTCTATTTTCCTGGAAATGTCATGATTTTATTTTATTTGTGGTCATGGCTCCTCTTTACTTTCCTGCTTTCTGCTCCATTCGAGCATTGTGAAACTACCTGCCTGATCCTACCATCTCTGCACCTTCCAAAATTCTCAGTCCTAGCCTGGGTTTCACACCCAGTCCTCCAGCCCAGTATGGGAACCTTCACCTGTTCTGTAACCAACCTAGGCAGGGTAAGTAACAGCACAGCCACCCTCTACAGTCACCATGACTTTATATTACTCACACCATATACAACTTCCAGGCCAGGTTGATCCACACTTGTCATATCCTGGTGAGTATGTCTGACTACATCCTGCCTGAGCCCTCCTCAACCTTCAGACATGGCCAATATAGGAAAAGCATGGTTCTAACCCTGGCTGGTAAGCCCAGCCTGCACCTTTCCAACCTCATCTAACATCTAATGCACTAGCCAAGCTGGATGTAGCTAAAACAGACACACAGCCAGTGGAAGAAGTCCATATGCCTAAACTCAACACAAAATTATGAACAATATGAAAGATCAAGACACAAGTCCTCCAGCCCCACAGAAATGTTTTTCTATGAAAATTATCTAGATGAATCTCAAGAAACAGAACTTAAACTTCATCAAAGAACTTAAAGAAGACTTAAACAAACAGGTCAATGAACTTAAAGTGAATAAACTCAAAGACAATGAATACCTGAGTGATGTCCTAGAAACCCAAACATAAGAGGGATGAAAATGAGGGAGATAAACTAGTATTTGAAATCCAAATGCAATACGGTGTAGAAATGCTAAAGAGAAAGCAAGCTGAATGATTATGGAGATGAAAAACTCATTAGTCTAATTAGGAAACTCAGGGGATAGCCTCACATATAGAATAGATCAACAAGAAGATAGAATATCAAGACTCTAAGATAAAGGAGAGAAATTAGAGCACACATGCAAGGAATATGAAACTGAAAAAGAGAGAGAGAGAGAAAGAAAGAAAGAAAGAAAGAAAGAAAGAAAGAAAGAAAGAAAGAAAGAAAGAGGGAGGGAGGGAGGGAGGGAGGGAGGGAGGAAGGAAGGAAGGAAGGAAGGAAGGAAGGAAGGAAGGAAGGAAGAAAGGAAGAAAGAAAGAAAGAAAGAAAGAAAGAAAGAAAGAAAGAGAGAGAAAGGGAGAGAGAAAGAGAAAGGGGAAATTAAAGAAAGGAACAGAAAAGAAAAGAAAAGAAAAGAAAAGAGAAGAGAAGAGAAGAGAAGAGAAGAGAAGAGAAGAGAAGAGAAGAGAAGAGAAGGGAAGGGAAGGGAAGGGAGAAGGGGAGGGGAGGGGAGGGGAAGAAAGAAAGAAAGAAAGAGGGAGGGAGGGAGGGAGGGAGGGAGGGAGGAAGGAAGGAAGGAAGGAAGGAAGGAAGGAAGGAAGGAAGGAAGAAAGGAAGAAAGAAAGAAAGAAAGAAAGAAAGAAAGAAAGAAAGAGAGAGAAAGGGAGAGAGAAAGAGAAAGGGGAAATTAAAGAAAGGAACAGAAAAGAAAAGAAAAGAAAAGAAAAGAGAAGAGAAGAGAAGAGAAGAGAAGAGAAGAGAAGAGAAGAGAAGAGAAGAGAAGGGAAGGGAAGGGAAGGGAGAAGGGGAGGGGAGGGGAGGGGAAGAGAGGGAAAGAGAGGGGAGGGGAGGAGAGGGGAGGAGAATAGGAGGGGAGGGGAGGGGAAGAGAGGGGAAGAGAGGGGAGGAGAGGAGAGGGGAGGAGAATAGGAGGGGAGGAGAATAGGAGGGGAGGGGAGGGGAGGGGAATAGGAAGGGAGGGGAAAAGGAGAGGAGAGGGGAGGGGAGGGGAATATGAGGGGAGGGGAGGGGAAGAGGAGAGGAGAGGAGGGGGGAGGGGATGGGAGGGCAGGGGAGAGCAGGGGAGGGGAGGGGAGGGGAAGATGAGAGGAGAGGAGGGGAGGGGAGGGGCGGGGCGGGGCGGGGTGGGGCAGGGCAAGGCGAGGCGAGGTGAGGCAAGGGAAGACAAGACGAGAAGAGAAGAGAAAGTGGGGCACATAGGAACTTCGGCACACCAAGAAAAGACCAAATCTAATTACTACCCCTAGGTTTCTGTGGAGCAGATGCCAAGCAACTGGAGGAAAAGCAGAGTCACTGCTGAGAGGTAAGATACCTGAAATACAGTCAAACTCTCAGACTTCACAGGCCACAAGTCCAGTTGCAGGTCTGGTATAACATTGATTCATGAGGAGAATGGGATAGCAGTGGAGAAGTATCTTATGTTGCTATGTACAACTAATACCATAGTACCTGGGCACCACCTTGAGGGGGAATATTTCCTTAGTAACTGAGTATCTCATCACAAAATGTATGTCTGACCTGCCTTCTATTATTGTGTTGCCAGTCCTTGTCTCTACAGTTTTTTCAGATATCTTATAAAAAAACATTTTGTAGTTTTGAGATTATACTTTTTTCATTCATTCTACATGTTCCTTTCTCCAAAACCCTCTATACAACCCTCTCTAATATTTCAAATTCATGGCTCCTTTTATTATTGTTAATATATAAATATATATATGTATATCTATATACATATATATATATGCATTCACATATATATTCCTAAATACATAAGTAAATACCTGTTCAGTCTGTATGTCACACACACACACTATATATATATTATTTGTATATTTCTAAAGCTCTCCCCTTCTTTTTATATTTGGAATAGTTTGGGTTCTGGAACCCAAGTAGAGGCAGAATGGGAAATTTTCCTTCATATGTGTTCAGCAACATGCATGCACTCATATACATATATCATATACATGGGAAAATAATACTTAACACAACAAATATTTAAAATAATTAAAATAAAGAAACCTACATGTGATTCCAACACTCAAGACCCATTGCTCTGTTTCATCTGCTTGTTTGTCCTGTTGTTTATCGAATCTTACCTGACTATCTTCCTACTGGTGTCTTGTAAAGCAAATTCACCTATGTGAAAATCCAGGACCCTCTAAATCTCTACAGGGAAAAAGATAACATTAGAAAGTTAAGAAGTTGGCAGCGTTCCTGATTCATGACCCTGTGAACTTCTTCATAATATCTATAGGCGAAAATCTAGAGGGAAAGAATCATGACAGACAATACCTGGTCCTGGGTGCTTAGAATATTAACAAGAGATTCTCTCTAGTGACTGTCAGGCCACAAAGCAGGACCCAAATATGAACAGTGCTGCTGATAATATTTTAAGATGATGGTCTGAACCTGAACCAGACCAAATTCTTACCGGGTAAACAGGATTCTTATCTAGTAAATAGGAACATATACTGCACATTTCCTGAAAATTCAGGAAGATTGCTTTCTGTTTGTTGGAAAAGCCATTGCTTCCTTTACCACCTCCAGCAGTCAACTCCCTTCAGTGGAGTATGTCTGGTTCCTGATTAACCAAAAAGCCTGCGTCATTTCAAATCACTAACACCAACTCTTAGGTGTTCTAATCCAGAAACCTGCTACCTAACCCCAGTAAAATGACAGGTCTTTGCCCATTGAGTTCTCTATTCTCTGAGACACCAGGGCAGTCTATCCCCCAATAAACTACATTTCTGCCAATGAAGTGGCCTCATTTGGTGGTTTCACTGTGCATTTCTTACAATGCTGAAGTCTTATTGTCCTTGTTTTAAATTTTCAGAGAACAATATAAAACACTAGTTTCCCAGTGCATAGCAGGAAGAATTTCTCAACAAAAAGGCATCTGGTACAATACAAGAGCAGTCACTCTGAGACCCCTTGCAGGGCTTGTTGGAAATGCAGAATCTCGGGTGCTGCCCCAGGCCTCTGAAACCCAATCAACCTCTCTAACAGATAGTGTATAAGTATACACAAGTTAGACAAAATTCACTTTAGAAATGCAGGCACATTCTCATTTCTAACAGCCTCCCCAATGGCACTGCTGCTGCTGACACAAGGGCAGCTTTGTATAGCTAGAATTTACATCAAAGGCCATGAAACTGATTTGCATGCCTGTTTCCGATTACTTCCCATCAGTAACTCATATGTCAGTGCCAGGTCAGCTCACTGTGGTCTCAAAGAATACTCATAAATCAGACATGATATGGAAGGGTCTGGGGCATCGTACTTGGCAAATAACAGACATTTGAATTCCCAAGTGAAGAGGTTGGGACAGTTGGAACATCAAACCATCCTTGATCACACATTTCTATAGAGTCTGTTCCTGCCCATGTGACTCATGTTCCTACATTCTACTGTAGCTTTCATAGCCTTCCACTTCCTGTGCTTTATGAACGGTCTGAGTTGTCACTGGGTTCACTGCCATCCTGAGCACGCATCACTGTGGAAGAAATTGATGGGAAACAGACTTTGCTGTTGAAATGATCAAACAGTTCTCATAGCCAACCTCTACCAAAGAAAGGGCTTTGCCTGGTTGGTCCTTAATTTGTCCTGTGGTCACATACCTAAATGTCAACTTGGGATGCAAGCTAGACAAAGCAGTATAACCTGGGATGTGTTACTCTGCAGGGTGAGAGTCTCTCATGGATCCTTCAAGAAGGGGATCTGATGATAATATTTGCTCAACTTATGAGAAGAGAAGATAGCTTTGTGTATCATTAGTTGGTCATTCCTGGTCATTATAGTTTTAAATATTTAATTTCTTATTTTGTATTCTTTAAAAATTCTATTATTATACATTTTGTACTCCTTGTTGCTTGTTTTCCATATACTGTCTTGATCATTTCTGTAAGCCCCTTTTTAACATTCACTGTCTTCTGTATTATTATTTTGGTCTCTTGACCTTTAACACGTGTTATTTACTCTTCCTTCCTTAGATTGTTTGTCTTTCTCAGAATAAAATCAGTTGTCATTTCACTAATTATTTTAATTTTTGTAGATTTTAATTCAATTTTATTGATTTTTCTGTATGAGACAGGGCCATCGGGGTGATGTACACGTATCACAGGCATGGGTGGAGGTCAGCAGTGAGCTTGCAGAAGTCAGTTCTCTCCATTCACCATGTGTGTTGTAGGGTTTCACTCAGGTTGCCAGGTATGGTGGTCTTCTTTTAATATTTTAATGTTACTGTTTTTCTTGTTTTGTTTTTTTTAATTTTTACTTTAAAATTTTAATTTATAACCAAATGCTTGTTTAACTGTATTTAGCATTTTGGTAGAAGGCTGTGTTCAGTTTTCTTTAGTTTCATGTTTTGAGATGTCTTTGTTCAATTAACAATATTGGATCGGAGAAACTATGAAGTGTCTATGGGGGTGACCCTAGCAGAGATTTCTACCAAAGGGGCACATAGAGACTGAAGTGGCTATTTCCTGTAGACAGACAGGACTTCCAGGTGAGAGAAGGGGACATCAACCCACTTACAAAATCTTCAAACAAAATTTGTTTGCCTACAAGATGAGCAGGAGTAAAGATGGAGCAGAGACTGAGAGAACAGCCAACCAATGACTGGCGCAACTTGAGACCCACCCCATGTGAAAGAGCCATCTCCTAATAGTATTAATGGTATTCTGCAATGCTCACAAACAGGATCCTACCATAACTGTCTCCTGAGAAGGTTCATACAGCAGTGGATAGAAACAGAAGCAGAGACACACAGCCAAACATCAGACAGAATCTTGTAGAAGAGTGGAGGATAGAATTGAGCTAGCCAGAGAGGTCAAGTCACCAAAAGAAGACCTAAAGAGTCAAAAACCTGGACTGGCTGAGGGGGGCTGACAGAGACTGAACTAGCAACCAAAGAATATGCAGGAACTGGACCTATGCCCCCTACATATTTGTAGCAGATATGCAGCTTGGTCTTCATGTGGGTCCCCTAACAATTGGAGCAGGGGTGCTATCTCTGACTCTGTTGCCTATCATTGGATCACCTTCTTTCTCCTGGATTGCCTGGTTGGGCCTCAGCAGGAGAAGATTGTCTAGTCTTGCTGGGACAAGATGTCTGAGGGCAGGATGGTAGCCAAGAGGGTTTCCCTTTTCTGAGGAGAAGGAGAGAGGGTAATGAGAGGAAGAATTTGTAAGGATGGAACTGGGAGGAGAGGAGGGATCATAGGTGGCTATGATCAGAATGTAAAGTAAATATATGCATGGTACGCATGTATGTATGTATGTACTATATTGATTCTCACTTTCTGTGGTCATGTTCTTCCTATGAATTCTGTCTTCTTTTTGCCTTCATTAAAAATCTCTGCACTAATTTTTTAAGTCAGTATTTGGCACACTTCTTTATAGTAAAGCTATCTAGTTTCTTAGTCTAAATATTTGTTTCTGTTTTAGTAAAGAGTAGAATTTCTTTGAAGACAGGCTCACTAGTGGGTAAGATCAAAGGTCTTCACATTCTCCAGTCTTCTTTCTATAGGACTGTTTCACTCTTCCGCCTGGTTCCTTCCCCATTTGTCACCCAGAGCTGTCTATCTCTTATCAGTCACCTTTCCCTTCTCCCCCTCTCTGGTTCTGTATGGTTTAGTAACCAGTGCTCTAACTTAGAAAGTTCCTCACATAATTCAACTTTTTTTTCTTACTTTATGGTGAAACTGTCTTTCTAGAAAACTTATTGAAACAACATCTACAGAAGATAAAAATAGAACTTCTACATCATATAGCCTAGTTATACCTATTCTTGGCATACAATGAAACAACTAAAATCACTCATAATGATATCTGCAATGGCAGGATCATTGTGGTGTTCCTAACAATACCCAAAGATATGGAATCAACTTCATATCTACTGAAAAATACACGATTAAAGAAACTGTGCTATATAATAACTAAACATATAATATATACATTTTATATGCAGTAGAATATTATTCAGCCCTAAAATAAAATATTATTTCTCACAACATAGATATGACTGGAGGACATTATGCCATGGGAAACAAGTCAGCACAGAAACAAAAATATTCCTTGAATATTGCTTGTATGAGGACTTTATAAAATTTTTAGATATATAGAGGTAGAAGAAGAAATTATTATAGTGGTAATTATGGGAAGCTAGTCAATAACTAGAGATGAAAGAATACAAAGTGGAACCATAAAGGAGAAAAATTTCTAGTGATCTAAAGTACAGTAAGAAATTTGTAAATGATAATATCCAATTAAGTTTGGAAATTGAGTTAAATAAATGGATTTTACCTGTTCTGGCCCACAAAAGAGGATAATTTAGATGTGTTGAATACTTTGTTTTATTTCACTCTAGTAACCTTTTAACAATCTACATGCCTCCCATAACATCAAGGTATATATTTTAGGTATGCACAATATATTTCAGGTTTTTAAAAGTGTTACAGGAAGCAAGCATGGCACAATTGAAATCAATGCATTGATGTGTACTAGCCCATCAAATGTTGACATTTAAATGAGAAAATTCTGATTTAATGACGTACGACTGCTATCTTAAAATGTATAAAAACCCGAGCAAATAAAAGTCAAATAAACAAAAGAAAGAAGGGAAAAAAATGTATTAGGATGTGAAAATTGAAGTAATTTAAGAACAACAAACAAAAACATCTTAAAACTTCCTAGTGATGTCAGTAGAACTGACATCCACGAGTGAGGTGCCTTTGTAGAGAGGAACCAGGGGACATCACCAATTACCATTTTCAGAAAGCAGAGGAAAGACATCCTTCAGCTTGTACCTGGAATAAATGAGTAGCAAATAAATATTGACAGATCAAAGCCTATGAGTCCAGTGACTTAGACAAAAGATAGACTGTTTTAGGGAAGCTTACGATACAGCTCTGGCTGGCCTTGAATTCACAGAGATCCACCTGCCTCTGCCTTCCAAATGCTAGGATTGAAGGCATTTATCCCCATGCCAGGCCAAGAAACATTTCTAGAGTGATGTAAATCACCAAAACTCATGGAGGAAAAAGAACAACAACTCAGTTGACTCTGTATTAAGAAGTTGAACTTATAAAGAATTAAAATTTAGAAACTTTCATACAAAGAAAATGGCACACACGGATGACTTCGCTAACTTTATCAGACCTTCAGTAAACGACCAGTTCTGCACAGGCTTTTACTGAAACTTAAAGGAAAGGGACGACTTCTCAGCATATGCAACATCATCACCCTTCTGTATGGTCATCAGAATTACAGACAGTATAATGAAAATACAAGTTTTAACCCAATACACTCAGTTATGTTATTTACCAAACCTTAAGCAAAGCATACACAATGATGCAGAAACAGAAAATACTTTAGTAGTCATGTGACATTTGTCCTCACAATGAAAGACCTGCCTAGGTTTCATGGGGGTCAATGTCATTCAGTAGCATAATAAAATTTTAAAAATCATCCTAGTAATTGCAGAAAAGATGTTAGAAAATAATTAACATCTGTCCCTAAAAAGTAAGAGGGAAGACAAAACAGCACCAAGATATTTACAGCTAGACCAGAAAAAAAAGTAATCCCATCAAAAGAACAAGATCCTTTTCTCAACCCCCTACTCATGACTTCTTAATACAGTGCTGGGATATTTTTACCAATGAAACAAAGCACTAAAAATGAGTAAAAGCATGTGAATCAGTAAAGGAACAAAATTGCCTCTGTTTGTAAATCACTTCTATTAATCAGTGTTAGGAGTCTGTAGATAGAGCAATATCTTAGGAAAAATAAACATGTTGAATAGAAAATGCAAGATAAAATTGTCTTTATTTATGAGTAATAGTGTTTGTCATCTATAACAAAGTGCCTAAAACTAATGAGTCAAACAACATTACAAGAAAAAAATTATTTTCTAAAATTCCCTGGTATTTTATGCCTCAGCAACAAAAAAGTAGGAATTAAAATATAAATTATTTTAGAAATCATAAATTTGAAGTTATCAGGAACAAATTTTTAAAATATCATTAAAGCATATGCATGGAAAATTATGATATATGGCCAAGTGAAAATAAAAATCTAAATAGTAGTGTGTTATATAGTACATCTTAAGTGGAATATTCAATAATTCCTAAGATGCCAATTTGCCCTAAATTAGTCCATCAATTCCATGTGCTTCCCTCAAAATCATAGCAAACTGTTAAGAAATTTAAATTGATAAATTGCTTTGAAAATCCATGTGAAAATTCAGTAGACATAAACTATCCAAAAAGCTATTAACAAAAAACAAACAAACAAACAAAAAAACAAAACAAAACAAAACAAAAAAACCCAAACAAACAAACAAACAAAAAACAGAGAGAACTACTTTGGGCAAAGACAGCCACCATACAAGTATGTTTAGAAATATAACCAACCTGGGTGTGGTTGTACACGCCCATAACCCTGACACTCCAAAAATTGAAACAAGGGGATTGCTGTGGATTTGGGACTAGCCTGGGCTATACATCAAGAACGTGGCTCAACAAAACCCAAAACAAACAAAAACAAGATAGTAGAAACATATACGCATACATGTTTTGACAAAGATGACAAGGAACAAATGGAGTGTCTAGATGACCGTGTGCACAGGGAACAATGGCAGGTCTGGATGACCCTGTGTACAAGGAACAACAGAGTGCCCAGATGACTGTGTGTGCACAAGATAGACAGAAGGTGAGAGGGTAAACCCATTGCTCTCACTGTGCATGAAAACTAACTTGCAAATTTTCACAAATCTGTATCCAAAACTACAAAACTTCTAAATGAGACTAAAAACTTCTAGAAATGCTTTCATTTGTATTGGCCACTTCCCGCTGATCATTGAAGCCTGTCCTTAAGAATTGTTTCTATACCCAGTGAGACTCCATTGGAGAACACTATTTTCTTTTCTTTGTGAGCCTCTGGTGAGGAGATGGGATCTAGGGATAGCTGGAGGAAGAAAACACATAATCAGAATATGTTGTATTGGGGGAAAAAACTATTTTCAATTTTAAAAAAAGAAAATTCTAAGTGAAAATATAAAGGAAAAAGTTGTGAACTTACTTTAGATAAAATTCAAAATTAAAAGATAAATTAGGCTTCATCAAAATGAAAAGTTCCTTCTTATTAAAAAAAAAAAAAACTCTTAAAATAATAGAAAGGCAAACCACAGAGAGGGAGACTTATTTTAACACTGTTTCTGACAAAGAACTTGTAACCAAAGCATATCAAAATCAGAGAAAAGCAAGTTAAAACATTTTCGAAATGCAACAAGTATATGAATAGCTAGCTCACCAGTACACAAAGCACAACGACAAGTCCACATATGTCAATCATTAGTCATTAGCGCAACATGGGTACTCAATCCAAGCCCAGTAAGATCCCACTATACACCCTTTGGAGAGATTGTAAAGCTAAATGACTATCACAACTAATTTCAAGAACCAGCCGATGACCAGCAGCGTACTCACCCACTGCTGGTGGCCAAATAAAATGGTCAAGCATGACCGTTTGACAGTTATATAACAGATTAAACACATAGCATTATTCTACTTCAAGATACTTACTCAAAATTATTTTGAAAGTCCCTGCCTCAAAACAATAAGGTAGAAAGCAATTGAAGAAAAGAAATGGCATTGACCTCTGACACCAGGTGCTAAATGTACAAGCAAGCACATGTAAACCCTTCCACACCCACCGCGGCTACACATAAAAATAAGTTAAGTTTTAAACTTAAAATATATATTAAAATATAACAAATAAAATGAAAAACCTTTGAAAATGTGATGTCACTAAAATGATATGGTAAGTATAATAAAAGTTACTTTCAGAGAAATATAATTAATGTGCTAGGCTAAGTGAATATCCACTTACAATGGATATATATATATATAGATATATAGATATAGATATATAGATAATAGATATCATCAGTTTCATGGGAACATAATTAATATACTGGGCTAAATAAATATCTATATGTACTGTCTGAGCACAACTACCTAAACATAAATTAGGACTACAGCTATAATAATAAATGTCTAGAATTTGGAGTGGTTCAACCAAGCAGTCCTTTAATTCCTAGTACTTTGCCTATTACCCCAGCTCTGGAAAGAGATTTTGGATTTATGGGCAAAGAGGGTACATAATATTCCCATAGTCCTGATGCCACAGACATCAGAGGATCTCAGACAAGGTCCTATATTCTTGCATTCCTGAAAAGGGAAATAAGAAGGGGCATACAGTTGCAGCATGTGCAAAGACCATAGCAATGGCTTGGCTGGCAATGGCGTTTGCCAGCAAGCCTGAAGACCTCTCTAAGATTCCTGGGCTCTATATGGCAGAAGATGAGAACTATGCCAGGCAAGTGGTCTTCTGACATGCATAAACATGCCATGGTATACACACACATGAACTCACCCACAGGCATACACATGACCACATACAAAAGTAAATAATGCATCTGTATTTTTAAAGGGTTGGAGCACAGAGATCATTTACCAGCTCCAAAGCCCTACTGTACAAATACTTGGAAGTTCCTGTCACAGAACACAGGTCTTTGGGGTTATTTGCAATGGGCATACTCTCTTTCTTTCAGATGCTCAATCGGTTATAAAATAATTCTATATACAAATTCATGCAACACATAGCTCATTAACGTCTTAAACCCCCACCTATTGGTGTTTCCCAGTATTATCATGACTCATAGTTCAACTTTAGACACTCTAGAGTGTCTTTAGGCAGACAACTAGATTTAGCAGACTCAGGAGAGGGTTTCTGCCTTCTTCCTTGCTAAATTATTTTCATAGGCCAAATATATAGTCTTTGTGTAAGGCCATCTGGACCTGACTCAGCCTCTTCTCCTGCCCCAATGCTATGAACAGTCCTAACTTTATTATTTGTACAGAAACAGACATTGCTTATTATGGTGGGCTCTCCCTGTCCTGTTGAGACCTACCTAGCCTTCCAGCCCCGCCAGAACAAAGAAGCCAATTCTTGTTTCTTTGACTTATTGGTTATTGACTAAGTGGTTTATTCACTTGAATTTACCTTACTAGTCTAAGGAAGCATGCTATGAGAACTGTTTCTGTCTTTACAGAAAATAATTACAAATATGACACTCATTTTTCATGGGTTTATACAGTTCTTGAACCCAGTTATTCAAGACTTGTACTTACACGAGCTTTTCCTTACTGTGGATGGGAAGAAAATTTCATTAATCATTAGGAACTTTATCTTCCTCCAGTTCCCCAAGGACTAAAATCAACAATCACAAAAGTCCTGAAACTATTAGATAGACTATCCTATAGATGGGCATAAAGTCATCTGTGTTTGGGTACATATTCAGAGAAGATGCAATGTCTGCTCATGAAGAATAATAGCAAGGTATAGCATCTTCAACTTCCTTCTCGATTTTAAGAGATAAAAAGGAAGTCTTTTTCAGAGTTCCAGTCTGTGTGAGGCAAAAGACCATTAGCTACTCATTTGATTGATAAGATTCTAGAAATTAACACAGAATGAATGTCAAATACAGTCAGAGAAAACAAGCGAGGGTGTTAGCAAGTTGTCTATAGCATCAAGTGCCCACCGGCATGGTGGAAGTACCTCTCCATTGGAGGATGGCAGAGCTGACTTACAGAGGAGGAGCTGGCTCTGCCATTCAAAGGACATTTGTAAGAGAGAAGCACTTGGCAGATATCTGTGTTTTTCAGAAACACTGCTTGTTTTAGTAAATGATTCTTTTATGAAAGGCAATTATAACTAAAAGAGGTATTTGGGACTTAGCATTACGGAAGTGAAGTGTGTAATCTTCTTTCTTAAGAAAATTAAGAACTAGAATAATGAAAGTGTCTCTCTTTGGTCAGAAATACATGGGTGAAAATAGAGAAATTTCTTTCAAAACAGAATCGGCTTCTGGAATCTAAAGTGCTATGCTTGCCCAGGTCCTCTGTTGTAAGCTACTTTTCTTGAAAAACCAAACCAAGCCAAAAAAAAACCAAAAACCAAAAACCAAAAACCAAAACAAAACAAAAAACCCAAGAAAAACTAAGAATTCAGAATATTCATGATTTAGGATGATAAATAGAAACCTGCCCCTGAACTAATCAGGTTGAGTCCAGTAAGAAAAACTAAAATAAGATCCTGTGCCATTCAAAGTGACACATCCCCCCAGTTCTGTTTTGCTGTCATTCCATATAAAGAGATAATAATTTTCTTGTCAATTTTACTAATTGAGGCTGCTATATCTATTATAAATCTTTAATCTTCCAGTCTTGAAAGAATCACCAGGAATCACAGAACCATTTTCACAGGGAACCCAGAGTGCAAATGCAGAAAGAACCTGCTGTTTCCTCTATTTTCCTCTATTTTGCAGAGCCATTACCAGCACATTTTTTCTGTCTCTCTTTTCTCCCAATGTGTAGGAGGAGGTAGAGGAGATTTCTCCTGTTAAGGACAGCTCTCAGGTATAAGAATTTATACTAACAGCAACGTGCTCCTTATTTATCGAGAAAGGCTAGGGCAAACACTATTTCATGAACTTGACTCATTATTACAGAAAATATGAATCTGATCTGATCACATCAACCCTTAAGTGCATGCCTTATTAGTGTTTTACATGAAGAAATGGACCAGATATGGGAAGCTATACTCAAAGATGAAGGATGCTCACCAGCCTCTGCCATGAAGGATGTGATAAAGGCAGATTTTTCACAACACTGATAATGCCAGCAAAGACAACTGCTGTGACTTCAGGTGGCTTACTCAAACGGTGCATGTCAGTGATAGAGTCACTTATCTTAAATAGACTGAACCTAGCTTGTCAGGGCTGAAATAGCCTATAGTTTATGTAGAGAATGAAAGGCCCAGGAATTTCTAAGTGGGCCAAAGTTTGATATTCACCAGGAATCTTTCTTTTCTGAAAATGTCCTTGAGGAATGGTCTTTTCCTCTGGAGCCTTTGGTTTGGGGATACAATTAACAAATGTCCTTTCTAAAACTGTACGAGAAGTATGCAAAATATGCATACCTTAGCTGAGGAAAGACAAAGGAATTTTAAAGACTCCATTGCTACTCTCTTCCAGATTGAAATGTTGAATTGTATAGTGTGTGAGTATACACACACACACACACACACACACACACACACATTCAGTCAACAAATGTATCAAGTCTCTTGATTTTTTTTCCTTTACATTTCAATATTCTTGTGATACAATAATGGACAATGCAAGTAAAACTCTCACAATGACTTTTATGCTCTGGTAGATATAAGAGTGTGGAAGGAAGATAAACAACAAGCTATTAGATGAGTTAAGAGCATGGCAAATTGGATAGAGGCAATTTTTGTGGTTATAAAGGAAAGGTTGAGCAAGATATAAATTATCATGAATGCTTTCTGAGGAAGAGGGTGTTAGGTGTCAGATGTTCATTAAATAGACACATTATGCAGGACACATTAAGAATTTTCCCACTAGGAGTGGGCCCCTGCACTTTGACGGGTACCACAATGGAGCCAGAGCCCTCAAACCAGACCAAATGCTCATTTCAATGGTGAATATTGCAAGTGAAGATGTGTGGACAGAGGGATACACTGTGGGACACACTGTCACGTACTACAGCTTCCATGATGAGATGTTTGCTATGGTTTGTTTTGTTGTTATTGTTGTTGCTTGTTTGTTTGATTCTTTGTGTTTTATTTGGAGGAGATGGGAAGATGAGCAAGAGTGGGATGCATGATGCAAAGATGTAAAACTCATAACAAATCACTAAAGTGTTAAAGGAGGAGGAAGAGGACAAAGAAGAGCAGGAAATTCCAAAGCAGGCTTCCACATTGAGTCTGCTAGTAAGGTCACCTGGTGCTGAGCCTGAGAACCAGAGTTAATCCTCAAGACCCACAAGGTGAAAGGAAAGAACCCACTCCCCAAAGCTGAAGTTTTACCGCATATGATGGACTATGATGTGGAACTGTAACATAAAATAAATCCTCGTATGACTCCACAAAAAGAGTGTTCCCCTAAGAGCCTCAGACAAAACGGAACAAAACAGAAAAACAAAAGCAAAAACAAAAAAGAAAGAAACACAAAACAAACAAAGCAAAACAAATAAACAAAAAACAGTGCCAGCCATGGAAAACATTCTTTCAGATTGTAGAGAAGGGATACATACATCTACAAAAGCAAATACAGGCTGCTGACCTCTGTTGCCCTTGGTTGCCTCCCAGAATGTGAAGGTAAGACCTTTTTGCTAAACACAAACTTTGGACATAGTACTTGTGAAAACTGAGCAGAACTGACTTGAAGCTAGCTCACTGACGACTAATTCTGATAGTATTAGAAGGTACTCTGCAAACTCCCAAGGGAAAAGGGACTCAACATTCTCACCTACGTGTAAAACTCACAAAGCTCTGCCATGTTCAGTACAGCAAGACACCCCAAGTGTGCAATAATAGTGCTTTTTTTATCTTGTGGATAACCAAAAGCTGTCCAGTTGGACTTAAGGCCCATTCAGTAAGAGTGTATTCATGACTGACACTACAAATCTAGCCTAATATCCCTGTCTGAAAAAGTCCTAGTTCCTAGAGGAAAACTTACTATTGCTGTTTTCTTAAGTGAATATACCTTCTAGCTGTATTCTAAATATTTATCCTCATACTCACAGATGAGAACAACTTTTTGCCCCTCATCAAAGAAGCTTCTCATCTGGGCTCATAGTTGCATAGGTAGCAGAGGATGGCCTAGTAGGCCATCAATGGGAGGAGAGTTCTTTAGTCTTGCAAAGATTATATGCCCCAGTACAGGGGAATGCCAGGGCCAGGAAGCGGGAGTGGGTGGGTTGGGGAGCAGGGCGGGGAGAGGGTATAGGGAACTTTCGGGATAGAATTTGAAATGTAAATGAAGAAAATATCTAATAAAAAATCATCATTCAAAAAAAAAGGATTTAGGGAAAATAACAGAAGAGGGGTCTGAGACAGTGAAAGCCATGGGACCCACGATGCCGGCTGAAAGGTAGTTTCTTCTAGACATAACAGGAATGTTACACTCATGAAATCTCAACAACATGGCTGCCTACACAAAATCTTCATAAAGACAACAGCAGTCAACATACCAATATGGGTGAGAGAAATTCACAAGGCTCTACCCCTAGCTGAAGAACTATAGACAATCAATAACTATTAAGAAAGAATTAGGTTTCTCCTATTTCTATATTAGAATAGCAATGGAAAGGGCTTAAGGCCTAAGCCTGTGTGACATTCAAGAATAGCTTTACTCCTTCCCCTGAGATTTACAAATGAGACTATTTATAGTGAAGACGCCTTGCCTTTCCACATCCAGGTGGTTTAAGCTTTACTTTTTTTTTTTTTTTTTTTTTTTTTTTTTTTTTTTTTTTTTTTTTTTTTTTTTTTTTTGAGACAGGGTTTCTCTGTGTAGCCCTGGCTGTCCTGGAACTCACTCTGTAGATCAGGCTGGCCTCGAACTCAGAAATCCGCCTGCCTCTGCCTCCCAAGTGCTGGGATTAAAGGTGTGCGCCACCACGCCCAGCTCTAAGATTTACTTTAGCAACTATAACTCTCAGGTGCATCAGAGGAAGCACCCTGTGATCTCAAGATGAGTCTCTAATAGGCTATCCAGTCCCAAGTAGTCAGCTTTAGACATATGTGTATATGGGCAACACAATGTAGACTCGATAGGGTACGTGAGTGAGTGTGTGTGTGTGTGTGTGTGTGTGTGTGTGTGTGTGTGTGTGTGTGTAAAACAGTAATAAATAATAAATAAATGAGAAGAGGTCATGAAATTCAGAAGCAGGCATACAAGAGAAGTTGGAAGGTAATGAAAAAAGCTAAAATGTAATGTAAGAATAGTATTTATGTATGAGATTTTTCAAAAACAAAAATAAAAATAAATCTTTACAAAAGAATATAACCAGAGAATACAGACCAGAGGGAAGCAATAGAAGTAGGCTTTCAGACAACTTGAGCAGAGTAGAAAGATAACAGTCCAGATACACTTAGTGTTGATTGTGGAAAAGATGGGGGCACAGATGCACACTGCCACCTATACCTTCCCCCAAGATTTACCTCAGTGCTTTTAGTGACCCAGTTAAAACTAAGTGGCTTCAACACAGAACATCATTTCAGGGTGAGGCAGTATGAAGCAGAGCTGGAATTTATTAAAAAGAGATTTCAGAAAAGAGCTGGTCTCAGTCTCCAAGAGTCAACCAGCAAAGATGATAAATCAAGATACAATGGGACAAGGAAAAGGCCTCCTACTGAGTCTGGAGAACCCATAGGAATAAAAGAGTCCTAAGAGCAGGCAAGAGAGTCACCAAGCTAAAAGCCATAACATGGACAGATCCATACAGGCCCAGTGCTTGGTGCTTCAGTCTCTGTGAAGGGGAGTGTACCTGGGAGACATGGAAAATGGGGACCTGAGAGGTATGGAGAAAGGGAAAGCTGTGGTCAAATACACTATATGAGAAAAAAATCAATTTTCAATAAAAATCAAAATAATTTTTTCAAAAGAGATTTCAACATATATTTTAATTTGTATTTTTTCATCAATTTATTTCTTTATTTACTTTACAACCCAATATCAGCCCTCTCCTCCCAGCCTCTCTGAGTAGGGGAGGTCTATTCTGGGTATCAAACTCACCTTGGGACCTCATCTCTTCAGGACTAAGAACATCTTCTCCCACTGAGACCAGACAAAGTAGCCCAATTAGGAGTAAATGGATCCACAGGCCTGCAATACAGTCATGGATACACCCCACTCCAGTTAGTGTGGGGCCCCATGAAGATCAATCTACACATCTACTATATATGTGGTGGGGGACTAGGTCCATATGTCCTTTGATTGGTGGTTTAATCTCTGAGAGCCCCCAAGGGTCCAGGTTAGTTGACTGTTGGTCTTCTTGTAGAGTCACTATCCCCTCCATATCACTTACTCTTTTTTTCAACTCTTCCAAAAGTCTTTCTGAGCTCAGTTTAAAGTTTGTCTGTGGGTATCTGCATTTGTTTCAGTCAGCTGCTGGGTGGAGCCTCACAGAGGACAGTTATGCAAGACTCCCATCTGCAAGCATAACAGAGTATCAATAAATACTGTCAGGGGTTGGCTCTCTCCAATGGAGTGGGTCTCAAGTCGGCCCAGTCATTGCTTGACCATTCCTGAAATCTCTACTCCATCTTTGCATTACTTGTAGCCAGGACAAAATTGGGGTAGAAGGTTCTGTGGTTGGGTTGGCATCCTTATTCCTCCACTGGGAGTCCTGCCTGACTACAGGAGGTGGCTACTCCAGGCTCCATGTCCTCCACTGCTAAGAGTCTCCATTAGAGTTACCCTCATATTTTAAACTAAGGTTGAGAGGTAAAGGGAGGAGAGGAAGAGAGAGTAAGGCACACCCAAGGTCTTGGCATGTTGGCATAGGCTTCTCAAAAGTGGAAGAAGAGGGCAAGGTACTTAAGGAGCCACAGTATACTGTTTTTTTCCACATCAGACACTAGATTTTGGTGCTTTTGAAGTTACCAACTTCAAAGTGTTGCTAAAGAATTCAGAAGAGATAACAGGGTATTTCCTGGGGTCCACCTGACAGGATTACAATTGTTAAAGTACAGCTCAGGCAGCGGGGATGTGGGAAGGTTGGACATCCTCAGTGTAAGTCTCATTTGTGATCCTGAGACATTCTCGAATGTTCTGCAGGCTTAGGCCTTAAGCCTGATACACTGCTATTTTAACATAAGATGTTTATATATAAAAAGAACACCACTGCTATGCCATCAACCTCCATGGTAAATGTTAATTGTGATGGACTCTGATTCTCAGTTGGCAAGAGGCTTCAAACAGGCTCCAGTATGAGGGGGCCCATTTACCTTACCATTTCCCTGTAATTTTCTCTCTCTCTTTTTATCCAGCCTCAGTAGGAATCAGTGTCAAGGCCAGAGGGGACAAAGGAACAGAGTGAAGACTTTGAATCCAAGTGGTTTGAGACACTGGCTTTTTGCTGCGAATGAAATTGTTCTGTCGCAGAGTAATCTGACTTAAGTGTTTATAATCACTTCAACCATAGTGTTGAAAATTTTATAAAATGGTCAGAGCCAAGAGCAGTTAGAACATTGTGGGGATGATCCAGGTTGCATACAAGGATAGTTCACCAGTGCTAACAAGATGTGGTAGGAAGTATTAGATTTCAGCAGTGTTCTGAAGGAAGAATAATCAATATTTCCTGGCAGAATGGACGGTGAATGTGAGAGAAAGACAGAAAAGTGGATATTGAGGTTTCTTCCTTTGAGCAACTGGAAGAGCAGATTGCTATCTATTGGGAGGTAGAAAATTACAGAAGGAGCAGGTGGGAAGGATCCTTCTGCTTTGGACCCCATTGAGTGTGAGAAGTTCAAGTGCAGATGCTGAGCAGATTGCTGAATGCGTGAGACTGCAATTCCGGAAAGAGGCATGGGCAGAAATGAGCATGAGTGGGTTGTCAGGCTGAGAATGCCATCTAATGCAAGAGACTCAATTAAACAGTGAATGTGACAGTAGGGAATGAATCCTGCCCTGAGGCTGGGCCATTATAATATTAAGAGGTCAAGAGGGGAACAGAAATCAGGAAAAAAAAAAAACAAAAAAAAAAAACAAAAAAAAAAAAAACAACTGGGGTCTGTAAAGGGTAGGAAAAACAAAACCCAAAACTGAAATAGTAAGCCAGCAAGATCCAAGGGCACATCACTTTAATCCTAGCACAGTGAGACAGTGTCAGGGACAGGCAGATCTCTGAGTTCTATGAGCCAGTGCTGCATAGTGAGGCTATGTTTCAACAAAGAGAAGAGAAAAGAGGACAGAGGAGAGGAAAGGAGAGGGAGAGAGGAGAGAGGAGAGAGGAGAGAGGAGAGAGGAGAGAGGAGAGAGGAGAGAGGAGAGAGGAGAGAGGAGAGAGGAGAGAGGAGAGAGGAGAGAGGAGAGAGGAGAGAGGAGAGAGGAGAGAGGAGAGAGGAGAGAGGAGAGAGGAGAGAGGAGAGAGGAGAGAGGAGAGAGGAGAGAGGAGAGAGGAGAGAGGAGAGAGGAGAGAGGAGAGAGGAGAGAGGAGAGAGGAGAGAGGAGAGAGGAGAGAGGAGAGAGGAGAGAGGAGAGAGGAGAGGAGAGGAGAGAAGAGAAGAGAAGAGAAGAGAAGAGAAGAGAAGAGAAGAGAAGAGAAGAGAAGAGAAGAGAAGAGGAGAGGAGAAGAGAATCTAAGTCATCCTAATTTTTAAAGCCAAGTGAAATAAAGGTACGAAGGAAGGTGGGGATGACCAGGATAATGCCCAGCTCTTACTTCTTTGAGCAGGCTACTGATTGTACTCATTGGCTCTTACTTGTGGAAACAAGGTCTTGACTCAGTTGCCCTAACCAGGAGCAGGATCCTGTCTGTATGGATAAGTCACAAAGCTCAAGGTGCTTCTAGCTATAGTTGTACTTTTACTCCTTCAGACACTCCACGCACATCACCAAGTCACCCTCTGCTACACAGTGCGATGCTGGCAAGCTACTGAAAGAGGAAAATCCAAGGTGCTTAGCTTGGTGGACCTCCTCAGTTCCGTTCCAGATCTCTGCCCTTCCCTACTTGCTAGGTCTCTAAGTCTCAGCATTGCCCAGAAAATAAAAAAGGACAAAAGAGCAAGGGAGGAAGGGAGGGAGGGAGGGAGGGAGGGAGGGAGGGAGGGAGGGAGGGAGGGAGGGAGGGAGGGAGGGAGGGAGGGAGATTTGTATGCATTGTGGGATTGCATGCACAGGCACTGTCACATCTCTTATTCAGCTCACCAGCCTCAGTGCAGCAGACTCTCAAAGACTGTTTTGTCAAATTAAACTGAAAGACTGGTACTTTATCACATTTCTCTCTGCTGCTGTGGCAGAGGGAAAAGTTGTAGAGGAGAAATTATCACTCTGTATATGACCTAAACAGACAGCATGCGTGCAGTGCTCTGCTGCCCTACGCTCAGTGAGTAATGTTTCCAAACAAAGGGAACTCACACCTAAGAAGTACAAATGTCCCTGAAGTAGACCAGTATCCCAGTTCTGCAAAGCTCACGCAGCTGTACTGGATCCCTAACAACTGGTGGGTTAATTTCATTTGCAGATGTAGAGCAACAACCTCCAAGGTTTGATGGTCTCACACAATCAACAATACAGCTCAGCTGATTCATCACATATGAGCCATGACAAGGCCATATTCCTGAGAGTTTGGAAGTATCACTTTGTTCAAAAATATCATTTGCATCTTCATGGAGAGAAAACAGAGACATCAGGGACACTGTGTGAATGGCAGTTAACATGAAAGGTATCTGCTGTAATTTAAGAACCACATTCCCAGCTTCTAATCTAGGGACAGATTACAAAAGCCACGTATATGGAGCAGAAAGAGCTGCCTTTGTTCCATCCCTAAAGAAACTCAACGGAGAACACCAGGGTATGGAAATTGTTGGCTACAGGATGGATGGATTCTTATCAAGCAAAGAGTATATAATGCTTGGTTTCAACCAAAAGCAATGATGAAACAAGGCCAGAGTAAAGATAAATACCACTTGGTTTTCTCCCAGCTAATAGGATCATATAAAAATAAATGGGGAATAAAAACACTGTGATGTTGATGGATTATGATGAGAATTGAGCTGAAGAAAATAAGTGCTTGGAGTAGCCAGTTCTCTAAATAACACTGGAAACCCAGGAGTCAGATGTGCTCAAACTTATGTGCACCCAATCTGGAAAACGTGGTAAGATTACTAACTGCAATTTTATGTTGACAGGATGGGATCCCAAAGCAATTCTAGAGACAGCCATTCTTCTTGTAGAGATAACAGACATAACCCGGGTTTTTTCAAAAGGTCAATTCTGGGGTCACAGCCAAGATCAAGTTCATAATTGTTGTAATTTCGTCTTCTGCAGAGAACATTACATCAGATGAGGCATTACCCGGAGAGGAGTAATTTTCTCAGTAAATTATTGTCATTAATAAAGCTTTTAGGAAAGGTGACCAAGCCTTTGTTCTGTTCAAAGTTCTGATTTTGAACTAAATATCAATCTTACAGCACAAAATGTGAGAACATTTCAGCTTCTACCACTTATCAGCTGTGGTCCTATAAGCAACAACCAGAAGACCCATTGAATCAAAGACATCTCTATTATGCAAGAACATTTAGGGGAGTGTGTTATACTACTTGCTCTACATAACTTGATGTTGGTTTGAGTTATCGGGGTGATTAAAATCTTGAGCATGCTGGGGGCAGCAAAACGTGAATTCTAGTCCTTCAAATCCTCACAGCTAGTCTGGGAAGCTCTGCCCAGACATCGCCTAAACAGCAATGGGAGTTTTATCCCAACTATGAAAGGAACGGTTTCCTGGTCACGTGGCAGGTTTCAACCTTAGAAAAGAGAGAAGAAACCTTGTACTCAATTAGCTCAACCCTCTTATAATAATACAGATAATGAACTCAAAAGCCAGGCAGAGAGACTGTCCCAAGATTCAACAGGCAATCAGTGGCAGAGCTCTGATACATGGCCTTATGTTCTGATCATGCATGGGACCACATTGCCAATCTTAATGCAATTGATTGGAGGATCACTCTAGCAACCACTTTGTAGTTTTCAGTATCAGAGGAAGGAGCAGAGTATGAAGAGATCTGACTCCAGCTTTCTGCTTCTGGTTTTCAGTATGCTAATACTCACAAATACTGTTAAAAAACAAAACAAAACAAAACAAAAAAACCAAGAAGGGATTTCTCAGAATAATCTTCATCTGGGGCCACATAATATACATACTTTGGGGAGCTGTTTTATTCTTGCTCTACACCCATTCAATCAGTGAGGGCAGGCAATATCTGTGTCTTTGCCTACCAATATCCTTAGCTTCTGTGCCATGAGCAGAGATGTGATAATTAGCAGATGCAATCAGACCCAACTTATAAAATGCAATTTTCAAATATTGCTGAGAACCAGGGAGCTAAATTGGCCACATTTTTATGAACTAAACTTAACTGGAGACCCAACAACATTCGACTTTCTGTTGACCTACTTACAAATTGACATTTAAAAGGAAAGTAAAGAGAGCAGCACGCCTCGTACCCAGACATCAAGGAGGCATCAGCCATGGGTTCTCAGTGTGGGGGGCTGAGTTTTCGATTGTCATTGGACTGGGTAATATGTTAAGCAAAGAAAGACTCTATTTAAATAGGAGCCTTCACCTGTTTGAATGTGCCTGACATTATCAGTTTTCAGCCCCCTTTGAAAACTGTTTCTGTCTGGTGGACTGTCATATCCAAGATAAGAGGTATGTTTCCTTTGCGAGCTGCAGTACAAAAGTGGCAGATTTGGGTGAACATAAACAAATAGATAGACGCACACTTGCTTACACACACACACACACACACACACATGCACATAGTCCATTGGAAATAAATATTCTAGCCAATCTTAGAATAAGCTTCTGTTACCAACTGCGGTTTCCACACTGACTATTGATTTGCGTTCTCAGTGAGAGATAGATCCCAGCAGCCAGCCTCATAGGGCAAGCCAGTCTGAGCAAAAGATTCTGATTCTGTTTTCTTTGGTGTCTGACATTTGGAAAGAGTGATGTCTAATAAAGTTTTCTTTTCTGAGCTGCCCCATTAACGAAAGGTACCTATTAGTCAGCATGGGTGCGCCATGCCATAGAGCTAGAGGAGATCAGCTGAAGATGTATGAACATGAAGGGAGATTGCCTGCCCACCCCAATGAGTACAAGGATGTAGGGTGGAGGCGCTCTCCCCTCACATCGCTTCACCTGAACTACATAAGTGACTCTCCTAATCGCATTTTTGTGCAACACTGGAGGGCCTTGCTTTTCTCCTTTCGTGTGGAGAGGGGAAAAATATCTGCCCTGTCAAAGTCACACAGGGGAATTCTCTTAAAATAAACAGCTAAACTTAACCGCAGGCTTTTCCTTCCATAGAAATATTTTAAACGTATAGAATGTTGGAAGGCTGTTAGAAAAATGACAAGTGTCTGTTTTCATTAAACTCCCCAAGTGCATGGATCTAATTGACAGCCTTTCTAAGGCTTGGAGGAACTTCTAGCTTCAGGTTGCCATAGCAACATGTCCCCACTGCTGGAGCTCTGCTGTTCATAGCCATCATTCACAGGAACCCACAGTTTAGACACCCAAAGTTATCCAGAAATTTTGCCAACCTAGAGGGTAAGAAATCCAATTTTCCAGGCAGGTAAATTTTCATGCTTTGAAGGCTAAGCTTCTACTTCAGATATTCAAGAAGTCATTTTTTTCAATTTATGCTTTTTTTTTTTTTTGGTAAGGCTTAAATTGTCATAGTCACCTCTCTTTCAACTCCTTCCATAGGAGTGACATGGCACCCAAACCTGCCTTCTCCTTTGAGAGATAAAAGCCATACTTATACATTAGTCATCAACAAACTCCAGGCTCACAGGATTCCAGGGTGGGGCAGAGAGCAGAAGCTGCCATGCATGACTCAGTTGGCTCTGAGTGACTGGAGGCTGAGCCCCAGTCCCCTCTAAACTCACCACATCTTTCTGAGGGGCTGCCTCACCCAGAACCTTAGAACCCTTTTCTAATGCAGAGAGCTGTGCCAACGCAACAATACATAAAATACTTAAGGTTCATTATTTCATTGACTCCACGGATCCCAATGATAGAGTTCTTATTCATCCAAAGTTATATTGAACAAAACCAAGGTTAAGTGCTATCCTCAGGGCCACAGAGCTTACAAATGACAAGGGCAGGATTTCAAACTTCCATACAGTGTTCTCCCTACTGTACTGGGCAGTAAAAAGAAAGAGGCATACTGTGAATGACCTGACCTTCCAGAAGGGACAGTGTGGGGGTCAGCAAAAGGGTGGCTTCTGCTGCAAAACCATTCAATTAAGATTGTTTCTTACAAAGGACAACCTGCCCATCAACTGTCCCTTAAATGTGTATGTCGCCATCTTCTGGACCGTGGAAGGCACTGACTCCGCATCCTTCCTCTTAAGAAAGAACTACTACCCTGGTGGTTGCTTGATTGAACAGGAGGCTCTTTGTTCAGAGAAGGTGGCTTGGACCTGTGCTGTTCAATGTTTATCAGTTAATTGAATCAGTTACTGCTCATTTACCTGCTCACCTCTGATCAGGCCTCCAAGCAACACTTCTCAATAACAATCTTTCAGATATTAGATCCATCCACAGTGGGAAGGAATGTTCAGAGACTCATATTCCCAAATGGGACAATGAACAGAGATCCAGAACAAAAGGAAAACCTGCCAAGCATTAAGACATGCTTATTCATTTCTCTTGTTTTTAATTGAAATGCTGAGTTACAAGCTTTGTGTTTATATTGTGTTTGTGTGTACATGTGTTTGCATGTTCATATGTGGGTGCATGTGCAAGTATGTGCATGTGGACACTGAGGGCAGAAGTTAACCTCAGATGTTGTCCCTCAGGAGCTACCCATCTTGTCTTTCCTAGGAATCTAGGGCTCAACTGAGTACAGTGGTTGGCCCCCAAATTCTAAGGGTCTACTTGTCTCTCCATCCCCAACACTAGGACAAGGACATTATCATACTCACTCTTATAAATGGGTACTGGGGATGGAACTCTGGTTATCATACTTATGAGGCAAACTCTTTACTGAGTGATCTGTATCCCAACCCTGTGTTTATTTTTCTAACAAAGAAGGATTTTATAACATTGAAAAACTACAGTGACGATGAACTCAAGAATCATGCAAATCAGCTCAACTCACCAATAAATAACTAGTTCTCCAGAAGAAGAGTGTCTAGGGTTAAAGCCAAGGCAATGGCTGTTGATCACCCATTGTGAGTGACAGCTGAGCACCTCCGCTTATAATCCCACCACACAACAGTCAGTGATAAAGGTCAAGGTAAAAAAAAAATGTTTGAGGCAGGAACCACTATCCTCTAAAATATAAAACAGCTCAAATATAGTACAGAACAGTTTTTTTCAAAATAAACAATTTTATTCAAAAATAAAAGAAAGGAGAAGGAAGGAAGGAGGGAAGGAAAGAAGACAAGAAGGAAAGAGGGAAGGAAGGGGAGGGGAGGGGAGGGGAAGGGAAGGGAAGGGAAGGGAAGGGGAAGGGAAGGGGAGGGAGGGAAGGTGGTTTTGTCCAGGCAACCTTCCAGGAATCCTACCCACAGGAGTAGTCCAGGTAAATTAGTCAGGGATAAAACACAGGATATACTTTCTACTCAAATCTCAGCCATCCCACTGCACCCAAAAACAGGGAGCCTGGAAAGTGAATTTACTTGCAGATATAAAACAAGAAAAATTGAATTCACTCATTATTCATTGTTTCTGCAAACATTTATTCAGGTTTTACTCTGGGCCAGATACTGTGGAAAGAGCAATAAACAAAATATTCCCATGGAGCATACGCACTCTTAGAAGAAGGCACAATCGACTGAAAATATGTGTCCAAAGGCCATAGATGGAGGTAGAAAATAAATCAGGGAAATAAGAAATAATGGGTTTATTCTAATAGAGAGATCCCGAAGCCCTGCTTGATGAGAGAATATTTGAACAGATATTTGAAGAAAAAGAAAGACATCAACAAATGGAGTCCAGGTAAAGCCACTGGGGTGTCTTCAGGCTTGACACTGTGACAGACAAGCAAGAATATTGAGAGACGTGACTCAGTGGTCACTGAGATCCTAATGAATCAGACTCTGGAGGGGAAACTATCATGAAGGAAGTTTACATCAGACATGTTCTTAGGACTGATACCTAGAAAAGGAAATGGAGCTGAGCATGGTGGCTTGCTTATTACTATAATTCTAAAATTCAGAGGAATTAGAAGGAGAATCAGGAATTCAATTTGCTATCTTTGGCACACAGCAAATGTGAGGCTAGCCTTAGCTATATGAGACTCAGAGAGAGGGGAGAAAAAAAAAACAGATTTAATAAATGGAGAAGTTGGACAATGATATCAGAGATGTAAGCTCAGGTGGTTTTTCAGCATTATCCTGTGCTAGGAAGGATGCCAGCTGCTGTCCTTGTACATCTACCAGTAGTAAGATGCAAGCTGTCCCAGGAAGGAAGCATGCTCTTCAGAGAAATAACATTCCCCAGAGATGGGCAATTTCCACAGGACTGACAACTTCAGGAAACAAACCTATCAGTGTGGAGGGTAAATTTGGATGACACCACTGTATCTACTGTACTATGAAGAAAGATGTGACCAGCCTTCTTCATTCATGGGTTCCTCAGCAATTTATTCAATCAACTACAGTTTAAAATATCAAAGGCAGGTGATCTCTACTAAATATAAACAAGACCTTTTTTTCTTTCCCTATTCCCTAAACAATGAAAAATAACAATTTATGCAACATTTGCTTACAGTGATTATTAATGTAATAGTGACTTAAAAGTGGACAAGAAGGTATATGTAAGCTATATACACAACATGTGCATGTATACATATACAAATCCATAATGCATTTTATATAGGAAACATAACCATTACAGATTTTGATATTCGTGGAAAGATCTGGAACTAAGCCCCTGTGAGTGCCTAGAGACAACTGTAGCTTCAAAGGATCGTTCTAGCTGTTGATTTCAGAAGAGTCTGCTGATAGAGTATAGTTGGAAGGTTAAAAATGACATCATTTGTTCTAAACTTAAAGGAAACCAAACTTGCAAAAGAGACAGAAAATACAATTTTCAATGAGGGCAGTGAGGTTGGCACAGAGTGGCAAGGTGTTGTGGAGAACCCCTGCCTGCAGCAGAGAAATATGGGAAGGGAAACCACAGAGCAGACTGTCTAGACAAAGAGGACACAGGAACAAGGCTCCACCATTCAGATATGGCAACAACATAAAAACAGGGAAGCCCTTTGATAAAGATGAATCGAATTCAAACAGATTCCTTAGCATTGTTGGGAGGCAAGAAAAATCCAGAGGACCAAAATGTCTTTGACCGTTTTCCAGAGACTACAGACAGTCGATCACAGTGCTCAGCAAAGGTGCAGCGCACCAGGGAACTGATAAAAAGAGCATGGATCACCCCATGAGGAAGACAGTGGTTCTGGACATGTGGTGTGTCACAATAGCTGAGGAAATGACAAAACAGACACAGAAATACAAGAGAGAGCCTGGATCACATGGATCAGTGAGTTTCCCAAATGAGACAGACAACAATCAAGGCCAGAGAACCACAGATTCTTAAGGCAGTTTCATGAGTTACAGCATTCAGTGATCAGCCCTGGTAAAAAGCAATGGAAAGAAAACTCAAAATTTGAGTGTGGTAATTCTAGATAATACATACAGAGCCTCTACCTTCTCTATGAAAACACATTCCTTATCAGAAAGGTATCAGTAGCCCCAATCTGAGTGGCTACGTCAGAGTACTCATTAATGGCTTCAATCACCTTGCTTAAAACAAGAATATAAGGTAAACAAATATGAAAATGTTAGTATGTACAACAAAAGATAGCAAAAAAAAAAGAGAGAGAAAGATGAAGATGTGTTGTGGTTTATGGAAAGAAGAAAGACATTGCTTAGGTAAGAATATCTATTTTTCAAACGGAGACATTTGAACAGATACAAAATACAAAGGAACCCCCAACAGCAGGAGCCATGGGAAAGGGATCATATCTAAGCAAAGTTGAACATGTCACATATCTGTGGGACCTCCTGAATTTTAAATTATGCACCACTACCCCAAATATTTAGAAGCTCTTGTGTATATAACAATAAACTTTACTTTGAGTTCAGGGAGGTTGATGTTGAGAAAACCCTTGTCATGTGTGCATCTCCCTGTCTCCACCACACTTTTCCTAAAGGCCTCATAGTAGTTTGCTCAGAAATTGGAATTCTAATGCAACCCTAGCCTTATGGGAAAGTCATATCAGAGACTTTCATGGTGCACTGCATACATAGCAAAAGTGAAGACAAGTATGTGCAAAGTAGAAATATGGTTTGATTGCATACTATTATATAATGAAAAGTCTGCATGTTAGAAAATTAACCCTAATTCACATATTGATTGTATTTGGGGGTCAGGGATAGATGAGAACTAGGCAGTGGGGACCCTGTTTTCACACCTGTGGATCTATAAAGAGAGGAAGAGACTTGAGCTGGCACATTTGCTCTGTCTTGCTATGTGATGCCCTCCAGAATCTTATGATGGAGAGAATGCTGTCAGTGTACTCCTGACTTGCCCAAACTGAGCTACATTAATCTCTATTCTTTGTGAAAGACCTATCCTGTGATGCTGTGTTACAGCCATGGAAAGTAAATAAATAGAAACTGCAAGTGGGAAGATGAATAAAATGTTTTTACTAGTAACACTTATAGGCTACTGGCACAACAAACTTTATTTGTTAAATTAGAGCAATATATGGCTCTACAGCATAAAAATGTAAAGGCAAAAATAACAGCAGCAAGTTTTCCTCTAAAGCTTGTAGGAAAGGAGAAATAACACAAACAAAAGTAGACAGTAAAGAGTAGAAAATGGCAGAAGTAGTCTTCATTTTAGTTCTATGGAAATAGGGATAAAAGAAAAAATAAAGTTTTGTTGAAACTAATCAAGACCAAAGGCAAAATGAATAAATGGGGAAAAAATTAGAGGAACCAAAATGGTATCAGCTCTATAAACAATTTGTGTTTTTAGCTATAAGTGAATGCTCTGATTACCTGGGAAATCGTGCCAGCAAAATACTCCATGGATATTTCCCAGGTGTGTGGGGGGGACATAAAAATTGACACAATAAGTAGAAAACTTAAGAGACTTAAAATCATAGATGAGTGGCTTTGAGAGATGCTCCAAATGAGCCTTGAGCTCATCTGCTTTATGTGTTGCCATGGTTTTTAGTTCTGTCGCAGGTCCCCGTCTAGTGGAAGGAGACATAGACAGTGACTTCAGGGGAGTAAATACGAAGCTGGCCACCTGCATGCCTTAGAAGGCTGCAGATTTCCTCTTGTCAATAAGAATTCTATTCAGCAAGCTAGATACCCAAAAGCGTTAACACAACACTACAGGATGCAGCCACCCAAAAAGGTCAGTCATCATTCAAGACTTGGCTGCAAATGTTTCTCCTTGGCTTTGACAGCTATGGTTGGTCCAGTCCAGATGAGGAGGCTGTGAACAGAGCATTCAGTAAATTACAAATGAACAAATAGTGTTTCTTCCTCCATATTAGCAATCTCAGTCATCCAAGATCAACCATGATTCAAAAGTGCTAAGGGAAATCTCAGGAAAAAAATGTCATGAATGATAAATTACAAGCCAGTTTAAGAATATGAGTATTGTCATGGAACTCACATTGTCCTACCTGGGACATTAATGGTCCTTTCTCTCAAAGGCTCCACACTATATATGCTACCTCCCCTTAATCATTTGGAATACCAGACTTAGTTCTGCCTGTCATTTTAGACATCTACTAGTATGGCTGAAATGTATCTCCAGGAAATAGAGGGGACCTATTTTACCTCTTTCAACCTTGTAAAAAAAGTTTATAGTAGTTGATTTGACTCAGTGTTCTCTAGGTAAAGGACTACAGTTAGGTACAATCTGCTACATTGCTAAATCTTGGAATCCCAATGACTCTTTAGGACTTAAGTAATGCGGGCATCTAAGTGTCTATCCAGGGAAAGACAGACACCAGGAAATGCCTAGGATTCTCAGCACAAACTCTGACATTCACCATGGATGGAGATGACAAAGAAGAGATGGCTGGACAGCACCCAATGTGGATCTGTTTGAAGGGGACCATGAAGAGCAACAGGGGGTATGGACAGCAGGCAAGAACTCTTCCTAAGCTGCAGTGACAATATGAAACAAAAACAAACACTTCACTCAGAATCTCTGTTCAAGTTCTAAGTTGTAGGCAGTGGAAATATTTTCAATGATTTTAGAAAACTCATGTACTCATTGCAAAGACTAAGGTGCTAGTTCTCAGGCTGAGCTCTCATTCATACGTCTACCAGCTCCTTCTACATTGCTACTACATCACAAAGTGAGCACTCTGGATCCTTATTAGTGTGACATTGGCTCACCTTGATCAGGCAGAATCCAAGGCAGGTGTCTACACCTTCACAAAAGGATGTAATGAGGATGAAGGGTCACATATTATTGTTGGAGAGAAAGGGTTTACAAAAAAGGTAATTGTCACAGCAAATGGACAGAAAAGATTTAGAGCACGGCAAATAACTAACAATTGCTGAAGGTGAGAGGAAGTCTGCTGTAAAATAGAATATACAGTCATAACTTCTTGTAGGAATTAAATGTAAATGTGCTGCAGAGACATGTATATCGACATGTGCCTAATTATATAGCTAAGACCATTGTTGGCTCATGCTGAAGATGCCCCCATCACAATAGCACTGAATTAGAAAATCTAGCTTGATATAGCATCTCGTGAAAGACCAAAAATTACCTACAATATCTGCAATACATCTGGACTAGCATATCAAAGTACTTAGCCAGTGACCTAAGATTCCCAGAATAGTTTAAAGCCACACCCCTTTGTTTAGGGTGCGTTTGTGTGTGTGTGTGTGTGTGTGTGTGTGTGTGTGTGTGTGTGTGTGTGTATCTGTCTGTCTGTCTGTCTGTCTGTCTGTCTATCTGTCTGTCTTCATACATGTGGGTATGCAGGGGTTTTGTGTGTGTCTTCCTCTATGCCTCTCCCTTGTATTGCTTTGAGTCAGGGCCTCTCTCTCAATGTGAACCTTGCTGTTTTTCTAGGCCTACCTGGCCAGAAGTACTCACCAGCCTCTCGTCTCTCTACCCATGCCCCATTTCTGGAGTTATTGTCTCTCACAACCACTTTTGGCTTTTTATATGTATGTTAGTAATTCTTGTTTACATAAGAACTCAGATACTTATGTTTGCAAAGCAAGAAGCTTGATCCTCAAGCCATCTCCAAACACCCATTTTCTTTTAAAAGTCAAAGAGGCACTGAGCCGGGGGAGTGGGGAGAGGATAGGGGATTTTCAGAGGGGAAACTAGGAAAGGGGATAACATTTGAAATGTAAGTAAAGAAAATATCTAATAAAAAATGGAAAAAATTAAATAACTCCAAAAAAAAGTCAAAGAAGAAAACCACACTGTACAAAAAACAATGCTCTATTATTGACTAGTATCTGGGTCAAAACACCGGGCCAGGCATTACAGCAATATTCACAAAGCAGAGACCTGGGGGATGTCTGTGTGTCAAGCATTGTCAGGTCACTTTTTCTTTTCTCAACATTATAGCATTTCTTGAGATAGCAACTATAGGAAGTGAGTGTCACCTTTGTGCTTTGGACTCAGGTACCAGAACCCTTACAAGTCCATGGATGCTTAGGTCTCTTGGAGAAAATGGTACTATATTTGCATGTACCGTTTACTAAACTTCTAGCATATGTACATCCTCTCATGCACCTTGGATACCAAATATATGGAAAAAGTAATATCAATAGTTAGACTATGTTGTTTAGGTCTGAAGACAAAAAGAAATGTCTCTACAGATCAGGAACAGAAGAAACATTTTTTCTGAATATTCTCTCAGGTTAGTTTAATCTTTGAATGTGGATATGAAGGGCCAGATTATTGGACCTCTTCTAAAAATTAAAGTGAGCCTGCTAACATTCCACTACTGCCCCTAATTAGAGTTTGAGTCATACTTTACTCTGCCTGACCCCATATCCCTGATCTTTCTCCAATACAAAAAGCTTTTGGCCCTGGAATGTTCGACAAGCCCATGCCACCTGCTCTTATTGTTCAAACATTCCTGCTGTCAATAATCCACAAGAGCTGAACCCATCCCACCCCCACTCACTCCACCCCTGCCCATGTGGTAGGGCACCTTTTCAAGTCCCCCTTCAAGAGTCTCTGATCTCCCTAGAACTTCTTCCCTAACCTCTGAGCATCATATAGGGGCCATTCTCTTTGTGCCATTGATCCCAGAATTACTATGGCTGTTTTAAATCCATTCTCATGTGCCCATCAGATTCCAGGCATGTCTGTATGAAATGGTTGAGGACACTGGCTGGAATCTGTTGGTGCCTTTCCAGGTCCAATCACTCCCTCTTCAGACAAATATCCATGCTTCTTCTTCTACTTGTGATTTCCAGCTTATTAGGGCTGCTGTGATAGCAGGCTGTGCTTCAGCTCATTAGCTACTTGCTCCTTAAATGGAATCCGTTAGCTAAATGTAACCAGGAGCCTCTGGTCATTTACACTAATTGTGTTGAGTTGCTTTGTTAAGGTAAATAACAGAAGTTACCAGTGTATACACATGAAGGCCATAATTTTCCTGTTTGTCCCAGATAGTAAGAATGTGGGGCATTGTTCGCCTGGCTTATTCAGCCATCTGCTAAATAGGATGCCTGGTCAGGGGGTCCTGTTCCAGTGAGAAGCCCACATCTGGGCAGCATTCACTCACACATTCTTCCATTGAGAAATGAATAGCTGGGGGTAGACTCCTTCTTGAACTCTAGAATCCAACCATATCATGGTCTCAGGATGATGCTAGGTAGCAGAAAACTGTTCTGATTGCCAAGACCCTATAGCATGCTGGGTCAGCCCAAACTATGTAGAAAAGGATATACATTCCCATCCCTCAGCTCTTCTGTGAGGCAAAGCAATTGAGAATTTCCCCAGCTTTCTCTATTTTGATGCCCAGCCCTTTTGACCAGACTAGTTGTTTTCTAACAAATTTCATCCATGGACTCAAAACATACTATGGGATGATAAAAGAAATGGCAAAACACCCATAGGCAAATTCTATGTGTTGTGTTTCATAAAAAGAAAAGGAAGCAGGGATGTGTTTGTAGAGGTACAGTATGGTGCTGGGGAGGGGATGCTTCTGCAGGTCCACGCCGAGGCATCCTCTCCCCAGAGGTACCAGCCACACAGGTATAGTGTAGAATAGTTTATTTGGGACATGGGAAGGGAAGGTGGGAAGGGAGAAAAACAGAGAGACTGAGACAGAGACAGAGAGACATAGAGAAGAGGAGTAGAGGCCAGGCATGAACGCGTGGAGAGAGAAGGGGAGAGGAATGGTGAGAGAAGGGACAGGGAGGAAAGAGTTTAAGAGGGTAAGAGAGTAAGAGAGTGAGAAGGGGGCAAGCAGTCCCTTTCATAGTGAATCAGGTATACCTGGTTGTTGCCTGACTGTAACTGTGGGGCGGAGCCTAGAAGGAATGCTAACACTATGGACTGAGAAGGATCTGTATAGTCAAGTCAGTCTTACAGCTTTCCTATGTGTCACCCAAAATGTCAACCACATTTGGATGGTTCAAGCCTAGGACTATAACAACGACTACAATAATATTAAAACAACAGATTTAACACAGTAAAAACAACACATTTAGCCTAACAATCAGGTTAAGAAGAACAAAAAGGAAGAGAATTTCACATCTTTCCTATTTTGTTTGGATGGCCCTCTTTCTAGAATGGTAATTTATTTTTAAATTCATTTATTTTCACTTTATGTTTATGGATGTTTTGTCTAGATATGTCTGTGCACCATGTGCATGCCTGGTGCCTATGAAGGTCAAAAGAGGGCATCAGATGCCCTGGAACTGGAGTTACAGATGGTTTTGAGCCACTAAATGGGTGTTGAGAAGCGAATCTTTGTCCTCTGTAAAAGCAGCGAGGTCTCTTAATCACTGAGCTGTCGCCCCAGTTCCAAAGAGTTGTTTTGGAATAAAAGATCATTCATTAGATAGTTTATGTCCAACCGTAATGTAAGAAGCTTATTCTTGTGTTACTGACTCGCTCTGCTGCTATTTCGGTTAATCGTATTTTGGGTCTTCTCTTGAAGAAAAATAGGAACCTGTGGGAATAATAATGATCCCTGTGTTATCCTCAGAGTCTTTTGTCCATTTTACATATAAAAATAACTCTTGTGTTTTCAAACACTTAACTACTGTATGAACTTAACAATGCATACCTTCAATCTGCCTCAATTCATCTCATGGTTGCTGATGGGCACTAAGTATTCAGTTAGATTTTGCTAGACTTGAAAATAGGTGGTCATTACGTAGTAACATGTATGCCTGGTTTGAGGATAAACAAATAAATCAGAGTGATATGACTAAATGGACTTCAAAATATTTTGGCCACCAAAGAAATTTTTAAAAGAAAAATAATATGTGAAGCAAACATGAGAAAACTTCAAATACTGTTAAAATTTGCTCAAGAAGATGTAAGTACTCATTTAAATTTTTAGCTATCTTCTAGTTTATAAGTAAAAGTTAAGAGAAAATTTGCCTCCAGCTATTGTGTGTATATACCTTCTCCATAATAGTTGGAAAATTCCAGTTGCCCTAGATCCAGTGATGGGGTCTGGACTGTGCATGGATAAAGTGTCCTTGGGAAATGTTTGCAAACATCTAAGTATGCTGAGAACTCAGGGGTTGTGATGTGACCTTCATCTTGTTCATCTCCAGAGACCAACGCACTAAAGTGGCATTTCCTAACACTTTGACACAAGACAGCAAGCTAGTGACAAGTGACAAGCAAGAAATGGGTTCCACTGGCATGTGAACTTAAGAAGCAGCTCCCCACTGGGTGTCTGCTCAGCTCCTCTTCCTGCACATTAGCACTTTAAAGGCTCTGCTCCATCCTACAGGGACAAAGGGAAATCACCTTGTTAGCTGACCCTGTTAGTTTGAGAGATCCTGGCAGGGAGAAGAAACAGGGACATGACACACATAGAACACCCATCCCCTTCAAGGGAACATATCCACTAGGCATTATGCTAAGTGACTTTCCTGATACCTACAAATGATCCTCATATTATGCATGTGCCAGGTACTCTGTACTTCCCTGGCTGTAACACATGTAAGCCTTCATTCAATAATTCATCTCTCCTGTCATGCTGTAAATGCTCACAAGTAAAGTCTGTATCATCATTCGTTCACTGCTGAGAGTTACCACAAGCATCTCTTTCACTAAAAGTGCCTCCTACCAGCTTATGGGTGCTTCCTGGAGTGCTTGCTAGATAAATAGATCATCTATCTCATTTAATCCACAGGACAGTGATAAGAGAGATCACTCAGTTTTATGGATGAGGGCCAGAAAAATATGGAGATATTGGGGGTGGGAGAAGTTGTAGCTTTTAAAGCTGGGAAGTGTCATATCTGGCAGTGACAGTTAATTTCGTTGACTCTTCAAGTTCCTGCATGGGACCTGGAGAGATAGATGGCTTAGAGAAGAAAAGCACTTGCTATTCAAACATGAGAACCTTCATTCCAATGACATCATCAAATAAAACAGCAGGCATGGCATGGCTTGTATATGTGTCTATGTCTTCATCAGGTTTATTCTGGCTATAAATAAAATACCATGACAAAAACATTGGGAAGGAAATCAAGAGAAAACATCAATCACACCTTCATTAGTGAATGCCTATAAAATGACCAGTACTGCTCGAAAGTTAAGGTCATTAAAAACAAAAACATAACAGCTAAGTACAAGGCAGTGTGCTAAACTGGATTATGAAAGAGAGAATTGGCATTAATTCAAAACTCGGGATTATCAAAATAAAGCTGAAAGTTTAGTCAAGACCATTGTGCCAATGTTAGTTTTAATAATTGTACTATGTTAAAAATTTTGGCATGTGAGAAAACAGACTAAAGAATCTTGAATTTGTTTCTAGTTTTGCTGTTTGCTTTGAGCCAGAGTTGAAGCTGTCCTAGAATGCACTGTGCAATGTACATGGCCTTCCTAACCTTCATGTCCCTATGATTGGATTGTGACAATGAGCCACCATGCCCAGTTTGTGCAGTTCAGGGAATCAAAACCAGGGCTTTTGGTCGCTCTAGGCAAACTCTGTGTCTACTAAGCCCCACTTACTAGTATGGAAACCAATAAACATTGATTCATGATCAGAGCTTTACTATCTCTTAGTTTGGAAGATCAGAAAGAGTTAAAATCAAGATGGATGGCACAAGTCCCTTCCGCTCGACTCGAGACTCGAGCCCCGGGCTACCTTGACAGCAGAGTCTTGCCCAACACCCGCAAGGGCCCACACGGGACTCCCCACGGGACCCTAAGACCTCTGGTGAGTGGATCACAGTGCCTGCCCCAATCCAATCGCGCGGAACTTGAGACTGCGGTACATAGGGAAGCAGGCTACCCGGGCCTGATCTGGGGCACAAGTCCCTTCCGCTCGACTCCAGACTCGAGCCCCGGGCTACCTTGACAGCAGAGTCTTGCCCAACACCCGCAAGGGTCCACACGGGACTCCCCACGGGACCCTAAGACCTCTGGTGAGTGGATCACAGTGCCTGCCCCAATCCAATCGCGCGGAACTTGAGACTGCGGTACATAGGGAAGCAGGCTACCCGGGCTTGATCTGGGGCACAAACCCCTTCCACTCCACTCGAGCCCCGGCTACCTTGCCAGCTGAGTCGCCTGACACCCGCAAGGGCCCACACGGGACTCCCCACGGGACCCTAAGACCTCTGGTGAGTGGAACACAGCGCCTACCCCAATCCAATCGCGTGGAACTTGAGACTGTGGTACATAGGGAAGCAGGCTACCCGGGCTTGATCTGGGGCACAAACCCCTTCCACTCCACTCGAGCCCCGGCTACCTTGCCAGCTGAGTCGCCTGACACCCGCAAGGGCCCACACAGGATTCCACACGTGATCCTAAGACCTCTAGTGAGTGGAACACAACTTCTGCCAGGAGTCTGGTTCGAACACCAGATATCTGGGTACCTGCCTTGCAAGAAGAGAGCTTGCCTGCAGAGAATACTCTGCCCACTGAAACTAAGGAGAGTGCTACCCTCCAGGTCTGCTCATAGAGGCTAACAGAGTCACCTGAAGAACAAGCTCTTAACAGTGACAACTAAAACAGCTAGCTTCAGAGATTACCAGATGGCGAAAGGCAAACGTAAGAATCCTACTAACAGAAATCAAGACCACTCACCATCATCAGAACGCAGCACTCCCACCCCACCTAGTCCTGGGCACCCCAACACAACCGAAAATCTAGACCCAGATTTAAAAACATTTCTCATGATGATGATAGAGGACATCAAGAAGGACTTTCATAAGTCACTTAAAGATTTACAGGAGAGCACTGCTAAAGAGTTACAGGCTCTTAAAGAAAAGCAGGAAAACACAGCCAAACAGGTGATGGAAATGAACAAAACCATACTAGAACTAAAAGGGGAAGTAGACACAATAAAGAAAACCCAAAGCGAGGCAACGCTGGAGATAGAAACCCTAGGAAAGAGATCTGGAACCATAGATGCGAGCATCAGCAACAGAATACAAGAAATGGAAGAGAGAATCTCAGGTGCAGAAGATTCCATAGAGAACATCGACACAACAGTCAAAGAAAATACAAAATGCAAAAGGATCCTAACTCAAAACATCCAGGTAATCCAGGACACAATGAGAAGACCAAACCTACGGATAATAGGAATTGATGAGAATGAAGATTTTCAACTTAAAGGGCCAGCTAATATCTTCAACAAAATAATAGAAGAAAACTTCCCAAACATAAAAAAAGAGATGCCCATGATCATACAAGAAGCATACAGAACTCCAAATAGACTGGACCAGAAAAGAAATTCCTCCCGACACATAATAATCAGAACAACAAATGCACTAAATAAAGATAGAATATTAAAAGCAGTAAGGGAGAAAGGTCAAGTAACATATAAAGGAAGGCCTATCAGAATTACACCAGATTTTTCACCAGAGACTATGAAAGCCAGAAGAGCCTGGACAGATGTTATACAGACACTAAGAGAACACAAATGCCAGCCCAGGCTACTATACCCGGCCAAACTCTCAATTACCATAGATGGAGAAACCAAAGTATTCCACGACAAAACCAAGTTCACACAATATCTTTCCACGAATCCAGCCCTTCAAAGGATAATAACAGAAAAGAAGCAATACAAGGACAGAAATCACGCCCTAGAACAACCAAGAAAGTAATCATTCAACAAACCAAAAAGAAGACAGCCACAAGAACAGAATGCCAACTCTAACAACAAAAATAAAAGGGAGCAACAATTACTTTTCCTTAATATCTCTTAATATCAATGGACTCAATTCCCCAATAAAAAGACATAGACTAACAGACTGGCTACACAAACAGGACCCAACATTCTGCTGCTTACAGGAAACCCATCTCAGGGAAAAAGACAGACACTACCTCAGAGTGAAAGGCTGGAAAACAATTTTCCAAGCAAATGGACTGAAGAAACAAGCTGGAGTAGCCATTTTAATATCGGATAAAATCGACTTCCAACCCAAAGTTATCAAAAAAGACAAGGAGGGACACTTCATACTCATCAAAGGTAAAATCCTCCAAGAGGAACTCTCAATTCTGAATATCTACGCACCAAATGCAAGGGCAGCCACATTCATTAGAGACACTTTAGTAAAGCTCAAAGCATACATTGCACCTCACACAATAATAGTGGGAGACTTCAACACACCACTTTCTTCAAAGGACAGATCGTGGAAACAGAAACTAAACAGGGACACAGTGAAACTAACAGAAGTTATGAAACAAATGGACCTGACAGATATCTACAGAACATTTTATCCTAAAACAAAAGGATATACCTTCTTCTCAGCACCTCACGGGACCTTCTCCAAAATTGACCATATAATTGGTCACAAAACAGGCCTCAATAGATACAAAAATATTGAAATTGTCCCATGTATCCTATCAGACCACCATGGCCTAAGACTGATCTTCAATAACAACATAAATAATGGAAAGCCAACATTCACGTGGAAACTGAATAACACTCTTCTCAATGATACCTTGGTCAAGGAAGGAATAAAGAAAGAAATTAAAGACTTTTTAGAGTTTAATGAAAATGAAGCCACAACGTACCCAAACCTATGGGACACAATGAAAGCATTTCTAAGAGGGAAACTCATAGCGCTGAGTGCCTCCAAGAAGAAACGGGAGACAGCACATACTAGCAGCTTGACAACACATCTAAAAGCCCTAGAAAAAAAGGAAGCAAATTCACCCAAGAGGAGTAGACGGCAGGAAATAATCAAACTCAGGGGTGAAATCAACCAAGTGGAAACAAGAAGAACTATTCAAAGAATTAACCAAACGAGGAGTTGGTTCTTTGAGAAAATCAACAAGATAGATAAACCCTTAGCTAGACTCACTAAAGGGCACAGGGACAAAATCCTAATTAACAAAATCAGAAATGAAAAGGGAGACATAACAACAGATCCTGAAGAAATCCAAAACACCATCAGATCCTTCTACAAAAGGCTATACTCAACAAAACTGGAAAACCTGGACGAAATGGACAAATTTCTGGACAGATACCAGGTACCAAAGTTGAATCAGGATCAAGTTGACCATCTAAACAGTCCCATATCACCTAAAGAAATAGAAGCAGTTATTAATAGTCTCCCAACCAAAAAAAGCCCAGGACCAGATGGGTTTAGTGCAGAGTTCTATCAGACCTTCAAAGAAGATCTAATTCCAATTCTGCACAAACTATTTCACAAAATAGAAGTAGAAGGTACTCTACCCAACTCATTTTATGAAGCCACTATTACTCTGATACCTAAACCACAGAAAGATCCAACAAAGATAGAGAACTTCAACCCATTTCTCTTATGAATATCGATGCAAAAATCCTCAATAAAATTCTCGCTAACCGAATCCAAGAACACATTAAAGCAATCATCCATCCTGACCAAGTAGGTTTTATTCCAGGGATGCAGGGATGGTTTAATATACGAAAATCCATCAATGTAATCCATTATATAAACAAACTCAAAGACAAAAACCACATGATCATCTCGTTAGATGCAGAAAAAGCATTTGACAAGATCCAACACCCATTCATGATAAAAGTTCTGGAAAGATCAGGAATTCAAGGCCCATACCTAAACATGATAAAAGCAATCTACAGCAAACCAGTAGCCAACATCAAAGTAAATGGAGAGAAGCTGGAAGCAATCCCACTAAAATCAGGGACTAGACAAGGCTGCCCACTTTCTCCCTACCTTTTCAACATAGTACTTGAAGTATTAGCCAGAGCAATTCGACAACAAAAGGAGATCAAGGGGATACAAATTGGAAAAGAGGAAGTCAAAATATCACTTTTTGCAGATGATATGATAGTATATATAAGTGACCCTAAAAATTCTACCAGAGAACTCCTAAACCTGATAAACAGCTTCGGTGAAGTAGCTGGATATAAAATAAACTCAAACAAGTCAATGGCCTTTCTCTATACAAAGAATAAACAGGCTGAGAAAGAAATTAGGGAAACAACACCCTTCTCAATAGTCACAAATAATATAAAATATCTTGGCGTGACTCTAACTAAGGAGGTGAAAGATCTGTATGATAAAAACTTCAAATCTCTGAAGAAAGAAAATAAAGAAGATCTCAGAAGATGGAAAGATCTCCCATGCTCATGGATTGGCAGGATCAACATTGTAAAAATGGCTATCTTGCCAAAAGCAATCTACAGATTCAATGCAATCCCCATCAAAATTCCAACTCAATTCTTCAACGAATTGGAAGGAGCAATTTGCAAATTTGTCTGGAATAACAAAAAACCTAGGATAGCAAAAAGTCTTCTCAAGGATAAAAGAACTTCTGGCGGAATCACCATGCCAGATCTAAAGCTTTACTACAGAGCAATTGTGATAAAAACTGCATGGTACTGGTATAGAGACAGACAAGTAGACCAATGGAATAGAATTGAAGATCCAGAAATGAACCCACACACCTATGGTCACTTGATCTTCGACAAGGGAGCTAAAACCATCCAGTGGAAGAAAGACAGCATTTTCAACAATTGGTGCTGGCACAACTGGTTGTTATCATGTAGAAGAATGCGAATCGATCCATACTTATCTCCTTGTACTAAGGTCAAATCTAAGTGGATCAAGGAACTTCACATAAAACCAGAGACACTGAAACTTATAGAGGAGAAAGTGGGGAAAAGCCTTGAAGATATGGGCACAGGGGAAAAATTCCTGAACAGAACAGCAATAGCTTGTGCTGTAAGATCGAGAATCGACAAATGGGACCTAATGAAACTCCAAAGTTTCTGCAAGGCAAAAGACACCATCAATAAGACAAAAAGACCACCAACAGATTGGGAAAGGATCTTTACCTATCCTAAATCAGATAGGGGACTAATATCCAACATATATAAAGAACTCAAGAAGGTGGACTTCAGAAAATCAAATAACCCCATTAAAAAATGGGGCTCAGAACTGAACAAAGAATTCTCACCTGAGGAATACCGAATGGCAGAGAAGCACCTGAAAAAATGTTCAACATCCTTAATCATCAGGGAAATGCAAATCAAAACAACCCTGAGATTCCACCTCACACCAGTCAGAATGGCTAAGATCAAAAATTCAGGTGACAGCAGATGCTGGCGAGGATGTGGAGAAAGAGGAACACTCCTCCATTGTTGGTGGGAGTGCAGGCTTGTACAACCACTCTGGAGATCAGTCTGGCGGTTCCTCAGAAAACTGGACATAGTACTACCGGAGGATCCAGCAATACCTCTCCTGGGCATATATCCAGAAGATGCCCCAACAGGTAAGAAGGACACATGCTCCACTATGTTCATAGCAGCCTTATTTATAATAGCCAGAAGCTGGAAAGAACCTAGATGCCCCTCAACAGAGGAATGGATACAGAAAATGTGGTACATCTACACAATGGAGTACTACTCAGCTATTAAAAAGAATGAATTTATGAAATTCCTAGCCAAATGGATGGACCTGGAGGGCATCATCCTGAGTGAGGTAACACATTCACAAAGAAACTCACACAATATGTATTCACTGATAAGTGGATATTAGCCCCAAACCTAGGATACCCAAGATATAAGATATAATTTGCTAAACACATGAAACTCAAGGAGAATGAAGACTGAAGTGTGGACACTATGCCCCTCCTTAGATTTGGGAACAAAACACCCATGGAAGGAGTTACAGAGACGGAGTTTGGAGCTGAGATGAAAGGATGGACCATGTAGAGACTGCCATAGCCAGGGATCCACCCCATAATCAGCATCCAAACGCTGACACCATTGCATACACTAGCAAGATTTTATTGAAAGGACGCAGATGTAGCTGTCTCTTGTGAGACTATGCCGGGGCCCAGCAAACACAGAAGTGGATGTTCACAGTCAGCTAATGGATGGATCATAGGGCTCCCAATGGAGGAGCTAGAGAAAGTAGCCAAGGAGCTAAAGGGATCTGCAACCCTATAGGTGGAACAACATTATGAGCTAACCAGTACCCCGGAGCTCTTGACTCTAGCTGCATATATATCAAAAGATGGCCTAGTCGGCCATCACTGGAAAGAGAGGCCCATTGGACTTGCAAACTTTATATGCCCCAGTACAGGGGAATACCAGGGCCAAAAAGGGGGAGTGGGTGGGCAGGGGAGTGGGGGTGGGTGGATATGGGGGACTTTTGGTATAGCATTGGAAATGTAAATGAGTTAAATACCTAATAAAAAATGGAAGAAAAAAAAAAAAAAGAACAAAAATCTATCAATCAGAGGGAGGGAGGGAGGGAAGGAGATGTCACATGAAAGGGGAAAAAAAAAAAATCAAGATGGATAAAATCATAAGGACTGCCTTCCTTATCTGAAAGAACAATTTCTTAAGTACTTTTAAAATTGTGATAAAAATAAAAGTAATATCAAATTTAACATATGGGCATTTTTAGGTTACTGTATCTGTTGTAAGTGTACATTATTTTACAACCATTAGCACCACCTATCTACAGAAACCTTATGGGTTCTGATTCTGAAGATCTGTACTCATTAAAGCAGATGTCCCTTCCTGTTCCCAGCCCCTCTAAGCTGTCCACATTCTTGACTCATGATTCACTTCCAACTTCAGAGACAATAAATAGGATAACACTGAATCAGCTTTCTTCTGTAAGAATCTTCGTGTTTAGCTGGACCCACCAGAAAAAAATACATAATCATTTCCTTACCTCAAAAACTTTATCTAACCACAGTTATAAAATCCCTTATCTATGTAAGGTGCTATATTCACAAATTCAAGAGATGTGAACATTAACATATTAAATAAGAGATATTATTCCTCTTCCATGGTTATATAAAATCTCTTGATATTAACTTCATGAGTTTCCTGCAAATACAATGTTTTGTTTTGTTTTTTCAAAATAAAATAGCCTAAAATAAATCAATAGGTATACAATGGGCTGTACTGGACACACAAGACATTAAATTTAAAAATCTATAGAATCCCCAAACCGAATGTGGGCTACTGATATTATTCCTGCTATTGATCACATTTTAGAGACCTTTGTTAATTCTCATTGATGGAGAAACAGTAGAGCTGCATGCAAAATGATTCCTTAAAAATCCTTCTAGAAAATGCTGGTGCTACCACTGACTCGAGCTAGCAGAAACAAAAGTTATCCAATACTGTAGGAGCAGGTGTTTGGCTTGACCATAGTTGTTCACTAGGACCTACACTCTCATTCTTGTGGGAAGACCTATAGTTTCCCACAGGATCTCATTGTATATTTCAAACTGCACTAAACAAATAGCACATGGCCTTAGCTTTCATAACACTGAAGTCCAAGCATCCCCCCACAGAGCAGGGTGCTACTGCAGCACACTGTCAGGGATAGTAACAAGAAGCTGGTGACTCTGCTGATAGCTCTCATCTAAGGTAGAGTTAAATTTGAGTCCAAAGGCCCTGAGCAAAATGTGTCTCTCTGCAGGATTCCTAGAAGTTATGGACAAAATGCTACATTTCTGAATCTTTTCTAGTACATATTTTTCTTCACCCAAACCACACGACCTACAGAATTTGCCCCACGAATTTCATTCCATGAAAAATCTTGAGAAACAAGCTACTTTAGAGAAAAGTATACCTGTCCTTTACTAAAATAATTCATAAATTTATTATTAGTGGATAAAAAAAATTACTTGACACTATATGTCTGCTTCTTTTAGACTTGCCTGCAACCACGTGAAGATCACAGCTTGCCGAAAGCGACTGAAAGGCCCTGGGTAACTTCTTGCAGTTTAGGATGACTACCCAATAAAAGTCACAAATTCAGAAAATTTATGTGTAACCTTTCTCACCAAGGGATATTCTTCTCGTGAATTGGAACAGCTCAAAAGGGACTGTTTCCGTAGAAGAAGGTATTTGGATGGATGAATGGCTTTGCAGTGAATGGCCAGCAATTGAAAAACACAAGAGCCAGATAAGGCAAGGAAGTTAGCACATGGACCAAGACAGACTGAGCTTCATTTAAAAACAAATAGAGAAAAAGGCACTCTGTAAAAATAACTGTCGATGGAGAAAAAAGGAGAAGTTTTTAAGTTTTTTTTTTTTGTATTCTCAATAAAATCCAAAAATATGGTACGTGTAAAATAATAGCAAGTGTTCATACAGAGACACATGAGAATTGGCCTTCTTCACAAGACAGCCTTTAATACCATGAAACAAAACAAATCTTGGAAACAAGCCATAACCTTCACTGACCTGATTTTTGTTTTTGTTTTGTTTTGTTTTGTTTTTTTAATTTTCAAGACTAGAGAAATATATAAGGTAGGATTGACAGAAAAATCAGAACAATATTAATAATAGCCAAAAAACAATAGAAGTAATCAAAATTTATGCTTGTATAACCTGGAAGTATTTATATTTGGAAAGATATTAAACAAAAGTCATAATACACATGCAGAGACAGACAGACAGACAGACAGGCAGGCAGGCAGACAGACAGACAGACAGACAGACAGAGAAACAGAGACACACAGAGAGAGAATATGTTAGGGTATGATCAGGGAATGGATTTAAAACTTGAATCCTATCTAACTGTAGAAATAATTCTTTCCCAATGTTCCTTTCCACAAAAGACACAGCTTCTGGAAGCAAATGTCTTTGACCTCATGCTAAGGCCCATGGAGTACTCTAGGGAAGGGTCGTTCCCACCACAAATGTAGCAATCTCTGAAAGAAACGCTACAGACTGAAGCGATGCTTCAGTTTATGAGTCAACATTGAGAAATGAATGCAATTTATTAAAGGAAACACAGAGAATGGACACAGTGAGGAATCTTCACCTACAAAGCAAAGCCCCCGGTATTGTTTTGGCAACTGAGGGGTCCAGCAACTTGTTTCACACCCACAGGCTCAGCAAAGAAGTTAGTCAATATACATACCTCTCCCATTCTCATAGTATCTGTGACAAGTGAAGAGATTCTTGTTCAAAAAAATCACACTCACTTTCACCCAACAAGATCCATTAAATTGAGTGTCCTGTCATAGTCTATGAAGTAAGGAAGATGAATATATATATCCATGGGAAGTAAATAGGTGGGAAAAAAAGCCAGAATTCCATTTTAGACATGTTATTGTGGCTATGAGAAAACACTGAACATCAGATTTATTAAAAATCAGGCCTTTTAAAACTCTCCTCTCAAAATCAGCATCCACCAGTGTAGGTCAAAACAAAAATCCAAATCTGTGCTGCTTTTACAAGATGCCACCCAAACCAAATGAATCCAAAACATTAACATTAAAAGGTTATATTGGCTGTCCACAAGTAAACATAACTCCAGGGTAGCTATTTCTATGTCAAAGTAGAAGTCCAGGCAAAATGCATTAAGTGGAGAAAAGGTTACTTCCCACAGATAGAAAGTACAGCCCATAATGAAGACCTAACAATCATGAACCTTTGGAAATGAATTACATAGCATCAAAGTGTAGAGCAACAACCATTAGGAATGCAGACACAAACTGACAGCAGCAGCTACAGTAGAAGGCTCTTGGAGCTATGAAATGTCAGCTAACTCAAGTAAGCCAATAACAAATGCATAAGGAAGGAAATAAACAAGCAAACCAATAAATAAGGATGTGAAGGTTTCACACAGTGTAATGAATAGGCGCAGGGGATTTGTATAGCATGCACTTTAAACATTACTCTAAACCCATCTCCTCTTTTCTAGTATCTTGCATACGTATCCCACTTCCCCACTTCTGCTTCCACTTCATTTTCTTGGTTACTTATTTTTTTAAAGGAAACAAGGAAATGGTATATGTGTATTTATCCAAGTTATTTCAAATCCCTTTCAGAATAATGATGGATGTAAATAGTCAACTAAGAAAACTGTTTTAAGGTTGGTAGGAAATGATTTTACCAAAGAAAGTGTGAGAATGAGATGCAGACCCCAAGAGGCGTCTTTGCCCTTGCCAGAGGCACAGCCCCAGCTGCCAAGTGATGGGTTGAAGACTGGTGATCCTGTTATTTCTACTCCCAAGACAGCTTTCTTTGGCCACAGCTGGGGTTTTCCACATCATTAGCGTTTACTTTAGCTTCTGCTTAAAAGTGGAGTATTTTATTATTTCAAACTTGATTCACCTTTTTCCTCCCATTATTTGAATTTTATAGCTATCTTCTAGAAATTATGAATGGTTCGTTCCAATCTAACACCTTCCCAAGAAAGATGTGGAAAGGTTTGTGAGTGGTGAAGGTTCACAACTGCAAAATTAGGGGAGGGGGTACACAGTCTCAAATACTGCCCTCACTTCTGACATTGATCACAAACTGGCACATGTTACCCATTTGACTGAGAAATGCCACTCACAAGCTAATGTGGTTGAATGGTTTCTGCTCAGTGCATGGCAGTTTGGAGAGGTTGTGAGATCTTTAGGAAGTAATTAGTGGCCAGCAGAAATATGACTGGGGCCTGATTATGCTTTGTGTCTGCCCCTGATCTCTGCCTGAGTTTCTTTCTGCTTCTCATCTACTGCTGAGAAGGGACCAGCTACAGGTTCCCACAGAAAATATGGAGCCCCAGCCACCATGCTTTCCAACCATAAAACTCTGAGTTCAGAAAAACCCATCTTTATTTAAGTTGCTTCTTCTTGGTTATTTGGAGAAAACAATTAAAAAAAAAAAAAAAAACAACCAACGCAGAAAGATTCTCAAAAAATTCTCTTAGGTTTAGGTATTCATAAAGATGGAGAAAATTCCCTGGAGCTGTTCAAGGATTCAAGATTGTGGTTTAACAAGAGGACAAATACAGTGAATGAACTAAGCAGTGTAACACCCAGGACAGAGTCCAGGGAGAAAATAAGGTGTAGAAGTTCCAACTGCCTCTTCCTAAGGAGCCAAGACACTTCCTCTCTCTCAGCTATTGCATGTGAATGTGAATACACATACATACTCACACACATATGAGACAGAGAGGGAGAATAATCTACCAAAGAAATGCACCTGAGTTTAGTTTTTATTGAGGGATAATCATCATGTGGATATGATGATATCATGATCTACATAGATGATATGAGTCTCCAGAACTTTTGTAAGTTCTTGAGAGTCTCTAGCCTATATTGCTGATATTTCCCAACTCTATGACTGTCAGATATGACCATTCCCCAACCTCACTCATTATATTACACTCTTAATCATACTGATCATCCCCAGAAAAACAGACAGCTTCTGCCAGGAATTGTGTTTCAATAATTTTAATATAAATTCCTGTAGTTCAGAATTCAAGGACAAGGGCAAGACATCTTAGTAGCATCAAATTCTCTAACATGCAGAAGTGCCAGAATGTCAGTGTAGGAGATATATATGGGGAGGTAAAAGGTGAAGAATAGAAGACAAGAAAGTGGATAATGACATCACTGACCAATGTTTATAGAGCTCTTTTATGCATCAGACATAGTGACATAGTGCTGCATCCTTGAATAAACCACCTTCTGAAGCAAAGAGGTGCATACGGCGACCAAGGAGCCATGTGATCAGTGTATGCTAATGCTAAAAACTGTCTTATTCCACTTTTGCTGCCAGGTTTAATAGGGGAAAATTGAAAGTAATAAAGAGCATGGGACAGGCTCAAATTTTTATTCCATGCAACTTTGAACAGCTGCTTTTAGAGTGAAAACTCATGAAGGCATGGAGTTGTCCATATTTTTTAGTAGCATGTCATTAGCAGTGAGAAGACTGAAACCAAAAGAAGTCACTTAATAGATGTCACCTAAATGAAACTTAACTATGCCCCTTTGACACAGAGAGAAAATGTATCTTGTCAAGATATTATTAGGATGAATAAATTAATGTTGCACGGTTGTTGACACCAAGTAAATGCTTGATAAATATAGGAGTTGCAAACAGTACTGGTAACATCATTATCAAGTCCACCATAATGACAGACTCAGTAATTCATGGGAGTCCTATGTTTTGGTGAGTTATCTGGGGCTATAACAGAATGCACAGGATGGGCAACATAAAAAAATGCACACTTATTTAGCTTATAATTCTGAAGTCAAGTGTATTGCAAGAGTGAGGAGGTGAACTAAAATAGCATGGCCCTTGTTGCTATGCCTTTATATGATGGGAAGGCATGTACACATATGACAGATACTGAATTGGACTCAACATTTTATTTGCATATGTAGCAGAAATATGATTTTTAGATCACTAACTCAATCTTACACTAACCACAGTAATACATATCTTTCCTCATGGCTTAGTAAAATTTTTTTGTTGTTGTTTTTTTTTTTGAGACAGGGTTTCTCTGTATAGCCCTGGCTGTCCTGGAACTCACTTTGTAGACCAGGCTGGCCTCAAACTCAGAAATCTGCCTGCCTCTGCCTCCTGAGTGCTGGGATTAAAGGCGTGCGCCACCACGCCCGGCTTAGTAAATTTTTTAAGACTACAATATAATCACATCATTGAATCCCTTCCATCTTGCTCCTACCATGATATCAACTAAATTTCATCTTGGAATGTATCTGTTAAGAAATAGAAAGTATATCTGATCAATCCTTCACACTCTAGAAGGCAGGATGAAGTCAAGAGCGTTCCAGCAATGTCCAAGGTTTATTCCACAGCACAAGGTTTCTCTTCTGCACTCTGTGCTTCAAACAACTTATTTATTTCTTGTTCAGTTCTGTTACTGTCTTCATGTCTTCATTTTGTTTTTCATCTTCCCATCAAACCCCAGGTCTTGTACATCCTAGGCAATCCCTCTAACACCAAGTTACATCTCCAGTCCCATTTCTGTTAGCGTCTCAATGTTTCCTTCCATTTCATCTTGATTCAGCCTGTTGCTCTTTGAAATTTTAAGATTCGTAATGCTTTTATTCTTTTTTTCACTTTTAAAAATGTAGGTGCTTGAGGCTATAACATTTCCTCATAAACATCTACCGTAGGGTTTGGCATGGTATGTGATCTTTGCTTTCTGGCCTGAAATGGAAAGTTCTAGTTCATCCCATCCCTTGATTAACAGATGATTATGGTTTCAACTTAGATTCCTTATTTCTTGTAATAAATTTCCAAATGCATCTGGAAATATTAGTCAGGGTGAATTATTGGTCAAAAACTGTCATATGAACTCTCATAGACCAAGATTAAGTTTACAAACAATGGAATGTGCAGTATTCAGAAGCATAGCTCCCAGGTTTCATGCTGAAATGTCCGTACAGCAGGGTCATGGCCCAGGTTATATGGATCCTTTCCTGAAACTCAGGTTGTCATTTACCAACACAAACTCGGGGCTCAGCCCCTTTTTCTATAGTTTCACCATTTGAATGCTGAGCCCCACTCTAGTGCTCAGAGACCTCTCATCTCACTGACATGCATTTGTTGGTAGCCACCTCTGGCTGTGAGAGCCTGAGATGCTACATATATGCGCCATCATGACTCCTAAGAAGTGTGTTCATTTTATGGTTTTATGACTGCTTGCTCTATGACTTAAGAAAGTTTTCTCTTTACAGTTACTTTTAAAAAAAATTCTAGATTTTGGGGAGAGATTTCACAACTACACGTAATCCTCAATATTTTATTTTGACACCCACTGTGAGATAACTAATTCCCTTCTCTAAGCTTCAGCCATGGGGCCACACCAACCCTAGTGGGCATTGATTGAATCTATTAAATTAAAGGCCAGCATTGCAGGCTCAGTGCCACACAGGAATCAGCCCTATTCAATCAGTGACGCTTATACTGGCAAGTCTTCTAAATTTCCAAGCAGGAATACACAAGAATGGAACCACAAAATTAGTCATCATCCCTTTACATTGAGAATGGCCCTCCATGACTGCCTCATTTACTCACTCTGCAGCTTGAGTGATTCTCTTAACCTCACGATATCACTCAACTCATCCATACACTGGGGACAATGTCAATCAACCAAATGGAGTCAAACAAGAAAATATATAGGAACAGTCTCTCAATGTACAGTACATGGCACACTAGGCTTTTCATTCTTGATTCTGTCATTGTCATGATGACTACTCAGATGAAGCTCCTAAGAGCTCTTTAATGGATTCTCAGTTACTGAAATAGCATAATTTAATAGAAAATGGAATATTTAGTGTGCCTGGGGTAAAGGGTAAAAATGTCTTCTCTCTCTCTCTCTCTCTTTCTCTCTCGATATATGTGTGTGTGTGTGTATGTATGTCTTTCTTTCCATACATATGCTTATGTTCATGTATATATATGTACTTGTATTTATTATATAATAGCTGTAATTATAGCATAATTAAATGCCTATAAATATATAATTTATTGAAGTCCTTTGGCTATACATATGCAAATATGAGCCTATAATTACAATGAAATTAAATGTGTATTTTCATATAATTACTTATATAGATACTATGTAAATAGATACACTGTTTATCCCTATTTTAAAAGAATTACCTTAGGGTCCAAGAACTAAATATATTATTCTAGTTTCTTATTTATAGACTTTATAATTTCTTTAAAGCTTGCTTCTCTGTCCACATGATAAAAAACTGACCAAAAGCAACTTGGAGAAGAAAGGTCTTAATCCATTTCCCACTTTCAGGTAGTACTTCATCACCAAGGGAAGCCACGTTTGGAACTGAAGCAGTAACCATAGAGGACCACTGCTTACTGGCCTTCTTTACATGGCTTGCTACACAGCCTGAGACCACCTGCCCAGGAGTGACCCTGCCCCCAATGATCTAGGCCCTCCCTTACCACTTATTAATAAAGAAAACATGTCACAGACATACCCACATGCCAATCATATGGGAGCAATTCCTCACATTCAGTTCCTTCTTCCCAGTGACTCTGGTTTGAGTCAAGTTGACAAAAGACTAAACAGCACACCAACCATATGATTAGATGGGTGTGAAAGCTCAACCATGTGTGTGCCACTTTATACTACTGTTCACATTTCTATTCTTCACACTACTATTTCCTGTGAGCTTCTTCTAGGCTGGGATAACTGCAGGTAAGATGTGTATATTCTGAATATCATCTGCAGAGTACCAAGCTCTATTTGTTTGACATTCCAAATTCCATACTCGGTGAGTGACGGTCAGAGACTTTTGCACAGCACCAGTTCCCCATCAGACAAGGCTGTTACTCAGAGCTGCTGACTCACAAACACACTCAGCTACCAAGTGTGCTTGTTCTGTGCTCTGGAATAGGCTGGTAAATATTTCACACATTTGCTAACATGAAAATCAAATTTCGTACAATTACTAAAGGTTGTTAAAGGTTGTTATGGTTGTGGTTATGATCATTTAAAGTAAAGTACAAAAATTAGGAAAATGCAGTTGTTTCTGTTTGGATTCACTTTCACAAAATATTTTAGACACACATAGACACATACACTCACAGAGAGAGACACAAACACACACACACACTACACACATACACTCACTTTTATGTTACATCAAGAATACATCGGTCCCTAGAGGTGTTAGAGGTATCAGATTTGCATCAGTAGGCCGCAGAGAGGAGAAAGCCTGTTATGCTCAGTGTTCTGACCTGTGAACATCTGAATGCTTTGATTAGTGGCATAACATTCCCTGATAATAAGTGAGCCCAAGACAACTACCACTCTGGGACCAAACAGGCCCAGATGGTCTTCCAAGACAAGGAGTAAGCTGGAGACTAGAAAACCTGCCTGGGACCTTGGGCCTGGGTGGGAATGAGCCTTAGATACAAGGAGCCATTTAGACATGCCTGGGAAGGACCAGGCCTAGAATCATTAGAGCAGGAGAGATGGCTCTGCCCCTCACCAGCTACAGCACTCAGGAGATCAGGCCCTGTACTCCACCTGGTAAGTACAGTAGAGCTGACCCTGGTTTCAGGCCAGGTACAGTTGAGCTGTCCCCAGGGACATGAGTGTAGGAGATCTGGCCCTGCAACTTGTCTGACATGCAGTGACATGGGTGAAGAAGAGATGTCCCCTAAACCCCTTGCCACCTATAGCAGGCAGGGGAGCTGGCCCTCTCGCTCACCTACTATAACACTTAGGAAAGAGGACCCTGAACCTCACTCGGCAGCTTAGTAGAGCTAGCCCTGAATATAGAGATTGCAGGTGAGCCAGTCTAGAGGGTATTAGCATGGGAGAGCTGGTGGTTCAACTTGTCTGCCATGCAGCAGCATGGACAAGGTAGAGATGCCCTCCCCTCCCCTTACCACTTGCCACCAATGGCAGATTAGACAGCTAGCCCAGGGGTCACGAAAGCAGGAGAGCTGACCCTAACCCTCATCTGCTGCAGCACTCAGGAGAGCAGGAGCTGAATCTCACCTACACAGCGCAGCAGAGTTGACCTGGAAATGGTGTGTGGGTGTGTGTGGGGGTGCTGATAAGAAAGATACCTGCAAGTCAGACCAACTCACATGCCTCTCAGGCCCACATGCAGGGCTCTTAATTGGCTCACTCCAACATCTACCCTATCAGTGAACTGCTGGAGTGCAGGAAAGGCCCAGTCCTATAGATCTCCATGACACAGGGCAGCAACAGTATGTCTGAGATGAGTCCGTGTGAGGTTCCAATATTGATAGAGAAACAGAAACCAGAGGCCTCACACTGGAGCAAGGAGTCATTGTAAGTGGGTGAATATTTACAAGCAAAGTATAAACAGAGGGTACACACTGTGATGCACAACTTCCACATGACTTTTTTCCTCTGTTGGGAGGAAAATAGCAAGGGGGAGGATGGGTACAGGGGACAGGAGAGGGTTGGGATGTATGGTATGAAGTTCACAGAGAATGAGAGGAAAGGTCTTTTTTTAAGTTTACTGATTTCTTTGGCAAAAAAGAAAAAGGAAGGAAGGAAGGAAGGAAGGAAGGAAGGAAGGAAGGAAGGAAGGAAGGAAGGAAGGAAGGAAGGAAGGGAAAAGACAAAGAGAGAAGTCATTCCATTTACTTCCTTTACGTGGGCCAAGAGACAGTTTTTGTTTGATCTATTACAGTGAGCAAAGTAAACTACAAAGCCTATTTAAATAAATTAGAAGTTTACAATTAAAATATTAGGTGATAGTACACAGAGTTGTTTTATAATTCCAGAGACCTGCTGAGCAGCTATGACTAGGGTTAGTTCGTTGTTGTCAGATACTGGTGATGCATATGTATGAAAATGTAGATTAGCTGCAAGAACCAAACACCATGGTATACAATTTAAGCATATACAGTTCTGAAAAAGTCAGAAAAAAATAAGGATACTAGCCTAGATATATTTGATTCATTTTGATGCAGTAATTGCACTTTTAAAAACTCTATCAAGAAAATATTTCTAAATCCAAGAAAATATTTATCTGCAGGCATTCGTTGCAATGCAACTTCTTTGTGAAAATTAATATTTAAAACTATGTGCTCAGTAATTGCAAAAAAAGTTTATATTGTCCCCATCTGTTGCAATATTTGTAGTCTCTAAAGTTATTTATAAAGAGATAGTAATAACACATTATGTAAAATCAAATATGGGTAAAAATTAATTGCCAACAAGTGGGCCAGTGAACACTGAAAAGGAGTTTGCTGAAGTGTTGTTATTGCTTGTCTTTGCAATTGTGTGATTTCGGGCAATATTTCTTCTGTTTTGTTTTCTTTCTAAATTTCATAAAATACTGTTTTTAGTACAGGAAGACATGAAAGCATATTAACTTATGGGAGAAAAAGAACAAGGAATTAATTTTGACCTTCAGAAGGTGTCCACCAGAGTAACTGAGTTGCATGGCATGCATTGTCAGAGATTTGCTGATGAGTGAGGTAGAGTGTCCTCATACGTTGCTTACTAAATTTCTAGCATCTAAATGATTGGTAGATTTCATTGTCCCCCCCTCCCCCAGATTCAGAACAGAGTCTTAATTCTAAGTAAGTACTGTCATATACAGAGTGACACTGAGGAGTCTTAACCATGCTCACTCCACTCTTTCAAGGGGATCTTGAGTTTCAGTTCCCTCTGCATGGCCACAATCCAAGGCAAGAAAAAAAAAATCACATTGCATCCCATCACCGTACCCTGCTCAAACTGGAACTCAAATGCTTTATCTCTCAAAGGCCCAAGTAACCCAAGGTTGAAGTCAGCCAGCATAAAAGTGCACACCTATTGGGGCAAGATAGAGACAAACTCAAGAACGCACAAAGGCTGGCGCAATTTGCCATTTCAGAGTGGAGTCCACTGCAGTCCCACGTGATAACCTGAAGCTCCTTCCCTACAAAGATGATATTCACCGCACACTCTCCTTTCATCCTGAAGCCGAAGGCATACTTTGTACAGCTCACATTTCTGCAAATTGGTGTCTATTTGTAGCTATTTGGTTTATTATAACTGGTCCAGGGACAATTTAGAGCAGACTTTGGCAGGCTCTTATGATAACAATCTGCCCCATGGTGCTCCTTATGGAAGACACCTGCTTTGCCAGGAAGATGCATTAGCTGTGGGTGACTGAGTAAGAACACAATTAAGATGTCAAAGTTTCTGCCGGACCCTGCTGGGTCTGGGCACAGTAAATCTCAGGGATTCCTGTTTCTTCTGTTGGCCATAATGCCGGCCAAGTCAGGGGACCCTGGTTCCATGCTTTCTACATTCTGTGTCAGAGATCATTAGTAAATATACGGTTTACTTTGGAAACCTGGTCCCCTGTTAGTTTTGTCTGTCTAGCTATTAATCCCTCATTCCTTCCAGGTTCATTCTAAACCCAAAGAAGATGTAGAAAGCTATCCAGAGCCAAACTAATAGCAAGAAGGCAAAGGACAGCCTAGTCAACCATCAATGAGAGGAGAGGCCATTGGTCTTGCAAAGATCATAAGCCCCAGAACAAGGGAATGTCAGGGCCCAGGGCCAGGAAGTAGGAATGGGTGGGTTGGGGAGCAGGACAGGGGGAGGGTATAGGGAGCTTTGGGATAGCATTTGAAATGTAAATGAAGAAAATATCTAATAAAAAAAAAGAAGAAGTCACAGACCTGCCAGAATGGGCAGTATATGGAACCTGTCCTGATACAACATGATCACCTACCTAGGACAAAGTCTCCAGTACACTAATAGTATATTCACACTAAGATAAACAGAAAGGTGTCATTTATCTCCTGAGTATACACATATCCCTGGAGGTAGAGAAGGTCACATACAAAACTTCCTGAGCCAATAAACCATGTTTCTTTCTCCCCTCGCTCAGCCTTTCCCACAAAGGTCTACTCTCCAGTTATAATCATGGGGGAGTTTCAGATTAAAACAAGAAATGGTGAATGATTTCTATCCTTGATTTTTTCATCTTTCACCAGTGCCCAAGACTGAAGCCCATAGCTCATCTAACTTTATAGAACATAATGTGGTTTGGTTGAAAAGCACAAACTTTAGACTCACACTCACATAGCTACAAATTTAGCTCTGGCCTTCTCACAAAACCATATCTCTGTACCAGGCACAGTGTTGCTCTTTGAAATGTGGGCTAAATAAAATTGTATCTGTAAATATCTCATAATATCTAAATAGTCAGCCGTTCATTCATCGTGTATGCAATCATTTACAAGGTCATCTGAGACTCTTCTCAAGGCCCATCTCTTTAAAAGTGATTTCCTGACCACTCACTCAAAACTCTTTGGCATCTTAGTCACTCCTGAGCACCTCACCTTTTTCTCTTAGAGTAGACGAGAAGATGTTTAGCTGGCTTTGTGGTGGGACAGAGCTTCTAGAAAGAAGCACAATCACATCATGGCTAAGAACAGGGGCCAGAAGTACAAAAATTGGCTTTGATTTGTAGCCATAATATCCCAGGCTTCCGGTGGGCATCTAAATAGGGAAGGAGTTTCAATGTGTTAGATCATACTGGACCCTCCCGTTCTAGACTCTTCAGTGGTGCCCCGGGGCTTTCCTACAGACATCCATCATGACACAGAAAAGAACAACAACAACGAGATGTATCTATTGTTAAGGGGAGGGTTGGAAACAGAATGATCCAATTGCATGTGTCCAGCCAGAAACTGAAAGCATAAATCTTGGAGATGTGCCAAAAAATACCTTCTGCCTATCTAAAAGCCAAATCTGGCAGCTTTATTTAATATCTGTTTAACATTCTCTGTTGGAAAAACTGAAAAGGCTATCTGCAGTCAACAAAGACAATTGTTGTTGTTCTTTGGAGAAACAAATAAAAATGATAATTCAAAACCTCATTTGCTATCTAAATATCTACTTATCTATAAGTAGATTAAAAAATGAGTACCACCTCCCTAATAAAATCAGAATAAAAAAAAACTACATTCTGAATAAGCTGATTGGTGTAACTCATATAATATTATTAAAAAGATTGAATACACATACAACGCAGGGGAGAAATTTTGGAACCTTAGAAAGATTGTTCATTTTGGAGATATAGAAGTTGTGTTTTATACCACTCCAAGATGAACCATTCATCGTGCAGGAAAGAGGTATCATTTGAGAAACAACTCTCCTGCATAAGACAGTACAATTTCTGATGGAAAAGGATATTGCTTTCTTATTTGTACTGTGTCTTGCAGCTATTAGAAAGGGCAGCATACATACATGAACACATGCCCTATTTCCATACAATCTACACTAAGCAGAAAATATTCTCCCATGTAGGGAGTGTTTCACTTATAAAAGTGTTCATCACGGCATTATTCAAACACTGTAAATAACCTGAGTGTCCAATAGGAAGGAAATGATTCAATCAATGGAACTGTTCACAATGGATATTTAGGAACTGCTTATAATAACACAGGGGAAAGCTTCTGCTATGTTATCATTATAATTTTATACTTAGGGATACAAAATTGTGTATACAGCATGATTACTGCTATGCAAAGCAAACAAAAATATTTAAAAGCCATTCATAATGAAATTGTAGGATGGTAGTGCTCTGAAACACGGATCAGCAGCAGTTGTTTGGGAATATAAGATTACCAATGCTATTTCTGCCTCCTAACTTCCTACATTTTCCAAATATTTTAATGAGTATGTACTCATTTTATATTGAAACATCTACCAGTAATTATTTAAACAGAACAGTTAGACATTAGAAGTAGAATTAAAGTCTTCTCAAAATCCATTGGTAAGGCATAAAAGAAGCCTATTCCGTACCTAATGGAGAGGATCCAGTGCTCTGACATAGGAAGCTTCCCACCACTAGCTTCAAGAATCCTTGTGGATGGCAAGAGCCATGGGAAAACTCTGAAAAGGCAGGAAGAATCCTTCAGCCTAGAATTTCTCATTCTGAATGTGTATCATTTCTCAGAGGAGGTACAAGGTTTCCATTATGGGAGAAAAAAAAATACACCTTAAAAACAAACAAACAAAAACAGACTAGTGACCCATGACCCCCAATATTGCAAAAGACAAATAAATCGAACCATTAGATATGTTGTTTGTTTTTCTGTCTACAATTATTTCCATTTCTTTTAGTATCGGAGCTCATTTTCCCTCAAACTTTCTCCCTCTGACCGAACATGTCTTAGTGAGCCCAAGCACATTCTCTGATCAAAGCATGAGTCCGCATGTGGCTGATTCATATCAGGGGTCAGAGCAAGCCTGGTAACCCAGCTGAGCATTTTCCAGATCAAGCTTTAGGGATCCCCAGGAGGGTTTGAAAAGAGAATTTCTGCTGCCTGTGCATCGGGCTAGTCAGTTATAAGTCCAACTTTTAGAACCATCTTGCCTAAATGTAGAAAACACCTGCCTGAGAAAAACCCAGAGGCAAGCCATCTGAGGGAGGTTTTTTTTTTTTTTTTTTTTTTTTTTTAAATCCACAGGCAACATAGAACACAGGAGAAAACTTGGTTTCCTCATAGTTTTTGTGCTGTGATCATTTCCCTAATGGTATTTTGGTAATTTTGAGTCACTTCCTTCCTGAGCCAACTCTACTCTTTAACTTTGCACTCCAAAACTATCAAATCCCACACTCACTTGTGTTTAACCTAGATTGGCTTAGGTGGAGTCTATTTCACTCACAAAGTATCCTTATCTATATAGAAACTTAAAAAAAAAGGAGAAGAAAGAAAATCCAGAGAAGCTGTGTATTACAGATTGTGTGCATGGTCTTGTGTGATAAGAAGGTGAACCAAGAAATACATAAAATTTTAGGTGAAGTTTACTAAGTTTTGTGAAAGCAATTGTTACCCACATTTTAGGGCTTCTTCATGGTTATAAGTGATAAAGTGAAACCCAGCAGACAGAGCTTTACCTCTGACAGTAGTTCAGACAACTACACATCGGAGGGTATTACAAGGACCTGATCAACAAGACTGTCATTTTGGGGTTCTATGCCATCCATCTGTAATTAGTTGGTAGGAGACAGATGAGACATGAATGCCAGAGTGGCAGCAGGAGTAACTCTGTGCAAGGGTAGGAGCCCAACAATGGTCTTCTTCACATTGAAGCCTGTCTGAGAAAGAGGTTTAGTCAAGTTAGAGGCGATGGGTTTCAGTTAACACTTTGCTTCCACTTGAATTAATTTGAAGAATTCCCTAGGTCTACCTCTCTGAAGTTACAGAAAATGTATTCTAAACAATAAAAATAGTTACATTTGAACATGCATCAAACCGGTGTGAGCATGCAGGAGGGAGCTCTGACTTCTAGCTTCTAGACACTCCCCTCCTGCAATGGCCCTGAACTGGCAATCTGCACTCCTGTCCTAGCCTAAGAAACCCAGACAAGTTCCTGCTGCAAAGCTGATTGGCCTCTCCTGGTCTGGCAAAAGGAGAAGAATAAAAACATTAAGAAGCACTTGAACAAATTTACAAAGTACAATATAAATAGACTCAATGAACAAGCCAATGAGGAAAATTTGAAAGTAGAGCAGAATTTATCATCAAAATTCCATATTTTGGGGTAACAACATTTTTCAAGCATTCCCAAGTATCTACACATGTGGGGAAGGAGCACAAAGAAGCTCTGCAGTATTTGACCATAAATGTGACAGAATTTGCAGACACAAAATCAGGTTACAGGAATAATTTTATTTTGATGAAAACTGATGAAACTTGGAAAATATAGTTCTCTCCAAAGAATTTGATCTGAATGAGAGTGGTAACCCATCTTCAAAGTCCACTGAAATCAAATGGAAACATGGAAAGGATTTGACAAAATGCTCAGATCTAATGCAGAATAAGACCAGCAGGAGTAGGCACTGTGCGGAACCAGAGCTGCCTCACCCAGTTTGCTAAGCATTCTGATGCAGATGCAGTTGAGTTAGGTGAAGTCATCAAGACAATATTTGACTCATCCACTGCAGTATGATTTAGTTCCTGATATGGATGATAACGAATAAGAGGCAGAAGATGATGGTGATGATAATGAAGAAGAAAAAGAAGGAGGAGGAGGAGGAGAGGAAGAAGGAGGAGAGGAAGAAGGAGGAGGAGGAGGAGGAGGAGGAGGAGGAGGAGGAGGAGGAGGAGGAGGAGGAGGAGGAGAAGAAGAAGAAGAAGAAGAAGAAGAAGAAGAAGAAGAAGAAGAAGAAGAAGAAGAAGAAGAAGAAGAAGAAGAAGAAGGATTGAAAGATATTATGAAGAAGGGGATGAGGATGAAGGTAAAGGAGATAGAGATGAGGATGAAGAGGAGGAAGAATGACTAGCACAGGATACTAATGGATTCCAACCTTCTTTTATTATTTTCTTTTTAGGTTTTAATTCCCTTCAGTTCATGGGAGCAAGCTTCTGTCATTTCTCCTGCTTCTGTCTTATACTCAGTCACCCTGGTTCTAAGGTCTCTTCTCAACACCATAGTTCTCAACTCATTGGGGGTGGGGTGGGAATACCTTGAGCAAAATACAGGAGGAAAAAAATTCCAATGTGTTCACTATAAAATAAGGATAAATGTTTGACAAGATAGACATTCTTACTCTTATTTAAACTTTGCGCCTATATACACACATATTAGGGCAAAATGTACAGTAATATGTACAATTTTCTTCTGGCCAATTAGAAGAATGTAAGCTTCTTGAAAGCCTGCTAAATCAGAACAGACTGCTCATTGATCTAACAAAACCACAGAAAGTTTCATTATTGTAAAGTATTAAGGCTTAAAGAGAAAATTAAACAAAAATTTATATTTGGGTCTTAAAGCAATGATTATTCACAGAGGAAATGAAAATTTGTCTTTGGTTCTCAAAGATGAGACAGGGCCAGAGATTACTGCATGCTTAAGATGGCTCTGGAGTGTGGGATAAAAATTAGTAAGGACCCTGAATCCTTGTTTTCCTTATCAGATAGGTGGTAGCAACCTAGAAGACATGAATGTGGTGCCACTATTGCAAGCATCTCCACACTTTGGTTGTACCTGTGGGCAGCATGGCAATCTTGCTTCAGCCACTCCCCTTGCCCACCTTAACACTAGTCAAGTATTAAGCCCCGTCCTAAAAAGAAACTTCCACAAAGAGAAATAACACAGCACTCAGGTACGTCTTCCTGGTGATGTCTCAGCATTATCTCCCCCTGCATCTTACCTACCTTCTGCTCTTTGCCCTTTATACTCCAGCTGTTTTCCACTTTGAGCTTCTAGGGTTCATGAAGCAATGTCTGTCTCTGACCTACATGGTCCAGACCCCACTGTGACTGCTACACCATGCTGCTTGCTGAAGGTGTCAACGCTACACATTCCCATAAATCCCTGCCAAAGTAGAGTGGAGAGTCCCAATATTTGGGACTCACAAGAACAGCTTAAGCCATCTTTATAAAGAAAAGAAGACAAACAAACAAAAAAACACCTTAAGAATCTTGCTCACAGCAAGGTATCCCCTACAAGGGATGGGGCCTATAGGGCAAAGACACACTCATTTCTGAACCAAGGGCAGGTCAGATCCCAATGTACTTACTACAAGACTCTATGTGGAAACGATAGGCTACTGACCGCACCAGTCTGGAGAGAAAGGAGATTTGATATGCAAAATTCTGAGCTCAGATATCAATTGTAAATCACAGTCAAGTACAAAGACTTGAGGATGAGGAGAACGCATTAATGGATTCCAACCTTCTTTTATTATTTTCTTTTTAGTTTTTAATTTGCCTCTTACTATTATGTGATAACCCCTCCTCTGGCCGGGTCAGAATGTTTGACAGCCATGAACTGGGTATTGCAATCTGTGATAATGGCTCCTTTGATTAGGCCTCCTTGTTTGGGTGTGTGTGCGTGTGCGTGTGCGTGTGCGTGTGTGTGTGTGTGTGTGTGTGTGTGTGTGTGTATTGAATAGAATTAAAATATTTATTGATACTCCATAGAAACATGTTTTAATGAACAGACAATCTTAGGGAATGCTAGATTTAAAGAAAGTTAAATTAGTTCACTAAAAGGAAGGTTTGGTATAGTGTTTAATATACAAATGTACACTCAGACTTTCCCAAAGAATATTGTTTATATTTTTAATAGATATTTTCTTTATTTGCATTTCAAATGTTATCCCCTTTCCTGGATTCCCCTCCAAAAACCCCCTATCCCCTCTCCCCTCCCCTTACTCACCAACCCACCCACTCCCACTTCCTGGCCCTGGCATTCCCCTGGCAGGAGCCTGATATAGTTGTCTCCTAAGAGGCTCTGTTTGACAAATACAGAAGTGGATGCTCATAGCTGTCCATTGTACTGAGCACAAGGTCCCCAGTGAAGGAGCTAGAGAAGTACCCAAGGAGCTGAAGGGATTTGCAGACCCATAGGAGGAACAACAATATGAACTAACCTGTACCCCCAGAGCTCCCAGGGATTAAATCATCCTCACATGGAGGGACTCATGGCTCTAGCTGCATATGTAGCAGAGAATGGCCTAGTCAGTCATCAATGACAAGAGAGGCCCTTGGTCCTGTGAAGGCTCTAGGCCTCCTTGTTCTTCCTTCTGCAATGTACCAATCACAACCTGTTGCCACTATAGTATATTGTGAGAATAAGTAGACATGTGCCTTTTACAAAGCACTAGCCATTGCCTGCTATCCACACTGTGGTTGTACCTACTTGAAGACTCATTTGCTCTTCCATCATTTGAGAATAAGAACACCATTTAAAGAACTCCTTTCCATGGTACAAAGAGAGAAAAGTGTGCAAATTAAAGCAAGCAGAAATCTTTGTTAATTACATTTTCTACATGAGACATCTGCCAGATGTTTTATATTAATTACTGCATATAACCCCCCCAATAATGACAGTGAAAAATGATAAATTATTTCCATTTGATGATGAGAAAACATGCCTTAAAGACCTACTATTGCTTATTCAAGACCACAGAGATAATAAAAGGCATGCTCAGGACAACAGTCAGAACCCCAAATTACTAAGTACCTACACCAAGAAATATTTTACTCCTAAATGGGCATACCTACACACACACACTTGCACATATATTCACAAACTAGCCTCCCTTCCACATGTAAACAGAAAATAAACACATGGAAGTCCATATAACTTTATGCATACACACCTGTCCAAATGTGCAGACCCTCTCAAGGCTGACCCCGGCTCTTTACCTCATGACTGGCTCATATGAGTAGATGGTTCTTCTTGGTTGACAGAATACCAGAAAAATGTTAAAAGTGGGCAAACCAGCTGCTCCATATGTCCACTCCAGGCTCCTGGCTGACTGAGCCAGCAATTGGCATGGGGCTCCAAGGAGTCCTTGACCATCTGTACTCAATCAATAGTTACTTTGATATTTTTTTCCCAGGGCTCTGGGTTTTTGCTTTACCAATGATCTGTAACCTAATTCCCTTCCTCACTGGAGACACACTTGACCTTCTGAGTAGGGATGCTGAGTTAAGATAAGGATTCTGCAGCTGACTGAACATCACATCTTCAGTCACTTAGCACTCTAGCATTGGTAGAACTTAAGGCTTGGTTGTTGATTGACTCAATGACCAGCATTGCTAATAGCTTTGGTGGATGAAGATGTTTTAGACTTCAAACTATCTACTGCTCACAAAAAGACATTGCAATTAAATTATCCTTGTTTTCCTCTAAAGAGAAGAAAGAAGTTGAGGCTCAGATGCCTGGTTTCTCTCTCACTTTCCAGGTAATATAATCTTAAGCTACACCGTTCTCGTCAATTCTATCTGCCCAGACCCTATACCCCAGTAACAGATAACACTATGGAGTTGAGGTTCTGTTCTATACCCCTGGACTATTCCTCTCACTCTCATGCCTATTCCTAACCCTTCTCTCTCATCATCTCTGGCTCCTTCCATTTGGCAAGCCAACTGCTATCCTTCAGGCTTTGTGGCTTTCCCTTCTTATCCACATCTGACAATTTAGATTCATCTCTGGTTTGTGCTGAGAACCTCTCCATCTGACCCAACCCCTCAGAATCTCACTTAAAACAATCCCTCCGCTGTTTCCAGCCAAAGTCCCACTCCATGAAACAATTCAAAGGCTAAGATGAGTCTATTCTACTCCCTACCATCCTGTCACACTCGTGCACACACATACACACACACACACACACACACACACACACACACACACACACACACACACACACACACACATTGAAGACCATGTGGCAGTAGCAAGAGTCTATCGCCTGGGTTGTAAAAGGAACACACTGCCTCCCATTCCACAGAAGCTGTATTCTGTTGTGCTGCCTCCAATTTAAATGTCAGTATAATTTGCCCTTATAAAAATACAGCTCTCTCCTCTTTCTCCACTAGGGACTACATCTGTAACCAAGGTAACAAAACCCAAGTGCAGCAGCCCCACCACCATCTCTGTTTCTGTAAGCATAGAGAGAGCACAGAAAGGGTAAAGGCTAGGAGAGGCAGTGAGACACCATGGGAGCCCCTGTCTGTCAGGTATGCATGTCCATCCTGCTGAGGAAACATTCACATCTGTTTTACAAAGAAACAGGACCATCTGTCTGCTGGAATGTTCTTCTACCTAATATTAAAGGCTTTGTGCTATCTAGTGAGTTTAGTTATAAAGAAATGGTCATTTTCAGAAACAAATCCTGTAGAGTCATAGGCTGACTTGCTTAAAACCAAATATTCTTGTGTAGTTGAGCTGGCTTTTCGAACTGAGGTAAATCTCCCTGCCTCCACACTCAATAGCAAAAGGACCATTTTCATTGCCAGACACAGTGCTAGTTTTTCACATATCACATGCATAATAAACACACCTGCCTGCTCTGGTGTGCATGTGCCAGTAGTATGCATATATTTACACTCCTGTGTGGTGTATTCATGTACATACACAAATGTTTAACAACTCCCTTAATGACAGTCCTTGTCAGAACTAGTCAGTCTCAAGGTCTGTGCTTCCAAAGCCTTCTTTATATTATGCTATGCTATCTCTGGAGCAAACTCACAAAAAGTGAGCAGAGACAAGGAGTAAAGAATACATGTTAGTGCCACAACCTAGGAAGGACAGATAAGCTGGGCAGACAGAACAGGAAGTGACCTCTGTGGAGACTCTGAGACTCCTTTCAGAAATGAAGACTCTGCCTTGATCAAGAGTGAGTTTATGATGACCCCAGCTAGATGTCTGGAGACAAGTTTACCCCAAGTGTCTTCTTCCTGCCAGAGCACAAGAAACTAACTGACAGCTGGAAGTTCTGTGTGAAGATAAGGAGGTGGGAACATTGTCTTGGGGAAAAAAGCATGAACAAAGCAACTAGGAGGAACATCTGTGTCACAACGGCAGAGGATCAGAAAGACTTAAGAACCAGAGGTATTAAAGGCTTGCCCAAGAACAGTGTTTTCCAGGCAATACAGCTACAGTGCACCTAAGAAGTCACAGCAGCTATAACTATATGCACAAGATGAATCAAGCCAAAATCCGAGCATGAATGGGAGAGGATGTCAGCAGCTCCCCCTCACCCCCACAGTTTTGGAGCTATTGGCAATTAGTACCTACTGGAGGATGGAGAGTCCATTTTCTTCAGGGATGCAGAAGATAACCCTATAACCATGATCAAGCTATCAGTACTAAATGGACTCAGAGAGTTTAAAAAACTAAATAAATAAAAGGAAAAGGAGTGTCTGGAGTTAACAAGGGAAAGGGCTGGTGGGTTATGGAAAGAGCTGGAGGGGAAAGGGCAGGGGCTAGATTTAATCAAAAGGCATTGTATTAATGTCTCAAATTCTCAAATAATAATAATAAAAAAAAACTATTGTAAAAACAGGATTATTCCAGACTCAGCGTGCAATTGAGGGAATTCTTTGTTTTGTCATGGTAGGATTTCCTGATCTCCAGATTGACTTCTGCTCTCTTTATCTCTAATACAGTGATATCCATTGCTTTCTTTGTCCCTTCAGAGTTTTAGACTTTCAACTTTTTGTGAGTTACATTGACCACTCTGACCTCAACCAGTTCAGTATCCAACTCTATTATTGACCTATGATTGAAATTCTGCTCAGCAGAAATGGAGATCTAGCCACACCTGCATTTGTACCATACTTCTGAGATTAACTCAGTCATGCCCAGGGCTCAGCCTTGGCATCTGCTCTGCCTGCTCTGCTGAGATTCACCATGACACTCCAATAGGAGGATGTTAAATGGGACTTTTGACTCAGCATTTATCTGAGTCTTTCAAGTCAAGAGTAATGATATAGGGAGAGATCCCCAATAACTAAAACCAAGAAAGTATTCTGCAACAAGGTTCCTTTAGGGTCTCAAGTCTGCACAGCTGTGAATTTTGTACAGACTTTCAACATAGCTTTTCCCTATTCAGTTCAGGAAATAATACATATGGGCAAAAACAGTGATATCAAGACCCTCATGTTTCCCAATGAATAGAATAACAAGACTGAAAGTGGGGCACTCAATACTACAGATCAAGAAGGCCTAATGGACATTGGTAGAGCCCACATTGTTCTTAAGTACACATGGAATCATATGAAGGCTATAGTATGTGTTGAAAAATAAAGTATGTCTCAATAAATTTAAAATAATTGAAACTATAAAAGTATTATCTGAACACAATGAAATAAAGGTGGAAATAAATGCAAAAATGCAGGATTCAGTAACAGAAATGATTTAAAGTATGCTCAAATAGCTCATGAGTAAAGAAGAGACCAAAGCATAAATGAAAGAATAACTTTAACATGAATGATAATGAAAACCTAAAATGTCAGAATAGGGTTTTCAGGAAACATGGTATTCATAGGAAATTTCATAATTGTAATGCTAAGCACATTTTAAAAGAAAAGATAGAAGTAAATAAGCTATCACCTTAAGAAATCAGAAGACAACCAAAACCAGAAACAAATTAAAACCAAGACAAAAACAGAGAGGAAATGCAGATAAACTAGAAGAGAAAGACATGAGAAAAGGCTAGTGATGGCAAATATTGAAAACTTGGGGAGAAATAGAGCCAGAATGAACAAGAAAAAAATAAGAAAAGACCAAAGTTGCTTTAGAAATTAGGAAAAGAAGGTGAGAACATCTTTACTAACCTTGATGAACTGAAAAAGGAAATAAAATGAGCTATCATGAGAAACCATGTGCCAATAAATCAGGTAACTAGAATAAGTAAATTCACATGGTGAACAAATAAAAAAACTAATTGATCAATAAATGGAAAATTTTTAATGTTTTTACAATTAATGAACAAAATCATTCAAGTAAACACAGATGATTATTAGTGAATCTACTGAGCTTGTAGTGAAAAAGTAACCCAAGAAGGAAAGTTTAGGAGCATGGAGCTTCCAGAGTGAGTCTTTTCAAACAGTGAATGATAAAAACCATCCTTTACAAACATCAGAAAACACATGATGTAACAACCTTTCCATCTTGTTATAGGAGAAGAAAATTACCTTGACACTAAAAGCCAATACATTATCATTAAAGAAAATTAGAGAAGGTTTCAGAAGATGGAAAGATCTCCCATGCTCATGGATTGGCAGGATCAATATAGTGAAAACGACTATCTTGCCAAAAGCAATCTACAGATTAAATGCAATCCCCATCAAAATTCCAACTCAATTCTTCACTGAGTTATAAAGGGCAATTTGCAAATTCATCCGGAATAACAAAAAACCTAGGATATCAAAAACTCTTCTCAATGATAAAAGAATCTTTGGTGGAATCACCAGGCCTGACCTAAAGCTGTACTACAGAGCAATTGTGATTAAAAAAAACAAAAAACAAAAAAAACAAAAAAAAAAACAAAAAAAACAAACAAACAAAAAAAAAAACTGCATGGTACTGGTATAGCTACAGACAAGTAGACCAGTGGAATAGAATTGAAGACCCAGAAATGAACCCACACACCTATGGTCACTTGATCTTTGACAAGGGAGCTAAAACCATCCAGTGGAAAAAAGAGCATTTTAAACAAATGGTGCTGGCACAACTGGCAGTTAACATGCAGAAGAATGTGAATTGATCCATTCCTATCTCCTCGTACTAAGGTCAAGTCTAAGTGGATCAGGGAACTCCACATAAAACCACAGACTGTGAAACTTATAGAGGAGAAAGTGGGGAAAACCCTCAAAGATATGGGCACAGGGGAAAAATTCCTGAATAGAACAGCAAAGGCTTGTGTTGTAAGATTGAGAATTGACAAATGGGACCTCATAAAATTGCAAAGCTTCTGTAAAGCAAAAGACACTGTCAATAAGACAAAAAGGCCACCAACAGATTGGGAAAGGATCTTTACCAATCCTAAATCTGATAGGGGATTAATATCCAATATATATAAAGAACTCAAGAAGATGGACTCCAGAAAACCAAATAACCCCATTAAGAAATGGGGCACAGAGCTGAACAAAGAATTCTCAACTGAGGAATATCGAATGGCTGAGAAGCACCTGAAAAAATGTTCAACATCCTTAATCATCAGGGAAATGCAAATCAAAACAACCCTGAGATTCCACCTTACACCAGTCACAATGGCTAAGATAAAAAATTCAGGTGACAGCAGATGCTGGCGAGGATGTGGAGAAAGAGGAACACTCCTCCATTGTTGGTGGGATTGCAAGCTTGTACAACCACTCTGGAAATCAGTCTGGAGGTTCCTCAGAAAATTGGACATAGTACTACCAGAGGATCCGGCCATACCTCTCCTGGGCATATATCCAGAAGATGTTCCAACTGGTAATAAGAACACATGCCCCACTATGTTCATAGCAGCCTTATTTATAATAGCCAGAAGCTGGAAAGAACCCAGATGTCCCTCAACAGAGGAATGAATACAGAAAATGTGGTACTCAGCTATTAAAAAGAATGAATTTATGAAATTCCTAGGCAAATGGATGGATCTAGAGGGTATCATCCTGAGTGAGGTAACTCAATCACAGAGGAGCTCACATGCTATGCACTCACTGATAAGTGGATTTTAGCCCAGAATCTTAGAATACCCAAGATACAACTTGCAAAACACATGAAACTCAAGAAGAAGGAAGAGCAAAGTTTGGAAAATTCGCCCCTTCTTAGAATTGGGAACAAAACACCCATGGAAGGAGTTATAGAGACAAAGTTTGGAGCTGAGACGAAAGGATGGACTATCCAGACACTGCCCCATCCAGGGCTCCATCCCATAATCAGCCACCATACGCAGTCAGTATTGCATATGCCAGCAAGATTTTGCTGAAGGGACCCTGCTATAGCTGTCTCTTGTGAGGCTAAGCCAGTGCCTGGCAAACACAGAAGTGGATGCTCACAGTCAGCTATTGGATGGAACACAAGGCCCCCAATGTAGGAGCTAGAGAAAGTACCCAAGGAGCTGAGGAGTCTGCCACCCTATAGGTGGAAAACCAATATGAACTAACCAGTACCACCAGAGCTCGTGTCTCTAGCTGCATATGTAGCAGAAGATGGCCTAGTTGGCCATCACTGGGAAGAGGGGCCCCTTGGTCTTGCAAAGTTTATATGCCCCAGTACAGGGGAAACACCAGGGCTAAGAAGTGGGAGTGGATGGGGAGGGGAGGAGGATGGGGGGCAGGGGGAATAGGGGACTTTCAGGATACCATTTGAAATGTAAATGAAGAAAATACCTAATAAAAAATTGGAGGAAAAAAAAAAAAACGAAAATTACAGATGCACATCCTTTAAGGATAAGATGCAAAATGACTTCAATATAATCACACAATTAAACACATGCAGCTGCTAAAGGGAGTGTACATTATGGCCATTTGAAATTTATCTCTGACACTGAAGATTAATAAAAAACTAATCAGTTATAATAAATGATGTTAATATAATAGCAAGTCACTTCACATGTTACTTTATAGAGAAAGATAATTTGAAAAACATAATATTTTTGGTGCTCAACAAACAAAAATTAAACCTAGGAACAGAAAAATCCTGATAAGACCATATATAAAAAGTCAAAGTTTGCTTGGTTTTTGTTTGTATGTTTGTTTACTTAAGGGGGTTCAAACAGGGTCTCACTATGTAGCATTGGCTTGCCTGGAGCTTGCTGTGTAAACCAGGCTGGCCTCAACCTCATAAAGAGCCACCTGGCTCTGCCTCCCAAGTGCTGAGGCTAAAGGAGAAGTCCACAGTTAATATCATGCCTGGATGTAAAATCCTTGCTTCTAAGATAAGAGCTACGAGAGCAACACTTGTGTTTATTCCTGATGTTCTTTTACCATAGTGGTACAGGTTTGAGGCAGGGCAGCTGAGAAGGGAACACAAGAAAACCAAGAGCAACTACTCTGGAAGGACAAACGAAATTACTTCTGTTGCCACACAGCATATGGTTATTTATACAAAATCCTACCAATCTGGAAAGAGACTGTTGGAGACAATGCTTGTGTTTAGCCAGGGTACAGGATAAGATAAGCAAAAAGCTAAGTATATTTCCACACATTCAGCATGAACAAACCAAAAGGAAGTTAAGAAAAAGGTGCCATTTGCAAGTGGAATATCAAAATTGCCAAAACTTTCTGAAGAGTTGAATCATATTTGATACCTCGACTTCAGTGACACAGAACTGGGTCAGTAATAAATCCTCACATTTATAGCCAATTGATTTTCATTATGTGTACCAAGACAATTCAACAGGAATATAATTCAACAGTCTTTGTAAAAAATAAATATCTCGCAAAACATATCCAAAATAGTGTCTTAAAACCTATATTAATTCAATAAATATAAGACATACAACTGTGAAACTCAGAAGGAAATATAAAGGTATGTCTGTTATCTTGAGTCAAGCTACTTTTGGGCGGAGTTGTTTGTTTGATCTATGACAGAAAGGCGAAATTAGTTAAAGAAAAATAAATTAGATTCTATAAAAATCAATACATTTTGTACAACAAAAAATACGCAAGAAAGTGAGGGACCGAAGAGATTCATCAGAAATTAATAGTGTATAGTGCTCTTTCAGAATATGTGAGCTTAGTTAGTAACAGGACCTACTCTCTCTAGTCCCAGAAAAATCCAACTCCACTGCCCTCCCTAGACACCTTCACATGTACACACACACACACACACACACACACACACACACACACACACACACAAGAATATACACATATACATAATTAAAAATAAAATAGACTTTATGAAAAACAACAAAGTGAGAAGACAACACCTAGTGATAGAATTTGAAAATATATCTGATAAGGCCTTAGGATCCAGAATGCATAAAGAATTCAACTTGCAACTCAAGAATGAAAAGGTAAATAACTAAGTTTCAAGATGAGCACAAAAAAAATTATAAAAAGTATTTCTTCAACAATGTGCATTAAGTGGCCAATCAACATATAAAAAGATGATAAAAAGAAAAATCAAACCATTTTGAAAGTTTTATACATGCATATAATGTGTCTTGACTATTTTCATCCCTTCCCCTGTCCAACTCTCCCCAGTACCCTCTCTCCTATCACTGAACCTACCTATAGCCATGCTCCTATAAATAAGTGACTCTCCCTAACAATGCAGCCAATAACTGCCAATAGTTCTTCTTCTAGGGTCAGGGGTAGACATTCAGGAGCCCCTCCTCTCCTCCAGGTTGATATTTTTAACTGGCTTGATCTTATGTTGTCTTCTGTTAGTCACAACTACTGTGAGTTCATGTGTACAACAACCATGTCAGGTCCAAGGTCACCATTTCGAAATCCTGTGGCTCCTTCTGCCCCTCCTCAGTGCTGTTTCCTGAACTTTGGGTTTGGGGTAGGGGTTGTGGAGGTTCATATACATGCCCCGTTTATGGAAGAGCATTCAAGGCCTCTCATTGTCAGCACTTCAAGCAGTAATGTGCCCCTGCGTTAACTACTCCCTTCCAACCTTGCCTACATTATTTCCCTTTGAGTAATATAAAGACCAAGCAATATTATTTTCCTGAATTTATTTTTTTAATTGTCCTATTATGTTGTTGAGATTGTTCAAGTGGGCAGAAGCACTTCCCAGCAAGACTGATGACCTGAGTTCAGTCTCTAGACTCACTTAGGGTTCTACCTATTGCAATATGAAGCATATTCAATTCTGTGACCATAAATATTTGTATCACAGTTTGACACCATGACCAATTTAACAAGCAGTGTCGTCAAAATTGTTTGTTTGTTTGTTTGTTTGTTTTTAAATCTAAACCCAGGCAGAAGAATATGGCTGAACTAGCGTTATGCTAATGAATTTTTGTTTAAATTCATGGTCACCAATCCCTAAGAACTATTGGGGACAATGCACCCCTGTAACCATATTTACCTTGTCCTTTCTCTTCTCCAGCTCCTCATTCAGTTTTTCTTTTTTTTCTTCAAATCTTCAGTACTTTGTTCATTCCTGGAAACTGCAATGTTTGCAGCAAGCAGTACTGTATTCTATCTGCATCCTTTCTCGTGCTTTTAAATTGGATATTGCAACATCACTTCCATGCCTACATCTCCAGGATACAACTTGGGATACTAGCTCTCAGATTTAAGAATTCCAAAACCAGTTTCTTGATCCCAACCAGCCCCAAATAACTGCCTCTTTAGCCTCTCCCAATATCAGGTAGTGCCAATCTATCAGTTCAATGTGTATGGGACTCTTTAGAGTTCTCTTTTTCTTCTTTAATATGATCGTCAATAAAACTACACTGGGATTACAAAGAGAAAAAAGAGAAAACAAACAAATAAACAAAAATGGATTAAAAACTATTTGTTTTGCTGCTATAAGAAAACCCCTGTGACATCTAAGTTACTTTAATAACCCCTGAGGTGGCCTCCTCCACATTTTCTTTCTTATTCTCTCTTCCTTGCTTTCTTCCTTCCTTCTCCTTTTTGTAGGATTGGAAATTAAGAAAGATATTTTTTCCGTTTTTTTTCCCATTTTTTATTAGGTATTTATCTCATTTACATTTCCAATGCTATACCAAAAGTCCCCCATACCCACACCCCCCGCACTCCCTTACCCACCCACTCCCCCTTTTTGGCCCTGGCGTTCCCCTGTACTGGGGCATATAAAGTTTGCAAGTCCAATGGGCCTCTCTTCCCAGTGATGGCCGACTAGGCCATCTTTTGATACATATGCAGCTAGAGTCAAGAGCTCCGGGGTACTGGTTAGTTCATAATGTTGTTCTACCTATAGGGTTGCAGATCCCTTTAGCTCCTTGGGTAATTTCTCTAGCTCCTCCATTGGGGGCCCTGTGATCCATCCATTAGCTGACTGTGAGCACACACTTCTGTGTTTGCTAGGCCCCGGCATAGTCTCACAAGAGACAGCTACATCTGGGTCCTTTCAATAAAATCTTGCTAGTGTATGCAATGGTGTCAGCGTTTGGATGCTGATTATGGGATGGATCCCTGGATATGGCAGTCACTAGATGGTCCATCCTTTCCTCACAGCTCCAAATTTTGTCTCTGTAACTCCTTCCATGGGTGTTAAGAAAGATATTTTAATACAAGTTTAAGCATGAGGTTTGAGAAAAGAAGTTCTTCATACTGTTGGAAAGGATTGGGAGGTATGGCCTCATTGTGGGACGCGTGTCCCTGGGGGTGGGCTTTGAGGTTTTGACAAGTCCAAGCCAGGCCAAGTTTCTCTCTTTCCCTGATACTGACAGATCCAGGTTCAGATTTTTGTTACTTCTCTGGCACCATGTCTGCCTGCATGCCTGCCACCATGTTCACTGCCATGAGAATAGACTAACGGCTTTTTTAAAATAAAAGTTGTATGGTTATAGCATCTTTTTACAGCAATAAAACGCTGACTAAGATGCAGACAAAATGTTAAAAACCTACCCCAGGATGTGGGTGTGGACTTTTCTAAGAGAGAGCCACATCCTATTGTCTTTTAATAATATAGGACTTGGGTGTGTTTGAAGTTATTATTTAAAAAGAGTTGCTAAGACTTCTAAGAGGCCACAGGGTGATGCACGAGGGACACCTGACAGTACTCCAATTGGTAGGTAAAATCCTAGACCACAGAGATGTGGAAAGGTAAACCATCTTAGTTACTCTAAACAAAGTTAACAACTTTGTTTGTGATGCCCAGAAAATAACTGGAGAAGAAATAAAGCCCTAACCAAGGTCTTGTAGATTTAGGCTTAAACATGGCCCGTTGCTATTTTAAAATGAAATATCTACATACAAAGACAATAATACCTGCTGTGACGGTTACTGACATAGAGGTAGCAGCTCTTCTTTTTTGGGTGTTCTCTCTAGTTCTACTCTAACATTCTGTTCACTTGACAGAGCTTCCAGCTCTCACACTTTCCACCCTATTGGTCAGCCTGGTGTCCATTCTGCTCCACATGACTTGTAATACCAGTCATAGGAGCCCATTGAATATTCTTGCTCTTTTGCTTGGATTTTCTTTCTTGCATTTCTCCCTAGCACACTCAGACATCTTTTAAAAATGACATTCCATTAAATAAATGCTCATTGATCATTGTACAAAAATGGCAAACCCCCTTTCCACTGTTCCCATTTAGCTATTCTGTTTTACTTTCCCATTTAACTCCTGCTACTTGCAGTTATATTTGTATTATTGCAACTTGCTTCACTTTGTTAAATAAAAGCTCTGGACAGTGGTTTATACCCAGAATCTAGCACCTGCACATAATCAAGAATGTTGATTAGAATGAAGGACTCCCTCTTCCAAGTACAAATACAGCAGACAGAAGTAGCGAGTTTGTATACAAAGAAGATAAGCAACACTAGGAACAGTGAAGGAAGAGGTGAGACCAGCCAAGTGCTGACCAGTGAGCAGAATCAGGCCTGAGCAGCAGAACAGAGACTTCAAGGGAAATTCTGAATGAACGGGACTCAAACTCTTACTATGTGAAGACAATGTGGGTGTGTGTAGTATACCAGAGAAGCATATGTAGCCCAATGAGCTGCTTGCTTCTCACAGAGACCCAAGACTGACTCCAGGCTTTGATGGCAGGCCTTGACTTTACGTTGGATAGCAATTATGTCCACAGGACTCCGTTGACATGTACATCTTTATTTCACCCTGGGCCAGACACCAATCTTCTTGTGAAGGCAAAGGGTCTCAGGACTACTCTGAGGGCTTGTTGAGCTCTGAGCTGTTCACACATCACTTTCCTCTGCATGTTCTCCCAGGAATGAAGAAGGATACTTCAGCTAAATATTTACAGCACCAGGTTCTGTAAGGTACTAGAGTTTTAGTCTACTGCCTCCATAAAAAGAAGCCTATTCCAAAGAAGAAATGAGAGCAAGAAGGAGGGTTTGGAGATGGAACAAACAGAGTACATAGGTGTACACTGTCACTGTAGCATGCCAATGAAAATGGAGCAAGGTTAGCAGTATTGAGAGATGAGGTGGAACCAGAAAAGGAAGGTTTAGGCTGAACAGCAGCTGTGGTATTGTGTCTTCTTTTGTTTTGTCAACTTGACAAAATCTAGAATCATCTGGGAAGTTCCTCAAAGATGGATTGTCCATATTATTTAGGCTTATAGGTATATCTAGAGGAGACTGTCTAAATTAAGTTGAAGTATATAGAAAAGCTCAACTCATTGTGCATGGAACCATTTCCTAGGCAGGAGTTCCTGAATTTTAAACAGTGGAGAAATTGGGCTGAGCAATTAAGTATTTAATAGCAAGAAAGTAAGCAAGCAAGTAAGTAAGCAAGCAATTCAATATTCTTTGCTCTTGACTGTAAATGTGTTAAATATGACTAGCCATTTCTAGGTCTTATTGCCTTGGCCTCCTTCATATTATTAACCGTGTCCTGGAATTGTGAGCTAAAATAAACCATTCCATGACCCTAGTGAGGACTCCAAATAATGGAGGCTACAGAGTCTGAACTTGTCATCTTTTGTAATCAGGCAAGGCTTCCAGTGGTGGGAGTGGGTTGCATTAAGTTGAGTTGTTGGCCAAGAGGGTCCCATGGAAATCCCTAAACCACCCTGGATGATGACAGAACAGAAGGTTTCTCTCTGAAAACAGACAGTGAGACCCTTTTGCTGAAGACAACATCCACATAGCTCACTGATAGGTCAAGCTGATACCTGCATGGAGCCTTCAACTCTATGTTCTAGGCTCTTTGGTGTGGAAAGGTACTGTATAGGTTACCAAAAGAGAAATGTGAATACCAACCCAGCCACAAAAACCTCAACCTATAATATGTCTTGCCTGCAAGATGCACTGTGACAGTGGTGGCACAGAACTTATAGCAGTTGCCCTCCAATATTTGGTTCAACTTGAGGCACATGCCACAAGAGGGAGGCCATGTCCTACACTGCCTAGGTGGCCAGGAACTAGAGAGTGGACAGCCCAGAGGCCTAAAGTAGATCCAATCACTACTGACCAATAAATAACTAAAAAATAACAAACAAGATGATTCTTAATGATATTCTGCTATACTCATAGACTGGTGCCTTGTCCAATCACCATCAGAGAGGCTTCCTCCAGCAGCAGATAGGAGCAGATATAGAGACCCACAGCAAAGTGTTGTGCAGAGAGACTGCATAAATTGGAGCTCTACATCATTAGATCTTTTACCTCGGAGCTCAGGGAACCCCATCGAAGAGAAGGAAGAACGACTGTAAGAGTCAGAGGGGATGGAGGACACCAGGAGAATATAGTATGTTGAATCAACTAAGCGGGGCTTACACAGTCTCACAGAGACTGAAGTGGAAAGCATAAGACCTTGCATGGGTCTGCACTAGGTCCTCTGTTGATATGTTATGGATATTAGCTTGATATTTTTATAGGATTCCTATTAGTGGGAGGGGTGTGCCTCTGATTCTTTTGCCTGCTCTTGGGACACTTTCCCTCCTGTTGGGTTGCCTTGTCCAGCCTCAGTATGAGGGCTTTTGCCTTGTCTTATTGTATCTTGTTTAGTTGTGTTTGGTTGTTGTCTCCTGGAGGCCTTCTCTTTTCAGAAGGAAAACCTAGGTAATGTAGGTAGAACTGAGAGGGGTCAGAATGTATTATATGAGAGAAAAATCTATTTTCAGTAAAAATAAAGTAAATAACCCTTTTCCTCTAAGTCACTGTTTGCCAGAATATTTTATTACAAAAAGATAAATAAAATAAAATAGCATGGTCTTGGACCTAGAAGCCACCCATAGCTTCAGTGCCCTGGATATTTTCATCAAGTCAGCAAAGAATAACTACTATAGAACAGTTGCAGGTGGACACCATGCAAAGCCCCCAAAATTCTATACAAATAGTCTCTAATTCGTTACTATAGACCAAGTAACAATCAACCAGGTTTTCTGGCCTCACAAACTCTACTACTTTTTTTGTTTGTTTGTTTGTTTTCCTGATATTGTTTTCAAAATCTTTCCTCAGGGACAGAGTGAAACTATATTTGCACACAGATGATAAGCCAGTTATCCCGTGTAATATAGGATGTATACAGAAATTAGGGCTTATACATGCTAGGAAGAACTCTAAAGAGCTTGGTAGTTACTCACTCAATGAACTCTCACAATGTCCCAAGGAATTGAGTGCCTAAGTAACTTGTCCATACTTAAATAGATAATAAACAGAACAACTGGACTCCATTCTATAAAACTCTGGATTCTGAGTAGTATGCCCCTAAAGTTAATTAAGCCTGAGATATAGACAAAGGCCTCAAATTACATTTTCTTTCTATGTTACCTTCCTCTAGGCAAAGATGACATCAGTCCAATTCACTTCCATTTTGCCTTTTCTATGCATCCTTTGGCTTCTATATTCTGTCTTCCAATACAGACCCTTGCACACCCTTTGCAAAGGTCCTAAGGCTTGCCTTTTTATACGCTTTGCTAGGTATAGCTCTACCTACCACCCAAGGTCAATACAGTGTGTTCTCTCTCCACTATTCCCTTATTAAAGGCTCCTGGGTACTTTGTACTGTTTAAAGATTGCTTAGAACTTCACCAAATAACATGAGGATGAGACTGAGCAAAACAATAGCCTCGGTCTTGTAACTCAATCCCAGCATCTTTTGAAGACCAATGGTTGTATAACAATCCCCTGTAATTTTTAGGTTTCAGGACCCACTGACAGTCTCTCCTGGTAACTGCAAATGTAATGACACTTGCATGTCCTTGTTAAGATTATTAACAGAATTACGAACTCACGGAGGTGTGTGTCTTATCACTGTCCTCACTACTTATGATTCTGTCCATCATCCTGCACCAAGCTAGCCTCCGAGTAGGTTCCAAAGAATGTCACTTCAAAAAAGATGAAAGGCTGACTCTGTGGGCTACAGTTGTTCCTGAAAGTTGTTCCAGTGAAAGGAATAGCTTACAAATTCACTCTGCAGCTAGAGCCCTGTGAAAATTAAGGAAGTCTGAAATGGTTCACAAGAGTATAAGCAAAGCATATTAAAAACAATAAAAAAGCATAAACTCTGAACACAGAGAGGCGTAGGGGCAGTCCAGAGCTTCCAAGTCATTTCCAAAAACAGCCATCCTCAGCACTTGCCAAGTGAGCAAATCAGCCTTCTCCAGAGGACTCAAGTAGCAGCCACCAGAGATGTTCCATGAGACCTGTGCTTTCCTCCATCTACCTTATTGTCAGCCAAAGCCAGATAGACAGTGAGGAGCATGAGAGAGACCTCCTTTTAGAAGTGATGGTTGTTTAGGGCAAGAGTGAGAAAAGGTTTCTACTAAAGTTCACTAGCCTCCAAACTCATGGAGTTTTATACATTAAGTAATTAGAGTTTTTCTGTGTCAATTCTATCTCAAATAAATGGTTTAAAATATTTTTAAGACTTGAGATCTACATGATTTGTCGGGGAAAAATCTTTGAGAGAGCCGATAGTGTAAACCTTCAGTTGACCTCAACATGCTGCCTCAGTCTGACCCTCTGGGGAGCCAATGTGAAATAACCTGCCTTCCCCATACCAATGGTTGCCAGACCTGGCAGGAGGATCACAGGTTCAAGGTTACCCTAGGCAACTGAGATCTCCTCTCAAAATAAATTGAGAAACAGTCAGGGACCATAGCAAATAGTGCTTATCTAGCAACTGTGAGGCCCTAGCTTTCAATCCACAGCACTGAAAATGGAAAAAGAATATGAAGAAAATATCAAGGCCTGGTAAGCCTGACCTGTAGACTGAAGGGAGGAGGAAGAAGAGAGGGAAAGTAGGATGAACATAAAGGGCAGGAAAGAGGCAATAATAGGAAAGGCATCAGATCATAGCAAAAAGCCACTGTCAAAACAGAAGAATCTCTCCTTCCTGTCTCCCTGAACTCAGCCCTCTTGGCTATTTATTTCTCTTTTGCTTATCAGGCCTCTTGGTGTCAACGTCTCTGATCTGCTGAATTTTAGGCTAGGAGTATCTCATTCTGAGTCATTTTCCATGGATAAACCTTGGGACTGATTTTTAATGTGTCACATAAGGAGCTTGGAAACTGTCACTTCCACCTTCACACCAAGAAGAGGCTAAAGAAATGCAAATTCAGAGAGCTGGAGTTTTGCAGATGCAAAAGCCACAAGGACTTTATGATGGTGAAACTGGGTTGAAGCACACTGACTCCTGAAGAATTAACATGGCCTGATGTAAAAAGTAAAAAACTAGTTGGGTGTACTTTGGGTGGAAGGTTGAAGGACAGATGCTTTTGTGAATTTTAACTCTTAGAATCTGACCAGATTATCAGAGGCAAGATAAGAGAAAAATGTCTCCAGATTTCAGATAAAGGATCAGCAGGGGTGGCCATTTTAGAATGATTCTAGAGCTTTCTTTTCTCATTACCAAGGAATACCCTCAAAATAACTTTCCTATTTTATTTTTCTTTTAGTTTTTGAAATTATAATCACATCTTTTCCCCTTTCCTTTGCCTCTAAACCCTCCCATAAAGCCCTTCTTGTTTTCTATCAAATTCATGGCTTGTTTTATCATTAGTTGTTACACACACACACACACACACACACACACACACACCTCTATAGATACAGATACAGACTCCCAAGTACATAAATACAACCTGTTCTGCAGGTGTGATTTTGGGGATGACTGTTAGGTACTAGATATGTTCTTTCTTGGGAAATGTTTCTCCCACGGTCAACATTTCTTAGTTGTCTGGTGTTTTTTATGGACCCACAGATTCATATAGTTCTAGCCCCGCATCAAAGACACTTCTCTTTACAGAAAGGAAAGCATTACAGAAAACCAATCAAAATGCAAAGCTGTAGAGCCCAGTCCCAATGATGCATCTACAAAGCAACCCCTGTACCAAAGGGTCACGGAGGGTTGCCAAAGAGGAGGGAGCAAGATTGTAACAGCCAGATAATTTTAAGGCGTTTCTGTGAAATTGTCTTCTAGGAATGTCAGACACTATGTCCATAAAGTCTAAACACCATGACTGCCTAAACATCATTGGATAAGGACGACAATAATAGATATACTAACATAGACAAGGAAAGCACCCAAGTACCTTCAATACTCACCAAAGAGAAAATATTTTAACAAAACTAAGCTATGTATGTTTTAACTGAATCTCACAAACAATAGAGAAAGAAAACACACATTTCAGGCAACTTTAACCTTCCCTTGTCACCTAAGGGGTGAAGGGGAGAGGTGTGGAGATGTGCTTTTGAAGGTCAGAGCCTATAGACACAGTTCCAAGGAAAATGATAGGATTTTTTCTTCTGCCCACACCTTGCCATACAACAAGAGTTGTCCCATACCACAGGAGATTACAACTGAGAAAACTGCCAGGTCCAGACTCTATTGATGGAAGAGCCTCTGGGAAACCTACATATCATAGAGGACACTTATATCACTAGAACCTCTGACATTGGTAATACAACCCTCAGAAAACCAGCAGCTTACCTCCTAGACAGACAGACATAAAACATCCTACTAGTAGCCTGTGCAATACAGTTCCATTTATCCAATATAGCATACCCATACTTCAAACAAACAACAAATCTTCAGGGCATTCTAAGGGGCAAATGATAATGAAGACAATCCTCTGTGTGTGTGTGTGTGCGTGCGTGTGTGTGTGTGTGTGTGTGTGTGTGTGTGTGTGTGTGTGTTTCTAAATAGATAACTGAAATGTGAGAATAAGAGTAGGTATGGCAGAGGGTTAGAGTTATAAGTTTTGAATTTGTAAATACTGTGAATAAGATACTGAGGACTCCAGTGAAAGAAAGTAAGCAATAAGGGAGGGAGATGGGGCAGGGGGTGATTAGAAAATGACAGGGAAAGGACAAATGATGTAATTATGCTTTAGTTTTAATTTTTCAATTAAGAATATATGAAATAAGAGTAAAGTAAGCAGAGAATAGCAACTCAGGGAAAGAGCTAGAAAATTTTAAATACCACTAGCAAAGTTAAAGCAGGGGTGTGGCTTTCATCATGAGACAGGATATGACACAGAAGTCTTAAAGATATGTCAAGAGAAAATTGTAGAGACTATGATTTCATTAACAAAAGCAATAACATATATGATGAGAATACCTTAACAAAAGGAAAAAGAGAGAAAAAGAAAGACAGAAATATTTTAAAATATAATGACTGAGGATTTTCAAAAGTAGTGGACGACACCGAATTATGGTTCCAGGAAGCCCAGAGAACTCCTAGCACAATAAATACACAAAACCCTATTCTTGAACATTGTATTCAAACTGTAAGACATCAATGTCAAGATGCAATCCCCAGCATCACTAAAAAAAGAAAAAGAAAAGAAAATCAGTTATGGAAACAATTTCTTGAAGGCACAGACAGAAAACATCTTACTTGTCATGTAACAGGGAGAGCAGAAATTACATTGGGCTTCACTTGGCAACCGTCAGGTCAACAACACAGTGAGTGAGCCACAGAATTCTATACCCTGGTGTGAAAGCATCCTTCCAGAGTGAGGGAGAAATAGAGTATTTGTCAGATAAATAAAAACTGATATCACAAGTAGCCTTGACTTGTAAGAAAAGTTCTTTGGACAAAAAGACCATGATACCAATAAGAAACTCAAATGTGCCTAGAAAGAGGACATAAGGAAAGAAAAGTAGACTAAAGGAAATCTTTTATTTTTCTGATTCTTACTTGATCCAAGTGCCAACAAGTTGTTCAAAGTCGTAGCACCAGAATACTCTGTAATGGAAAGTTTCTATACTTGAAATAAATAGCTGGAATATTATTACAGGGAGCTGGAGAGAATTTACACATCTCAGCTATGAGGTAGTCATATTATTAATGAAGCAGTGTAGTGGTACCAAAGCAAACTTATGATAACTATATGTGTTCAGTAGTCTATTACTCTCAAGTCTAATTTCCATGATTTCAACTACCCCTTTGTTAACTAGGGTCCAAAAATACTCCATAGAAAACCCAGGAAATAAACAATTCAGGTGCTTTAAATTGTTTATCATTCTGAGTGATAAGATGAAATACTGTGCCATCCCATTCAGTCTCATCCAGGGCAAGACTGTTTTGTTGTCTAGCACATCTATATAGGAGGAGCTACCTGCCAGTTCAGTCATGCAGTAGTGCCTGATTTATTGCATTGATTACATGGAGTAACAAACTTTAGTCCTAAGATTTGAGGCATGGGGAATCCTGAGGCTTTCCATGGATGAATAGAAATGACTATATTACAAACCCCAGGAAACAACCTAAATGTTTTACAATCTTTACAAGCCAAACCTTTGTACAAGCACTTTCTAGATCTGCAGTTCCCTTCCTCATCATCATTAAATCTACTTTTGTATCCTTTTTGGAACACAGGAAATGTAAAAGTCAAGACTAATGGGGAGTTAGGCATAGGATTATATCAGTGACTGGATTTTGGGTGGCAGGCAAACAAAACAGTATTGAATGCAGGAGATACCATTGAAGGGCACTATCCCCACCCACCTATTTACCCTCACAGTCAACCAAGCATCATGTCAGATCTAGTCTTACCTCAAGCTCATTGGTAAATAATGTATCTGACTTTATACTTCATGTTCTTCTTCTACAATTTCTAAATCCACAGAAGCCACCTGAAAGCACCCTGGATAAACTCCAGTGCATCCATGCCTCAGGACGAAGCAGGACTTAAGCACTAAAGTCTTTTCTTCAAGTGTAAAATAGCTACATAAACTCCTGGCTAGGGGTGACCAATTCCCCTATGCACAAGGCTGTTGACCTTCTCGCCTGCTCACAAACAGAGCTGGAAACGCTCCTGCCTCTCTTCCTTCCTCCACACTTTCCCCCTCTGGGTGATCATTAACAAATGTGACATTATTTTGCTGTAAATGTGTAAGTCTCTTGGCTAACTTCAGCTCCAATTGTTGTTCCAGTTCCCTTTTCTTCTTATGAGAAAATTAAATTGCATTTGCTAATGCTCACAAATGTCTCTCCTTCAATCCTTTTTAACTGTCTCTGGGGTCAAGTTCTCCATCTCCACTATTCTTTACCAACATCTGGGCTGACAAGACTGGTGGCCATCTCTCCATCTTCACTGCCTTGGCCTTCCCCTTTATTCTACACATATTCCCTTAAGGCCTCATCCAGTGTACTGAGCTTGGACAATATCGCTGTAATGATGGTTCTCATGGCTGCAGGTAAAGGCTAGATTTCCTTTGGATTTCCAGACACATATGTCCTATTTTTACTACAACTGTGTGAGGGTTTTCATTGCTGTGATGAAACACTATAACCAAAAGGCAACCCAGAAACTGGGGAGAGAGGGATTTATTTCAGTAAGATTTCCATATCAATGAGTGTCATTAAAGGCAGTCAAGGCTAAACTCAAACAGGGCAGGAACCTGGAGGCAGGAGCTGATGCAAAGTCCATGGAGGGATGCTGTTTACAGGCTTGCTCCTCATGGTTTGCTCAGTCTACTTCCTTATAGCACCTTGGACCACCTGTTATCACCCACAATGGGCAGGGTCTTCCCACATCAATCACTGGCAAAATGTATTACATTCTTGCCTAGATCTTATGGAGGCAATTCCTCAACTGAGATTCTCTTCTCTCAGATGGTTCTAGCTTGTGTGGAGTTGACATAAAAGGTAGCTGGCACAGACTAACTGCTTGGATGTTTAAAATATAGCAAGTGCAAAACTGAAGTTTTGACCCTCCTAACCACCTTCAAACTCCCCAGAGTCTTCACTAGTAAAATGAATTGCAACTCCTTCCTTGATGTAGTTCAAGACTCACGGCTTAGCCCATCCTTGATTCTTCTGTGTGCCTCACTTCCCACACTTCAGCTGTTGACAAACCTGGTAGCTCATCTTCCACAGTCACACCATAGTGTAAGAAGATTGTTTCTCACGTGGAGAGATGCCATGGACTTGTAATGGCCTCTGGCTTGCACTCAAGCTCATCTAAAGTCTCGTCACATCTTGACATTTTTATCCACAATGAGCTCTTAAAACAAAGTCAGGTTAAGCTCTCCCATCTAAGGCAGAGTGAACATATCCAGAATGGAGGTGCATGCTCATTGCACTTCTTTCCCCCATCACCCCTTACTTCTCTCATCTAACCCTCCCCAGTCATGGGGTCTCTCTGCTGGTCTGTAGATTAACAGGACAAGCTATTGAACGGTGTTTCTGTAACCACTATCACCTCTGGCTGGGTAGCTCATTCTTATGTCCCATTTACCCCTCCTATGCTGAAATGACATGGTGAGTGGAAGAAATACCCCTTTTGCCCATCATTCTAAATATTCTAACTCCCCATCTCAGCAGGCTTTACCCATTCTCCTAACACTATTTTATCCCTAAGTCTTTGTTTCTCTCTTTTTCTTTTTGTAGTATTAGTAACTGAAGCAAGAACATTTGGCACACTAAGCAGGACCACACCAACCACATCCCTAGCCCTCTCTTCTTATTTATTAATGGATCTTTTTCTCCTCACTAGCAGAGAAGGAACTAATGTTTCAGTCACTTTTTTGCCCCATGCCTAGAGTAAATGCCCAGCATATGAAAAAGAGTAAGAAGAAATTGGTGAGAAATGATGAATGATTGATGAATTACTGGTTATGCTACTTACTTAGACATGTCTAGCTCATTCTTTAATGTGTGCCAAAAAGAAAATTTCCTAACATGGTTTAAGAATATTTAAGTCACCTTTTGAATTTCAAAAGCTGACAGTTTTGTCCAGTCCATGTATCGGTCCCTTTTCTCTGCAGAGAACTGATTACAGATAGTGGTTAAATTTTAAGTGAAAATTTTTCCTTCCAGGAAGATAGTGTTATTAAAAAGGTGTTCCAGAAGGGGGCCAGAACAGCCTGTTTACCTCTGCAGTTCTAGAAGCTTCCCCACACCCGACTCCCTCTGGGCAAGCCCTTAAAAAATATTTAAATTGGTTTCTAGGCATGTTTGGCACAATTCTGGAATCTTTTCCAAATCTAGCAAACACACACACAGATTCTCACTGCAAGAAAATTACAGAATCAAAATGGCTTAGCAGTTCCCTGGAAATGCTATCAGAGTCTAGTAGCAGGTGTTTGAGTAGAGCCTGAAGCTTTCTATCCAGTTTTAACTTCCATTATGCCTTTGCCCATAGCCCACAAAAGAGTACATAAAATTTCATAATAATTATTGTTCATAAAAAAATTCCCTACCCAAACAAGGAACAAGTAAGGCAGCCATCCAAACTAAGAATGTAATTATACAATTAAATTTTATTAATATGTACTGTTTTCCATTCCCCAGTTGTCCCATATCATTTTATCATGCACTATTACTCTCCTTTCTTCTACTTTTTGTTAGTAAAGGAAATACCAAGTTACAATGCTTCATTCATAAGGGAATAGAAGTCCTCATTTCCATGATGCCCTGAGCTGTCTGTCACCTGTCCCTGAACACCCTCACTTTGTGGTGTCTTGTTTTGCATAGGTTTATGAGAGATTTAATCTGCTACCACATGAATAAATGTCTTCAGTTGTCCAGACTCCAACGTGGATACCTCTCAACGCAAAGACATTCCTATCATTTGTACTAGTGTGCAGACATCTAAATCCCTTAGAGAAAGTTGGAGTGTCACAATGCATGAACAATCCACTTCACTTTTGCCACATTGGCCAGGTTTCACTGCCAACTTTCATGTTCTGACCCTCTACCAAGCTGCATGCTGGGAATCCTTCAGACCCCTGTGAGGAATTCTTTGAAGAGAGAGAAAAAGGCAAGAAAGAGATTCGAAGAAAGAATGGGAACAAAAGCCATTTAATACTTCCCGTGAAGCCATTAATGTCACCTGTCATTGAGTGCCTTCCTATTGTGGTGTCTTATTTGCATGAATTTACCAGAATTACCAACATGAATTTGACCCATCAGTAAATGGCCTCAGATGTTCAGATTACAACACATGCTTCTTCCCTTAATGTTAAGACATTTTTATTTTGTTTGGGAGGCAGGGGAGAGGATAAATGAGGGGGAGATGAGATGAGAAGGGAAAGGAAGGAAGATTATTAAAGTTGTGTTACATTAAAGGGATTGGAATGAGTCTATCTGCATACTCACAGTGGAAACACTGAGGGAGAAGTGATCACTGCCTGCTTCTCCTGACTGTCACAAGTCAAGCACCTCCCCTACAAAGAGATAAGCTGGGTCACTGCCCTGAGGGATCCCAGCCACCATCATCCACTGACAACAGACTCATCCATTCCAACTTAGGAAGAACAGCCTCTATGCCAGAGGGAACCCATATACCCCCATATACCAGTATCATGTGATTCCCATAGAGATATGGACTTTGGCTGAACTTCTTTAGTCTAACAAAAACATCTCATTTGTCTGGTATGCATGCAAAACATCTTACAGCCATCTCAAAAGTGATCTCTCGGTGGTGAGCCATGGTGCCACTAGAACAAAGAATCCCCCGTCCAACCCCTCTTCCTAGCCTGATTCTGCACTCACCCACATTCCTATCCTCAACCAACATAAAACCTGTGATAAAACACACATACTTACACTACTTTATAAGTTCCTTGCATCATAATTTGGGGAGCACCTACTACAGATGTCCTATATCTTCTACTGCCACATGCTTACCCAAGCAATTAAACAAGATACCACTGAACTATTATCTTGGCACCCACACAGACCTCTGCCAGTTTTAACTATAAATTTTTACTGGGCTTTAACAACATTAATCCATTTCCATATTTTCATGCAACAATGACCATGGTGAATAGTGGGACGGAAACTATGGTCCACAGAGCTGAACAAACTCAATTTGTCCACTTACAGAATAAATTTGTAAAGCTCTACACTAAGTCCTTTAAATAATTCACAGCCATGCCAACTGGCCTTCCTTTTGCTTTATACCCTCAAAGCTCAGGTCAACACCCAGTGTCCATGACTGCCATATCATCTACTCTGCTGGGTTCCAACTATCACCATTGACCTCACTTAAAGCAAACAAAGAAATATATTTTAACCAAGTAAAAGTAATCTTAATGTTGTAACATCTTATCCATTTGCCTAACTTGCTCATCATGATCATGATTTCTGTGTCCAGTCTCTGTCTCTGTTTCTGTCTCTGTCACTCTGTGTGTCTATCTACCTCTTTTTCTTTCTCTGTCTCTTTATGACTCTGTCTCTGTTTTTCTCTGTGTATCCCTCTGACTCTCTCTCTCTCTCTCTCTCTCTCTCTCTCTCTCTCTCTCTCTCTCTCCATCATTACTATTACCCATCTTAAAATGGTAACAACTGAATATAAGCATCCATCTCCATCAAGCTTCTCCCTATAGCTCTGGTAACTTTTACAGGAAACTGCAACACTGAAGTTACTCACTTTCCATTCTCTCCAATCCAGTGGGTTGGCTTTTCTCAAGGTCATGTCCATGCTGCTGAACCCAGGGGTTTTCTGTTCAGTTCCCATAACTGTTCTCTGTGAACTGCTTTCTGAGATGCTTTTCTTTCCTGGTTCCCAAGAGCTGTGCTTGCCTGTTCTGTCTCGTCTCTTCCCATATCCTCATCCACTGTTACGTCTCCAAAATGAGAGACTCAGGAGCTCCAGCCCTTGCCTTTTCTTTCTCCTTTCCCCAGCATTTTCTCTAAACTTTCTAGGTGATCTCATCCAGGTCCATTGGTTTTAACACATTTCATAGTGGCTAATCTAAACTATAACTCAAATCTATAACTCATGTCTTGATTTCTATCTCTAGTCAAAGCATCAGGTGTTAAATAACATACTTACAAGTAATATTATACAGACTAAGAAGGTTATATTTGTATATTAGGAACATGTGTGTGTGTGTGTGTGTGTGTGTGTGTGTGTGTGTAACAATGATTAATTAAAAAACAAGAGACCATGAATTTGAAAGAGAGCAAGGAGAATTTGAAGGGAGGGAAGGGAAGAGATAAATAAGGAAATTATCTCAAAAATAAAAGAAACAATCCTGAGCTGAACTTAAATATTAATATTCACATTCACTCTCTATAGATCCTTTACTTCACTCTTTTTTAGACAATAGTCTGACCATCCGCTTGGTCAGAGGATGATGACATAGCTTTGCTTATTTCCATTCCTTGGATATAGCTGACATCCAATCCACTTGCCAAGTCTATCACTCCAACTCCTAGAGGCTAGTAAAAATCATAACTACCATCTCCATTGTCACAGTCTAGACTAAGCCACCAGTATGTTCACTAGACTAGAGTAGCCTCTTCCTTCCAATCCCTCCAGTTCTTCTAAGTCTTTCTTGACATCCATGCAGAGTGATATTCATAAATTCTTTAGCAGACAACACTATATTTGTGCTAAAAACCTACAGCTTCTCACTGGTACTAGAGTGAAACAAATTCTCATAGGCAAACGCTACTGAGCTATTAAGTCCCAGTCTACCTCTCTCTACAACCCCTTCCCTCCTCTCACGCTTCTGTACGTTATCTACAAATCTGCATTTCTAATTCTATCCTCCCTCACTGCCAAGTTCATCCGCTCAAAACTTCCTCTGTAAAGATGTCACCAATAGCCATTTTCCCCTCAATGGCACCTTCAGAGAGACCCTCCTGATGGCAAAGCCAGTTTGTATTATATTACTAATCTATAATCTTTATTATTAGGAATATTAGCATATTAGGAACTATCAGTTCCTCAAACCATCTGATTCATTGCAGGCGTGCTTGCTTGTATTTATTTATGTGTTTAGTTTTCTATGAAACCAACCTAGAGTTTCTTGAGGGTATGGAATGGTGATTCTTTTGCCATCTGGCTTGCATGTAAAGCAGTGCCTCAGACACAGGAATTAACACCTATTTCCAAGAAAGTTACAATTTATAAGACTATTTTATACTTAAGTGATATATGAATTTTCTCATTTTCTTGGCCAATTGACAGGTACATTGAAGCCTTAAAGGGAGCGAAACCACATATGCTCTCAAGTAGTTAAGACCCAAGAAAGAAGAACATGTATTTACGACGAAATTTATTCTGCATCCAAACATAGTCATCCCAGACAGGGGCAGATGCTTCTCATTCAGGATTCAGGTGCACTTAACTTCTCTGAAAGCTGAAGTTCCCCCATTGAACCACAGTAACTGGGTAAATGGAACCAGTTCCTCAAATAAATAGACTGTATAATAACCAGCTTGCTGAACATCTATCATTCCCAGGTAAGGCATTTGTGTATCCTGATTTTAGACTTCATATTACTTTTTTTCTCTTATGTTAAAAGTAAAAGCAAATGTTATGTTTAAGACTATTAGTAAACTACTTTTAAAGGTCTTTATCATCTAGTCCACATGTCACAAGAGAACCTTTCCTTTGAAACAAGGTGGATCCACCATTACCCAAGATGTCTTCCTGCCGTCAAACTCACAAGCCAGATTGAACATCACACAACTTCACCTAATACAACATATCTGATTTGCGCTCTCAGGGTCCTGCGTATCGATACCTAAACGGGGAATACATGAATTTTCTCACCTGCTGACTCAGTCCCAGAGGCTGGATGTGCAGGCCCTTGTCCTTTAGGCCAGGGTTGGCTTGAGGAAACATGTATACACTGTAAGGCATGGGAATGAATGCACATAAGCAAATACATACGTGAGCTTCTACACAAATCCTCCAGGACTTCGTCTGCTGCCCCTATGATCAGAAGAGACATCAGCTCCCTGAAACTGGAAGGAAGACAAAACTCCATTCATTGAACGTACACAGTAACTGGATGAAGTGAGCAGGAGCTGGACTGCCTCCATCGTAAAAATCCTTCAATAGACTTAGATCAAGTACCCTGCATTTTCTGTGATCTTTTCTAGCATCACTTAATCAGCTCACTGCCAGTGTCAATCCCCGTAAGCTTAGATTAAAGATTCTGAAGCCAAAACCTGGGATCCTTCTTGAAACCTATCTTCTCCTCTGCACTCAATCTTGTTAAACTCAGTGGTAGATTTTCTACATTGCTTATTTAACTTTTGAGACCATGTCTTGGCGTCTTACTCTTCAGCCTTTCATGGTCTTAAAATCTTGTCCCATACCCTGGAACTACAGATGTACTTTACTTCCCCTGGGTCTTAGAGATCATGGTTTCTAACAATGACAACAACAGTGTCTTCCATTCTACCTGCTCTTCTGGCTGCATAATTCCAAAATTGCCCATCAAGAACGAGATCTGTGTTCTCTCCTTATAAAGAAGCACAGCTCCGTGTGAGACTTCACAAGCAATACACGGCAGAGAAGAAAAGATGCTCTTTAAGGGACGGTGCTAAGGCAGTGCAGCCCTGCCTAATTCTCTGGACCCCCAACTCCTGCAGGCAGCCCACAACGCTGTGAGGGGAGCAGACTGTGGAGGGTCTCATAACCAAACATCTACAAAAAGGAACCATGGCCCTTCACTCCCAGCCCACAGTCAGCAACAAATGGCCAGCCACACAAATGACCCATCTTAGAAGTGGAAGATCCTACTTACAGCCCCTTCAGCTGGAGGCAAGCAAGCCTCCCTACTGCTCACCTGGTTATAATCTTGACCTGGTTAATTACAGGTCTCTTACTAGAAATGCTTAGGGGCAGAGGTGCTATGATTTCCTTTTCAGACTTTCAGAATATCTGCACATAAATGACTATGAGATGAAAGATACACACAAAGGCCATGCTGCTTTGTGTACAACTTACAGGTGTAACCTGTAAAGTAAGTGTATGTAAGTGTATACAATTTTTTTAATCCGTGTGTCTTCGACTGGTGCCTGTCATGAAGTCATGTGTGAACTTTTCCTTTTGTGGTTGTCATGTTAACACTCAAAAACTTTTCAGTGTCAGAGCATTTCCAATTACAGATTTTTGGATTAAGGAGGCTCAACAGGTATTGTTTTGAATGAGAACATATGGGGCTGATTTGTTACACGGTGACAGAGAGCCAAGGCAGCTGCTGTTTCTCCCACTTCAGACTTGTTCTGCTTGTCAGGCAGATGTGATAGAGCCTTCTTTGACACCTCTCTCAATCAGCACGGGCTGTGCAGGCCTCCTTGCCATACTGTGAGTGGGTATGCTATTTTCTTTTGACACCGTGAACTGATGAATCTTTTCCACTCCCTTCCCAACATTGCTTTAGACCCTCAGTTAGGTTTATGAAAGGACTTAAAACTGATGTTTGCCTCAATAGAGGCTGGGTGTGAGGAAGAGTCTCCAAACTTTGAAGGGCTCTGTGACAGTTGTACATGCAGGAGCAAAATGCAACAGTGAGTCATGAGTCGTGTCATGCCCCTGGGGATGGGAGCAAATCATAGATAGAGTGCAACGTAAGCCTAAGCTGGGTTACAAGTGAGGACATAGGAAATGCTTGAGGAGGTGACAAGGGCGAGACCAATATTTTATTTAGTACACAAGGAGTGACCTGCAGCCTCAGTTGCACACCCTGGCATTAAGTAGACACATTAAAATCACCCTTGCTACTGTGCTGCCCTCACCAACCCTTTTAACAAATGGAGTGAGGTTAGTCATAAAAAGCTTGTTGTCAAGAAACCTATCAATGTCTTGGTAATCACACCTTTCTATGGATACCCAAAGCTATTCTCTCTGTCTCTGTCTCTGTCTCTCTCTCTGCTTCTCTTTGTCTGCCTCTGTCTCTGTCTCTCTCTGTCTCTGTCTCTCTCTCTCTCTCTCTCTCTCTCTCTCTCTCTCTCTCTGTGTGTGTGTGTGCATGCACTTGTGTGTGTGGAAATGATTGAGGGTCATCATGATTTAGCTAGCCATAAAGAAGAAAAAAAAAAAAAGATTTAAGCTAAGTTCAACATGTGTTCAGCAGAAAATTAAGTGTTTCTTTCATCAGTTTGAGATAAGCCCCGTGTCTCAAAGGAGCAGAAGTGCCTCTTGTTCTTTCTGTGTGTGTCTTAGAATCCCTTTCTTTTCTGCTTTGTTTATGACTGTGCCTCAATAAATCAAATGCCTTTTGATCATTTCCAAATGTGTTTTTCACTGCCTCTGATCTCTGAGTCATGTTCTACCTGCTTAGCCCTACCACATTAGGCCAGTATTCATTTGTACATCACTATACTAAATCTTTTTTCCAGATCATTATAATAAAGAACGGATATGCAATGGAAGGAGAGAAGGAAGGAAAGCCTGGCCCAGCCTACAATTCTATCATCCAGACGGATGAAGCAGGATGATCATAAGTTCAAGGTCAGCCAGGGCTACAGTTTGAGAATCTGTCTCCTATGCTACCTCCCACAAAATAAACAATAAAATAAAATAGAGTGGGACCTGGAGGTACAAGTCTGTAAGCTCAGATATCTGAAGCAAGAGGATAAGTATCTGAGCTGCAGTCTAATCTTGGGAGACTTTGCTTTAGAATATGAAGTTAGATGAGTACTAGAGACACAGCTCCCTGGTAGAGGGCACTTGCCTAGCATGCCTGAAGCTCTCTTGCATAGGTCCATAGTGCTAAACAGAGGGAAAGAGAAAGAAGTGGGAAAGAGGAAGAAAATGGATCCTCATGCTAACCTGCCAACTCCATGTCATTGGCTACAAAGGTCTAACCTGGGATCTGCTTCTCACCAGTGACGTAACTTTGACTTTTGACATAGTAATTAAGTTTGAGCCTTCAACGCTTAACTTACAAAGCAAAGAGAGTAAAAGCGAGAACATGCGCTCTGAAAGAGTTAGACTTTTCCTTTTCTTTTTTCTTTTTTTCTTTTTAAGAGTTAGACTTTTTAAGAGTTAGTAAGTTAACATAATTAAGGTATCAAGCACCTCTGGTAAATAATTCTTAAATTTTGAATTCTTTCCTTTTCCCATTAGGTAAAGCACAGTGAGCCAGCCCAAGGCTGCTATACTAAGCCACGTGTCCCCACATTTTACTTAAAGCTTATCCCAGGCATGTCTGAACTTCTGGGTTTGATCCAATTAGTCACGTCTAGCCTGAAGCTTTAGGGGTCCTGACACCATGCTAAAAATGCTCATCAGAAATTCCCTCCTTTCCTATTTCTCCCCGTAGCTGCCATCTCATTTTATCACCAAACAAAACCCCATTCTTCTTCTCAGCCATGTCTAACGTGATGGGCTTGCTGCCAAGCTGCTCAGAATACATCATGGAAAGCAGTCTCAGAGTCAGGCCCCGATTCAGCCCAGAGACAGTGACTCTCTTAATGAAAGTCAGGCAGTGATGCCTTCGGAGACTGTCCCAGTGGAGGCACAGCAGGAAATAGATTAGGTTAATCCTCTATGTGGTTCCTGATTTTCCAAGCTTTGAAGCATAGTAAACTGAAAATAGCCATTCTCTCACGTTTTCTCATCAGCATCCCCCTTTAAACCTGCCCCTTTCCAGAAATGCTGCATCCTCTGGGACATGCATTGTGAGAAAACCAGGAAATATTCTGAGTTCTAACACTGAGCGAAATGTTTTGTTCCCCAGATGCTCTGGGAGAACTCTGGGTATTCTTTGTCTTCTGGGTCCCATGGCTGATTCTGCAGGTGTTCCTGGCCTTCTTTCAGATGAAGTGTAAGCAAGTGTTAAGAAAGTCATCATGGATTAGGAATACTGCTTTGAGAGAGATAGAATTCAGGACCCAAGCCTGTACTTTAACAAGAATCTCTTTGAGGGTCCTGTGAAGGTGGCTCAGTGGGGAAGAGCTCTTCCCTAGGATCTGAGTTTGATTTTCAGCACCTATATGGTGGCTCCAGAGGTTCTGATACCTCTTCTGGGCTCTATGGGTATCATGCATATAATATACAGTTTACCTATTGGCAAAACATCCATACACATACAAAATAAAATTTAAACAATGCAAAATAACCCTCGCTTTGGCCTCTATATCACAGAAGAGTGAGACCCACAGACCTATGCAAATGGAGCTCCAGCAACAAAGAAGTCCTCATGAAGAGATCCACAGTAGCACTCTGAGCATGGGGGAGGGTGGTGTGGTCCTCTACATTAGTTATTTTCATCACTGCAGAGACCACAACTTAAGGGAAAGTATGTAAGTCTCCTGGTTTCAGAAGTGCTAGTCCTATGGCATGATAAGGAGGGACTGGCTGAATGAAGTAGTTCACATCCTGGCTTCTAAGAGGCAGAGAGGAAGGAAGTAGGCCAGACCTGAATCCCAGTAGAACTTTCAAAAGCAGGCCCTCAGTAGCCTACTTCCTTCTGTTAAAAGACCTTCCAGATTCCCATGACCTCCCTAAATAGTACCACCAACTGGTGAGCAAACACTCAATACATGAGCCTGTGAGCATGGACCCTATTCAAACCATAACACCCCTGACAGGAAAGAATCACGGGCTTGAGAAGACAGTAGTCCTTTAGGAGGCGATCCTCTAGCTCCCCTAGTAGCCAGATAGATGACCTTGGGGACATCAACAGTTACTTCAATAGAAAGGCAAGGACGTGAGCAGCCATTTGAGATCTAAAGTAAATGAGACTCCAAGCTACCAGAAAGCTATCATTACAAAGCTCTCAACAGAAGAGATCCAGGCCAGCGAGGTCTGCAGCAAGAAGGCAGATGCTCCAGAAACCCTGGGAATATTTCACCTCTCATCTTAGTGAAGGCTTTAATCTGTGAATTAGAGAAGAACCTGAGAACGGTGCTAATAAATTGGATTAGATTTCTACAATAAAACTAAAAGCAACATAACCATAAATTCTTAATCAGGATGGTAGTCAACTTTCATGTCTGGATCCAGAAACCATCCGGTATAACTAAGATGAGTGAATATTGAAAAACAAAGGAGCTGGCTACTGTGAGTTGAAAATCTCATTGAAGACATACATAATTGCACGCATGTACCATCACCACCACCACCAGCACCACCACACAACAACAATCACAACAACAACAGGTCAAATCTCATAAATAGCCTCAGCACTGCTGTGGGGAACTCAGGGTTTATTGCTTCAGTGTATATTTAAATAAATATTTCTGAAGTCTGTAAGTCTTAAACTTTGACATAGAACTATGTTGACATACAGTTTTCCATATATTTAAATGTTGGTGTCTAAAAAACCCTGGGAACAAAGAAGAAACTTTGATAACCCTTTGGACTATTCTCTAGTGGCCACAAACCCACCCATACCCATCTCCACATTTGACATGGAAGCAAGTGATTATTGTGGAAGTCAGCCTGCATTTGCTACCTCCCTGCCACACTTTCAGTTACTTAAGTTATAGATTGTTGGAATTAATTAGAAAAATATTCAGGCTGAAATTCCAAATGTATTATAGGGAAACATATCCATAATACTTGATGGTTTACAACAATCAGAGAAGTGCCTGGACTCATGAAATAAGTTCCTATAGAATACAGTAACTAGAAATTTTAACAACAGGTATGTTCCCACAAAAGACCATTGAATTATGTAATAAACATATTTCTAAGATCCAAATAAACCAAAATATACACATATGAAGATAATTTCAGTACAATATAGGAAATCCATTTGTTTTAGCCCAGGTTTTGGACATGAACTTGAGAGAGGCAACAGAATGCAAAGGAAATATTGAGAAAAGCCACCTTACACTTCCTTCTGACCACCAGGAAAAATAATGATTAGTGTAGTGGAAATTATATGATCTTGAAAAGAAACATTGTTACACTATGCTTGAAGCAGTAAAAAGGAAATAACTTGGCAAAGGTGAATACAAATGTTAAAGTTTAGAAGGCAGATCACAGAAATTTAACAGAACCAGGATATTTTGGGAAGGAAGATATTGTTCAAAAAAAAAAAAAAAGATTCCACTTTGCATTTGAAAAGTATCCTTAAGAGAAAGAATTGTTCTCCTGCTCAATTCAACAGTCATTCTGAGGCTCACAATGGGTGAGTTAGACAGTGTAGTATCAGAGACCCCAGCCCTGGACTTTAGTCAGTGGTGTTTGAACCCCAGACATCTACTTTACAGGAGGATCTTGGACCTGTTAACTCACCCCTTGTAATTAAGGCTGTTCATTTGTTTCATGTGATTGCAATGATTACTGAACAAGATAATGCACTGAAAGTGCCTGGTACCTAGTGAAGCCTCAATAGATTGTGGCTATTGTTCCCTTTAGTTCCAAACTCTGCTCTGGGTACAGAAGATAAAAAGATGAGCCTTGGTCTCTGCCCTCAAGCAATTGTCTGCCATTTTAAATAACTACAGAGCAATGGGTATTGATTAGTACAACATAGCTACATCTACCTCAAACCTTCCCAGCCACAAGTATAGAAGAAGGTAATCATTTTGTCTGTCAGATAGGTAAGGCACTTTCTAAAAGGGACATTGAATCAGCCCACTGAAGAGAGTCTATTTCTAATTATAAAATTAAACCCTCAAGAGAGGGGAAATGCATGGTGAAATGGATATGATAGGCAGGGATCAGGGTGACCTGCAATGTGCAAAAATGTAAAAGATTGAATAAAGGCCTTCTCAGTTACCCTGAAAGCCTGGAGAAGCTCAAATTGACATCAAGTATAGAATACAAATGATTAAAGAAGACTGTGTGAATTTTCTCATAGTCACTTGCTTCTTCTTCAAGACCCTGGTATTTGGGCTAGGAAGAAGAGAATTGAATCACCATGAGGGAATGAGAGACTTGGAGTCACTACATGAATCTAAAGACACCCATGTCTTTCCAGTGCTTTCATGTCTCTTGGCAGAGCTAGAAAAATATCACAGTAAAAAGTGAATTTTCAGATGGAATCAACAAGTTTATGTCAATGCCTCCTGAGAATCTAATATTTATAAAATGTAAGGCTCCCGACACACTGGAAATGGACAATTGCTATTCCAATCTCCAAGGAACAGAATTCTGCAAACCACAGAAAGTGTGCCGTCATAAAAAGAAATATAGGAAGGAATCCAGGAAGATGAATAATGCTTGAGGATAAAGGATAAATTAGTGTCCAGGACAAGAATATGACAGACTATAGGTCAAAAATGTTTGCATGCATACCATATGTCAGATACCATTCTAGGCATCTTTTATAAACATAATCTTATTTAATTTCCCAATAGCAAGAAATATAATTCTGTCCACATTTCTATAGATAGGGAAACTGGCATGTATAAAGATGAATTAAAGAATGAAGATTCTCTGGTTTATTTTAGAGATAAAATTATAAATTTAGGGTTCTGCCTTTGGAGGATGAACATTAGGCATTCTGGAGAAATGGAAACATCTCAGACCATGGAAGAAGTCAAGATGAAGAGACCAGAAAAGAAATTACACCCATATCCAAGACAATATGGTAATCAGAAAAATTCTATGAGGAAAATTCTGGGGCAGGTCATGTCAGTGAGTTCTTACACTATTATTTAAATAGGAAATGTTATCCACAGCCTCATGTCTTAAAGTCTAAGTCTCTGATTGATGTCATTGTTTGGCGATGTGGAAATTTCAGGTTGTAGGGAGTAGAAATGGGTTAATGGATGTGGGTGCTAATGGATAGTTTCTTTCTTCTCTCTTGTTTCTCTTTGTTGTTGTGGCTTTTTCTGTTGTGGTGGTAAAATAACAAGACAAAGCCAATGTAAATAACTGTTTACCTGAGCCCATGCTGTGTGATAACAGTCTATAATGCAGGGAAGTGAGGAAAGTGGAACCTGGAAGTACCTGGTCACATTGTGTCTGCAATCAGGAAGACGAGAGTAGTGAACCCTTGTTCCCAGGTTCTTTTCTTCTTTCTATACAGCTCATGACACCATATCAGGGAATGCTAACCTGATCAAAACAATTCCCCGCCAAATGCAACCAGAGGCCCATTTATAGATGATTCATCATATTACATTAAGTTGATATGTGAGATTAATCATCACTCCTCCATCTTAGAGCAATAGAAACTCTAAGCCCGTCCTCATAGTCTTTGGGAATTCTAATACTGTTTAGAAGTCCATGGTCCAAGCCTTATGGAAGACTGAAGGCAATCTACCAACTCCAAACTTCCTAAAGCTCAGACACCTTCTTGAATACCCTCCTGTCTTTGAAAGAAAGAAAACCAAATTCATGGTCCCAGACAGGCTGGCACAAAGGCTGTTAAGTCATTCCAGGAACTGACTGGCCATAAAGATAAGAGAAGCATGCAAGGACAATCTCTGGACAGGCCCAGTTGAGTAATGGGCCACCTGGTCTGGCCTCCTTCTGATATAGTTTGAGTTTAACCAGATGCTCTGCTGACATAGATAAGCACCCTCCCTCTAGAGTTGCTGTTGTCCCCACCCGCATGTACCACTTGTTGATGTTTAAACTGTCCAATTGTGTGTAACTGCGCCAATTTCCCCTATCCCCCAACTTTTTTCCTATATAAACCCCTAACTTTGAGCCTCAGGGTCGATTCCTCTGTCTCCTGCATGAGACACATGTCGTCCATCTTAACTTTAGTTTTACAATGCAAGACAAGTTACATCTTCCCAAAATAAGATTCCACAAAGTAAATATTCATTGCAAAAGGGAAGAAGGGAGCATAATTAAACTCAGCAGGGAAGACACTAATCTTGCAGGTCTGTGTCTGGCAACCGGGGCTCATGATTCAATCATCTGGGCTCCAAAGGTCTTGGTTAGTGTCTTAGTTAGCTAGGACAAGGTTTAATTAAGGCTGGCTTACAGGTTCAGAGCTTCAGTCCATTATCATCAAGGAACATGGTAGCATCCAGGCAGGCAAGGTACAGGAGGAGCTGAGATTCTACATCTTTATCTGAAGGTGGCTAGCAGAATACTAACTTCCAGGCAGCTAGTATGGGGGTCTTAAAGCCCACACTTACAGTGACAGATCTACTCTGACAAGGCCACACCTACTCCAACAGGGCCACACCCTCTAAAAGTGCCACTCCCTGTGCTGACCCTATAAAGGCATCACAGTTAGCCTTACCTCTCCAGTTCTGCTACTTGCTGAACTCTTTTAGGCTCTTTTAGCTCTTCTTTAGGCTAGCTCCACCCAAGCCTGTAGGTTTCCTCAGTGAAATTCATTTGCCTTTTCACAAGCTTGGTCCTGTTACCTACACTATCCTATGGTCTTCACTCCTCCTGAGACTTCACCTTTCAGACAATGGCCCCTCACAGCTTTCTTGCAGTAAGATTAACCTTCCCACATATTACCTGGCTTTAGCTGCTCTCTAAAAAGATGGAGAAAGGTGACATGACCACCTACTCTTTCAGTTTCCACTCTTGCAGAACAAATGACACCTTGATAATGCTACCAACTTTGGCTGTCAGTGCACAATGTAGCCTCACCTGACTTGTGCCACTGCTGTATCTGCTTCTGTGTGCCGATCCTGAGGAAAGATACTTCTAGGAAACTGTCTACAGGAAGCAGGAAGCCATTTCAGTTTAAAATTTCTTCCTTCATTAATTTGCCTCTTCACAAGATAAAAGCTCTTGATAGGTGGGTTTTCACCATCAGACTCCATTCCTAATGTCTCAGTACAGCGCAGGAGGTCTCTTTTCAGCAATGCTGATCTCTTTAATAATTATAGAAGCTTTCTCAGAACACCCAGAAATTTACTGAATGAAGAATGAAGAATGAAGACCAAAGTGTGGTCAGTTTGCCCCTTCTTAGAATTGGAAACAATCACCCATGCAAGGAGTTACAGAGACAAAGTTTGGAGCTGAGACAAAAGGATGGACCATCTAGAGACTGCCATATCCAGGGATCCATCCCATAATCAGCATCCAAACGATGACACCATTGCATACACTAGCAAGCGTTTGTTGCAAGGACTGTGATATAGCTGTCTCTTGTGAGACTAGGCCAGGGCCTAGCAAACACAGAAGTGGATGCTCGCAGTCAACTATTGGATGGATCACAGGGCCTCCAATGGAGGAGCTAGAAAAAGTACCAAGGAGCTAAAGAGATCTGCAACCCTGTAGGTGCAACATTATGAACTAACCAGTACCCCAGAGCTCTTGACTCTAGCTGCATATGTATCAAAAGATGGCCTAGTCGGCCATCACTGGAAAGAGAGGCCCATTGGACAGGCAAACTTTATATGCCCAAGTACAGGGGAACGCCAGGACCAAAAAATGGGAATGGGTGGGTAGGGGAGTTGGGGGGGGGATCGTGTGGGGGACTTTTGGGATAGCATTGGAAATGTAATTGAGGAAAATACGTAATAAAAGGAAAAAAAGAAATTGGCAAATTAGTGATCAAAATGCCTAGATTAAAATACCATGCATTGCTATTATAGATATTCTCTTTTGAAACAGGAGTCTAATAGATAATGGAGAATTTGATGTGTACCTAGTACGTGGGCCATGCCTTTTCCCTCATTATCATCTACACATCTAGAGATTTTAGGAACCCAAAGAAAAACTAAAAAATGCCGAGTTGGTGGTGATGTATTAATGTTTTTCTTCTACTTAAGAGGAACTTTAATGACTTATATTTTAAAAAATGATGGAATAAGGTGGAACTAACCTATGATTCCACATCCTGACTCGTGGTTTTATGTACAATGTCTAAATTGGGAGAAGTCAGCGAGAAGAGAACTTTGTTAGGACTATTACATAATTTTATAAGGTTAAAACATGAGACTTTAAAATGGGATGGAAGACGATGATGGACATTATTATTTTAAAATATGAAAACTTCATCAAAAATGTAACTGAAAAGTAAGAGTCTACCAGACATGGTATAGAGATAAAAATAACAGGTAAGGAAATGAAGATGAAAATACATCATCACTCTGGGAGGAAGACACTAAGAGAGAATTTAGATAAGGCCTCTTTTCCCTTTTCCCTCTTAAAATATCCATGACATTTTTTGTCAAAGGGTAAAAAATCTACATTAACACCCAAAATGCTTGACAAGAATTTTGAATATATTTCATATTCTGCAAAAAAAAGTAGGCTCTGCATTACAAAATTAGAAAGAATTAAGTTGGAACCAGCTGCCAACCCAAGCCCAGAATCCTGCATCAGAAGGCACATAGGGTCAAGATATACAATTTGGGGGGTAGTACACTTATCACACTTAACACAGGTACACAGAACTTTCCCAGTAAGAAGCTCCATGCTCTGCCAGTTCATATCTTTTTGTCTGAGACATTGAAGGGCAAATGTATCAAGAGACCTGTATCCCAATAGCAATGCTAATGCCAGAATAGCATTCTACAAAAAGATGGATGTGTTGACTCTCATTTCAAATAGCAGTAGCTTTTCCTATGCCCCATATTGGAAAATATTTGGAAGGGGCTGGAGAGATGGCTTAGTGGATAAGAGTGCAGACAACTATATTTGGTTCCCAACACATAAACAGCTTACAACAGCCCATAACTCTACCACCAGAGAATAAAATGCCTTCTTCTAGCTTCCATGGACACCCACTGCAATGGGCACACATATACATGCACTCACATATGCACATACACATAAATTTAAAAATAAATCTTTTTTTTTAAAGAAATACTTTGGAAGATAGAAATAATAAATTTCTTGTTTGGTAAAGACTTTGAACCATAAGTTTCTGTGTAATATTAATCATATCTTTCTCCTTATGAGACAAATGGAAGCTATAAAAATCAGAAGCCCCACCCAGTATCACTCAGCTCTGGAGCAGTGTGAAGAATAATGATGTCTCTTCTAGATGCTCTTCTGTCTCCACAGTATTATCTTTGAAAGAATGTAATGTAAATGGCATCTTAACGTCAGTAGTCCTTTGAATCAACCTTCTTTTGCTTAAGATTTTTCCATGTTGTTCTGCCTATCTATAATTCATCCTTTTTTTTTTTACTACTGATGAATATTTTGCTTCAGAACTGTTCCCTAATTTGCCTAATTCCTCTAATGTGCCTATTCCATGATTTGAGTTATTTCTAGTTTAAATATTAAAAAGCTGAGAGTCTTATAACTCTTTAAACATAATAAATTATATGTTTTATTCTTATGAAATACATTAATACATCCAAAAATTTGCAAAAAATAAATGATAATCTTAAAATATATAAGCTAAATGAAAAATTACAGACTGTTTATTTGAGAGGAAGGGAAGGTGAAATTTCTTGTATTTATCCTAGAATTTTCAGGTGTGTCATTACATTACCAGTATGAGATCTCCTCAAATTTATATATATATATACATATATATATATAAAATTTTTTTCTGGATGATCTTTCTGTTGGTGAGAGAAGGGATAGTCTCCCACTATCAGTGTGCCAATATGTGATTTAAGCTGTAGTAGTATTTCTTTTACTAACTTGGATGCCTTTTGTTTGGTGCATTGATGTTAAGAATTTCAATGCCTTTTGGTAAATGTTTCCTGTAATGAGTATGTAGAATCCTTCCCTATCTCTTCTGATTAGTTTAGGTTTGAAGTCTCTTTTGTTATATATTAAAATGGCTACATCAGCTTGCCTCTTGAGTCCATTTGCTTGGAATATTTTTTTCCATCTTTTTGCCCTTAGATGATGTCTACCCTTGATGTTACGATGTGTTTTCTGGATGCAGCAGAAAGATGTTTCTTGTTTTTTTATCCCAATCTGTTAGTATGTGTCTTTTTTACTGAGGAATTTATACTATTGATGTTGAAGTTATAAATGAGCAGTGTTTGTTGATTCCTGTTATTTTGTTGTTATGATATGGGTGTTTTGTTTTGTTTTGTCTTTCTTTTCTTTTGATTTGCTGGTCTGAGATTATTTATTCCTTGTGGATTTTTTGTTTGTTGGATGGTTGGTGTTTGTTTTCTTTTTGTTATGTTTTTCTTATTTATTTGTTTTCTGTAAAACAGGGCTTATAAATATACACTGCTCAAACTTAGTTTTATCACGGGATGTCTTTCTTTCTCCATCTATTCGGATTGAAAATTTTGCTGGGCATAGTAGTCTAAGCTGATATCTCTGGTCTCTTAGAGTTTGAAAAAAAAATCTGGCCCTAATAGCTTTTAGAGTCTCCACTGAAAAATCAGGTTTTATTCTCATAGGTCTGTCTTTATATCTATTTTAGTCTTTTTCCCTTGCAGTTGTTCATGTGCCATGGGAAATTTCTTTGTGGACTATTTGTGGTCTATTTGGTGTTCTGCATGCTTCATGTACCATGATAGGCACCTCCTTCTTTTGTTTAGAGACATTTTATTCTATTATTTTGTTGAACATATTTTCTATGCATTTGCCTTGGATTTCTTCTTCCTCTAATCCTGTTATGCTTATATTTGATCTTCTCATGGTGTCCCAGATTTCCAGGATTCTTTATGCCTGGGCTTTTTTTAGATTTAAATTTTTCTTTGAGCAAGGTATTCATTTCTTCTATACGGTCTTCAGTGCCAAAGAATTTCTCTTCCATCTCATGTATTCTGTTGCTGAGATGTGTCCATTAGATTCCAGTAAGAGCGCCTAAAATTTTCTTTTCTTTTTAATTTTTTATTAGTTATTTTCTTCATTTACATTTCAAATGCTATCCCAAAAGTCCCCTATACCCTCCCCCCACATTGCTCCCCTACTCACTCACTCCTACTTCTTGTCCCTGGTGTTTCCCTGTACTGGGGCATATAAAGTTTACAAGACCAAGGGGCCTCTCTTCCTAATGATGGCTGACTAGGCCATCTTCTGCTACATATGCTGATAGAGACACAAGCTCTGGGAATACTGATTAGTTCATAGTGTTGTTCCACCTATAGGGTTGCAGATACCTTCAGCTCCTTGGGTATTTTCTCTAGCTCCTTGGGGGCCCTGCGTTCCATCCTATAAATGACTGTAGGCATCCACTTCTGTATTTGCCAGGCATTAGCATGGCCTCACAAGAGAAAACTATATCAGGGTCCTTTCAGCAAAATCTTGCTGACATATGCAATAGTGTCTGCACTTGGTGGCTGATTATGGGATGGACCCCAGGTGGGGCAGTCTCTGGATAGTCCATCCTTTCATTTTAGCTCCAAACTTTGTCTCTGTAACTCCTTTCATGGGTATTTTGTTCCCTATTCTAAGGAGGAATGAAGTATCCACAGGTTGGTCTTCCATCTTTTTGATTTTCATATCCAGTATTCCCTCAGTTTCACTTTTCTTTAATAATTCTATTTCTACTTTAAAGTCTTAAACAGTTTTCTTCATTTTATTCCACTGTCTGTGTTTTCATAGATTTCACTACTGGATTTATTCTTATCATTCTTAAGGTATTTGATCGTATTGATAATAGTTATTTTGAACTCTTTAACTTCATATATATTTGTGCTATATATGTGTGTGTCTATATATATGTATATATATTGCATTTCTCAAAGCCATTTCTACTTTATCTTCATGTATTTTAAAATATCTTTCATGTCTTTTAATTTCTTATATTTATCTATGTAGTGTGTGTGTGTATAGCACACATGTGGAAGGAAGAGCCCACCTAACAGGAATTAGTTCTCTTCTCCCACCATGTGTGATCTGAGGGTTGAATTCAAGTTAACAGGCCTAGCAGCAAGTGTCTTACCTGCTGAGCCAACTCCCCAGCCCTTCCTTTCATATCTTGGTTACATAAGCAAAACTTTTCCTGCTTGAAGGTATTTTACAAATATTAAAGGACAAAGTAAAGTTCCGACAACAAAAGACATCTTTTTCAAGAAGCATAAAGTAAAATCTTTTATTCTCCAGTAAAATATGTAAAGTATGAAAGTGCTGTAATAAAATATTTGACCAGAGAGTTAGAACTTTTAGATACACTAAACTAAGTACAATCTTCCCTGTCTCTTCTATTGAATGATATCTGGACAAAGTGCATGGCTCAGTTATTTTAGGAAAATGGAACAATAAGTAATAGCAAGCACCTTAGGACAGAAGAGTATAATTCAGATTCCCCAAAGCTGGTAGGCAATTCACTCCACTTGACATCACTGTGGAAAACATGCCAAAACAGAACTGGGTACTGATGTGTAGGAACTCCAGGGGAAGTCATTTGTTTGTGGTTCCAAAAGCAGACCTGAAAGTTCCTCATACTAGGAGAGATCGTGAAACCTCCTTTGGACTAATTCCTCACCTCCAATTTCCTTGGACCACAGACTCCATGCAAATTATTGGTGGTAGCAGCAGGGTAAAAATGAATCCAGATTCCACAGAATAGAGAGTGTGACTGTAATCCCTCCCGTGGCTTTACCCGATCATCCCTCTCTCGGCTTATCTGTGAATACTGAAGCCATGGCAAAAGTGGATAGCACAGAGTGCAGCCTAAACCTTCAGTTTTATGGCTTAAGAATTAAAAGTAGGAGTCCTATCTAAGGCATTCAAAAATAGCAGGCAGGAAATCAGTGAGGGAAAGATGCCATGGCTTTTTTTTATGTTAAAAAAAAAAAAAAGTTCTGAATTCAATCCAAAGTTAAGTGAGAGTGGATAATCAGCACAGCATATAATTTTAAAGTTGGACTAATAAGACTCAGTTTAGAGCTCAGACTAACTGTGGGTAGTACACATGCAGGGCAGTTCTAAACTGCAGCTTGAAGACTTTGAAAGCTGGACAAGCCACAGGAGGGACAGGAGTACATGTAGCCTACACTTATACATATTGTTTATCTGCTAAAACAATGATAGCATTTCCCATGATGTTTAAAGTGCTGCAACTCCTAAAAGATTATGCAAAATAACCAGATAAAATGTAAAATTAATCACTGTCTGAAACTCCAGAATGATATCAGTTCACAACTTAATGTGAGAATCAAAAAAAAAATTAATGCATAGATAAAAGATGCTAAAATTTCCCCCTTCCCTCACTCTTCACCACCTACAGCAGGCAGGAGAGCTTGTCCCAAGATCGTGAGAGCAGGAGAGCTGCCCCAGCCCCTGGCTGGCTGTGGCCTACATCTCCCTTGGGCAACAAAGTATAGCTGACTTTGGTGGATGGGGGCACAAGGGAGCAGGTCCCGAGGGTGTGAGAGCAGGATAGCTGGATTGTCCTTTGCTGGCTTCAGCATTCGGTGAGCTAACTTTGGAAGCGCTGGAGAGCTTGCTCTGCTGGTGCGATTTTGGAAAGCTGGTGGGCTGACCAGCACAGCTATCACCCAGGCCTAGATACAGTTTGAATTGGCCCACCTCAACTTTTTACCCCATCTATGAACTGATGGAGTGTATGAAAGGGCCAGTCCTGCAGATTCAAACTTATAGGCTCTCCATGACAGAGGGCAACAACAGGATATCCGAGAGGAGTCCTGGTAAAGACCCAATATTGATAGAGTAGCAAAAGACAGAGGCCTCAAACCAAACCAATGACTCATTAGAATGAACATTTGTAAGTAAAGATGTGTAGACAAAAGAGTATATATACTGTGGGACACACCTCAGACTCCACACAGTCTTTCATTTGTTTGTTTGTTTGGGGGGAGAGATTGCAAGAGTAGAAAAAGCACAGGGAGATGAGAGGAATTGAGGTGCATGAGGTGAAATTCACAAAGACTCAGTAAAAAGTTAGATAAAAAAGATGCTAAAATTATCTATCAAAGAACTTAAAGCAGCTACAAAAAAATTCAAGCAAGAACTAGAAGGCAGTAAGAACCGAATGGTGATGTTAAAACAAACAAACAAAAAGTCTAAAATAACTACAATTTAATAAATACATCATTAACTGGTCTCGATAACACAATGAAATGACACCGTACTAGTCCAGATTAGAATTGATGAGAAAATCTTGAAGATACATTTAAAAACACCCCTACACAGAGGCTATTATTATGATGGTTGATCTTGATTATCAACCTGATGGATTTTAGAATAACCATTAGCGTGTCTGTGGGAGATTATCAAGATTCCATTGGTTGAGCTGGGAAGCCCCACCCTAAATGTGAGAAATACCATTTTCTGAACTGAAATCCCAGACTGAGTAAGAATGAGAGAGCAAAGTAAGTAGAAGCATTCATCCTCTCTCCTTCCTTACTTGGACCACTGCCTCAAGATCCTGCTGTGAAGGCTTCTGGCCATGATAACTGTATCCTTAAAACCATGACCCTAAATGAATCCTTCCTTCCATGAGTTACACTTGTTAGGTATTTGTTCTCAGAAAGAAGAAAATTAGCAATACAACTTAATCAAACCACTAAGAACTAAAGGCAATGGCAGCCATGAACCAGGGGAAAGAACTGGAGGCTATGAGTTTCCTATCACAAACCATAGAGCTAAGAACTGTCAACCTACACTTCCATGAACACCGAAAATGTTCTTCAGAAGCAAAGATGCTCCAAAAACAACAAATGAAACCTAAGGAAATTCTTTACCACTAGACCCATTTTACAATTAATAACAATTAATGAAAGTTTTCAGGTCAAGTCAAAGTAATGCCCAAAATGAAATTGCAACATAGGAGACAAAAGAAAGCACCAAAATAGTTTCTGAATATAGATAACAGACTATTTGCTCTTGGGGTTCTAAAATTTCTTACCCTGTCAAAAGTTAAAACTATCACATTGTCTCACAGGGTTTTCAATGCCTACAGTGATGAAATGTAACAATTATACAAGAAGAGGATAATGGGATGGATATGCTGGTAATAGTTCAGTATTCCATGTGAAGTTGATGAAATATTGGCTTTCATTAGACTGAGATAATGTCATGTAAGGCTCATAAAGCAATCAGTCATAATTATTTGTAAGTTTTTGCAGTAAAAAGTCAGTGTGGGAAAAGCAATATAGGATAAGTTTAAAAGTAAAAAAAAAAAAAAACCCAGAAAAATTAGCAGTAAATATAAAATATAGAGAAAGCTGGAAGAAAATAAAAGAAAAATAATAAGGATCAGTGAGATGACTCAGGGGCTAAGACAACTAAGCCTCATGACCTAAATTCATTATCAGAGGCCATATACTACCAAGAGAGAATAACTCACAAACACAACATGCCATGTGCACACACACACTAAAATGTAAAAACAAATCACAAAATGGCAAATCTAAATCCAAACTTATCATTTAAATGTTAACCATCTGACACATCAATTAAAAGACACAGCGTAACAGACTGCCTAAAAGGAAATAATGTGTTGACTGTACAAAACTCCATTCAAATGTAATGTCTTTCCTCAGATCAAAGGGAAAGGATAGACTAAGATCTCATCCTAATTTGCTTTGTATTACTGTGATAAACAACTTGACCAAAAGCAGCTTTAAGGGGAAAAAAAAAAAAGATTCATTTTAGCTTTCATCATGGAGAGAAATCAAAGCAGAGACTCAAGTCAAAAATCTGGAAGCAGGCATTTCCATCTGTGCCCGGAGGTGATCCTATGCCACAGCACTCCATACCAAAATACCTTCGGGAGAGAGTCTCCCAGGAGTGTGGGCATGCCTGTGAGCCCAAGTAAGACAACCAAAGCTGCTCAGAGGGCCTCACCCAAAACCCTCAGGACACAGGAACTGAGGAGAATCCTGGTATAGGATCCTTCCAGTTTCTCTCTGCCCCACTCCAATCCCCCAGAGCTGATCCTGTGAAACAGTGCACCATACACAAATACCACCAGGAGAGAGCTAATTTGCCAAGAGTGCTGACATTCCTGTGAGCACAAGAGGGACAATACAAAATCATAGACAGCAAGACCAGCTAACACAGGAGAAAACCAGATGGAAAGAGACAAGAGCAAGAGCATAAGAAACAGGAACCAAGACTGCTTGGTATCATCAAAATGCAGTTCTTCCACCACAGAAACCCATGTAAAACCCATGTATACCACAACACACCTGAAAAGCAAGACTCTGATTGAAAATCACATCTCATGATGATGATAGAGGACTTTAAGTAGGATATAAATTACTCCCTTAAAAAAATACAGGAGAACACATGTAATCAGGTAGAAGACCTCAAAAAGGAAACACAAAAATCCCTTAAAGAATTATAGGAAAACACAACCAAACAGGTGAATAGATTGAACAAAAACCATCTAGGACCTAAAAATGGAAATAGAAACAATAAATAAATCACAAAGGGAGAAACCCTGGAGTTAGAAAACCTAAAAAAGAGATCAGGAGTCATGGATGCGAGCATCACCAATAGAATACAAGAGATAGAAGAGAGAATCTCAGGTGTAGAAGATACCATAGAAAACATTGGCATTCAAAAGATGGCCTAGTCGGCCATCACTGGAAAGAGAGGCCCATTGGACTTGCAAACTTTATATGCCCCAGTACAGGGGAACGCCAGGGCCAAAACATGGGAGTGGGTGGGTAGAGGAGTGGGTGGGAGGGTATGGGGGACTTTTGGGATAGCATTGGAAATGTAAATGAGGAAAATACCAATAAAAAGTATATAAAAAAAAAGAAAAAAAAAGAAAACATTGGCACAACAGTCAAAGAAAACACAAAAAGCAAAAAGCTCCTAAACCAAAACATCCAGGAAATCCAGGACACAATGAGAAGACCAAACCTAAGGATAATAGGTATAGAAGAGAATGAAGATGCCCATCTTAAAGGGCCAGTACTTGTCTTCAATAAAATTATGGAAGAAAATTTCCCTAACCTAAAGAAAGATATGACCAGGGGTAGAGAGATGTCTCAGCAGTTAAGAGTACTTACTGCTCTTCTGGATGTACTGAGTTCAAATCCCAGCAATCACATGGTGGCTCTCAACCATCTGTAAGAGGATCTAATGCCCTCTTCTGGGGTGTCTGAAGACAGCTACAGTGTACTTACATATAATAAATAAATAAATCTTTTTAAGAAAGAAAGAAAGGAAGGAAGGAAGGAAGGAAGGAAGGAAGGAAGGAAGGAAGGAAGGAAGATATGACCATAAACATCCAAGAATCCTACAGAACTACAAATAGATTGGACCAAAAAGGAAATTCCCCCCATCACATACTAGTCAAAACACCAAATGCAAAGAAAGAATATTAAAAGCATTAAGGGAAAAATGTCAAGTAACATATAAAGACAGACCTATCAGTATTACACCAGTTTTCTCACCAGAGACTATGAAAACTAGAAGATCCTGGGCAGATGTCATACAGACCCTAAGAGAACACAAATGCCAGCCCAGGCTACTATACCCAGCAAAACTCTCAAATACCATAGCTTGAGAAACCAAGATATTCCATGACAAAAATAAAAATAAAAATAAAAAAATAATTACACACTATTTTTCCACAAGCCCAGCCCTACAAAGGATAATAGATGGAAAACGAAAACACAAGGAGGAAAACTACACCCTAAAAAAAGCAAAAAAAAGTAACCTTTCAACATACCTGTACTGGCTAGCTTTGTGTTAACTTGACACAGGCTGGAATTATCACAGAGAAAGGAGCTTCTCTTTTTATCCACAAGATCCAGCTGTAAGGCATTTTCTCAATTAGTGATCAAGGTGGGGAGGTCCTCTTGTGGGTCAAGCCATCTCTGGGCTGGTAGTCTTGGTTCTATAAGAGAGCAGGCTGAGCAAGCCAGGGGAAGCAAGCAAGCCAGTAAAGAACATCCCTCCATGGCCTCTGCATCAGCTCCTGCTTCCTGCCCTGCTTGAGTTCCAGTCCTGACTTCCTTTGGTGATGAACAACAGGAAGTATAAGCTGAATAAATCCTTTCCTCCCCAGCTTGCTTCTTGGTCATAATGTTTGTGCAGAAATGGAAACCCTGACTAAGACAACACCCAAGAGAAGATAGCCACAAAAACATAATTTCGCCTCTAACAAGAGAAATAATAGGAAACAACAGTCGCTATTTCTTAATATCCCTTAACATCAATCGACTCAATTCCTCAATAAAAAGACATAGACTTGCAGACTGGATATGTAAACAGGACCCAGCATTTTGCTGCATACAGGAAACATACCTGAGTGTCAAAGACAGACACTACTTCAAAGTAAAGCATTGTAAAACAATTTTCAAAGCAAATGGCCCCAAGAAACAAGCTGGAGTAGCCATTCAAATATTAATAAAATCAAATTTCAACCAAAATCATCAAAAAGAATAAGGAAGGACACTTCATTCTCATCAAAGGGAAAGAAGAACTCTCAATTCTGAACATCTATGTTCCAAATGCAAGGGTACCACATTCATAAAAGAAACTTTACTAAAGCTCAAAGCACATTGCACCACACACAATAATAGTGAGAGACTTCATCCTAAAACAAAAGAACATCCCTTCCTTTAAACACTTCAAGTTTGCTTCTCCAAAATTGACCACATAATCACAAAACAGGCTTCAACAAGAAGACTGAAATAACCTCATGCATCTTATCAGATCATCACAGACTAAGGCTGGTATTCAATAGAAAAGAGAGAGAGAGAGAGAGAGAGAGAGAGAGAGAGAGAGAGAGAGGAAGCCCAAATACACATGGAAGCTAAACAACACCCTACTCAATGATAACTTGGTCAAGGAAGAAAGAAAGAAAGAAAGAGAGAGAGAGAGAGAGAGAGAGAAAGAAAGAAAGAAAGAAAGAAAGAAAGAAAGAAAGAGAGAGAGAGGGGGGAGGGAGGGAGGGAGGGAGGGAGGGAGAGAGAGAGAGAGAGAGAGAGAGAGAGAGAGAGAGAGAAAGGAAGGAAGGAAGGAAAGAAGGAAGGAAGGGGAAGGAAGAGAGAGGGGGAAGGAAGGAAGACAGAGAGAGAGAGAGGAAGGGAGAAAGAAAAAAAGAAAAAGAAAGAAAGGAAGGAAGGAAGGAAGAAAGAAAGAAAGAAAGAAAGAAAGAAAGAAAGAAAGAAAATAACAACTCTTTCTAGAATTCAATGAAAATTAAGTCACAACATACCTAAACTCATGGGACACAATGAAAATAGTACTAAGAGGAAAAGTCAAAACTCTGAGTGCCTCTAAAAAGAAGCTGAAGAGAACTACAATAGCAGCTTAATAGCACACCTGAAAGCTCTAGAACAAAAAGAAACAATTACACCCAAGAGAAGTACACAGCAGTAAATAATCAAAGACAGGACTGAGATCAACCAAGTAGAAAAGAGAAAGGAGGAGGAGGAGGAGGAGGAGGAGGAGGAGGAGGAGGAGGAAGGGGGGGAAGAGGGGGAAGAGGGGGAAGAAGAGGAAGAAGAAGAAGAAGAAGAAGAAGAAGAAGAAGAAGACGAAGAAGAAGAAGAAGAAGAAGAAGAAGAAGAAGAAGAAGAAGAAGAAAAAGAAGAAGAAGAAGAAGAAGAAGAAGAAGAAGAAGAAGAAGAAGAAGAAGAAGAAGAAGAAGAAGAAGAAGAAGAAGAAGAAGAAGAAGAAAAAGAAGAAGAAGAAGAAGTATACAAGGAATCAACAAAACCAGCAACTGGTTCTTTGAGAAAATCAACAAGATAGATAAACACTCATTCAGACTAACCAGAGGGCACAGAGACAGTATCCAAATTAACAAAATCAACAATGAAAAGGGAGACATAACAACAGAAACCATGGAAATTCTAAAAATCAACAGATCCTACTACAGAAGCCTATAGTCAACAAAACTGGAAAAACTAGATGAAATGGAAAATTTTCTAAACAGATACCAAATGCCCAAGTTAAATCAGGATCAGATAAACTGTCTAAACAGTCCTATAACCCCTAAAGAAATAGAAACAGTCATTAAAAGTCTCCCAACCAAAAAGAACCCAGGACCAGATGGATTTACGGGCAGAATTCTACTAGAACTTCAAAGAAGACCCAATACCAATACCTCTCACACTATTCCAGAAAATAAAAACAAAAGGAACATTATTCATTCTATAAAGCCACAGTTATGCTGATACCAAAACCACACAAAGATGCAACAAAGAAGGAGAACTTCAGACCTTATGAATATCTATGCAAAATTACTCAACAAAATGTTCACAAACTTAATCCAAGAAAACATCGAAATTATCATTCACCATGATCAAGTAGGCTTCATCCCAGTGATGAAGGGATGGTTCAATATATAGAAATCCACTATATAAGCAAACTCAAAGGAGAAAAACCACATGATCACCTCATTAGATGCTGAAAAAGCATTTGACAAAATTCAACATGTCTTAATGTTAAAAGTCTTTGAAAGATCAGGAATTCAAAGCTCATTCCTAGACATAGTAAAAGCAGAAAGCCAGTAGCTAACATCAAACTAAATGGAGAAAAACTTGAAGCAATCCCACTAAAATCAGGGACTAGACAAGGCTACCACCTCTCTCTCCATCTATTCAATATAGTACTTGAAGTTTTAGCTAGAACAATTAGACAAGAAAAGGATGTCAAAGGGATACAAATTGGAAAGGAAGAAGTCAAAATGTTACTACTTGAAGATGATAATATAGTACACTTAAGTGACCCCAAAAGTTCCACCAGAGAACTCCTACAGCTCATAAACAACTACAGGAAAGTGGCCAGATATAAAATTAACTCAAACAAATCAGTAGCCTTCATAAACTCAAAGGATAAACTGCCTGAGAAATAAATTAGGGAAATGACTCCCTTCACAATACTCATGAACAATATAGAATATCTTCATGTGAATCTAACCAAATAATTGAAAGATCTGTAGAACAGGAACTTCAAGTCTCTGAAGAAAGAAATCGAAGATCTCTGAAAATGGAAAGATCTCCCATGATCATGGATTGGCAGGATTAATATTATAAAAATGGTCATCTTGCTGAAAACAATCTACACATTCAATGCAATTCCCATCAAAATTCCAACTCAATTCTTCATAGAGTTAGAAAGAGCAATTTTCTAATTCAATTGGACTAACAAAAACCCAGGATAGAGAAAACTATTCTCAACAATAAAAGAACATCTGGGGGAATCACCATCCCTGTCCTCAAGCTGTACTAGAGAACAATAGTGATAAAATCTGCATGGTATTGGTACAGAGGTAGTCAGGTAAATCTGTGGGATAGATTTGAAGACACAGAAAAGAAACCTCGCCCCTATGGTCACTTGATCTGTGACAAAGAAGCTAAAACTATCCAGTTGAAAATAGACAACATTCTCAACAAATGGTGCTGGTCAGCATGTAGAAGAATGCAAATTGATCCATTCTTATCTCTCTGTACAAAGCTCAAATCCAAGTGGATCAAGGACCTCCACATAAAACCAGATGCACTGAATCTAATAGATGAAAAAGTGGATGAGCCTCAAACACATGGGCATGGGGGAAATTTTCCTGAACACAGCATCAATAACTTATGCTCTGAGATGAATAATTGACAAATGGGACCTCATAAAATTGCAAAGCTTCTGTAAGGCAAAGGACAGAGTCAATAGGACAAAACGAAAACCAACAGATTTGGAAAAGATCTTTACCAACCCTACATCAGATAGAGTGCTAATATCCAATATATACAAAGAACTCAAGAAGTTAGACTCCAGAGAATCAAATAATCCTATTAAAAATGGGGTACAGAGCTAAACAAAGAATTCTCAACTGAGGAATACCAAATGGCTGAGAAGCACATTAAAAAAAAAATGTTCAACATGCTTAGTCATCAGGGAAATGAAAATCAAAATGACCCTGAGATTTCACCTCACATCAGTCAGGATGGATAAGATCAAAAACTCAGGTGACAGCAGATGCTGGTGAGAATGTGGAGAAAGAGGAAAGGAACAAACACTCTTCCATTGCTGGTGGTATTGCAAGCTGGTACAACCACACTGGAAATCAGTTTGGCGGTTCCTCAGAAAATTGGACATAGTACTACCTGAGGACCCAGGCATATACCCAGAAGATGCTCCAACATGTAATAAGGACACATGTTCGAATATGTTCATAGCAGCCTTACTTATAATAGTCAGAAGCTGGAAATAACACAGATGTCCCTCAACAGAGAAATGGATACAGAAAATGTTATACATTTACACAATAGAATACTACTCAACTATTAAAAACAACAAATTTATGAAATTCTTAGGTAAATGGATGGATCTGGAGAATATCACCCTGAGTGAGGTAACCCAATCACAAAAGAACACACATGGTATGCACTCACTAAGAATGGATATTAGCCCAGATGCTCAGAATACCCAAGATATAATTCACATGAAACTCAAGAAGAAGGAACACCAAAGCGCTGATACTTCAATCCTTTTTAGAAGGGGGAACAAGATACCCAAGGAAGGAGTTACAGAGACTAAGTGTGGAGCAGAGACTGAAGGAAGGATCATCCAGAGACTGCCCCACCTGGGGATCCATCCCATATACAATCACCAAACCCAGACACTATTGTGAATGCCCACATGTGCTTGCTGACAGGAGCCTGATTGAGCTGTCTTCTGAGAGACTCTGCCAGTGCCTGACAAATACAGAAGTGGCTGCTCACAACCATCCATTGGATGAGCACAAGGTCTCCAATGAAGGAGCTAGAGAAAGTACTCAAGGAGCTGAAGGGGTTTGCAGCCCTACAGAAGGAACAGCAATATGAACTAACCAGAACCCCCTCAGCTATCCCAGGGACTAAACCACCAACCAAAGAGTACACATGGAAGGACTCATGGCTCCAGTTGCATATGTAGCAGAGGATGGCCTTGTCATTCATGAATGAGAGGAGAGGCCCTATGAAGGTTCTATGCCCCAGTATAGGGGAATGCCAGGGCCATGAATCAGGAGTGGGTGGGTTGATGAGCAAGGAGGAGGGGGGAGGGGGGAGCGGGAGGGAGTTTTTGGAGGGGTACCAGGAAAGTGTATAACATTTGAAATGTAAATAAAGAAAATATCTAATTTTTTAAAAAGGTACATTGAAGAGGCCATTTTCTCCTATTTAATATCACACAAGATGAGTGTACCTATTTCTTTTAAGACAGAAACAAAACAAAAAACTTAATAATAAGCTGATGTGAAAAAAGAAATTTCCATTTGATAAAGACAATATTAAATAGATGGAAAATCCAAAGTAAACTGTGCAAAAGAAACTACTATGTATAAGCTTCTTTAGCAAGATTTTGAATTGAAGGGTAATGTGAAGTTTTCCAATAGACAAGTAATAAGTGAGTGGAAATTAAAATGACACATAAACTAACCCAAGATATGAGCCAGGTATAAAGATAAGAAGGTAAGTACAGTATATATATATATAGGGCAAAAATAAAACACTGATGAGAAAAGCTAAATATGTAAGTAACGTAATCATACCATGAGCAAAATTGGAAGCTTAAGATAACAATTCTACCTAAATTGTCCTCTGCAGTTAAGGTAGTCAAAATAAAAATCCAACAGAAGCTTTGGGGGTTGATATTGAGAGTAAGAGTAAAGAAATAATAATCTGATTCTAATATGAACAAAGGTGTGACAGCAGGTCAATTGTAAAGTGAAAAGCAGTAAGTGACCCCCAGTTTCTAAATTATAATTTCATAGTAACCATGATCACTTGGCATCAGTAAAATGCAAAAATTCCTAAAAAATAATCAAAATAACAATCTCAGAAATAAGCCTCCAGTCAAAATACATCTGACAACAATAGTTAGAACTCCATGGAGGAAAGGGTCAAATCTACTCTCATAATCATAATCATGAATAAAACTCTATCGTCAATTGACAGAACCATAGATATAAAACCTGTAACCATAGAATGGAGGTTAAATGCTCCATCAACCAACTGTGCCTAAATGACATAAGAAGTTCTATCCACAGACATCAGATTATACATTCTCCAGTGCTCACATTGGACAGTCATGAAGACAGACAATATTCCTGGTTATAAAACAAATATTAACAGGTAGTGTTAAACCCTATAAAGTATATTTTCCGTTCATAATGGAATTAAACTATAAATGGATAATAGAACACTTGGAAAGATCCCAAATATTGAAAATTAAACAGTGAAGTTCTAAGTCACATGTATTCAAAAATGAAATCTCAAAAAATTTATTTTCAACTCAAAAAGAAAATGTAAATACAACTCATTGAACCACATCTAAATAAGAATTGAAGGGAATTTTACACTAGCATTGTACATTATAAGAGGAGAAAAAACTAAAATCACTATGCTCATATTTCATCTGGGGAAGGAGAGTAACATAAGTATAATGCAAACCAAAAAAAGGAAATAATAAAAATCCAAGGAAGCCAAAATTCAAGAGATTAAAATAGTAGCCACAATTAACAAGCCAAAACTTGATCATTTGAAAATATCAATACATTTGTAAGCCCCTAACTAACATAAGCAAAAGAAATGTTAGGATTTCGAATACCATAAGTGAAGGAATTGTCACTGATAGTGTTTCTACTGTTCACTGAAAATATGACTGTTTATATAGGAAATTGCCAAGAACTACAAATATATGATTGTTTATTAGGAAACTGACAAAATACATTCCTGAAATTAAGATTATCAATAGAAAATTTTACAATACCAGGTAAATTTACAAATGTCAATTTCTAAGTCATGAGCAATCAAAAATTTAAATTATGAACATAACACTCTTTTTATTTGCACCAAAGTGAAGTGCTTCATAAGGTGCCTATAGAGATATGCTGAAGATGTGTATAAACAAAACTACAGAACTGTGATGAAGCCAACTACAGAACAAAAATGTTAGTCTACATACTCTCTGTCCAAGCACATTGTCAGAAGAATCTACATTGTCATCAATCTTCCCAATTCTACTTGTAGTCTTAATGCTATCCCAACCAACAAGTTAGCATGTGAATAGTTACAAAATCTTTTTAAAGTTTATAAGGAAAGCTAAAGGGTTCAGAATATCCCATAAACACACTCAAGAAGAACATAGTCTAAGAAATTATACCACCAAGCTTCAAATCTCACTATACTCTATAGTCATCAAGAAATGTGTTATAAGGCTAGACATGAACACCAGTTGAGGAGATCAACTACACAGAATCTCTCTCCCTCTCTCTCTCTCTCTCTCTCTCACACACACACACACACACACACACACACACACACACACACTTCAATTCAATGGGGAAATGATATTCTCCAGTAAATGGTACTAATATTCATGGATATCTACATACAGAATAATGAATCTACACACCAACTTTATACATTTCACTAAAATTTAGTCAAAATGGATCACAGACTATGGTGGTTTGAAGGAAAATGGACCTACATAGGCCTATGGGGAGCAAAATTATTAGGAAATATGGCCTTATTGGAGGAAGTGTGTCACTATGGACGGGGGCTTTGAAGTGTCAGAAGGTCAAGTCAAGCTCACTCTCTCTCCTACTGCCTGCTGATCCAGATGTAAAACTCCAAGATCCTTTTCCAGCACCATGCCTGGCTGCACACTACCATGCTGATAGTGGACTGAACCTCTGAACTATAAGCCAGTCCCAAGTAAATGATTTCTGTTATAAGAGTTGCCTTTGGCCATGGTATCTCTTCACAGAAATAAAAACCTAAGATACAGACCTATGAATAAAACATTGAAAAAATTTAAAAAGGCAATGTCAGAAAAGCCCTAGATGAATTTCGATGTGACAACGAGTTTTTAGATTGAATACCCAAACCATAATACATAAAGGAAATTAACAAATTGAGTTTGATTAAAATTAGACAGTTTGCCTCAACAGAAAAAGAGAAGGCTAAACACACTCTTGGCATATTTCTAAAGCATGTTCTATGCTACCATAAGACATGTGCTCAGCTATGTTCATTGCAGATTTATTCATAATAGCCAGAAACTAAAAATAACCTAGAATATACAACTGAAGAATGAATAAAGAAAATGTGGTGTGTTTGCATAATAGATTATTACTCAACTGTTAAAAAGAAATGATCATATGAAATTTGCAGGCAAATGGATGCAACAAGAAAATAAATCGTCCTATATAAGGTAACCAGGTATGGTGTGTATTTACTAATAAGTGGATATTAGTTGTTAAGCAAATGATAATCAAGCTGCAATCTACAGGGCCAGAGAGGCTAGGTAAAGAGGAGGGCTCTAGGAGGGATACATGGGCCTTCCTTGGAAGGGGTAATAGAATAAATTTTATGAGTGGACTGGACACAGGTAGTGACAGGAGTGGGAAGGATCAGGTGGGTGTGGGGCAGGGTGGAGGGAAATAGTATGGGGAGACACAGTAGAATTGGGGAACATTGCAGGCTGGAAAGCTAGTGTGATGGAAACTTCCTAGAATCTATGAGAGGGACCCCAGTGAAGACTACCAGTAACGAAGGGTGTGAAGTCAGAACTGATGGTCTTTTGTAGTCAGGCAAGGCTTTCAGTAGAGTGCCTGGGTTGCATTCCAATGAGTTGTTGGCTGAGAGGATCCTGCAGAGTTCCCTACACAATCCAGGCTGATGCTAGGACAAAAGGACACTCTCTGAAAACTGACAGCACAGCCCCATTGCTGAGGACCACATCTATACATCTCAGTGAATAGAGAGAGATCAAGCTGGTACATACACAGGGTCTTCCACCCTAGCTTCTATTCTTTTTGGTGCAAGAAGGTCCTCTGAAAGCTATAGAAAAAGCAACCTAGGCACTAATCTAGCCACAAAACCCTCTACCCACAGACTGTTCTGCCTGCAAGATGTGCTAGGGCAAAGCTTATGAGAGTGGCCAACCAATGTTTAGTTTAACTTGAGGACCACAAGAGGGAGAATATGCTGTAAACTGTCTGGATGGCCAGGAACTGGAGACTGGACAGCCTAGAGACCTATGGTAGAACCAAACTCTACTGGGAAAAAAAAAACAAAAAAACAAAAACAAAAACAAAAGAAAACAAAGAGAAGAAAAAAAACATGGGTGTAATAAGGAACCTGAAGAGACTATAAACTGCAGAAATCAAATGTGCTAAAATGAGAAATTTTCAGACTTACATGAACATACACCAAATGACAATCAACCTCAGAATGATTTGTGTGTATAAATCAATGGATTCCAAGAACCTACATAAAATAGCTATGAACTGGAACACGGTTTATAACGAAATGGCAGATTATATTATGAGAAATGATCAATATAATAACTCAGATTCAAGTTCCTTCCTTTATAGGCTGGATTTGCAACTGTGGTTTAGAGTCTTATTATAGCAGAACTCATACATTGATTTGAGAAATGGAACTGAAGTACTATTCCCCTTCGTTTTCCATGCACACAGAAAAAGCTCTGACAGGCTGACCATATAAGCAATAGACTCAATGGGAGTGCTAAGCGACTGTGTTTTACATTTTAATGTAGATATGCATTTACCAGGGTTCCTGTTAAGATGTAAGTTCTGTCTATAGGCCAAGAGGATCAAACAAAATCTGCTTTGTTTTGATTTATTTTTCATAAAATTTTGGGTGATTTAAATAAAAAAGTTAAACAAAACGAAAAGATGTGATAAGAATATAATCAAAAGAAAACTATTCATATTCAAAGTGAATCTGAAAATATTTTAAAAGTATATTTTTGTCCAAAATATACAAAATCTAGGCAACACATATTATCAAAAATGATAAACAAAATGTAAGAATGTAAAAAGATTCCCAGCATCATTGGATAATTGTAATGAGCTGGCACTACATGTAGTAAAAAGGGAAAAGTTATTATGAAACACCAACACCAATAATAATAATAACAATGATAATATAATCATGAGACACTAATAATAATAAATGAGAGAAAGAAGACATCAAACCACAAGCACAGGAATTTGCATTCACTTGATTGGAGTGGAAAATTGTGTAACCACTTTGAAACATGGTTTGATGATCTCTTACAAAATTGCAGTTCTTATACAATTGTACTCTGAAGAATTTTCCCAAATGAGTTGAAAATTTTGTCCACACAAAAACCTGAATATGAGCATTTCTAACAAGTTTTTAAAAATTTCTAAAAGTTAGACACAAGTTATCTTTCAAAAGATTAATGAATGAATAGTCCATGGATAAGACTAAGTGAGCCATCGAGCCCTAAATATCAAAAAACAAATGCATAATGGTTTGTGAAAGAATCAGTCTAAAAAACCAAATCAGTATGTTTCTAGCTGTATTATATTCTGGAAAAGGCAAACACTATTGGCATATTAGAAAGATGGCACTTGTTAGAAATGAGGGATAGAGGGGAGAAGAATGTGTAGTTAGAACACTGAACACTTTTAGGACAGTGAAATAATTCTGCATGCTATTATAATGGGGACTATATGAAATTACATGTTTTCCAAATACATGCAATGTACAACACAGAATTAATCTTAATGATTTCCCATAAGCTTTTCCTAATATTAATATATCAATATTTGTTTAGTTATAAATAAGGTAGCAAATTAATGTAATGTAATATGTTGATGCTAGGGGGAGAACATGAGGTGGGGTAGAGGTGTATGGGAACTCTCTTTGCTATCTGATTAAGTTTTACAACCCTAAAACTGCTCTCAAAATGCATATTACTCAGTTAAAAAATAATAGAAACCATCAATAAAAAAGAAAAACTTTCAAATCTGGTTTTTGAAAAAGAAAATAAATTTAGAATTTATTTGCAAGTTTCTTTATAATAAAGTCTATAAATATTTTTGTAAGAGACACAGCCATAGATCAAAGGAAAATGCTTGCAAATAAGTTATTTGATAAAGAAATTGAATTTAGAATTCTCCTAACTCAATTGTATGAAACCAAACAACACAAAAAAGAGCTAACCAGACAAATCACTAAAATAAATACTCCAGTGGAAAAGAAAAACATGAAAAGATGCTAAGCTTTATTAATCATTAGGGAAATTTGAGTTGAAGTAATGAGATACCATTACACATTGTTATAGTCACTAATATTTATTTTTAAAAATTCCCTGACAGTTCAAGAGATAATAGGAAGTCAGTAGAACACTCACACAGGACTAATGAAAACGCAAAATTGAATGGACACTGTGAAAGATGACTTAACTATGTCTTTGAAAGAGAAACACATTTAATACACAGCCCAGCAATCCTGGCCCAAGATATTTGTCCAAGAAGAAATAAAAACATATGCAGAAAACTGGTAACAAATGTTACACTGATTTTATTCACAATCACCAAAGGAAACAAACAAACAAACAAACAAAGTTCTTTGACAGGCAAATGTTATCAGTAAAGTGTGTTTTGATATGCAGCTGTGTGGATGGGGAGGGTGGGAGCTCAGGATGCCCCAAGCCTAAACAAAGAACTATAGGCATCTAAAGAATGCTGAAAGCATGAGAAATGCTCTCTCCTGGGAAAATACATACCAATTGGTTATCCAATTGGCCAGACCTGGAAACATACACACAAGTAACTATATAGACTGAGCAAGTTGTACTTGTTTATTTAGGAATACAACTAGCAATGAAAAAGAATCCATAAATTTGAAAGAGTGCAATTTGGGGTAATTGGGAAGGTTTGGAGTGAGGGATCAGAATGGTGAAATGATAAATTATAAGTGATGATTATACTCTCCAAAATAAAAGAAACAGTTAGAAATAAATAGATACATAAATGTAAAAGATTTATACTAGCAATAAAATCTAGCCAAAAAAGATCACATATTGAACTTGGCATAACAGCACACACCTGTAATTCCAGCATTTGATGACTGAAAAGGAGAGCTTTAAGTTCAAGGCCAGTGTTGGGCTGCATAAGAGACTATGTCTCCAAAGCTTCTACTTATATGACATTTTCAAGTTCAAAACATTTGGAGAGAAAACTGTCAGAGTGTGGAGATCTGGAAAGAAGCATGGATGACCTCTTAGAAAGCCAGAAATACTTTTAATATTGACTGCGTAATTATATGCATTGTAGGTACAGACATATACACAAAATAGTTAGACTCTAATGTGTAAGATTTATACCTTAGTAACCTTGACTTTAAAAATAGGCTAAAGAACTGCTCTCAGATGTTCAGCAAGAGCATGAGGAGGAACGTGTTCTTGCTTCACAAGGGCTCGGAGCAGTTCAGTGGCTACCACTGTCTACCCTGGGCTCTCCACACTTACTTCTCCATCTGTGGTGTCAAATCAGCATCTCTGTGGAGTCTCTTTCATAGGAATGGATGCCAGGGGGCAGAGGCAATGTGAGATGAAGTAACTGCATACTTCATTGCTCCAATTGGTTTAAAGGTTGCAACTGGTATTTACTACTTCCCTTCTATAGTATCAATTCTAAGTTTTTCTCTGCTCCCAGCTATTAATCCTGATGGGTAACAGAAACAATAATTATCTTGTTGATGAGAATCAGTGACAGGATAATGATTTCTTTTTGCATTCTTACCTTTGGACTCAGATAACCCAAAGCACACATATAGCATACAAATGCTCTACTTCAACTGGACTTTTACTCTTGAACATGTATCCCTTTAAGGAACCTGGACCCATGGGTTTTAGCCACAAAATACTTACAGCTGCTACAGAGCAGACAACCATATTTATAGTAGAGCAGATGTAGCAGTGGACAAGTCACTATTATGTAGTGCACCACATGAGGTTGATAGCCTGATAGACTGTTGGAATGGTTTACTGAAGACACCATGGCAGCACCTGTTCAGTAGAAGTGTGTAGCATAGGTATGAAACAACCAATGCAGAAACTTGTGTTGCTATGTTATGACATCAATACCAATAACATACAAGTCTGAGAAACAAGGGCAGCAACATGGGAAGTCCCAGCTGACAGTGTTGCTAACAGATCATGGAAAGAATTTGTGCTTATTGTATATAACTCTGATCTCTGTAAGGTTTCTGTTATCCAATGGTGTTTATGGATAATGGTGTTTATGTTGGGGGTCTGAGAAAAAATAGAATAAACAAATAAAGAATAAAGATCTAGAAGAATGAAGATCTGGTTCTTCCAGAATAGAAGAGACTAATGTCACCAACCACTACCAAGTAGAAAATAATATTTTCAAATAATAGGGCTACCCTAGGTACAGGGATAGACTTCAGTTGATGATGTGTTGAAAGGAGACAGAAACTGTATTGGCCATGCTTGTGTGTGTGTGTGTGTGTGTGTGTGTGTGTGTGTCTGTCTGTCTGTCTATCTGTCTGTCTCTGTGTGTGTATGTATATGTATGTATGTATGTATGTTTGTGTGTCTACATATGTGTGTCTGTGTGTGTTTATAGTTTTATTTTTCTACAATGTTGTTTATTGTGCTGGATCATTGTGCCATCACTCTGGTGGCTGTAAGAGAATTAATATTAGCTGGCTGCATATTTTTGTCTAATTGGTACTTTGATATTGTTGCGGTCCAGAGTCACCTCACAAACCATATGAACACAGATCTCAATCAGACAATTTATTGAGCATATGCCTTGAGACTGGTCTTTCAAGGCCACAGCCCATACTTAGGAGCTGAATGGAACCTCCAAGTCAAGATTCTATAGGACTTTTTAAGCCTGAGATTTATGCACATCTTTGCCAAGTTATTCCACCAATCAGGATTTAGTGATAGGGATTTCCTTAGATACATGTCAGTTTATACATTTATTCTGCTCCCATTGATTGGGGTATTCAACTGTGACAGGGGAGTTGTCTTGTCTCATATTTATGTGTCAACTTACCAACCTGAATGTCAGTTACCCACGTACATGACTCTTTTCTGCCAAGTAGGATGTCAGTTCTCAGAGAGCTCTTGGGAACTTAACATTTACTCAGTTCCTATTTAAAATGGAAGTCTTATACTAAATAGGTGCAGGTGTCTCTCTTATGCTGGGGTCCATCCCAGGTGCAGATTATTAAAGACAAATGCCATGAAAGCTTACACACAGATAGAGGAAATGCTGTTAGGTGGTTGGTTCAGGTCCAAGCTAAGTGTGGCTAACTAGACAATGTAGTTCTACTGACTTCTATTGTGAATGGTTTCTAAGAACACCAAAGCACAGAACATCCAAGTAACAGCAGTAACAGCATATGAGAAAGTTCCCTTATGACATTAGTACCAACACAAAACGGAAGGCTAAACAGGTAACAGTTACCTAGGTCTTAACATTTTACCTAGGCCTTAATAGATTTCTTCTGTAGTAGATGCTTCTATTCTCAAAAGAAAATACAATGAAGGTATGGGTCTCAAGGAATTGAGTTTAACTACGACTCTTTACCCCAAATTCTCCAAAGTGCTTGAATTCTTTTTCCCGGTGTACAGTCATGTGACCAAATATTTACAGACTCCATGGAGAGGACATAGGATGGATTATAGAAGCTTCTCATAGTGTTGTACTGTCCTGGTATCCTGGATACCTCTTCAGTAAAGAGACCTTATGCTCAAAACCTCATTATTGTATAGGAACTATGAAAAGATAGGGGTTTCTATTGCAGCACCCACCCTCCTTCTCCTGCTCCTTCACTCTTGGAATCACTACTATCATTCTAGAGCTTAAGCTGTGTTCTTCTAAGCTTGGTAACGATTTTGGCACTGCAGGTGACATGGACTATTAACTGTGATCAGAATTTCCACAAGTCAGATCTTAGCTATTCCTCCTACCTTTCCAGCTATTGTGCTAATTGCTGTTCCCATCCTTTGAACTTATTCCCTGGCTGCTACTGTTTTGTGAGGCAAAGTGCTACCATCTTTCTGGCCATTACTGGGCTGATTCTGTTTTGGCATCTTCAATGGTTAACCCAGCCTGGAGAGGAAAACTGGGTTTGAATTTTTTATGATGCTAACATACTTCACACCAGTGTGTCCCTGCAGGGATCTTAGTGAATGTGTTTTCCCAAAGCCTTCTCATCTCTGGTGATCATTTAGCCTCGGATAATATATTTATTTTAGCATGGCCACATCCCGGATTCTTTTAATCCATTTCCTCACCACCTGCTATAGTAATTCTGTCATTTCAATATCATTTGCTATTGGAAAGGTCTCAACTACAGTTCCATGCTGAGTTGGAAGATAGCAGCTTTTTTTTTCATTTTATTATATGTGTATGCTTTGTCTGAATGTATGTCTGTATACTACATGTGTACAGTGCTCACTGAGGCCAGAAAAACAAAAGTCAGATCCCCTGGGATTGGAGTTATTATTGTGAGCTACCATGTTGATGCTGGATAGCAAACCAGTCAAACCTCTGGAATTGTGGCCAATGTACACATGCATATCTGTGTATCACATGCATACCGTGCTCATTAAAGTCAGAAGGGGGTGTGGGCATCCTGGGACTTGAGTTATAGACTTGTAAGATGCCAGGTTAAGTGCTGGGAATTGAACCCAGATCTTCTAGAAGAGCAGCTAGGATTCTTAACCTCTCAGCCATCCCTCTAACTCTAATGGCAGCTTAATGGGGAATGTTAGGATATGTCTCTAACTGTAGGGTTATAATAATCCGAGGAAACCAGTACTTTGGAGGTTTCCACATAGGTTCTCTCATGGAATGTATGAGAATTCTACATTCTAAGTAATCCCTATCTTGGGTATAAGGAAACTGCATTAGGAAAATGCATCTGTAAAATATAGCCATTTTTTCATACCTTGAATTTAAACTTCAGGCTTGTTTGTGTGTGTGTTTGTGTGTTTGATTAATTATTGTTGATTATGTGTCTCCTCAGTGCATGATAAAAGAGCAACTTGTAATCTACCAAAGAGATTATAAGACTAATATTTAATACCCAATCATTTGTTAATTCTTCCTCAGCTTATTATTTATTTATAAGATCCATGAGATTTATTAATGGTGGCTCAATTTCATTATCCTAATAAGTGCCACCTTTCATGTGTTCTGAAAGCCTGAATCCATATTGATCTGTGTGCCTGTACCTGAGAGCTTCTTCAATTTACAATCAGGCCAATTTTGCCAAAATAAGTCCATGTCCTGGCTGCCACCCTGGACTGGGGCTCATTTGCCACTAGAGAGTTGGATCACAAATTTTGTGATATAATCACAAAATTCTGTCACACCATTTAGTTTTAGAAAGTAAAAAGGTCAGTTAAAAACACAAACACTGAGGTGGATAACCAAGTGCAAAAGTTGCATTTGGTAATAATACAGAGGAAGAGGGACTGGCTAGGAGAGTGACTAGATGGATGTGCCAATGTACCACCAGTTTTGTGAGGAGTTTCAGAGGAGGAAAATGCTTAAGAGGAGTTCAAACTAGAAATTACTGAGCTTGAATATAGCTGTTTTGCTCAGTTATTGGCTGAAGACTACACTAAGAGGAGCATGAAGTCTGCTAGTGGGCTTTCCTCGTGGGCTTGTGAGAAGAGTATAACCTGAGGTCTAAAGATGCTCTGGAAGATCTCTTTGGCCAGGGCTTTGGGTATTTAAGTTAACTTCTCAAATAAAGATATGCAAATGGCCAATAAATATTTGAAAAGGTGTTCAATGTCCTTAGCCATGAGGGAAACTAAAACTGCATTGAGTTTTTATCTCACCCTAGACAAAATGACTGCATTAAGAACAGGATTGTCAACAAATGCCAGGAAAAATGTGGTGGAAAGAGGAGCCTTTATGTTCTTCTAATGGGGATGCAGAATGATGAGATTGGTACAGAAATCAACATGGACATTTGTGGAAGAACCAATCCACATGACCCAACTCTTCCACCTCTGTGCGTATATACTCTTGCCACAGAGATGCCCACACCCCCGTGTTCATTACTCCACTTGTTTGTAGCAACTAAATAATGGAATCAGCAAAGATGCCCATCAATGGATGAATGGATAAAGAAAATACGGTAAATACATGCAATGTGATTTTACTTGGCCATGAAAGAGAAATGAAATCACCCTGAATGTGGGGGATCACACTTGTACTTCAAGCATTTGAAGTTGCTAAGACAAAAGGATCACCATGAGTTTGAAGCTAGTCTGGACTGAACAGAGTTGCAGGTCAACATGATCTGCAGGGTGATGCTTCATAGCAGTGGGGAGAAAGTGAAGGGAACAAGAAATCATCATGCTCAACAAAAATACTTTATGATTCCTATCATCTGAGGAGCCTTATTTAAATTTTTATATATATCTATGTGTGTGTACATGTGAATATGCAATGGAGTCATGAGATTAGAAAGAGGATCATGAATGGAGAAGAAGCAATTTTAAGGAAGGAATGAGGTTGGCAAAGAGAGCATCATAGAATACACAGAACATAAAAGAAGAATAATGTTATTGAAGGGAGGAAGGGAACCAGTGAGTGGGGTAGAGGAATTAGGAGAAAGAGGTAGGAAAGGGGACAAGTGAAAACAAGGCATGCATAAAATGTCATGATCAAACCCTTACTACATATAGTAATTTTAGAAAATTATCTTTTAAACAGCTGAGGTATAACAAAAAGGAACTATAGCTGGAAGATGTCTGCTAACCCAACTCCTCACTATAAGGCTCATTTTGAAGGAATATCTGAAAGTCATGTTTCTATAGCCAAGAATATTTTAAATTTTAAATAAAGAATAAGAATAAATCTAGTGAACTTTGAGCATTAAATATAAAAGACTATAATAAAGCTATAAAATAAGACAGTGTAATATAGAAATGATCACAGGCAAATACATTAATGAGACAAAATTGAGCCCAGAAATAGAACCACACTTATGTTCTCAATTAAGATTTGAAATAAAAGCACTAATGTATTAAAGAGAAAGGGGAAAATACTTTCAACACATGGTGGTGGTGCAGTGGATATTCATTTAGAAAAAAAATAAATCTTAATCTCTACTCACACCTTCCACAAAATTATTCTGAAATGGATTAAAGACCTAAATTTAAACCAGGAGCCATAAAACTTCAGGAAGGAAGTGGAAGAGCACAGCAAAAGAGAAGGCAGAGATCTTAGATAGGTCCCAGAATGCAGCAGCATTTTAAGGGGAAACGGATCAATTAGACTGCATTAAAGTCTAAGGGCTCCGCTCATCAAGATGCATCTGAAAATGACAGGTTGAAAGGAAATGATAATACATATAGCTGATAACTGTTCTAGACCTAGAAAAGACAGATAGATGGATAAATGGAGAGGGGGGGGGAGACAAATGGAGGGAGAACTAGGAAGGGAGGGAACACATGAGGAAGAGGGAGGGAGGGAAGCAAAGAGAGGGAAGAAGAGGGTTATCATTAACAAGAAAAATTCAATTGGGCAGAAGCTGTGACAGTTAATGATGGGATGCATGTGAATCATCAATAACCCTAATAAAAAGCTTTCAGTGCCATTAGGCACTAAGGAAAAGACAAATTAAAACCAATAGTGTATTATTGAACATTCATGAAAATAACTAAAATTTCAGAAACAAAATCCCAGTGACACCAACTCTTGATGAGGCTGTGAAAAGCCAGAATTCTCCCTCTGGCTGCAAAGGGCTGTAAAACAGCGAAACACTGTGTAACACAGGCTTTTGCTTTGTTTGCAGTTTAAATCTATACCTACTCTCTGACCCAGTCACTCTATCACCATCTCTTCTTGTCCAAGTACAGCAAAAACACTGCATATGCATATCCATGATGAAGAGGAACTCAGTAGTACTCTCTGTTCTGTATCTTGAACAGTTCAGCAAAATGCTGTCGATCTGAGCAAGAAAAACAGACAGGAGAATATATATTGCCCTACTCAGTTAACATGAATGTCCAGAGCAGGCAAATTTTAGCGTGGATGAAGAAGGGAAAATTGAGCAAATAGCTGCCTCCAGGACAGCAAACAGGTATTATCTGGGGAAATATTAAGCAACTTTTTATAACAGTGGTTCTCAACCTATAGGTCATGACCCCTTTGAGAGCAAATGATCATTTCACAGGGTCACCTAAGACCATCAGAAAATACAGATATTTACATTATTACAAGTTATAGCAGTAGCAAAATTACAGTTACAAAGTTGCAATGAAAATAATTTTACAGTTGGAGGTCAGCAAACATGAGGAACTCTCTTGAAGAATCACAGCATTAGGAATGTTGATAACCACTGCTCGTGAGCACACAGTATCATCACTGTATTTCACATGTTTGGAAAAGCTCATCAAACTGTTCACTTCAGAAGAATGTACCTTGCTACATTAACTTAAACCACTTATTTTTAAAGTAGAGAAACATATGGAGGCAGAGAGATGGGGAATCTCAGACACTATTTGTGAGCAGAAACTCAGAATAAAGACTTTGAAAATAGTATCGAAATCTAACATGTGTCTACCCAGTTGCACAGGAACTCCAATTGTAGGCATGGTTCATACAGAAATATCTATACATACATATGAGGGCATACATATGGTGCTGCTCTCTACATTCTACTATATACGTAGCCACCACAGAATATGCACTAGCAAGTGATTGTAGAATTGTTCATGTGGCCATCAAGAGTAGAACAAAGTGAAATACTACCTAGTAAGAGAATAAAAAGCTCACAAATAAAGGGAATTACATGGAAAACTCTCAGGAAGCCAGACACACACATTGTGCATTTTCACACACATGAGAAAAATCAGTGGGCAGCCCAGAATGCCTTGTCACTCCTTGGCCTCTGAAGAAGGAATAAGGAGAAGTATAATTTTAGCAGTTTATCCTTTTGCTCTTTCATCTTAATTCTGGCTCACACATCTAAATTCATCAGATTATATCTCTATTACTTTGTCAAATTTATCATTAATTTATTTACTTTTCCAATGAATTGTTTGCACTTTCTCTATTACTAATATTCATTGCTTCTGTGAAATTTAGAAAAGTAGATTGCCTACTCTCTTATGACATTATAGAGAAAACCCTAAAGACTCCATTGAAAACCATTAGAACATGTTCAAAATCAACAAAAAAACCCAATAGCATTTCTGCTCACTTACAATAAACTGCCCATAAGTAAATCAAGAATAAGGATGTTAGACTAATGGTCCATGATATATCTTCAAACAATTCACAACCACATATAATATCTCCCCTGAGCCATTTTTCGAAAACAAAACAAACAAACAAACAAACAAACAAAAACATGAAATGTTCTGTTTCCCCTTTGTAATTAAAATGGGATTGATTTGGATATACTGTAAGACATGAGTTTCCAAAACAGACAGCTCAGGATTATTTCAGGCAATTATTTTCTTTTACTCTGTTTGTTCTTGTCTAATAATCATTGATCCAGTGGTTTTCCAGATCTCACAATACTTTCTTAGAATATTCAGGAATATTTAGCTAGCTCACAACTCTTTTTGAACTTCCCTTCATAAGCATAGCACTTGTACTCAATTTGGAATAGTTCTCTCTTGCTAATCTCGGATAGGGAGACAGAACATGAGACCAAGAGAGTGATGTGGCTATTATAAGATACTGAGGCCACACCAGATGGAAAGGGGATGATTTCTGAATCAGCCACTGGCCAAAAGGGGTGGAGCTCAATGTCAAAGGTTTGCCCCTTGTGATACTCTGGAGGGAAAGGGCTGGATCTGAGACGGGGTGGCCAGGTATCTAGATCCTTCTGAAGCTCTGCTCAGTTCCTCATTGCTCTCCAGGATGTCCTTCTGTCTTCCTCAGGGATGGACATATTCCCTGGGACATTGCTCATTCTCAGAACTGGAAGCCAGACAAGCCCAGGGTCACTGGATGATGCAGACACAACCCACTCAGGAACATATGAGGTCATCCTGCACAGAAGGTAGATCAGTGATTCATCTGGTTAGGATTCTGTGATCATCTTTTCAACACAGAAATTTTAAGGGGTTACAAACAACTGGCAGCATATAGGCGCCAAACCTGCTCTTTCTTCAGGGAAAACCAGCCCTAAAAGGCCAGAATGCTGGCCCTCAAAATTTAATGCTGCTTCTCCTGAGTGCTGGAGAGGTTCTCTAGCATGGCTTTTTGAACTGCCTGCCTCGTCCCACACCAATCCACTGCACAGTAAAGAGGGACCATCAGCTCCCCTCAAAGCCATCAGCCTAGTAGCTTCATTTAGCAACAGGAAGGAAGTGGCCCTCTCTCATCCATAGTACCGACAGTTTTCTGTCTAAAATATTAGGGTTTTTTTTTTCATGTCTTCTCCATGAGTGTCAGGATCTTACATTTAGCTCCTCTAGGAAGCTTCCCTTGAGGCAGGTTGGAGCAGGAGGTAGTTTGTGTGTGAGAAACCCTGCCAAGGACACTGCTATTTCCACATGTAATCCTCACAATGGCTCCATGGGGAGGATTATCACTACTTTATAAATAAACAAAGGATCAGGAGTATTGATCAAAAGCACAGTGTGAAAGAGTCAGAGCTGCAAGCTAAGCTTAGGCATGCCTCACATGGAGGGCCACACCTTTTCAGCTGTCACTCAACAAATATCTAGACCACACTCAAGGGACCAGGCCTCTGTGAGAGAGTGCAATGGTAGACCAGATGAACCTCCTGGCTGTACTGGCATCATGGTGTACACTTTGAGAGAGGAGGAAAAATCTGGAAAGGAATAATGTGGCTACAGAGACAAGCAGAGGTCAGGGAACTTGCTCTGAAGCTGAAATTATGTTTTTTAAAGAATATTGAGATAACATCGTTGTTTATCAGTCTCCATGTCCAGCGTACACAATTGGATGTTTCCATGTGCCTTTTTCCAGGAACTCATCACACTATCAACATTATGAACAAATCCAACATCCTAACCTCTGTCAAAGCTTCTTCCAGCTCTTTTACATCCCCTTCCTTCACCCTTTACAGCTCTCTGCCACACTCAATCAGCTGGGCATTGGCTTCTGACACAGTAGCTTAGTTAATAGTTTGCATTTTATGTCAGTGCAATTGGCTTCTGTCACTCAGTATAATGGATCATAGATTTACCCATGCTTTTCCATGGAAGGGCTATTTTATTCAGTATTACTGCTGAGTAGTATCCCACTGTATGAATACATCCTGGTTTGCTTATCCATTCATCTATTAGTGGATATTTTTACTGTCTCCAGCTGATGATTATGATAAAGCAAGTCACTATTGCATATTCATCATGTACATTAAAGTGAGATGAGGTCATAGGTCTGAAGGTGCATGGTCCTGCCTAAATTTTCTTTGCTGATGAACTGTGGCAAGGAGGAAGAGGCACTTATTTGACTACTTCCTTCAGACCCCATCCTATAGTAATTCATAGCTGCTGCTCTGTGTTGCCAGGTGTCACTCATTAAGATAGACACTACTCCCCACATTCAGATGCAAAATTTTACTCATCTATTTGACTGGAGTAAGGTATCCCTGGTTACTCATCAGTGCATTATTTCTGGGCTTGTTGAGGGAAGAAACTGTTCCCAGAAAAGCTTTGCATTTTCCTTAGAAGACTGGGAAAAGACTACCTTCTAACTATGGGATATCACCCCATCCTTTGTGGCCTGAAGACAATGAACTAAAGGAGAAATGGAGATGCAGTCTCCAGCTGAGTGGAAACATTCCTCCTCTCTGGTTATCAGTGTTCCTGGTTCTCCAGCCTTCAGATTCAGTCTGAAAAAACATTGCTTACTTTACTAAAGTTCCCCGCCCCCCCCCCCCCCCCGCTAGCAAACAGAAGATCTTAGGATTCTTCAGCCCACCCCACCCCCCATAGTTAAGAAAAACAATTCATATCATGATTTTTTTTAGATCTATATCTTTGTTATTGGCTCTTTTTCTCTAGAGATCCCTCAGAAGTGCACATGGTTATGCACAGACATGTGTCACAGTTTCTTGTCCTTGTCTTACAGAGATACTGATTATGGTCATTTCCCACAAGGGCAGTGAACACAAGCCAAGCAGAGACCGCATCAAGTCCTTAATGTGGCCTATTAATGCCAAGTGGCCAGATACCCCCACCCAGAGGCCTCAGCACTAACTGTAACAGCTTTGGTCAAAGGCTGAATGCACCTCATTCTGCCACATGTCCTGGGAAAACAGCAAACAGACATCCATGATAACCCAGGACAGAAATTTACCACAACAAAAGAGAAAGTCACCTGCTCAGCATAGCTTTCCCATCCCCTCAGTTTATCCGTCACTGCAATCTGTCAAGTTGTCTTCTATGGAAGCCAAGAAGCTACCTCACACCCTTAATGATAAGAACAAGGGAGTAAGAAAAATTCTTACCTTGAAGTCCTTGTCCCTAGGACTGTGACACTGATAAGATCCCTGTCTAGTGTGCCATCAGATTCATCAGAAGCCCAGCTCAGCTATCATCTCAGAGGCAGCAAGCTTGCCCTCTATTAAAAATATACATGAATTCTTTTGTATCCGTTTATGTATGCCAATCCCCTGCTTGACAAGTTGATGCAATACAGTACACTTGTTTACCATACTAAACCATCAAGGAGAGTCAGCACAGTCACTTAAGTGTTTTCCTGAAGAAGCGTAAGAAGTTGAGTTCCCCTGGAGTTCGCACTTACAAAATACTAAAATCCAGGATCACTGGCACATGATTGTAATTTCAGTGATGGTGCAACAGAGATGGGTAGATCCCTGAGGATCACAGGTGTGGTGGTTTCAATGAGATACACCCCCAAAAGTCTTGGATATGTGAATATTTGGTCCCCACATGGCAACATTTTGGGAGGCTTAGGAGGCAAGGCTTTGGGGACGGAAGTGTATCCCTCGGGGGAGGCTTTGAAGTTTCAAAAGACTCATGTCATTTTGAGTTAGCTCCCTTGGTTCCCTGCTTACAGTTAGAGATATGAGCTCCCAAGTACTGTTCCAACAAGCTGCCACAAACGTACCATCTCTCTTCTACTATCATGGACTCTAACTCTCTAAGCTGTAAATAAATTCTTTTTTTTTTCTATAAATTGCTTTGGTCATGGTATTTAATCACAATAAAGAAATAACTAAGACTAACTATGTCAGCCTAAGTAAGTAGTGTCAGCCTAACCTAAAAAAATAAGCTCCAGGCCAGTGAAAACTCAAGTCTCAAAAATATTAAGATGGATGAATTAAGATGAGGAACAATGCCTGAGGTTGTCCTCTAATCATTTTACATACATGCATTAAGATGCAACAACAAAACATGAACATGAATAGACAGATAGATAGATAGATAGATAGATAGATAGATAGATAGATGTATATATATATATACATATATATATATATATATGCTCATATGCACAAAATTAAAAATTACTAAATAAATAATAGATAAATAAAACCTACAAATGGCTCTACTTGATATGACTTCTAGGAAAGCCACAGCCTTTTTCTAGGTTCCATGGCCCTATCTACTGTCTCCCTACACAACCTTCTCTGAGGCTACCATTGATTGAGTGGCCTAAGCCTGGGCTACACTGAGCAGGCAATTTCCTCCAGCCGCCAGAACCAAGGACTATGAGCTCAATTCAACATCTCCCATTTTGTGTCTGTCATCAACCCACAGTGCAAGTTGGTAAAAAATTGGCAGGGCTTCCAACCAGTTATTTGTGCCAATAGCTTCTTAACTGTGTTAATTCTTTCATTATTTAAGTGGGTACACGTGGACAAGAGTGTCCTAAACTTGGAACTGCTTCCTACTGTGGGCACTGAATGGAGACACAGCCTCTATTATGTTCTAATATGACCACTGGAAGTAAGCCTCAAACCACACCTGAATTTCCACATTCATCTATCCTTAATAGTAGGATCATATGTGTTTTTTATGTATGGAAGAGACTGGCTACAGTGTTACTGGGATTCCATTTGTAGACTTTGTAAGCAGGGGCATATTTCAGGGAAGGTAGCAAGAACTGTACAGCCATTGGTGTCTCTTAAGAATACTTCTGTCTGCCTTCTATGTTACTTGTATAACTTTGGACAGAATGCATATCCTCTTTGGTTCTCTGGAAAAAGTGAAAATAGTAACATTTTCTCAAGTACTCAGGATTGCATGAGAGAGCACTTAAAGTGCTTATCAGGAGCCCATGATATCAGCAGGAGGTGGATGCCTGAGAATTCTCCTCTCCTCCTGCTTTCCTTCTCTTTTTCATCTGCAGATACCTAGTGGGAGTCAGTCCCACTGGAGGATGCCTAGTTTCTTGCCTATGGAAAGAAAGCATTCAGAGTAAAGCCATGCTGAGTCCAGTTGATATTCTGCATGGATTAGGCTGTTTACAGGCATTTGCAATTGCAGCTGGGGATGGAAAGACTGACTTATGTTCCTGTCCCATCTGGCCTGGTGCCGTAGAGCTCCATGGGATGTATCACACTGACAAAGAGCTTGGTCATAGAGACAGAACCATGAGAAAAGCTGCATCCATGGATATTAGACTTGTATTCATAGTCCACGTCACAAGGTAGACGAAGACTCTGCAAACGCAGCGTACTTATTCCTAAGTACAAGGAAGGACGATCCAAGATATGACTCTAATTTCCTACCCTATTTTGGTCACACACACACACACACACACACACACACACACACACACACACACACACACAAAATGTCATGCTATGTTATATGCTTGCTTCAGTGACAATACTGGAAAACCCTGGAACCACAGGATGTCATTCAGCAGAGGAGACTTTCAACATTCCCTCTCAGTTGTGCTATATCTACTTGACAAGCCACCAACTTCTTTGCTCTTTCCACTCACAAATATGTTTATGTTGATGAGAATTATCCAGCTTTGGCCCCTAGTCCAAGTTCATACCAATGTCTGTTACTTTCAATAAAGTTTTATAGAGACACAGAGATATCTATTTGTATCTACATTGCCTATGCCTATGGTTGTGCCATAATGTCAGTATTGAGTGGATGTGACAGAGACCTTATTGCCTACAAAGCTTAAAATGCTTACTGTCTTGTCCTTTACAATAAAACTTCTCCTGCCTTGACAATAGATTACATAAGCTAAACCCAACCTGTGACGCATAAAACACTGTAATCTCAGAACTGAATTAATGTAATGGTTTTTTTTTTTTCAGGGAAAAAAAAAGCTCTCAAAGTTTAGTAAGCCTTCTCATTATGCAAGGAAGTTTCTGGAAGAATACTCAAAAACCACATTAGGTTTCTGCATGCTCTGTATTTCCAGAGAAAAGGATGTTGTGGTCCAAGAGTCTTAGTCTCATTTTTTAAAGAAACTCAAAGCAGGAACCTTGGGTGCTACTACCCTTTTTAGAAAGCAAATGAAGTATGCCAGGTTGACAAGAGGAGAAGAAGAGAAAGAAGCCTGCAATACCAGAGTGGCTCCCATTACACATGGCTGGTGTTGATCCCTGTGAACATCTCCTTAGGATTGCCTTTGGCACAAGAGAAAAGAGGAAAATGCATCCATGAGATATTAAGCTCAGAGAAGGGACCCATGGTGATCATAGGCAAGGCGAAGTGCAGGTGTACCTTCCTCTGATCTTCCATTCAGAGCCCTGTGGAGGTGTTGGCCAGAGCTGAAGCTACAAGAGGAAGTGAGACAGAAAACCCTGAAGTCATAGCCTCGGATTCGGAAATCAGCCAAGGGAGTGCTCTGAGTGTCCCAGGACCATCTGGCTTCTGTTTCAGGAGTGTTGAACTGTTTATGTCAGAAAATACCAACATTCCTCACAATGGTCTATATTTTCCAGACCACGCTTGTTCATCTTCTACTACAACTCACAACTCTGAGTCTTCCTCAGTTAATATTGATTGCCAACATGCAAATATTTGGAATCACTTTTGAGATGAAATTCAGTACATGTCTGATGGGTTTCAAACTTAGGTGACCTAAAGTTAAAAAAAAATGTGAGCATCCTGGATGGATTACAAAGAGTAAAGCTGAGTACATCTTCACAGTGATCATCCACTCTCTCCTGATTATAGAAACAATGTGACCAGCTGTCTCACATCCATTCACCTTGACCCTCGTCCAGGTTGGACTCTACTCTCAAATCTTGAGCCAAAATAAACCCATTCTCTTTAAGAAGTTTTTGCCAAGTATTTAGTTACAGCAATGAGAAAGGTAAATAGCTCATTGCCATGGTTGTATTCATAAACCACTGACATTTCCTCTTTTTCCTAGTTTTTGAAGAGAACATTTTCTTGATAACAGTCCTGGCTTTCCTAGAACTCACTTTGTAGACCAGGCTGGCCTTGAATTCACAGATATCCACCTCTCCCTGCCTCCTGAGTTCTGAGATTAAATGCATGTACCACCACCAAAAATCAGCCAGCACAATGACCCTTCCTTACTCTCCTCAGAGCCAGTGACTTCTCTTCTGCATCTTCCTCCATCATAGCCAGCCAAGTACAGTAAAACCAATGGAAATCTCCAGACCAAAGACTCACTTTACTCAGCTCCTGCAAGTGTCTGTCTTCTGAAGTTCAGAATGAAGCAGGCAGGCCAGGGAGGGATTACAAAGCAACTCTTGTCAAAGGCAATAGGTCCATAATATATGGTGATTGTTGTTTATTTTTGCTTGTTGTTGACACTGCTCTTTCATTTCCCATGACTCCCTCTCTTCACTATATCACCTATTGCATAATTTCTTTACTTCCTTTCGAGTCATCTTTGAAGGAGTACCATCCTTCAAAGAGAGACATCAGAGGCTGGGGAAGACTAGTAACGTACTTGCCACACAATCATGAGAACCTGAGTTCAATCCCCAGAGCCCAGATAAAAAGTCAGGTGCCTGTAGTGCATGCTCAGAATCTCAGTACCGAGGATGCAGAATCAAGTAATCCCCTAGAGACTGATGAACAGTCAGCCTCGTCGAATGAGAAAGCCAGATCAATGAAAGATCTCAGGTCCTCTTTGTTACTCATCTTCTTTGGGTCTGTGGATTGTAGCGTGGTTGTTCTGCATTTTATGACTAACATCCACTTATAAGTGAGTGTACACCAATCAAGAAGAAGGAAGACCAACGTGTGGATACTTCATTTCTCCTTAGAATAGGAAACAAAATACCCATGGAGGGAGTTACAAAATTTGGAGCTAAGACAAAAGGATGAACCATCCAGAAACTGCCCCACCCAGGGATCCATCCCATAATCAGCCACCAAACACAGACACTATTGCATATGCCAGCAAGATTTTGCTGAAAAGACCCTGATATAGCTGTCTCTTGTGAGGCTTTGCCAGTGCCTCTCGAATACAGAAGTGAATGCTCACAGTCATCTATAGGATGGAACACAGGGCCCCCAATGGAGGAGCTAGAGAAAGTACCCAAGGAGCTGAAGGGATCTGCAACCCTATAGGAGGAACAACAATATGAACTAACCATTCCCACAGAGCTCGTGTCTCTAGCTGCATATGTAGCAGAAGATGGTCCAGTCAGCCATCATTGGGAGGAGAGACCCTTGGTCTTGTGAAGATTATATGCCCCAGTGCAGGGGAATGCCAGGGCCAGGAAACAGGAGTGGGTGGGTTGGGGAGCAGGGCGGGGAGGGTATAGGGAACTTTAGGGATAGTATTTGAAATGTAAATGAAGAAAATATCTAATAAATTTTTTTAAAGTGACTGTACACCATGTTTGTCTTACTGAGTCTGGGTTACCTCATTCAGGATGATCTTTCCTAGTTCCATTCATTTGCCTGAAAATCCCATGATCTCATTGTTTGTAATATCTGAGTAATATCATTTTGTGTAAATGTATTATATTTCCTTTATCCATTCTTTCAGTTTATGGCTATTACAAATAAAGCTGCTATGAACATAGTAGAGCAAGTATCTTTGTGGTATGGTAGAGCATCTTTTGGTAGAACTGTTCCAAATTTTCTGAGAAACTGCCAAATTGATTTCCACAGTGGTTGTGTAAGTTTGAACTCCTACCAGGAATGGATGAGTGTTCTCCTTGTTCCACAACCTCACCAGCATGTGCTGTCACTTGAGGTTTTGATCTTGGCCATTCTGATGGATGTTAGATGGAATCTCAGAGTTGTTTTGACTTGCATTTTCCTGATGATTAAGGATGATGAACATTTAAGGGCTTTTCAGCCATTAGAGACTCTTCTGTTGAGAATTCTGTTTAGCTCTATACCCCATTTTTAAAATTAGGTTATTTGTTTGTTGGTGTCTAGTTTCTTGAGTTCTTTATATATTTTGTATATCAGCCCTCTGTCAGATGTGGGATTGGGGAAGATCTTTTCCCATTCTATAGGCTGCCATTTTGTCCTTTTGACAATGTCCTTCACCTTACAGAAGCTTTGCAGTTTCATGAGGTCCCATTTATTAATTGCTGATCTTAGTGGCTGAGCTGTTGGTGTTCTGTTCAGGAAGTTGTCTCCTGTGCCAATGTGTTCAAGGTTATTCCCCACTTTCTCTCTGTACTGGCTAGTTTTGTGTCAACTTGACACAGCTGGAGTTATTACAGAGAAAGGAGCTTCAGTTGAGGAAATGCCTCCATGAGATCCAATTGTAAGGCATTTTCTCAATTAGCGATCAAGGGGAAAGGTCCCCTTGTGTGTGGTGCCATCTCTGGGCTGATAGTCTTGGGATCTATATGAGAGCAGGCCGAGCAAGCCAGAGGAAGAAGCCAGTAAATAACATCCCTCCATGGCCTCTGCATCAGCTCCTGCTTCCTGACCTGCTTGAGTTCCAGTCCTGACTTCCTTGGTGATGAACAGCAGTATGGAAGTGTAAGCTAAATAAACCCTTTCCTCCCCAATTTGCTTTGTGGTTATGATGTTTGTGCAGGAATAGAAACCCTGACTAAGACACTCTCCTATCAGATTTAGTGTATATGGTATTTTTTTTTAAGGAAAGCATTTAATTGGTTGCTTGCTTACAGTTTCAGAGGATTAGTCTATTATCATAATGGTAGAACAAATGGCACCACACATTACAGTGGAGCAGCTGTGAGCTACATCCTGATCCATATGCAGACAAGAAGGTTTATGGATGACACTAAGCCTGGCATATGGGCACTAGAAGACCATACCTAATCCAATAAAACCGTACCTATATGAGCTTATGGCCATCATTATCTAAACCATCACAGTCTCCCACAATCTTCACCATCCTCCTGGTCTAAGTACATTTCCTTCTTTGTCTTCACTTAGGACTTTCATGCCTATATCTGACCTACCTATTAAGCACCTGATAGCTGAGTTTGAAGCCTGTTTGGCATTCCTAGTTGGTACCCTTCAGGCACAGTAACTTATCATCTCTAACCCTAAATTTTCTTATTCTGTCTTAGATAGGGTCACTATAATCTTTTCACCCAATGCTGTCTAGAACAAAGGAGATCACAGAAAGATATGTACCACTGTATGAAGAGACAGATAGACAGACAACCAGATACCCTGAGCTAGCATCCTTATACTGGGTATCCCATACTATACCAAGTGACAGATGAGATTTGTTGGTTTTGACCCTGTGTATAATACCCATTATAAATATAATAATCATACAGTGTGTCACTGAGAAGACCAAGGTTGCAAACAGAGAAGTGAAGTCCAGACACATCTTCAACAAGGTGACTGAACTGGACTGTGCTCAGCCAACCTTGTTCCCTGGGCCTGAATGTCCTGTGCTCTTCCACATATCTACTTAGCTCATGATATGTACAATAATGGCAACAGGCCTTTCAATTCCTCTTCCATGGCTCTCCCTCACCAGCTTCCCATTTTCTAGCACTGTTTGTAAGCCTGGGACAGTTGCATTTTCCTCTAGGAACTGGCAGATGTACTACAGTGTGTGTTGGTCTTTCCCTCATCACTCCCAGCCAAAGTTTTCCCTTTTTTCTCTCTCCCCTAGCACTTTCTATTCTCAGTGCTATCAAAGCACCTATGACGTGGTGTGATACTGTGCTTTGGAGGCCTATTTTTCTTGGCTTTTATTACTTTCACAGTTTGAGGATCAAAGCTTGGGCCTCATGCATGCTAAGCACGTGCTGTAGCACCGAGCTGCATGCCCATTCTGTGGGCTCTGAGTTTGTCTTCTCTGCTGGATCACCAGCTCTGGGTCAGCAGGAAATTGACTAGTTCATTTCTATGTGCACCACATGCAAACAAACTGCCTGCCAGAGCAAGAAGTCAATAAGTACTATGAGAGAGGTTGAACTGAGTGCATGACTTGTCAAGGCTTTGGCCTTTTGAACATGAGGTGAGAAGGAACCTGGGAGGCAGCAAAGGACCTAAAACTGTGACTATCAAACAAGGGCACACACATGAGGAAGCTGCACAACAGGGACACATGAAAAAAATAGGGGCCTTACATCTCCACTAAAAGTTTTAATATCTAGTACACCAGTGGTGGTAAGGCAGCAGTGGCCTTGGATCTTCCGCTAGGGGATTATCAATAACAGGGCTAAATCAGGTACTTCAAGGTCCATTTGAATGCATGGGGACAAGGGAGCTGTTACCACTTGGAATTTAAGAACTCTTATATATTCTTCAAATGCCAATATCTCAACAACACTCAGATGACTTTCTCAAAGGTATAAGGGTATGTACACACCAGAGTACATAAGATGAGATGACTTCTGTCTTCGTGTTCAGGGGTGCAAGAAACAGTTGTATTTCTATGGAGGAGAAATCCGAGTAAATCTTCATGCTCACCAGGGCAGCAAAACTTTCAAGGCCACAAAGTAGAAGTAGAAATTTGATCACATACAACTAATGCACTGTCTCCCCCAAATTCACTGAAGTACAACAAAGGATTCTGTTCAAATGAGTAAACTTAAAACACCAAGTGTGGTAGCTCATGCTGATAAATCCAGCACTCAGGAAGTAAAGGTAGGGAGGCAGAAGATGAGAGCCATCCTGATACATAGCAAGTTTTATCCTGGGCTGGATGAAACTCTGTGTAGAGGATGAAGTAGAAGAAGAAAATGAAAAATTCACTAGGAATACGAAGTAAGAAAACACTAAATTTGAAGGCTGAGAAGCAGATGGATGAATGGCAACTGTCTTGGCCATGGTGAGCCACCAGTGGAGAGAGTCAGAATCAATCTCAATGAAAGTGCAGAGTCCTGACGAAGCTAAAGAGGTGACAGCACTGGGTGTCGCCTCTCAAAGTAAGGTGGGATGATGGAGAGGCTAAGCAAAAAAGAGTCAATTGCTTAAAAGCTCTGTAAGTGTCACAGCCACCAGCAGCTGTGTGACATCATTCAGGAGCCTGGTTGCCTGGCTGCAAGTGCCAGCTGGTTGTTTACTGCCAAAAAGTCCTGGGCAAGTGGCATCAGTACTCTGTGCTTTAGTTTCTACATCTCAGAACCAAAATATTAAAACTTCCTTCCCCTCTGTCTTTAAAGGCAAGATTGGGAAAATATGTATACCTACATCTCGCACATAGTAAATTCTTATAATGAATAAGAAAAATAAATAGATTTTTCACTCCAAAATATACTCTATTAAAAACTAGCCTCTTCCTGACAACAAGGGGATTGAAGAATTTTGCTCTGAAAATGGAAGATATTCTAAGTAGGGAGCAAAAAATATATTGTAAATACAATAGTATATCCAAAAGTGGGCTTTAGGTATCTCACAGGTTACAACGAAACTATCACTTTGTCTTTGGAAACCTGAGAAGTGGTACCTAACCCAACTTTCCCAACAGAAGTTGGGAGGAGCCATTCCTGGGAAATGCAACTATCCGAGTGGACAGCAACAAAGAAGCCAAGCTCCAGGGCCCTGGGAACATTTGCAAGTTGCTTCTTTCAGAGCAGAGCTCTCTACCTGGGAGCTATATTGAGACATTAAGAGGTTGTGATGAATTTCTAAGTCATCTGACTGTCCTGACACCTGACCAGCCAAGCACTGGACATGGGAGGACATCCTTTGATATGGATAAAGAGGACAAACTCCCCAACAGACAGGACCAACCAGCAGAAAAGGAGGAGGCAACACGACTATCAAAGGAGAAAAGAGAATGCCAAGTGATTTTAAACAGAAGAAAAGGGGGAAAGGTGGAAAAAGAGTTTTCTTAGCGCTTGAAAATATTAAAGTAGGATCCAAGAAATGCCAAATTTGAAAATCAAGTTTAAAACATCACAGAAAGCCAAAGGCCTTACAGAAGCTTTGAAATTTTTTGAGGTCCCACTTGTTGATTCTTGATCTTATAGCATAAGCCATTGTTGTTCTGTTCAGAAAGTTTTCCACTGTGTCCATGAGGCCCTTCCCCACTTTCTCTGTCTAAAGGAAATATGGGGACAAAAAGTGGAACAGAGGCTGAAGGAAAGGCCATTCAGAGACTGCCCCACCTGGGGATCCAGCCCACATGCAGACACCAAACCCAGACACTACTGCTGTTGCCAAGAAGTGCTTGCTGACAGGAGCTTGATACAGCTGTCTTCTGAGAGGCTTTGCCAGATCCTGACCAATAGAGATGCAGGTGCGCACAGCCAACCAATCGGACTGAGCACAGGGACCCCAATGGAGGAGTTAGGGGAACGACTAAAGGAGCTGAAGGGACCTTCTCTGGCATCAGTAGGAAGAGAGGCCCTGGGTCCTGTGAAGGCTTGATGGCCCAGTATAGAGGAATGCTAGGAGGTGAGGCAGGAGTGGGTGGGTAGGGGAGCACCCTCATAGAAGCAGGGTAAGGGGGGATGGGGTAGGAGGGTTGCAGAAGGGAAACCAGCAAAGGGGATAACATTTGCAATGTAAACAAATAAAATATCCAATTAAAAAAAGAAAGAAAGCCAAAAGCCAGGCAGATAGAAGAAAAAAAAAAAGGATAGGAAAGTCTTTTTTAACTTTAAAAAGAGTAAAATAATATTCTTTCCAGAAAAAATACGAGAGATAATTATTAGTAAAGAAATTCAAGCAAATTTCCAAGAAGTAAAGTTCCAGAATGAAAGGCTTCATCAAAAGTCCAGAAGCAGACACATTCCCAAATCAGCTCAATAGCATTTTATAAAAGTGAGAGTGAAGAGAAGATTCTAGATGTTTTCAGATAGAAAGCAGAGTCATGTATACCACATAGGAAAGCAGGTGACCTTGTAACTTTAAACAACTGAAGTAGATAGTACAAGCAGATAAGTCAGGGATTAGCAGAGCTATTGGAGACTAATTGGAAGATCCATTGTGCATACCATCCCCAGAGTTCAGGGCAGGTAGAGAGAATGAACAGAACCCTAAAAGAGACCTTAGCTAAATTGTTCTTGGAAACTGGCACTTACTCGGAGGTGCTCCTTCCCCTGGCACTTTTGCAAGCCCAACCAAAGAAAACACATGCAGGGACTCATGGCTACAGCTGCATATGTAGCAGAGGATGTCCTAATCGGTCATCAATGGGCAGAGAGGCCCTTGGTCCTGTGAAGGTTCTGTGCCCCACTATAGAGGAATGCCAAGGCCAGGAAGCAGGAGTGGTTGGGTTCATAAGCAGGGGAAGGGGGAGAGGGATTAGGGAGTTTTCAGAGGGGAAACTAGGAAAGAGGATAATATTTGAAATAAATAAAGAAAATATCAAATAAGAGAGAGAGAGACTTAGAAAGATTATTTAGCTTTACCTGTACATTAATTAGAGGGAATTCCAAATGTTATATTTTTTAACAATTAATAGATAATGTTAACTATCTTAAACTGTGTTGTTTAAAAAAAAAGTATAAAAACTGCTTGTAATAGCCATTTGTGGTCATTTCTTTGTCACTTGCCTTGAGGGACTGATTGAGGGTTGACTCTGACATGCCAGAAAATAAACCTCTTGCTTTTGCATCAAAGAAAGAGAGAAAGAAAGAAAGAAAGAAAGAAAGAAAGAAAGAAAGAAAGAAAGAAAGAAAGAAAGAAAGAAAGAGAAGAAGGGAGAAAGAAAGAAAAAGAAATATAGATTCTTGTCCTAAAAGAAATATTTTTTTTCCAATTCAAATTGAAATTTATACTCAGGAACACTTTCAATCCAATACAGGAACAGGATAAAAATATTTCCATGATGTAACTTTTCATAAAACTAACCTTCCTAGTATTTGAAGAATTGCACTTGCAGAGCCTGACAGTCAACTAATGTTAAAATTCACAGAGCAGTCAAAGAACAGAAGCCAAAAAATCCTTCTTGATTTGATGTCCCTGGTGGGGGTGGGGGGTCTTCCTTAATCTTTAAGTACTGATCTGCTTGCTAAGTCCTGCCTCATAAAGACAGAATGTAAGAACCAAAATATCTCACTTAATTCAAGTAATTTACCTGAATCCTTTAACAAAGAAAACTTACAGAATCATGAAAAGATTCATCATTCAACAAATTAAAAGAAAAATGGCTGCATGGAAGGTTCACATTAAGTGGATTTAGAAGATTAGACACTTGGGGAAAGGAAGACGAAAGGGGAGCACGAGTGATTTGAAGATGTTTCAACAGAAAATGTGTGAAACTGTATCTACTGAGAAAAACTGCTAAAAGAATAAACATCATGTTAATGAGGTATGTAAATATTTCACAAAGACTCCTGTAATCTGTAATTACATTCTTTGGAGAAAAGAGGCAGGTTTGACAAAAAAAAAAAAAAAAAAAAAAAAATTGAGCAAATAACCCAAAACTTTTCGAACTAATAACATTATAAAACTCTACATCTGAGTGCTTAAAGACCACAAGGAACATGGAGAAAACAGCAGTAAAGCCCACTGCCACTGAAAATCAATAAAGATGAAAATCTTAACAGCATCCAGAGAGATAAAGAGAAACTGAAATAAAGAGACAGTGGATTTCTCAGCCAGAGACAAGCAACCTGGACAACGGGGAACATCTCTGCAATGCTAAAAGGAAAGCAAAAAGCAGAAACCAAGTCTACAGGCACTCAAAATATCCCTCAAATGAAGGCAAAATGAAAACAAGCCAGACATACAAAAGCAGAAAGAATCCATTATGAACAGACACACACTACAGTAAACAGCACAGAATACAGTGAGCGAAGTGGAAGAAATGCAATCCCAGAGAGAACGTTGGTCCACACAAACCACCAAAGGGCACCAAAAAATGGAAAATTTGGTGGTGTGGGGGATTTAATCATGTGTTATTATCTCTTTTTAAAATTCTGATTGTTTAAAGTAAAAGTCATGTGTTAGATTATGGCTTAAATGTATGTAGAACTAAAGTGTTTGAAAATGAAAGTACCAGGCTAAGATGGGAAAACATTGGAAGAACAGTGTCGTAAAGATGTGATGGGCAATGGATGGATACTGTGAATTTTAAAATAACCACAAATCAATCAATACATAGGCATAACTAATTTGGTGACACAGTAGATTAATGACACATCATCAAACACATTCAGTCTGAAAGAAAGCAGAAGGAAGGGGACAGAGAACATAGAATAATTGAAAATGAATTAGCAAATTGTTGTTTATACTCAACCACATTGCTAATCACGTTAAAGGTGAAATATTTAGCCATTCCAATAAAATGCAAAATAGAAATTACCAAACTGAGCTTTAAAATGAAAGACCACATATATGTGACCATCGGAAATATGCACTTAAAATAGTCAGAATGAACAGCCTAAAGGGACAAGACGGAAGAAGACACATACTGCTAGCTCAATACAAAGTTCAGAACAGAGGTTGTCTGGATCAAGACAACCAGAGGCAGTTCAGAAAAATAAGAGGTTGGTTCATCAAGGTGACATAATTATTCTAATGATTTGTTCATGTAGTAGACCTTTATACTAAATACAGCAACAATAAAACTGTAAGGAAAGAAAAGGGAAAATCTACCATCTGGGTCTGGTTAATGCCTTCAAAATTGTAAGAGAAATGAAATGAGAGAAATGAGCAGAAAATCAGGACAATGTAACAAATTGAGGAAACTATCAACCAGACTGACCTCCCTGATATTTATAGACTGGTCCACTAAACCATGAGGGAAACTGAGGCAGGAAATCAAGGCAGAAGCTTGGAGGCTGAAACAGAAAAAGAGTGTGGAGAAAGACTACTTACTATCTTATTTTCCCCTGGCTTGCTCAGCTATCTTTTTAATTCAGCCCAGGCCCACCTGCCCAGCTATGGCCCCATCCATGCTAGCCTGGGTCTTCCCATACCAATCAGCAGTAAAATTGCAATATCCCACAGACACGCTCATAGGCCAGAGCGTAATTCCTCAAGTGAGATTTCCTCAGTGCAGAAATGTATAGGTCTGTGTCAATTTAACAAAATTATGACACAAGCAATAAAGCAAGTTGTAATTATTTTTAAAGAATTAATTCAAGAAGAATATGTTCTCTGAATATAACAGGATTAAACTAGACACCAACGACAGAAAGAGATCTGAAAAATCACAGAATATTCAAAGAATCAAACAAAAAAACACGCCAACAAACAAAAACCAGATGAGTTATGAACTGAAAGCATAACATACCAACACTTGTGGGAAGCAACTCAAGCTACCAAATGAGGCATACATTCCACTGCTAGGTATTTACAGAAGATAATTAACAATCTGGGCTAGAGGCTGGCTCAGCAGTTAAACCTCCTTACTGTTCTTCCAGAGAACCGGAGTTTGTTTCTAACTGCTTATAACTAGAACTAGGGGGTCGGGTGTTCTGTTCTGGCCTCCTGAGATAAGTGCACACACACACACACACACACACACACACACACACACACAGAGAGAGAGAGAGAGAGAGAGAGAGAGAGAGAGAGAGAGAGAGAGAGATACAAACACACAGACACATAGCATTCACTAACACAGACACATTCATCCACATAAATAAAAATAAGTACCTAAAGAGAGTTTAGGGGGAAAAAAATCTATGTTCTAGATAGCAAGATGACTCAAAGTAAAGACATGTGGTACTTAACCTGACAACTTGAACTAGGTTCCCCGAACCTTCATGGTTGAGAGAACCAACTCTCACAAGTTCTCCACTTACCTCCAAACATACACGTAAAGTTTGACACCAGTGACGCACACACATATACACACATCAAAAAAGCTAAGTAAAGATAAAAATCTATGCCCATGTAAATACTTGTGTGTGCTGAATGAAAAGTATCTCGAATATTAGAAACAGCAGTAGCTACCCAGGGAGAGTAAGCATGGGGATCATTAGAATGTCAGATTACCCAGGGCACAGGCAAGTATGTGTACATAGACATTCATATTTATAGTAGATAAGATTGTTTCAGGACAGACTTGGGTGTATTGGTACCTATATAATTGTTCTATGTCCAATGTGCATACAATCTCTTTCTTTGGGGTCTAGGTAGCACGCTTAAAAGGAAATGGAGGAACAGTGGATCTGGAGGAGAGGAGAAGTAGGGGCAGGAGATGACCGGGAGGGATGGAGGGAGAGGGGAGACTTCAGTTAGGACGTATTCTATGAGAGAAGAATACATTTTAGCAGCTTTTATAAATTCTCCCACGAGAAAATGGTAACAACAATAATTGTTCATACATCTACAGCCACTAGTCTCTGGAGTCTGATTATATTTAGCAGCATTCGTGTTTTTGTTTTTCAAGTTTAAAAATATCATCTGTTTAATTGATTTAATTCTGATTATGCTACACACACTATACTAACTCTGAGTCTTACCACCCACAAACACTGGGTTCCTGAAACTTCCTTATAAACCATTATGGTGTTTTATTAACAGTGCCCACACAATGAAATATTTTGGGTTTTAAGACAGGGTCTTCTATGTGACCCAGGCTGGCCTTGAACTAACTGTCTCAGGCTGGCTTTTACCTTACAGTGATGCTACTGTTTCTGCCTCCCAAGTTCACAATTACAAACGTGCGCCACTTTTTCCAACTCACGACATAGTTCTTAACCAAAGTATACAAGAAAATGTGGTGGAAAGTTCATTTTCTAGTATTCCTAAACTCAGTGTGTGGTATTTTACAATGTTAAAAAAATAATAACCCGTATCACCCAACTGTATCTTCTCAAAGTCCTTGGACCAAAATTATTACATTTCTAGAATGAAATCTCCACCAAATTGAGGACACACTTTTCAAAGAAAATCTCAAGTAGGTAGTTACAAAGGAAGTCCATGGGTCTAGAGAAAAGAATTCTCTTACCTATGCAAGGAGTTAGATTTAGCCTGAATGACATAAGACCAATCAGAGAGAGGACAATGCCATCACCTGAATCACCAGCAAGTCGGACATCTGTTGAGGTCTTACTGCATGAAAGAGCAATAGTCTTGAAAAAGCTCAAGAAATACAACAACATGTAACCATACAAATGATCACACAGTTGTCACAGACTGGAAGAAGTGGAGTGCCCATTTTGGTAGCCGAGGCTCAGAAGGCACGCATAAAGTTAACCTGCTACCACTGGCTGCCTCTGCCTGCTGGATGCCAGAAATGGTTAAAATAGGAAAGAAATATCCAGATCCACAGAGTCCAGATGCTGGAGGATAGTGTGTGCTGCTTGTAATCCAGAAACCTAAATCCATCACGTCTCTAACATGAGTGAGGAATGCCCTACATCAGCTTGTTCTCGCTGTTCTGTTCTAGTTGGCCAATCCCCCAAAGCAAACACCATGCCGCATCACTATCCCAGAACAACAGGTCCAAGATACTCCTTAAGGTGAAAAGTTGAAGTCTTAGGACATCTTACTGATCCCACATATTTGTGGGAAGATTGTTAAGTACCCACAAAGGGGAAATATAGACACTGAACCTACATGTAACCCAGTGGTGCAGCGTGTATATGACCAAGATACCTCTGCTAGCTCTGGTACAGCTAGTCCCAAACCCTGGGTAGAAATTTAGAAAATATCAATGTATTAATTTACAGATTCAGGATTTCCTACAAAACCTTGCTAGTCACAACCATTAGAAAGGGACACATACAATTTTGAAGGAAGGAATTGTAAAACTCAGGGCACTCTGAGGCACTTAACCAGAACAGATCCCCATACCCTGGAAAAGCATGATGAAGGATCCTACACCCTGTGTGAGGGACGTTAATATAAATAAAGCCCAAGCCCACATCAACTTAAAGAAAGGATGGTAGGAGGAAAGACGTTACTGTTTCAAGCCACTGAGATTCCGCATTCTTGTGACCACAGTAACCGTCCTGATTGATGGAGTTACAGCCATGTGTCAGTGTTGACAATGAAGGTTTGTGGAGGGATAAGTGTCACCTCCAATAGTCCTTCTGACCCTGTCCCTTTTAAGTATGTTCGATTACTAGTAACTGGGCAGTACTCACTCAAATAATGGTTTGTAATTTACACAAAACAAAAAACCAAAACATCATGAAGTTCAGTTCTTCTCCTTCTCCTTCTTCTCCTTTTCCTTCTTTTTCTTTTCCTCCTCTTCCTTCTCCTCCTCTTCCTTCTCCTCCTTCTCCTTCTCCTTCTTCTTTCTCCTCCTTATTTCATGAATCTTAATATCACTTCCTACTTCAATTCTGTTTTGTTTTAAACCTGGAAGCCAGACATTGGACATAATGAGACCCAATGAGAAATGTGACCAATCTGGCCAATGGCCCACAATTACCCATTCTATAACTCTGTCGCTCTGCTCCATTCTCTCGTCTCTCTGATCTCCCCATTACTTTGTTCAGTGTTTCGCCAGAAAGACCTTTCATAAATCTTAAGGATGGAGACACCAGAGGATGAACCAAAGGCCCCCTTCAGGCTGATCTCCTAGCACATTTTCTGGTTCAAGTAAAAGCCTAGCTTCTGCTCTGTATTCTATTAATCAGCCTCCTTTTTGCTAAAATCAAAATATTTGAGGAAAAATCATTACTCTCATTACTGGAAGATTGTTCTCTCACATTCATAACAAATGGCCCTATGGAGTCCGTATGCTAGCTTCAAGGTCTATGGTTCCAGTCCTGTCTACTTTTGACACCAGGGTCACAAGTGTTCAATCCCAGAAGCACCTTCTTACAAGACACATGGCAAGTGTCAATTATGAAGACTTAGAATTCCAAAGCTGAATGGGAAGATGGTGTTCTCATCAGTCATCTAATTCAGCTTTTCCCCCTGAGCCCTTGATGCCTGTGCTGGCTCCCTTCCTCCTTTCTCCATGCTTATTTCTTCTAGGCCTCTAGCCAATAGGATGGCTCTACTGATACTAAGGTTAAGTCTTAGTATATTGACCATAAAAGCAACTGTGTGTGGAAACCTTCCCAGAGACCCTCATATGTACTTTTAAATTTCCTAGGCATCTCTTACGCCAACCAAATTAACAGTCAAGCTCAAGGGCTGGGAAAATGGCTCAGTGATTAAGAGCATGCACTGCTCTTGCTAAGGACCTGAGTTCCTTTCCCAGCGCCTATGATGAGTGCCTCACAAACACCTATAACTCCAGCTACCTCGAACCCGATACTGCTTCCCGTATGCCTTGAATACTCACGCAGGCCTGCTCCCAAATATAGACACACAAATACATAAAGAAAACATACAAATATTAAACAATAAATACATACATAAACACATAAATAAATAGATATTAACCTTCCCATCATGAGTGGAGAACTATGAGAAAACTCAGAAACGAGTGTTCCACCCAGGAGCAGAGAAAAATCGGGAAATGCCTCAAGGGAGTGTGTATAATTTTATGTACCCATATACCTACAGCCCAGGGACAACAGAAGCAGGCACAGAAATATAAAGCACAGATGGTCTGCTCATGCGGTTTTTCAAGTGCAATCAACTTCAAGCAGAAGCTCCTCAGACTCTTTCTTATGCATCTGCATAAAAGAATCCAAAAGCCTAGCAGATGTTCTGATGGAGTCAGAGCACTTAACAGATAAAGCTGATAAGTGGCTCTAGCAGCCACTGTCCCTTTGTCTCCTGCAGTTACTTCTCTGGATCGAATCCCATTTCAGGGCCATAAAGTGCAGAACCGACAATGTAAAATGTGCCTGCAAAGTGAAGTAAAATAAGGTTTATTCAGGGACTTCTGAGCCCAATTGTCTGTAATGAAGCTCTCATCTCTGCCTCTCCCTGGCCTCCGTTCTGACTCGGGAACATCGCCACCAAGACTGTTCTTTCTCTCTGCACTTAACGCTATCATTAGTTACAGCAGTTTCTGCCTCAAGTTCGGCACTTGTGGGCTTCCTGCATTTCCCAGTGAATGGCTTAAAGAAAGAACATTTTGCAAATCACTACTCTGTGGGTCAAAATTGTCAATTCTTTCTTAAAAACAACTACAGCACCCCATTTTGAAAATGACTATTGTTATATAGTACTGTAAGGAAAGACCAACATTATTGAATCGAGCCATCAAGAGCAATTTAGGCCTATTTCATACCTGCCATATTTATCCCTACTCCTTGTTCGAGCTGTGGTATGTGGGTATTTAATACCCTTCACAAGAGGAGTGTCAAGCTGGCTACACATTCGGAATAGGTCTGCCTCAAGTGTTCTGGGAATGAATGGGGAACCTTCCCAGCATAAGTGCAATCTTTAATGCACAGAAAATGAGCTGTCACAAAGATGGGCAAAACCAAGTGGTGTGTGTGGCGTGGGGGGGGGGGGTGTCTTAGGCAAATACCTGAACTATACTTTGCATAAGAAATTGAAACTAGAAACTCCTGGGCTGTTGTGGCATCTCTTGCATACAATGGGACCGGGAGTTCTGGAGCAGCAGAGGTTGTAGGGAATTGTCCTGATCACACACTTAAAAGTGTCATCAGTGCAACATAGCAAACTACTACATAGACATGGTTCCTCTGCAAAAGAAAAATGTGTGATCAGAGATGCCCCTCCAAAGCCACCTTAGATTAAAATTAATCCTATTGCCACCTTTGGGAGGTGGGGTAAGAAACCATACCTAACAGCAGGACCCCTGGGAATACATGAGAAAAGTCCTAGTTTGTGTCTAACATGTGGAAGTCAAGTACTGTATATTGGCGGTCATGGAATATTAGCAAGAGCCAGCTGTGTCTGGTGGCCTAAGTCACCTGTCCCCCCACATGCAGCTCGTGCGCCTCAGTTCTTCATGTGGTCTCTCCACTCATCTTGACATTACCACAAACTGGGCACCAGGAGAATGTGGTGTGGTACACCCATACTCATTTATGTTGTGCTTATATCAGTTTGCTGGTGTCTCATTGGCCAAGACATAATTGAGGGGCCTGTAAGGGTGTGGCTTGAGGTGTGATCATTGGAGACCACTCAGGAGACAGTGTCCCACAGCTGCTCCATGTTGCCTTCTACTGTCTAGGAAGACTCTTCGGAAGATGCCCAAGCTCCACTTCCTCTCTTACCCCCGGTCTGGCTTGTGAGCCAATTTTTCTGGCAACACATAAAAACAACTGCAGAGGACCTTTGGTTTGGTGCAAGAGGAGGAAGGGAAGAGGATTTCAACAGTACGAAGTTCTGGAGTCATCTGCTGCAGACTGTGGGTTGTCATTGGCTAAGAAGAGTCATTACCATGACATCTTTCCAGAGTTGGCTCAAGCAGAAATGCAGTGATCTCTGCATATGACTTACTTTAACTCCCATGTCTACAATGGATTTTCCTCTATATCCTGTTAATATCAGCCTTCAGTCATTGATTTTTCAGGATGTTATGTTTCAGCTCTTCAGTGACTTCTATTTCACTCAGCAAGCTAGAGAAAAGTAATGACTAAGCCCATTTTATGGATAAGTAAACTGAGGATCACAGTTACTTGCCCAAAGCCACAAATCTGATGATTCCAAAGCATGTCACTGTGTCACTCAATGCCTGGGTTCTAGAGGCTCAATCACCTTTAAATGCTGTCTGGATTGGAGGTTCTATCCAAACCCCAGGAATGCTCAACATTTTCCTCTGGCACAGCCTTCAGGAATGCAGGTCAGATGTCCGGTACATTGCATTCTGGATTTTCATTTGTATTCAAGTTCTAATCCTACATCTATCATATCTCAGCTCAATATCTTGAACAGTTTTACCATCTGCAAAATGGGTATAATCAGTCTTGAGCTATAAATAACTCACACTAATTTTTAAGGGGTATTTTAAAAACTCAAGTTTTCTAAAATATTAACCATTATGATTATTATCACTAAAACTCCATTGTCTCCCTCTATGACAGGTGAATAGTGTCTTTTCTTTTTTGAGACAGGGTTTCTCTGTGTGGCTCTGGCTGTCCTGAAACTCACAGAAATCTGTCTGCCTCTGCCTCCCAAGTGGTAGAATTAAAGATGTATACCACCACTGTCTGGCTTGTGAATAGTGTCTTATCCAGCAGTTCAGTTATTCCATGTTTTCCTCAACAAATCTAGAGAGAAATAGAAGGTTTAGCCCGTTTCTCTCCTCTGAGAGGACTCCATTTCGTAAGGCAGAGAATTGTCAATTAGAAGAGCAAGTCTAAGGCTATGGATACAAGGATTCATGAGGGGATCCCACCCAACCTTGTCTCAATGGGCACGAGATGCCCACTCTGGAAAGGGACAGGTCAGCTCTCCAGGCCTGGAAAGGTGAAGCCCACTGAGACATTGGGGTACCTCTATCCTCCTGATTTAATGACAGATTGACAGAGCTCGGGGCCGGATGTCAGCCAAAGTCCCACCCTCATGGGTGCTGCAGAATCATCATCAGTTAAGTATGGTTCTTGGGAAGTACAGAGGAGGAAGATGGAAGAGTTGGGGTAGGCTGGGGGGAGGGACAGATACAATGCACTCAGAAGGTCCCTTGCTGAAGCTTCTGGTTTTATTTTTATAGTTCACCTCTCTCGTAGGCTTTTGCTGAAAGACCAGGGTTTCTTCTCAGAGAGGCTTCCCCCCAGAGAGGGGGGAAGGAAAGGAGATGGTGGGCCCTGGCCTAGCTCAGCCAGCTGCCTTTGGTCCTTACCTGTGGAGGGGCCACAGTCCCAAGTTTCTTGGATCTGTTTCCTCGGAGCTCTTCTGTTCTGAAGTTCATGGACATCTACCACTAACCCCTGGCTGTGACCAGATAGGCCTCAGATAACCCAGGCTAAAGCCAGACAATGCTCAGGATCCACAAGCCCTTGGGACTCATCCCCAGATGTCCCTTGTAACTCCATCCTCATTGGACCAGCCCCAAGTCGTCCAACTAACACAGGCAAAACAAGAGTGGACAATCTCATTTGCTTCTCAAGTCCAAGACACTGGTCCCAATACTTGCTCTCATATGGGCTTTCTTATGAGCCTGAGAGGATTTGTAGAATTCCCTGTGCAGCCTTCTGTCCAGTTCTCCTCTCCAGGTCATCCAACAACACTCAGGTCAGGCCTATAGCTTGAGGACTCTTGTTTAAGTGGTCAGTATTAGAGGGAGTATTAGCTATTAATTGAGGTTGGTTCAGAGCAGGCAATGCACATGATCAGGCAGGAGCGATTTCCATTATCACTTCTCTACACACTGTGGCTCTTACAACTGATTGTGCTGTGCACAGATGTATCATCCTCCTGTTGTTGTTGTTGCTGCTGCTGCACTCGTCCTAGATCCTGCAGATGCTGATGGGAACCAACCTGAAGAAATGTGTCTCCTGAAGAAAATTCAGGGCAGACTCTTCACCTGGGTAGCTATTTAGCAAAAACTCTGGAAAGGAAGAACTGTATTTGAGTCATAATGAGCTGGGTTCTGGGCTCCAGACATTTGGCCTTTTACCCATTCCTTAGGTCTGGACCTGTTTCTCTGTCAGCAAGATAGAGATAAAATGCCACCTCACACCCCAAGGGTTCGAGGAGGATTCAACAAGATACCCTAAATAAACCACCTGCACACTTCCTCCAACAAGGCCACATCTATTCCAACAAAGTCTTATATCCTAATAGCACCACTCCCTGGTCCAAGCATATTCAAACTACCATATTCCACTCCCTGGCCTCCGTAGGCTTCTTCAAACACATAAGTGTATGGGAGCCATACCTAGCCATAGAATCCTTCTGGTTGCCTAGGAGACAGTCCTTTCCTGACTGCAGTTGGAAAAGATGTAGAACTCTTGGCTCCTCCAACACTGTGCCTGCCTAGACACTGCCATGCTTCCTACCATGATTATTAATAGACTGAACCTCAAAATCTGTAAGCTAGTCCCAATTAAATATTGTCCTTTAAAAGAAAAACAAACAAACAAACAAACAAATAAATAAATAAATAAATAAATAAAATAAACCACTTGCCCTGTAGCTGATTCCCAATACAGTCTATTCCCACTGCTTCACCCTCCTTCCCTGTCCCTACAGCAGTAACAAGAACTCTTACCTCCTGGGAGGTACCATGGCCCTAGAATTTTAAGCAACATCTCTAGGCTGCTGCTGGCCAGTATTTTACTGTCCAAGGAATTCAAAGATTCCCCATCCAGCCCTCCTTGCATGCATTCCTTAGCACAGCTTTCTTTGCCCACCCAAGCCATTTATCCAGTGTCCCGTGATGGCATCTTTGCTCCCTAAGTCACTCTAAACCACAAACGGAGAAGAACTGTCTCCTTTTTCATTCTCTCTGCCCAACCCTGGATATAGTACAAGTCACTTAGCACCTGAAGAAATAATGAATTGTCTCCTATCCTGCCCAGGTTACCCTCTATGAGCTATTAAAAAGACACTCATTTTAAAATATATATTTGACAACCCGAAAGATATATTTGAGATATCAGAAAACTGAGCCCATTATGGGACATTTTAAATATATAGTGTGGCATTGTATTTCTAAACTGTGCAATATGCCTTAGGAATTTATATCGCATGCATGGCACTTAGCTATTTGTATTATTTTCCCTCTGTGGATTCAGTGTTTCTAGGTGATTTCCCTGTTTGAGCTGCATATTATCAGGCTCTTGGACACTCAACATGGAAAAAATGAAAAGTTCCTGAACACAACGTTCAAGGTCAGGTCTAGTTGTTGACTCTATAACAAATTGTACTGGGAGAGACTACAGGATAAACAGACTTCATAGAGCTGTAGTGGTGGTGGCAGCGGGGGAAGGTCTTCAGTCAGGTATAGTTCATCATGCCAACCATGACTGCATGTGGGAGGGAGATGGTTATTCCTCCAGCTCAGGACAGAGAATAATGTGACTAAAGCAGTGAGACCACTTGCTTCCAATCAGAAGACAGCTGGGACAGTGGGAGTCAGTTCTCTCTTCCCACCATATGGGCCTCCTAGTGCCTTTGCCTTCTGAGCCATCCCCCTGGGGTCTTCCATTCATTTTCTCATATATATATATATATATATATATATATATATATATATATATATATATATATATATATAATACTGTATTTATTAGGACATTTTCACACATATGTATGATATGTTTTCATCATATTCATTTCCCATGTCCCTTCTTGGTCTTCCTCCTTCCTCTTTCTTTTCTTCTTTCTCTCCCCAAATAGTCTGCTTTCTACTTTTATATCTTCTTAAACCCCAATAATCACCTGTCTTTAAAGACCACAGCTCCCTATGTCTGAGGCTTTTACCCATCTTGGACAAAGTCATACCTAGAGGAAAATTGAACATATTGCTACAATATTTTTATCTGGAAGTCAACACTCCCTGGACTTCAATCTGGTTCTAACCGGCTCTAACCAAGCCCACCTTCTACTTGGTTTCTTACCAGTACAGAGATACCAGCAGTTTTGATAGTATGAACCTCAAATCTTCAATTCAAAGACTCAGGTAGGACTACATAGACTACTCTCAGCACCAAGCTGATACAAGGGTCTGGTGGTTGCAGTAAATTCGTAGTCCATCAGGTTTACCATTAAGGCTAAATCTAAAGTTGATAACTTCTCAATGATTTCAGTCAATAATGGTAATAATAATAGATCTATCTATTTCCAGATTACTTACTATTATTGACCACCAATGTGTTCCAGCCATAGTTTTATGAGCTAGGACAGTAGTTAACAAGGTGGCTTGAAGGCCTCACTCATGAGTTTACACTGCAGAAAAGTACAGGGAATGGGCTACCCAGGAAAAGCCCAGTGACAAAAAGGCTACTGGTAGAGAGTATCTACTAAGAGTCCATAAAAGTATCCATAAAACTGGGGAGACAAGGACACTTTTGGACCCACAGGTGACAGCCAAACAGGACAGAAACCTGAGCACCAAGAGCCTTCAGCTGAAAAAGCACAGGGGCCCAATGACTTGTAACTGACAAAGGCAGCATTGCAGCACCTATCTCCGCTCTTGAAAGGACCTCAAATCTGAAAGACTTTTTGCTGCCTTGTCCTTAAAGTACATGCTGCTTCCACTGCTGTTTACAAAGGACAGAGAGTAAAGCTAAATGGCCAGAACTGGTACTTAAAAAGCTTTTAGGACTTCAGCACTACATGATTGGCAGTGCCACAGGAAAATGCAGGCTTCGTTTAACGAAAATGTCCTCTCCTGAAGCTTCAGGAAGAAGCACCTTGCTGGCTCAGGCTCCTATTTTTACCCAGCAGAAAAGGAGAAAGACACAAAGACACGCAAGGCTGTCTAAAGGCTGTCGTCAGGGTCCCTAGGGAATAGGCACACCTGTCTTACTAGGACTCCACAAGATTCACATGTCCAGGATTGAGCACAAGGGGTGCCAAAAGGGAAGTGGTCCCAATCTCCTTCCACCCAATGGCATTCATTGTTCTCTCCTCAAATTCTGAGTGTAATATCTAGAAACACTGATTCTTTCCCTTAGTAAAGAGTTGGAGTCACACGGGAGCCTAGAACAGAGGAATTTGCAGTTCCTATATCCTATATCCACTATAGAACAAGCCAAAGTTGGTACAGAAGGAATGTATAAACCACCAGTGTGGTGTTAGGTCACAAAAGTACATGACACAGCTTTTTATGAAAGTATGAAGGTACACAAAAGTGAAATGTGAAGCAATATGCACAAAGCACAGTGTTGTGAGTTCCTGAAATGCCTGTCAGCAAAGGGAAATACTCAAAGCTAGTGCAGCCACCACCCTGGGGACTCTAGCTGGTCAGTGTTCTTTACTACCCTGGCCCTGTATTCTCTGTGTATGAACACTCAAGAGAGCCCACCTCTCACATTTCCTAATTTTTTTGGGGGGAGAGGATTTTTAGCAAAGCTTGGGCACATTAAGGGTGTATATTCACCCCACATTTTCACATTGCTCTCTTAAGAATCATTTTCAATGGTCATTCCCTATAAATCTGAAGATCTGTGTGCCATCCATGTGAGCGTGTCCACGCCACTAAAAACAGGATACAGTTATATAATCTCTAGGAAAGATGTCATACAATATGCAGAGATTTGGTCTCCTCCAGCACTTTCTAGTCCTTTCGTTTGCATATGAAAAACGTAAACTGGGATATTTCTGGAATGCTTCACAATTCCAAGTAAGGTCATAGAGACCACAAGCTGTGCTGGAAAGCAGTATCTTTGCCTTTCATCCAGTCACCCCTGAGAGAAAAGTCAGGCAGTGCAAACTGAATGCATAAGTCTAAATAGGAAGCACAGTAGACCAGCTTCAATTTGCTGGAGGCTGAATTAGCATCTTCAATACTATTTTATTAGAAAAGTATTTCTCATACAGATACAATAAGGGGCATCCAACTAAAATTTGAAGAGGGGGTCTTCGTCCACTTTGTGTTGCTGTAACAAAATACTTGAGATAGGTACTTTATAAAGAAACAAGGTTTGTCTGGGATCCTGGTTTTGGAGATTAAAGAAAATGGAAAAAGGATTCACTTCTGATAAGTTCCTTGAAGTAGACAGACAATATATTGTAGAACCATGGTAGAACCATGGTAGGAGAAGATTAGGACCACTTAAGAAAATCCACTTAGGCAATCTGCTTCTGTAAAACCAGTGGTTTTTAATCTTTTCATGAAGACAGTCATGAACCAATCACCTTAATATGCCTTATCTCTTAAATGCCTCAGGATCTTTCAATTCCATTAAGTTAGACACCAGGCTCATAGCACATGAAATCCTGGAAAGACAAACCATATCCAATCCAGAGCAAATTAAATCTGAGCACTCTAGAGGACAAAAGAGAAAAGGGAAACTCAGTCTTTTCAACCAAATTAATGTTTGACTCCTTAAGCCAGATAAGGTCCACATACCTACCAATTGTATCATTATTTTATATTAGCATGTACGTACCAAAAAATGATGATTCAGTGTGAAAAACAAGATTGGAATAGATATCACTATGCAGCCCAGGTTGGCTTTGAAGTCACCAGGCTATCCCTAAACATAAGATGATCCACTTAACTCATCCTCCTGAGTACTAAGAGTTCATGCATGTACCACATATGGATTCTAAATTTTAAAACTTAGAGAAACATATCTTTAAAAAGAAAAGAAAAATAGAGAGAGAGGGGGAGGGAGGGAGAGAGGGAGGGAGAGACACAATAGAGAGAGAATATGGAAAGAGATAAAGAGAGTAAGATGTGGGGTCCACTTAACTCATCCTCCTGAGTACTAAGAGTTCATGCATGTACCACATATGGATTCTAAATTTTAAAACTTAGAGAAACATATCTTTAAAAAGAAAAGAAAAATAGAGAGAGAGAGGGAAGGAGGGAGAGAGGGAGGGAGAGACACAATAGAGAGAGAATATGGAAAGAGATAGAGAGAGTAAGATATGGGGGATAATAAAGAAACAATATCTAAGAGTTATAGGAAAACACTATTGTCACAAAATCTGAGTGTCACATACCTATGTGGTCACATTCAGTGTAGGTACCATAGCTCACAGGTAAGGGTGGACTCCTCACTAAATGTACCCTTCTATCGTATACACTTCTAGTTTTCCTTGTTAGGTGATATATCAAAAGAATTTAGTCATCTAAAGGGTAGACCACAATTAAATTGCAAGACCTAAAATAAACTTGCAAACATCCCCAGGTTTTCTCTACATTAACAGTGAACTACTAGGAAGCCAACCCCAGTTGCAATGACTGAAAAACAAAGGAAAAAGATCCAGCAAAAAGTGAGCTAAGCAGGTGAATGGGCTGTGCACTAACAATCATAAAATGATGAAGGGGGTTACTGGATACACAAATAAATGCAAAGAGACCCTGAGCTCATACTTTAGAAGAACAGGCATTATTAAAATGTCTGCACTGTGATAGCTGCCTACAGACTTAAGGTCATACCTACCAAAATTCTAATGGCATTGTCCACATAGACAAAAATAATCATAAAGGTTCATTTGAAATCACAAAATACTCCCAAGTATCTCACAGAGTTTTGAGCTAGAAGAAAAGCTGGAGTGATCACATGCCTTTCTTCTAACATTTTATTGCAAACCTAGAGTGATCAAAACAGCCTCAGAGAGGCATAAAAATAGACAAAGGGCAACAAGACAGAGTAGAGAGCACAGAAATAAATCTATGCATTTATGGTCAATTGGCTTTCAACAAAGGTACTGAGAATACACAGTGAGGAAAGAACAGTCTCATTAATAAATGGACAGATTTGAGTATTTAGATGCAGAAGAATATAATAGACCTTCATCACATTCCAAACACACACACACAAAAATAAAATTTCAAATAGATTAAAGACTAAAATATAAGACCTGAAACTATAAAAATTGCTTATGTTAGTTACTTTTCTATTGCTGTGAGGAGACACCATGACCAACACAGATTATAAAAGATTATAAAAGGATGCATTTCATTTGGGGTTTATGGCTTTAAAGAGTTAGAGCCTGTGATGGCACAGCAAAAGCATGGTGGCGGGAACAGCTGAGGGCTTCCATGGTGATCCAAGAGTTGAAGGCAGAGAAAGAAAGATTGGGGGGATTGGAAATGTACTGGCAAGTATTTTAAAGCCTCAAAGCCCATGACAAACCTTCTCCAATTAGGACACACCTCTTAATATTTTCCCAAAAGTTCCAGGAACTAGGAATCAAGTACTCACACATATGAGCCATGGAAGCCATCTATTTGAAATCACAACTGGAGAAAGTATTAGAGAAAACTATATTAGTCTAGGTGATTATTTGGGTATGAACCCAACACTACTGGCAACAAAGGCAAAAACAAACAAATGGGATTGCTCCACTGCAAAAGCTTCTGCACTGCCAAAAGTGAGCAGAGTACAGAGACAGCCTATGGCTTAGGAGTGCCTGGGCCAGGGACTCAGCACTTAGAGAGCTGAGGAAGCCTTGGCTGACTGTGTAAAGGGTGAGATAAATCCTGAGAGAATGTGTATCGTTTGATGTGGGCATAGCTGTGTCAACAGCCACTGCCTCGGACCCATGGAAGAGGCCAAGTCTTTCTCTGGTCTGAGTGTGAATGCTGACAGTGGGTGGGAAAACTGGATAACTGCATCCTGAGACTGCTTGCCTACAGACACATCCTGTCGAGACTAGTAAGCCCCTGCCCCTGGGATGTGCATGATAAACATGCTGAGGTTCTAGTATCCCACTACTTCGTTGTTGCTATTTCTTCAGAGCCAGCACAGCACTGCTGGTCCTCGGTTTTCAGCACATGTGTCTTTTTGTCTGTCCTTCCTTCATTCCTTCATTGCCCCAGCCAGATTTTCAGAACCAGACTGTGATGGGCATGATGTGGGTGGACCAGAGCCTAGCAGTACTCCAAATGCATTTTCTTTCTAAGACCATAGCATCCTCAAACATCGTGGGACGATACTGAGAAATATTGTGTAAAGGAGACTTTACAATAGGATTGGTTATACACCTCATCATCTATATCTCCCAATGTCAGAAATCACTTAGTGTGACAGCTTGGCGCCCACATTCCTCTAGCTGAGCTCACAGACAGGCATACAAATCCTTGCAACTAATAGGAATTATGTCAAGAAGCTAGATGTCATTTTTTTTAAGTCCACCCCTAAACTAATCTCTCACAAAGGAGGATGGAAAACTCTGATAAGTTGTCTAACAACTGAATCAAATAAGGGTCTTACATAAAGTAAGAAGGAAAAATGACTATTGGGTTCACAACAAAAATCGTATGTCACCGTCAACTAATCATCTTCCCACCACCAACTCAAGGTGCCAATCTTACACATACCTCTGCCTAAATGTCCAATTGGCCTTCAAAGACAGGAATCTTTCTCTCTTTCTGAAATAACCATTTTATATCTAACCATTTGCTTTACAAAATCAGTCCTTACCTCATGTAAAATGTCTGGCCACATGTCAGGCCACTTTGATGAGGCTGAGGAGTGGGGGAATGTGGGAAGGTGAGAGCACATGATGGGAAGGCTCCATCAACATCTTCAGATGCTCAAAGGGTATGATAATTAAGAGTTGTAACCTGGGGGCTGGGGAGATGGTTGAAATGAGAAACAACTCCTTTGCAAATGTGCAGACCTGATGACAGCAGCACCCAAGCTCGGTGGTGTGCATCCGTAATCCCAGCACTAAGGACATGGTTACAGTAAGATCCCTGCAGCTCACTAGCCAGAAGACCTAGCCAAATCAATAAGATCCAAGCTCAGTGAGAGACTCCATCTCAAACAATAGGGAGGAACACAATTCAGGAAGATACCCAGTGCCACACACACACACACACACACACACACACACACTCACTCACACACACACACACACACACACAGCGAGAGAGAGAGAGAGAGAGAGAGAGAGAGAGAGAGAGAGAGAGAGAGAGAGAGAGAGAGCTGTTTCTTGGTAGAAGTGCTGCTTTGTCTCTATCAAAAACACACATCCTGGTGAGCAAAAGCTTTGTAAATACATGAGTCTAGATTTTCTTCTCTTGTCATAAAAACTGATAACCTAGCCTTTGTGAAGGTCACCAGTCATTCCTAAAATCTGCTCAGTGCAAAGAGATATCAGATTTTCTATTATGGTCTGGGGCAGGCAGGAAAGCCACACCAAATACAACCTTTGGTCTTTACCAATTTCCCTTCTAAATGATTCCTCAAGCTTGCATTTAAAGATAAAAAAGCAGGGGCAGAGTTTTCCCTGGGTGTCCTGCAGCAGTTTTGAGTGCGCACTGTATAAGCAGAATTCATTATCCTTACCACCGAAACCTGTTTAGACTCTTGTGTGTGAAATCTCAATTAGTAACAACATCCACTGCCACCTAGAAGCCAGGCCAAAAATGTTGACATACTTATTAAATTCTTCATCTCTGCTGATCTGTCACCATTTAATTGGTTCAATAAGTCCTCACTAGACTGATTCGGCAATGAATTTTTCAAAAAATTCCCCATAACTTCAGGTTGGTTCAGGGAGTCATCAGACCCTCACAGGCTATTGATATGACTTAGGTCCTCTGTTCCCTCTCTAGGCTGCCACAGCATGGCTGCTTTTACAATCCACTGCCGTTCATCTGCCGTAAACCTAGCTTGCTCTTTGCCTACAAGTTTAAGTTCTTGAGCTTTCGTTCTAGTCACAAGATTTGTTTGAGTGCTTATTTATGTGTCCCGCACTGTCCTCACACTTAGAACAATCCTCCTGCCTCTGCCTCGTAAGCCTTGGAATTGCAAGGCTTCACTATCACACTAGGCTTCTATTCATTCACTTTTTTTTTTTTTTTTTTGAGACAGGGCCTCACATATAGCAGGCTTGACTCAACCTCACTATGTAATAAGTTACAAAGAATAATCTTGTACTTTTGATCCTACTGGCTGCCACCTATCCACTGTTGGTATTACAGGTGTATGCTACCATGCCTGGTTTATAAGATGTTTAGGATTAAATCCAGGGTTCCATGCATTCTCTACAATCAATTTACAACCTGAGCTACATCCCCAGACCCATAAAAGTCTTGATGTGTGATCTGGCCACAGCCTACTACTTTGACCTCACTTCCCAGTGACCCCTCTCACGTCTCCTCATCATTTTCTGAAAATGCTATTTTCCAACAAAGAAGATTACTTGTCCTTTGATACATAGCCAGAGTAGAATAACTGGATGGTAAGATAGTTCTATAATTGTTATAAAGCTGATTTATTGTCTCTGTCTGAAAACACACACCTCTTCTTAGTGTATACAAGGATGTATGCTGAAGGGCCAAAATTAGAAGTCATCTTAATTTTACTATTATCATTGTATGAAACAGTATTGAGTGCCTGCTATACAGGTTGGCCTCTGTGCTAAGTAGTATATGTTATCTCGGTTAATATTGTCAATGACTTTGTAGATAAACAGACAGGGAACTGAGTCTGGCGAGGTACTCAGACACCTGGATCCCAAATCCAGTTCTCATAGGCACCATAAAGCTCACTGGAGGGAAACCCAAGGAGTTCCTCCTGCTGATATCTGGCATCTTTGCCACAAACATTCATTTCCATGCCCATACTTCTGTGATGAATGCAATTGCAAAAGGAACTGTTTAACCTTGCTTGGATACTGATGTAAAATCCAAACTGTTTACAAACCAAAGACAATGATGAAAAATCTGAATATCCAGTACATATGTGATGAAACTGAAGAACTGTGAGTTACTGAAGTTATTTTTTTAAGTGTTGAGTTTTTTTGTTTTGGTTTGGATTTTTGTTTTTCACTTAGAGATAAGCTAAGCGATTCTGGGATCAATATGCTTGAAGGGCCCATATAAAGGAAGGCATATGAAACAGACTTTAGCACTGTATTTGTCTTCCTTAGGGTTTTATTGCTGTGAAGACACACCATGATCAAGGCAACTCTTATAAACGTAAACATTTCATTGGAGGTGATTTACAGTGTCAGAGGTTCAGTTCATGATCATCGTGGTGGGAAGCAGGGCATTTTTCAGGCTGACTTGGTTCTGAAGGAGCCAAGAGTTCTACATCTTGATTCAAAGGCAGCAAGGAGGGGGCCCTCTTCTGCACTGGGCAGAGCCTGAGCACTAGGAGACCTCAAAGCCCGCCTATATAGTGATGCCCTTCCTCCAACAAGGCGACACCTCTTATCGTGCCACTCCCTGTGGCTAAGCATTCAAAGACCTGAATCTATGAGGGCCAAACCACCACAATGGCTCAGCAGGTAAAGATCTTGCCACCACGCCTGATGACCTAAATGAAAACCACAGAAGTGGTGGAAGGAAAGAACAAGTTGCCCTCTGACCTCCACACACAGCCCGTATGGCACATACACCACATCCTTCCCCATGGCACACCCAAACGCATGCACGTACAGCATAAAATATAAATATAAAAGGAGCAAGGTATTCACAGAGCTCATTCTATTATTTACTAGCCTCTGTATGTGATTGAAAGATTCTCTAATAATAAAAATGGTCCATGCATTTCCTCAAAACAATGCATTCATATGCTTGGATTTCTCCTTTGAAAGGAGACTCTCTGAGTCTCAGCTTTGCCTCTGTTCCACCAGCATAGTCAAAGAAGAAGATGGTCAGTATTGTTGAATGATAATGGAGTAAGCATGAGGGTCATTTCCAAAGGAAACTGTCCTGTTTCCTCCTAATCACCCCATTGCTGAGGAGTTACTTCACTGACACAAACATGATGGATGTACCTCTCAGGAGAGCAGAGAGCTGCATCATCCTAGAGTCCTTCCTTCTCATCTTCTTCCTCTCTGACCTGGTGCCCCTTAGGTTATTTGACCTTGGTTTCTGTCCTTAGAGTGAGACAAACCTATGAGCAAACAGCTGCTTGTGTTTGTGGGAGGAGCGAGCTCCCAGGGAACATCTGGCTTCTCCTCTTACCTCCTGCTGGGATGTCCTTGTCAGGTAGCCAAAATTCCCCCAGGAGCTTTTGGCATCACTTGCACAGTGACAGGCCAGGCTATGCTCAGTCTCTATGCAACATTCTCACCAATGGCCAATCTGAAGAGTGTAGCAGGGCCCTTTCTGCTCTCAGAAGGTTGGGGAAAAGCAGATCAAGGTGACGGCTTCTGGTGATTACAGACGGAGTCTCTCATTTATACCACCAGACTCTGAGGAGCTCAATGCTCAAGAGAAGGCTCCCAAGAGCCAACCATGCAGGAGAAGGCAACCGTGTGCAAGGTTGAGAATAGAAGGTAAGAAATACCCAAACCAGGAAGAGAAACAGGAGCAAGCAATTTTGTGGAACTCTCCACTGTTCGAGGTCCCATCCTCCTCAATGCAGAGGAATACTTTCTCCTTCATGTCTAGTGCAGATTTCCATCTGAGAGAGATGAACAGCGGGATAAACACACCAGGAGCACAGCACGAGCAGTGAAGGGTGGTATGAGAAGGGCAGATGCTGGGAGACATCTCCAGATCCCTTCAGGAATGAAAGACCTATTTTCCTAATTGTTGGGATTGCTGCCCAAAAGCCCTTGGTTGTCAACTGCTTCAGGATGTTACCCGACTGCAGAAATTGCTACCCATTACACAGGTCATGACCTCTTGCCAGCATGACCTATAGAGAAAATATCTTATGTATTGTATGGATGAATCGCCTATTGAGTAAAAAGCCTACGGCCTATGACTTATAGACGTGGGACAACCAGGAAAAAGAAAGGATTCTGGGATAGAACCAGGGATAGATTTATCTGGAAGATGTGACAAGATGGATGCCTGGTACCTGAGCACATGTAGGCAACCAGACTCATGGTACCTGATCACAAGTAACCAGGCAGAATGTAGGCAAGAATAAATAGGATATTTTAAGTTAAATATAGGCCAGAAAAGAGCCTACCGTATGGACAAGGTATTTGTAAATATATTTTGAGAATGGGTCTTATTTCAGGGAGCATAGGAAAGCTTAGCTCATATTCTCTCTCTCCCTCTCTCTCTCTCTCTCTCTCTCCAAAAAAAATATACATCTCTGAAGACTAGTTCCACATTCATGACTACCAGTAAAATCTGGAATCACAAACTGAGTTCTCCTTCTGGCCAAGTCCACTTGTTTTCCTCCCTCATCTCCCTTCGTTAGGCTTTTGCTTCTATCCCCTTTCCTTTGTTGTTAAGACTATCCACAATAAGCATGGTTGTGGCAAAGTACATGGAGCCACAGTAGAAGACGAGAACAGAGTGAGAAGGTTAGAAGCTCACTAAGCCCATTCATTCAAAGAGGGTGTCAGCATCCTCCAGGAGGAATCACAGGAGCAGCACTGGGGCTTTGGTCAGGCTTAGAAGCAGGATGGAAAAAGTGTAAAGGCCTTTATTATGTCTCCACAGAGAAGGAAGGTAGGCCTGTGTATGAACTTGGGATTGGTGGCTTTTTTCAACAATTCTTATTGATTGTGGGGCTACCAAAGGCGTTTTCTGTCTTGCACCTCTCCCTAGGATGATTTACAACAAGATAAATATTGGCTTGTAAATGAGCTAGAGAAGAACACATTTGAGACCATATACATGAGATTTGTTTTCATATGAAAGCATCTCACAGGTAAACACTCACAATCTTCAAGAGTTTACTAGCTATCCCTGGAGTGAACAGTAAGGGCCCCAATGATAGGAGATCAAGAATTTTTAAAAACATAATTAATATAATTGGCCCTAAAACAAACAGGTATCCAAGAGGCAAACTATGGGCTCAATGAAAATATATTTTAAATGCCCTTCCTTTGTTTCTCATAATACTCTCAAAGCACTCCTCCCCACTCTTCTAGCTTAACACTCCTGTTCTCTGTGTCTCCTGTGCACTATGGACTTTGAAGAGACTATATAACAGAGAGTTAGCAAGACATAATCCTTACCTTCCAGAAGCTAAGGCAGAAATGTATGTATCTAAACATGCCTGATTGTTTGGGGCCATGTGTTAACAGCAAATCTTTGGATCGAAGCAGATCTTTTCTCAAATACCACTCCTGACATGCACTGGCTGCGTAATTTTGGGCGATCCACTTAACCTTTCCATGCTTCAATTTCCCCAACTGTAAAATGTCAATAATAACACCAGCTGAACTGGTTGTCATAGAGATTAAATGAGATGTGTATATTTTTTAAAGGGAGCATATTACAGTGTTTTACCCAATAAGTGATGCCTATACATCCAAAAACCACCAAAGTAGTCTTAAGGAAAAAAAATAGCATAGAGAAAGAGAGTTTAAATTTTACTCATGAATATCAGAGAAATGTTTCTCAGAGGCAGTGAGTCCTGGCTGGGAAACGAAAGGCAAGGATGGGTTTGTTTAATGGAAGATTCAGTTAGAAACTGGACCTACAATCTGATTGGGGTTGCCATGGTACAGCTCCAGTCAATCTAGTATTAAAGTCTCATGATGGTTAAAAACTTGTGGTCACAAAATATGTGGAAGGACATCCCAGTGTGACACCTTCTAGAGCCTCAGAAGAGTCCTCTGCATTTGGAGCAGAGCCTTGGACCAGCAAAGAACCCCAGCAGGCTGAAGAGATCCTTGAGGATATAAACCAAGGAGGCAATTAAAGAACTGCCTGGTTCAGACGCTCAGCATCATGTCAAGGAAGCCCCCTTGTGAGGACTGAGGAAGCAAGCTCTCACAGACAACAGCCCCTTTTCTGCCCCACAGACAACCTCTGTTTGCTTCCTCAATGCCTTGACTTCATTCCCACACTGCCTTCTCATGGCCTCAAGGAAGTTTCAGCAGATATAAGCATCATAGTCCAGATATAGCGTCATGGGACAGAAAGGAAGAGATTTATTCTTGTACCATAATTCCACCACATCTCACTGGTCAGAATTAGGCCTCCTGGTCATATCTATCCTTCACTGCTGGTGGTAACTTTCCATCTGGAGATATAATCTTTCTCATGTAACTGCCCATGATATTTCTGTCCATGTTTTGCTGGCATTGTTGTTGTTGTTGCTGCTGCTGCTGCTGCTTTTGTTGTTGTTGTTGTTACAGCTGTGCAACTTGCCTCTGTAAGAGTGGAGAAAAACTACCTGTATGGACAAGAAGAAATCCACTATCCCATAGTGGAGAGAGAGTCCATCTTACCTAACACAGAGAGATACTAGAACCAAACCAGGAAGCTGTGTGTCAGGAAGCCACTGTAAAAGAAAGGAAGAAAGAAAGAAAGAAAGAAAGAAAGAAAGAAAGAAAGAAAGAAAGAAAGAAAGAAAGAAAGAAAGAGAGAGAAAGAAAGAGAGAGAGAAAGAGAGAAAAGAGAGAGAAAGAAAGAAAGAAAGAAAGAGAGAGAGAGAGAGAAAGAGAGAGAGAAAGAAAAAGAGAAAAGAGAGAGAAAGAAAGAAAGAAAGAAAGAAAGAAAGAAAGAAAGAAAGAAAGAAAGGAAGGAAGGGAGGGAGGAAGGGAAAGAGAGACAGACACATAGAGACAGACAGAGAGAGAGAGAGAGAGAGAGAGAGAGAGAGAGAGAGAGAGAGAGAGAGCAAAGAAACAAAGAAGTAAAGGCAGAAATGGTTCATAAAAGATGAGACGTGATGAATTAACATTAATGTAAAACACAAAACTCTGTGTATACAAGTCTGTGTGTGTGCACTAGAGACCATGCACATGCATGCATGTATCCATGATAAATCTCAAACAGAGTTGACTTGAAATATAAAATAAAAGAGCTCCCTGGAGAAGAAGTGCGCTTTCCAGTGGCTGGTGTGGAAAGTCCTTAGAATGAGAACAAGAAGCTGAGTATGGGTTCAGGAAGTCAAAGGGACCGTGAGGGTGCCAGGGTAGCCATAGTGTTGATGAGACAAAGGTGTGTGAGGGTGAGACACATTTAGACGAGAGACTTGAAGTGACTTGATGATTGTACCAGGAACTGGGGAAACAATAATAACTGGTGTTAATGGAAATCACTTAGAGAATGCCTGATGCACCGGCAGAACTCCGGCACTGGGAATGAGGGACTTTATGGCTACTCATTTAAATCTTACTAATACTCCTTGAGATTGCTAATAGTTCTACCCCATCTGATAAATGAGGAAACTGCAGCACGGAGAGAGGAAACAAAATATTCGGGGACACAGCTAAGAGCCTGGGGGGGGCGGGTTGAACCTCGAGGGTGTGGCACCTGGGCTGTGCACAAGCTGCAGAACTTGCCTTTGCAGGTTAGAGAGGAAGCAGTAACAGGGCTGTCATAAGCTCCCTCTGGCAACGTCCCAACACCATGATTCTTATTTATTCATATATTCATTTATGTATTTATGCTTTGCATCCCAAATACTCTTAAAAATAATATGCCCCTGCAGTACGGTGTCTGCAAAGCACGCAGTGCTGACTTCGGAATGAATTTGAAGCCCGATCCCTCTGAAGTCTGGGTCTGCCTGATCAAGAAACAAGATATCCTTTGGGTGGTCCCAGTTCCATCCTCTTTTTGAATCCCCACTCTTTCACTGAACAAATGTTCTGAGTTTCAGGCTTTAAGGCTTCCTCTGCTCCCTGTGGGTGGGACTATTTCCCTTGGGCTCTGGCGGCATTGCAAGAGAGCCAAGCTGTTTCATTCCCAAGAGGACCCAAGGATTCCCCCTCCCCCATATTCAAGACCATATGGAACTCCCACCCCACCTTGTGGGTCTGACCCTAACTACATTAGAGTTCTACAGACCTCCCCTCCCACACACTCCCTATTCCATACTTCCCATTCTGCCTTAAGCTAGAACTGCCTAATTAAGCTTGGTCAACTTGCAGATTCAAGAGTAAAATAAATGGTGGCTATTTTTTGAGATTCTGCATTGGAGAATTTCATTACACAGAAATAGACAAACCCGGATCTGAGACACAGGAAATCATCAAATACAATCAATTAGCATACTGATATGAAATAATATTTATATGCGATCCACAAAAGGCATTTAACAAAATCAAATATTCATTCCGTATTAAGAATTCATAGTAGATGAAGAGAAGAGCCTTTCAGTGGGGTCATAGGTTTCTGTCCATAAATATCAACCATTGGCACTCACATCATTGAGCACTGTAGATATTCATTCCCACTGAGATCTGGAAGGGAGGCAGGTGGATAAGGGACTATGAAAGTTAAATCCAAGGATTCTAGAAGCCTATGCCAATACAAAAACAGAAAAAAAATAGATCATTGTAAAGTAGATCAAGTTAGTAATATTCACAGAGAATATGACTCTATGATTATCTTTAAAAATTAATTAAAACATTATGGGGGAAGAACTAAGGTTATAAATTTTACCGCAAAACATGTACTCTTTGACCCTAACAGACATTTCCATGTGATCTGTCATCTAGTCACAATCACTGAGCCTAAGGACCATTTCCTTAAACATCAAGTAAACCACATAGAGACAGGAACTACTGCTTTTAATAGTTAGCTTAGGCTACCTGGTAATGGGCCCAGGAACCAAACTGCCTGGGCTCTGGACCTAAACATCCTGCATTCATGTCCCAGCTCCTCATTCGCTGTCCTCCATAGCCGTAGGCTTATTATTTAAATTTTATGCTTCACTTTCATCCAATGTTAGCAATCATGCATAATGTATATGTCTGTGATAACAACTAAACAGCTTTCTATTTGTAATGTTCTCAGAAAAGTGACCTGCAGATAATTCACAGTATTAATAGTCATTTGTACTGGTCAGTAGTCTCCAGACAAACAGAACCAACAGGGGATACATAGAAAAAGATTTATTCTTGGAAATTGCCTCATATGGTTACAGAGGTTAAGAAAGCCAATCAGCTGCAGTCTGCAAGGTAAGGAGACCCAGGGAAGCCAGAGGCATGATGCTACATGAGTTTAGAGGCCCAAGAACACTGCATCTGATGGTATAAATACTGGCCTGGAGATCAGAGAAAAATGATCTGAGATGTCCCAGCTCAACAAAATTTCAACGAACTCCTCCCTCCTCTGCCTTTTATTCTAAAGAAGACCTCAGTAGTTTATATGGTATACACCCACACGGGGAGGAAAACCTGGACTAGTGAATTCACTGATTCTAATGCCAACCTCACCCAGATTACTCTCACCCAGAAACACCCAGAAATGATGTTTTATTACAATGTCACACGGCCAGTAAGCTGATCCACAAATAGCCATCGCAGCCACTGTTGTAAGAAAAAAAGGTCTCAGGATACTATCTAAGTCTGTGCGACCCAAGTGAGAATTAAGTACTTGTTTTCTTTCAGTAACAAACACCAGTGGCATTGTAATTCACCTAAACAGCTGTGCACATGCTTAATAAAAATTTACATATATATTTTTGAGTTGGCTTTCTACCACTATAACAAACATGTGAGATCAGTTGGCTTATAAAGATTCTTTTGTTCTCTGTTTTATTTTGTTCTGAGACATGGTCTCACTACATGACCTAAGGCTGCCCTCTAACTGTTTACTTCATGACCTGGAAGTAGCAAATCATTCATACATATAAATTACAAATAAACAAGTCTTCTTAGGAAGACCAAAACAACCTAAAGTGATTAACAGTGAGCTGGTGAAGTAAATCATGCCATTTACATAAACAGAATATTTTATCTTTATATCCTTTTAAATGCTAATATATGGAAATATCTTTAATTTACATTGATTAAAATATTTCAAAATGGTAGCATAATACTGGATCATATGTCAAAATATTAAATGTATTTGATCTACATCTATTTTAGCATATTCGTGTATATATATGCTATGCAACACCTCTGGAGTCCACCTTAAAAATAGGCAACAGTTTTAAGCTGTTAGAAAAACCTGATTATCTGGAACAGAAGGACAAAAAACATTCTCTTTTCAGAGCATCTTTTTTTCTTAGAGTTCATACCTTTGGCATACATTATCTATGTGATAATGAGTATTTTTAAAGAAGTGTGGGATTCAGATGAAACCACATAGTTCAATCTCATAGGGAAAATCAAAGAAATACAAAATTGCATGTACAGGCTAGTAAAAGAAATGGCAAACATGTTTGTTTTAATTTAATTTGCTGGGTTTTAAAATTAACAGTGTGACCTCAGCACTCACAAAGTGGCTAAGAGTAGGGGTATCTCAGCCACTGGTGGGAGTTAATCGTTATGGCAGTAAATACAGAGCTGTGGATGAACAAACCTGCTTCTAAAAACCCATCTTAAGGAACTAATCATAGAACAAAGATTCATGTACAAGTGTTAAACGGTATAAAGCCATTATTTTGTGTGAGTGTGTATGTATGTGGGTATGTGTGTGTGTGTGTATAAGTGTGCGAGTGTGTGCGTATGTGTGTGTTTATTGTGTGTGTGCATATAAATGGATAGTCTGGTTTTTATTGTCCTAAGTTTTGCAATTTTATGTAAGAGCAACTCTCTTTTGTCTTGTCTGAACTAGCAAAATACAACTGCGTAATGCACAGCACAGCTACATCTTCTATCAGCCCTTGATAGTGTATAAGACCAGGCAGTCAGTTAAATGAAAGACTCTTGTAACACCCTCATAAAGAAGCATTTCTCAGGCAAGATACCTGGACAATATGGCTGTCTAAACAAGACCTAAACAAGTATAACATTGATAGACCTGCTTACTTAGAAGCGAGAACTCTTACAGGGCCCCACTCTGAGACAAAGAAATATAAGCAACTAAGGAGTTCCCTAACTGGTTATCTAATAGGATGTGAGCATTCGCACAAAATCACGGATACACATGTAACACTAAACAGGCTGAGCAGGGTGTGTGTGTGTGTGTGTGTGTGTGTGTGTGTCTATGTGTGTGCACGTGAGTGTGCACAACACTTAAAGAAAAGGATGTTATGCATTTGAGAGGTAGCAAGGAAGGGTACATGAAAGGGGTTGGATGGAGGAAATGGATGGGGTAACTGATATTATATTTTAATTTATAACAAAATGGGCTTGTTTTTTTTTTTTTTCAGAAGCAGGAACTCAAGTTGTTATTTACTTCTACTTTTGCTTTTTGGTGAGTAAGCATCTAGCCTAGGTTCATGAAGTACTTGGAATATAACTCAGGATGTTGTGTGTGCCAGGCAAGTGTTCTAATAACTGAGCCACATTCTTACTTCAGCTGTTGGCATTTGTGTTTTTAGTAATGCCATTTAAATGTTTATCCTCTTGGTGCTCCCAATCTAGAATACAACCAAGAAAGAACTTAGAAACTCTGGAATTCCTAATTTTTAAAGTTCTCAACACACTAGGTCCCAAGAATCAATACAGTGCCACCAGAGTGTATTATATGTTTTTCCAATCTGATACTAGCAAGGCCTTGTTTGTGATAGCCCTGCCATGTGACAGCATCTCCTTCACTGTTTCTGCCCCACTCCCATCCCCAGCAACCTCCAATACTGTCAAGCTGGAAGCCTGGAAATATAACCCTCTTGCCAGCAGTTCTTCGGCTGATCAGGCTACTGAGTGACATTCTTTGCAGATCTGGGAGGTGGAAAGAAGATGCAGCTACAAAGAGGCTCACCTGTGTCTGCAGATAGCAGATCTATGAACTCGCCAGAATATTCTGGTGTCTTCTACCAATGACCCATGCTGTTGTATGAGCTGTTGAGATCAGGAGCAGCAAAGCCCCTGGGAGTCTTGTAGCTTCTGATTACCTGGAAAGCTATCCAAATGGTCCTAGCTTTCAGATTTCCAAGAGCTGCCAGCATACTCTCTGACCTTGGCTCTTGCCCAGCTCTGTACAGGTCCTACAACTTCCCACATCTCTGGACCAACTCAATTTGTGATTAAAACACCTGGATGGATTGTGCTACTGCCTGGTTCCCATATAGAATGGTCTCCAATTCAGATCTATGCCTTCGTAGCATGGCTCATCCCTAAAGAGAAGAGAAAAATTAATTGTCAGTGTCTGACAGCTCAGAAATCCTATCTAAATGTTCATCTTCTTGACAGCCTATTATCTAAAACATAGCCAGTTAAGAGTACAGATACTCTGGAACTCCTAAATATTAGATTTTCAGCACTGTAGCTATTGACCACACAGAAGACATTGCACAGTCTACGGGGGCATTTGTGGCTATTCCTAGAGAATAAAAGGTAGCGTTGAGGCTAAGTGAACAAGAAAGCCCCACACAACAAAGATCTCTCATTGAATTGTCCTCTGTGGCAAAGGCTGAGAAATATTACTTCAGTATATTTCATCAATCCCTGAGGATCCTTAGATGGAAAGTTTAAGTTACCACATGATAAGAAAAAATAAAACGTTGTAATTAATTCTAAAAACATCCTTAGTCAAGACCTGTGACATGGATGAGGAATGTATGCAAAGTGGAGAAGAGAGTGCTCTCTTCAAAATGCTTTCAACCTAGAGAGACACTAGGAGGAAAGCTAATCAGAGAATCAAGATGGGAGGAAAGAGGCTAGGGATATCACTAAGATTACTAAGTAGGTACAGCGCGCACAAGCATGGCGGCCTGAGTTTGATCTCCAGAGCCCATATTTTTTTAAACTGAAAGTTGGGATGATGGTTCCTTGATGTAAAGGTTTAGAATGCAAGCATGAAGACCTAAGTTTAGATCCCCAGAAAACATGCAAAAGCTACATGCAGTAGTGTGTGCCTGTAATGCCAATGCTTTTATCAGTGAGATGGGAGGCAAACACGGGAGAAATATCCTGCAGCTCCTGGACCAGCCAGCCTGTATATAACAGTAAACAACAAAATATTCTGGCTCAAACAAGGCAGAAGGCAAGAACAGACACTAAGTATTGTCCTCTGACCTTCACATGTACCCCCATATGAACATGTGCACACAGACACACACAGGCACCAAACATGGTAGCAACTGCCTAGTTTGTAACTACAGCACAAGGGAGGCAGTAAGCCTAGACTACTTGAGCATCTCAAGGATAGTAGGAGTCCCTTTCTCAAACAGCAAGGTAGATGGCTCCTGAGAAATGACTTCTAGCTTACATGCACATGTGCACATGTGTGTACACACATGTATCCATGTCAACATGCACACAAGAAAAGAGAGTACAAAAAGGTTTAAGCATACAAATCAGGCACTTTAGAGAAAGAACCCAAGGAGCTGAAGGGGTTTGCAGCCCCCTAGGAGGAACAACAATATGAACTAACCAGTATCCCCAGAGTTCCCTGGGACTAAACCACAAACCAAAGAGCACACATGTATGGTGGGACTCATGGCTCAAACTGCATATGCAGCAGAGGATGGCCTAGTCAGACAACAATGTGAGGAGAGGCCTTTTGTCCTATGAAGGCTGTATGCCCCAGTGTGGGGGAATGCCAGGGCCAGAAAGTGGGAGTAGGTGGGTTGGTGAGGGGGGGGGGAGGAATAAGGAGAGGGTATTTTTCAAAGAAAAGGGGATAACATTTGAAATGTAAATAAAGAAAATATCCAATAAAATAAATAAGTAAAACAAATGGGACCTAAAAAAACGAAAGAAAGAAAAGAAAGAAGTTAAACACACACACACACACAAACACACACAAATAATGATCATGTTATAATTGTGTGATCAATCATGGATGCTTTTTCTTTCCTTCTTTATACTTCTCCATATTTTCCAAATTTTATATAATGGCCATACACTACCTCTATAATTCTACCCAAAAAAATCAATACGCATTCTATTGTTAACAGACAGAATAAGAATAAGCAGCCCTTCTGAGACAATATTCCAGTCACATTGCTGTTAACTACTTTGCCTCATCTTTCCAATCCTCTTGGGAAGTACAGACAAACAGAAAAATTATGCAACACCCACCAACATGATTGTTCTGTTCTATAACTACCTATTCTCCCAGCAAGCTTTATTACAGGGATTCTCAGATGTCTCCCAGATGGTCAAGAGGGAGCTGTGATTTTCTCTCAGAGCTATCAGTGTGCAGGAAGGACCCCACCTGGTCTTAAGGGGAAAACTGATCATAGGGCATAGAAGAATTATGAAATAAGGGAAGGCTTCCTCCTCACCTATAAACCCCTAATGCACCCCTAGCCAGGCCATTCAGTTTGATTTCTAGCCATTGAGAACAACAATAACAACAAAAATGTGGTCTCTGAATTATGTACTTCTACTAATAGCAACATTTTACTGAACAATTATATTCGTATTTGTGACTAAAGTCTAATTTAAATCTGTAGGTTCCAAGGGTACAGCCTGTTACTAAAATATAAAGACCCATAAAATATTTATTTTGTTATTTTAAATATATGAATTATTTAAATACCATTGAGCAGTACCTAGAATTAGGACAGCTGACGCTCTCCTCTTCAGGGCATTTCCTCCCAGCCCTGACAAGGAAAAATTACTATAACCAAAATTCCTGGCCATGAACTGTTCCCGTAAGATCTGTAATCAGCACTACTGGTTGAGTATCAGACCATCCTGAAAATCTATGAGGGACAAGAGCCTCCTGTCATAGAGCACGGTTGCAGGGCCTCCTAAAGACGGTTGTGCTCAAAGCAGTATATTAAGTTTCAGACAAACCCAGATCCAAGCTGATCAACCTCGGCGTTAGAGGGCCTGTGACCCTTCTGTGAGAGAAAAGAGCAGGAAAGACGATGTTTTATTTATAAACCCTTTCCTGATTCTAATTACAGCAAAATTTAAAAATCTATCTTTGCTGAAGGGGGAAAAGGGTATGGAGAGATGACTCTCAAGGGTAAATCAACCCAGGCAAGGATAAGGAGTTCCTGAAACTGTTTACTGAAGACAGGAAGGGATATGCAAAGCTGAGTGATGTAAGCGCCTCATATGGTTTGCATCTTGAATGTCCCGAAGGCTATGTTTTGAGAGTTTGGTTCCCAGTCCGTGGGAGGTGGTGTAACCTTTAGGGATCTGGTAGGAAGTTAGGAAGTTAGATCATTGGGACATGGTCTTGTTAGTGACATTAGGACTCTAGCCCATTCCTCTCTCCCCCACCACTCTATTCCTCAGCCTTCAGAAGATGGACAGCCCTCCCTGCCACACTCTTCCACTCCACAGGACCCAGGCAGTGGAGTCAAGCAACTGTAGATGGAAACTTCTGCAATCGAGGGCTATAGTGAACCTTTCCTCCTTTTATTTAATTACCTCAGATATTTTGTCATAGTAACAGAATGCTGCCTACCATAGACAAGCTATCCTTCAGCAAATGCAGAGAGTGTTTAAGAGTGTGTACCTTCTTGGAGAAATAGTGAGAAATACCTCGAAAGCTGGGATGAGTCTTGGAGCCCTGCCTTCCCTTTCCACTGGAAATCTGTAAAAATCTGCATTGCTTGTTAATGGCCAAAGCCTGGTACACTGTAAGTATTAAGGAAACACTTGTTGAATTCGTAAATGAACTAACAGGAGGAGGATGTTTAATGAGTTTGGTTTTCTCTGTGGGGTGGACAGAAAGTGTGACTGTCTTTAAGGCTGTTCCACTGTCTTCATAATCCTGGTTTTTACGACTGCTTACATGCCAACTCACTGACATGCTATAATTTACTTATTCAGTGCAACATAATTGTTTCTTCCACTTTTCTATCAGAGGCCCTGCTGCACAGAACATTGGTGGGTATGCTTTTTCTTGTATATTGCACTGACACATTGCTTTTGTTAAAGGGTGGCTCCTATTCTAAGCTGACTTAGTCACTAAGCTAGTGGGGAATCACAGTACAAACCAGACAGAAAACCCAACGTTTAGCTTAGGCCCCACTATCCACTGATGATCTCTGTAGAAGCAAGGTAGACCTATATATTCATCATCTGATAAACCTTTCTGAAATGTATCCCAGGCAAAACCCTATGCTGTGTCCTGAGAACACATAAATACCTCCAAGTGCTTTATAGATTGACAGCAGGGAAAATATGTGAAGACGTTATTTACATACTGTAAGATGGGTTCTATGACACAGGTGCTGAGAATGCTTTAGATAACACAGGACACCTGAATACCCTTAGCATGACAATAAAACAAAATGTCTGAAAATATTCATGCATGTAATACCTACCCAACCATGGAGGGGAGATAGAGAAGTGAGGGATAGAACGGGAAGGTCAGTGACTTCTAGGCAAGAAGAAAACCACACCCAACAGCATAGATGTGAAAGCCAAGCACACTGATATAAAGAGCATTATGTCATAGGTGTGAGGGGATCAGAAAAACATGAAGGGATATCTGAGAAGATAAGCCAAAGACAGAACACACATGTTGAATACACATTAGTAGGAATTTGAAAACACAACATAGGCAAATTCTGCTGTAAGCCAAGAGCTAATACCAAGGTCAGATTGGCTTCATGCAGAGAATCTGGATGAGACCTAGAGAGACGGCTCAGCAGTTGAGAGCACTGCCTGCTCTTCCAGAGGTCCTGAGTTCAATTTCTAGCACTCACATGGTGGTTCACGGCCATCTCTAAGGCAATCTGATGCCCTCTTCTGGCACATAGGTGTGCATGCAGTGGACCACTCATACATAGAATAATTAAGTAAAATAAACGAAAAAGAAAAAAAGATTCTGGAAGGTAAGGTAAGGAAGGAGACTGAGATTTCAAAGTTCTTGGTCACAATAGCACTGAGGAGAAAGAGACCACTTACTAACCCTTCTCAGGAATGGCACTCTAGGTTGGAATCGCAAGGTTCAACCACAGCTAAAGAACTTCTCTTGACAATGACAAGACAGACTCTTTCTCTCACTTCTCATGTTCACCTCTAGAATGAGTCCTTCTATCTCTGCTTATCTGGATTCCTGGCTTCTTCCTCAGAATGTCATCTTCTGCAGATGGTTCTTTGATGTTATCTAAATCATATTCCAAAAGAATCTGTTAGCTTCTCCTTGGATTGTGACCCAGAGTATCTCAGCATGCTGCCCCTGTTAAATCTTTTTATAGAGAGATGGAATCTGCCAACTGGTGTCTTTATACTAGGTTGATCACCACTTTTATAGTTCTATGTGCTCAGTTTAAGGATGGTCTTAGTCTGGGTCCCCCAGAGAAACCAATAAAAGCCAATACACTTTCTATACACATACACACAGGGGGGGGATGGGGGTTGGGAGAGGAGCTGACAAAAATAAGTAAACCAAGACTGAAAAGCAGCAAAACCAGTCTAAATACTGGGTACCCAGGAGAACCCATTATAAAGCTCCAGTCTGAGCTCAAAGGTTGAGAGTCAAGAGAGATGATGGCATTAGTTCCAGTCTAAGACTAAAGCAGAAGCAGGAGTGGCCCTTGTCCCAGCTCAAACAAATCAGGAAAATATGGAACTCTTCTTTGCTTGCCCTTTATTTCCTGCAGGTCTTTAGAGAATTAGGTGGCATTCAACCACATTGAGAAAGAGGGTCTTCTTTACTTAATTTTAAAATGTTCATCTTACTGAGAAATACCTTCAAGGACACAACAATAGATGCTTGGATAGATATCTGGGCTTTGGGACCAATCAAAATGACACATTGAAGTAACTACTATAAAAACTATGACGACCCTAGTCGGTTGTAGGGGTCCTGGAGACACTGCCTTCTACAACTGTGCAAGGTATCTATCTATGTGCACATGTAGCCCTTCTGAGTTGAGAAGAGCTGCAATAGCAAACCATCATGTTTCAAGGACTTGGAATCTGACTTAAAAGATAAAATACCTCGTTGTGATGGTCAATTTTGAGTGGCAATGCAATGGAAATAAATATTTGGACATCTGGTAATGCATTAACACATTATTCATTTTTCTCAAGGCTTCAGTAAGCAGTGAGCTGACTGTCTGTCTGTGAAAAGACAATCCAGTGGTTTGGCAGCCCCAGGTCTGTCTGTAAGGTATCTCCAGAGGAGATGAGCTTTGGTGGGCAGAGTACAGAGGCTCTGCCTTCAGTGTGAGAAGGCACCGTTCAATCAGCTAGAGGCCCAGATGGATTGAAAAGGTGGGAAATAATGAAACCTTGCTCTTCATAGTTTGTAGTCAGAATGCCCTATTTCTCCTTCCCTTGGGTGTTCCAAGGCCTGCATTTCATCTTGGAAGTCACACCAGCAAACCCCCAGCCCTGCCTCAAGCTCTCCCACTTCAGACTTAGTCTGAGACTTAACACCAACACCTTCTTTGGTCCCAAGGGGTTTAAAATTAGACCACATCATACTACTATCCCTTCCCTAAGGAACTCTTAAGCCCTATGGCTTTTAGACTTTGACTGAGTTTCTAGCTGCCCTGGCTCTGCAACCTTCAGTCTTGAAGTAACCATGCTATCGACTTCCATAACTTTTCAACTTTGCTTCAGTGACCCCTTTATTTGTGAATGTCCAATTATGGGTTTTCTTAGGCTCCATAAGGAAATGAATCAGTTCAATCTCAATCAATCTCTCCATCTCTACCTCTCATTCCCCCCTCTAGAATACCCTGCTAAAATCAATATTTGGAATATTTAGATTAACTACATAATAGTATATTAACATATTGATCTAAATAAAATACATCATTAAAATTAATTTTACCTGTCTCCTTTTGATTTTCTTACGTGGCTAACCAGGAGTCACATATCAATGCTGAGGCTCATATTTGGCTTCCCTGTAGAAATAAAGAAACTGATTAAGAAAGGTGACAATGACATCCAAAGTCCAGATAAAATGGTTACAATTTCAGGGCAGTTTTAAGTTTTATAAATCAAGTGAGCTAATTGGGAGAATGATCAACTAGCTAATGATTTATATTTTATATATCTTGTTGGACTATAAGGTCACTGGGGTCACCACATGCAGATCATTTGCCTCTGCTTCATAAATTCGACCCATCTCGTCCCTAGCTAGAATAACTTCTTCTCTGGCTCAGGATTAAACTGGCAATGCTTCCTAAGGTCTGTCAGTGATGAGCATCTGGCTATGGAAAAAACAGTATGATAGCCTACTGTCTACCTCCTCACTCCTTTGACCTAGATAAATTCCAGTCAGGTAGAGCAACAACTGTGTCTGAAGCAACACTGTTTGTCTTACCCGAATATTCTAAAGTTTAGGAGGGAGGTGTTGTTTTTCTTTGGGGGCAGGCTTCTTGTTTTGTTTGATTTTGCTTTGTTTTCAAGACAGTGTTTTTCTGCTTAGCCTTGGCTACTCTAGAATTTGCTTTGTAAACCAGGCTGGCATTGAACTCACAAAGATCCTCTTGCCTCTGCCTCAAGTGCTGGGACTAAAGGGATCTGCCCTCACCAACCATCGAGTCTGTGTTTTTAATCAGATAAAAACCAAAGGTTGCAGGATTTGGGCCAGAGGCCCTACTTCTCATATCACTGAACAAATAATTAGGCTTCCTTTCGTTTATTTACTTTTTCTTGGCACTGAGAGGAAACAGAATTAATTCCCCGTCCTGACAAAACTTCAAATCCATTTGTAAATACAGGTTTGATCCTTAAATGGTTCTTGAGAGGTGACATATAGTTAAATGCTCTTTGGATTTCAGTTAAGCAAAAGTTTCTAATAGTGGCTCAAATTGACGTGCAACTTTGCAGACCTTAAGAACTTACAGGCACCTCTAAGTATCTACCCAGGCTCTTGTTGGCTACGGCACAAGCATGATGCAAGATGCAAGATGCTGTGGGAGACTGCAGAGGGGAGTCAGGTCAGGGACTGAGAAGCTACACTAAATTGCCACCAAACTGCAGAAAGGAAGGAACAAAAACCATAGTACAGCTGTCTCGATCATCTCAGCAGCCACATCACGGAGACACCACAGGCCTTCATGAGCTGACTTGTGGGAGTCCTGATACACTATGATTCAGAGATTTTGATTAAGTCAGTCCTCAATAAGCCATTACTTCTTTCTTTTCCACAACAGTTTTACCATAAAAGAGTCTTTCCTGGACTCCTCAATGACCCCAGTTCAGCTGGCCATTCTCTGATAGACTTTAATCCCTTTTCTTGCCATTTTCCTGAGGTTCCTTGGGGGAGGGGGGGAAAGCATTTATGATGCAACTCTGAATCCATCCATCATCATTTATGGGCAATTCCTTTCCTGAGATTTCTGGGGATTCTGTTTCTTTGCTTCTATTCCCACTAGCCTCCAACCTGCTTTCCAAACTAGTCCTTGGGCAACTGTGAAAGGTTATTGGAAAGAAAGAAAGGAAATCAACAAGGTACCTATAGGTGAGTCCCAGGAGATGAAAGATTGTCGAGAGATCCAAGGGAGCTGCCAGGGAGGCAGAGAGATATGGCCCATTGCAAAGAAGGCAAGCTGGGAAGATGCTATGTATACACTGTAGTGGTTTTGTAGGACCCCAAATATGGGGACCCCAACTCTAGTCAGGAAGCACCCACGAACACAAGAATCCTCTCTTGTTGCAAGACACACGAGGCTTTATTGGCAGAGCTCTGGGCCGACACGTACCTCACACAGGAGGCAGGGGAGTCGACCCTGGGGCTCGGAAGCTACAGGTTTTTAAAGAAGCAAAGGGTTAGGAGTACAAGGAATTTTGACAAAGATACGGGATTGGTTCATTTAAACATTAACAGAAAGATTACAGGTCAGCAAAAAAGGGCATCAGAACTTTGTTCCACTGGGCTTGGGGCTTATCTTTGTTCACATAACAACCAGTTGATGTATGACTTTACCTGGCGCCAAAGGGTAATAGACAGAGGGGAGGTTCCGGCCAGATGGTGTTAACTCAAATAATGTAGCCCTATTTGTCCTTGAATACCTTTTCATCTTTACAGCCAAGATGTTCTTGGGAATGCCTTAACAACAGCCCTGCCCTGGCATGCCTGGGGGCTGTTCTGCTTTGTTCTCAGTCCCAGGCCGGGGCCGTGGGCTCCTAAACAAGTTACAATATTTCATCTTCCTTCAGTTTGAATAAGAAATGTGCCCCCATAAGCTCACATTTAAATACTTGGTAGCCAGTAAGGGGCGCTGTTTGAGGAGGTTATGAAACTTTTAAGAGGTAGAAACTTGATAGAGAATATTGGTCATACAAACATGCTTGAGGGTTATAGCCTCAGGCCACTTCCTGTTCTCCTTGCCTTCTTCCTGTATGTAAAGGAAATGTGATTTATGTCTGTTTCCGGCCCATGCTGCCAAGCCTTCTCGACCACTATGCATACTGTCTGGAACTGTAAGACCAAATAAGCCCTTTCTTCGAAGGTGTTTTTGGTTATAGTATTTTATCACGGCAACAGAAAAGTAATACAACACTACTGGGCAGATTAAGAATGTTAAGATATTAATGACCCATGAGTTCATTTTCCCCATGAATATATAAATTTTGCTTCAAAGGTGTAAGGACTATGCCATGAGAGAGGAAGCCTACCCCTGACACTAATAAATGATACTCTGCTAGACTTGCAGACAAGATCCTAGCATGACTGCCACCTGAGAGTCTCCATCCAGCAACTGGCAGAAACAGATACAGAGACCCACAGTCAGACATTAGGAGGAGCTTAGGGAATCCTATGGAAGAAAGGGAAGAAAGATTGAAGGAACCAGATAGGTCAAGGACACCCCCAAGAAAACATATGGAATCAACTAACATCTGCCCATAGGTGTTCACTGATGCTGAACTGCCAGAGATCATAAATAAGACAGATCTAAGCCTTCTGTGCATAGTTAACAGGTATGCAGCTCAGTCTTCCTGTGGGATTCCTAACAGTGGGAGCAGGATCTGTACCTAACTCTGTTGCCTGCCTTTGGATCCCTTTCTCAAAACTAGGCTGCCTTTTCTAGACACAATAGGAGAAGATGCACTTAGTCCTACTGCAACTTGATATGCTAACTTATTATCCATAGGAGGTCTCTCCTTTTCTGAGGAGGAAGGAAAGATAAGGGTAGGAGGATGTGGGGGAAGCGATTGGAAGGGGGGACTGGAGGAGAGGAGGGAAGAGGAGCTGTGATCAAAACGTAAAGTAATTAATTAAAAAGCAAAAAAAAAAAAAAATCAAGGATCTGAAGCAAAGATGTCTTATCACTGGCTATGAGGACTCCTGGAATACAATTCACTTCGAAGTCATGACAACTCTAAAATTAGACCTCACTAAAGATGAAGGTAGACTTGGAGATACTGAAAAGTTCAGGAAAATCTGTTGAGCTCAGGACATACATTCACTTATGATGGCAGTTCCTGCAATCTGTCCATCCAAAGCCTATTAACCCTTTCTCTCCTGAACAGAATCATTGCAGACAGAAGGAATGGTGAAATCCACCAGATAGGCAGTTATATATTCCCACGTCCCTTGCAGCTGGGGCTGCCCATATGCCAATGTTCTGGCCAGTGAGATGCATCAGAAAGTCTGTTTGGAATATTTGGAAAAGTTCTACGTCCAGTTCACAGCACTATTTTGTCCTGTAGGTAGTGCTTCCTGCCCTGTCCTGAAAGCCCTGACATGGAGCAGTGTGGCTTTTCTACCCAGGGTAGGAAATGAGGGTGAAAGTCAGAAGCCAAAAATGACAAGGAAAAAAAGAGTTCTCATCATATAGGTGTCACCACTGATGGGTTACCCCATGTATTCTCATCTCTGATATCTAGTTTCATGAAAATAAGCCCTCTTCCTTCTTTAGTCCATTCTTTCTCAGATTTTTATTATTTGCAACCTGACAGATAGATGTCACCTAATGAAAGCTAAACTGAGAAACTCTAAAATATTCAAATTCTTAATTCTCAACTTCTTAAAACCTGGATTTGTATGATGTTAGTTGTTGATCAATACAGGTAAAATTCCTGCCTTACAAATCCAAAATCTGCTAATGCAGCTCGGTTTGGCCTCCCTAGAGGCTTAGGTATGCCTGGGAAACTCACTGCAGAGATTTAACACAAATTTAAGAAATCAATAGGAAGATACAAGGGTTTGTATAAGATTTAGAATCATATTTAGAATGTGCTACAGAAATGTTCCATGTATAAAGTGACACTAAGAAAGATAAATCCTCAACCCCTCAGGAGGGCTGATGTGGCCAGCCGGGAACTAAAAGATATTCATGGACATGAGTCTGTAAGGATTGCAGGTGCTAGTGTAGACAGAGCCTAGGGCTTGTAAGTAAACCAATATGTGCACAGACATCCATTGGCAGACAAGCCCAAATCAGTTACATGAAGAGATATGACTTTAAGACAAAGAATTGGTAACTGAAGGTAAAAAGGGAGTGCTAGGGTATTGCCAACATAGCAACCGCAGCAACAGCAGCTGTTGCTAGATCAGGAGGAGCAGTGAAAGAATTAGTGACGAGATATGTCAAGGAGTCCCTTAAGATTAACCTCAGGGTCAACCTGTCAGTGTCAGGCGTTGGAGTCATGATACTGTTGCTGCAAAGAGGAATCATATCCATCCAGGTCAGTGGTTCTCAACCTTCCTAATGCTGCAACCCTTTAATACAGTTCCTCATGTTATGGGGACCCCCAACCATAAAAGTGTTTTCATTGCTACTTCATAACTGTAATTTTGCTACTGGTATGAATAGTAACTTAAATATCTGTGTTTTCCCATGGTCTTAAGTGAACCCTGCGAAAGGGACGTTTGACCCCCACACAGGTCTCCACCCACACAGATCCAGGTGAAGCACTGCTCAAGAAGAAACATTTTCCCAGTGCTCCCTCAGGATTTGTCTTAGTCATTGTTCTACTGATGACCAAAGCACTTTTATGTTTTTTTTCATTTTTTATTAGATATTGTCTTCATTTACATTTCAAATGCTATCCCGAAGGTCCCCAATACACTCCCCCCACACCGCCATGCTCCCCTATCCACCCACTCCCTGTGGCTGCTCTTCCACAGGTCCTAAGTTTGATTCCCAGCACCTGCATGATGGCTAACCAACATCAACAATATCAGTTCCAGGGAATCTGGTGCCCTCTTCTGATCTCAGGGAGTACCAGGCATCCACATGGTGGCACATATATGCATGCAAGCAAAAACACTCTCTGTCTCTGTCTCTGTCTCTCTGTCTCTCTGTCTCTCTCTCTCTCTCTCTCTCTCTCTCTCTCTCTCTCTCTCACACACACACACACACACACACACACACATACACACAAATAATAAATCCAAAAAGATGAATGAATTAAAAGAATATGTTACATATAACAATGAAATATTATTCAGAAATACAAAGAATAAAATTCTCAGAAATATGCAGGGACCTGCATTAAGTGAAATGAGCCACTATCAGAAAGACAAATGCTGTATGTTTTTTCTCCTGTATGGGGTCTAAAACATAGGAGATCATAAGAGCACATCTGACTTTTACTGGAGAATAGAGACAAAGAAGAAAGTAGGGAAGGTTCCTTAATGAGTGGAGAGACACAGCCAGATAGGAGGAATATGTTATCATATCCACTGTTATTATATAAAAGAATGAGCATAGTTAATGAGCTTGTAACGCAACAATTAAAATAGCTAGAAGACAGGATTTTGAGTGTTCTTATCAAGGAATAAATGTTTGTGATGACAGATAACCTAAATATCTTGAGTTTTTCACTACACGTGTACCAAAATATCACATTATGCCCCCAAAAGACATATAATTATCCATCAATTAAAAATAAGTAAATAATCTTTCCTTTTTAAAGGCAACTTCAGTTTCACACCTCAGGAACAGAGCTTAGACAGGCGAGATTTTAGCAGATGGAGGCGAGCTGGGCCTCTGCCAATGCTGGTTGGAGACTCGGCGTGTACTGTCCTTTCAAAGAAGAAGATGGACCCCCCAACTAAAATTCTGAAGGTACTGGGTTCTTGCCACCTGGCATGTCACATGGTGAGCAGGAACTGACTCAAAAGACTAGTGTGGCCCACTGACTGCTTATGGCAGTCAGAACAATGGATGGTTGCTTGTTCTGAGTCTCATTTGAAAAGGCCTGTTTCAGATTACCAGGTACCCTGATCCTGAAGAGTGAGATAAATGTTGGTGTAAACTCTAGCAAGTTTCTGGAGACTTCCCCCCATGGTAGCATACACATCGAGTTAAAGGTGGCCATGGCTGGAATATGAGCCGCAGGAACCTTCAAGGGCTTACTGAACGACAGAAAGTTTCTGGATCTCATGTCACTTTGGTAGAAAATGAAGGAATAAAGGTGTGCCCCAGTGTGGCCCCAGTGTGGCCCTAGCTACAGTTTTCAAGCTGCCCTGATGCTATTTCTAAATCTGGCTACCCCTAAGATCAACATTCTTGCAATTGGAAGGCCTTTGTGTCAAAGAAAGGAGAGGGAGGAGACAGAGAATGGGCATATGTCCTGCCCAGTGAGAGTCCATGGCCTCATTCAAGGAACATTAAAGACCATGTTCTGGGAGGCACGGGCAGACAGGAAACCATGCAAGGGAGAAGAAAAGAACAAGTTACAAGGCAGTACAAAAGCCATACTTTTGCTTCTCGGATCTAGGGAGGTAAAAATGAACTACATAAATGGAGTTGAAATTACTTTGGCCTGCATATACTGTGTCCTTTTAACCACAGCACTTCTTTGGGAATAAATCAAGGGATTGGTGGCTCTGAAAATGTTATAAAAATAATCTAAAACTCTCCCTTGCAGAGAATTCCAGGGCTCTTTACTATTTCCTTGGCCAGGCCAGCTCTTGGCTCAGTAGTCTACCTACTGTCATTCTCACAGGCTCAACTCTTTGCTCCTCCTTATAGGCTTTCCAAGTGGCTCTCTGTTCCTTAAGTTTCCTTTCCTAGCCGACCTAAAGACCCAGATTTCCAGGCTTCCCATTTAGACTGACCCGGGGCTTCTCTCAACTTAAGAAATTAACTCTTCATGTAGGCCTGGACACTTATTTCACCTATAGGATAGTTATAATCCACAAATCACATATGCACACACACACAAGCATATGCACATGAATGCTTACAAATACTCTCTTAGGCAGAGATCTGTCAATTATCCAACAGAGAACATTCAAGGGGAAGTAGTGACAACTTGAGTGCTTCCATTGTGTCTCATGGCTCTATGACTTCTCTGGTTCCTTAGCCTGAGAGAAGAGATACTGACCTTCACTGGAAGGTCATCATTCCTTAGAAGAAGATGGCATCTATAGTTGCCAACCAAGAGATGACAGACAGGGTGATCATGCTTGAAAAACAAACTTCAGTCTGTAATTCAAAGCACAGTTAATATCCAGCATAGTTAACCTTAGGCCTTCTGTGCCAGTTATTAATTTACTGCCTTTTAGCTACAACATCCTAAGACATCGAAACATCTTCACTCCATTCAACACACCATCATTATATTTCTTGACCTTCTCACCTCCAGAAACCAATGTCTTACCCTCACAACCAATTATTCTTCCAGATTTACTTCCACACCCATCAATTGTTTGGCCTCAGATAGACACATGTCTCTGACAACCTTAATTATTCCCTAATCTACCAGCCTGATGCTAGCCTCTCCGTCTTCCAAATGCAGTCAGAATCGCACCATTAACTCCCTGAGAATTAATGAGAAAGTCTGGTTTTGAATCCTGTCTCTAGCACATTCAACCTGGGACAAATTTTACTTTCCTGAGACTTAGATTCCTCATCTTTTAAATAAATCTCATAGTGATTCCCACATCCTAACCATTAAGAGTTTTGGGGAAACAAAACAAAACAGAACAGAACAACAACAAAAAAAAAAAGATAGGAAAGGATCTTAAGCATTTGTTCAATGTTAACCATCATGATCACTTTCAAAATTATATTGATACTTCAAAATCTATATCATGATTTGAAGTTACAGCAATTCTGAAAATAGTGTCTTATACATAGGCAATTAACACTGTTGAAGAGACACTGAGGAGCTTCCAACCCTGCCAGTGAGGCAAGAGCACTCTCACTGGCTCTTTGCCTCTGCGGGCCACACCTTGTCTATAGCTAGTTCCTTCCCTAATTCCTAATCCAAATCTTTCTAATTATCCCCTCAACAGCCTGCAAACAAAAACCCTGAACACATCTAACATAAAATTGTGCCTCTTGCTTCATTAAAAACACGCAAACGAATCACACAAATCCCCTCCCCTTCTAAGTGCTGTAACCTTCAAACTAACTTGCAACAGAACTGGCACCTTCTAGCCAGAATCTTCCTGTTCAAGCCAAGAGTGCCCATGTCTGTCCACCCATCCTCAGCATTTTTCAAGTCCTTCCTCCATCATTTTCACTTCCTATACTCTGAGCAGGTCTTTCTACCTAGCTCAGTGATGGACTGGATGTCTGGATGTATATTCATTTCATAATTAGCTGTATTTTTTTCTTTTCCATTCCATAAAACGCTTCTCACTTGGCTATGCTCCCTCTGGGAATATTTCTTTCTTCTTCATGTCAGAACTTCTTAAAGTCTAGACTGACACACTGTGCACACTGTAACTCCCATTCATTCCAGGAACACCCCACAGCCCTCTTGTATTTCTGCCATTCTTTCTTGGTCAGTCCTGCACTTCAGCTCCTGCATCTGGCATGAATGGACTTTCCTATAACCACAGCCCCTTCAGCCCCTTCACTCCAGTGCCTTCTTTGTCCTGGTCCCACTATGACTGCCTCAGTTCTGCTGATTATCAGGCCTTGTTCCTAGAACTGCCCCTTAAAGGTTGCAATTCCTTAACTTGTTTCTCTCATCCACTTGTTCTCCAACACAGCATGTCTTCCAGATGACTTTACTCTCTCATTTAGAAAAGAGTTCTCAAAACCTGTAACATTAACTTGGGCTACTTCTCAGAACTGAAATCCTTGGTTGTTTGAAGCATTCAATTGAATGTACTAAATATACATGTACACAGCTTCACCATCATGCCTTACCCACGGATTCTCAAACTCATCCATCCTTTCTACATTGGTGACATTACTTTCCAAGTTGCCCCTAAGACATGAGGCTACAATACTTCTCTCTCTCCTCTAGACAGTGATAGACCACTTTCTCTGACGTTGACCTTATTAATGTGCCCCCCATCTCTCTCTGCCCTTCTGTGCTGAGGGCCTAGCTCTATCTCTCCTCTCTCACCTGAGGTGTACCACCATCTCCTCATTGATTTATACTTTTGATCCTGTACATGATCTCGCAAGGTAATATGAAGCACAAGTCTGAAGCATCTACCACCCGCTTACAACTTTTGGACAGATTCCCATTTTTCAATCTCTTTATAATAGCCTCAGAGGACTCAAGACTCATGTTATCTGGCTCCAAAACAACTGTTACATTATCTGCCTCCTATTTTCTACCCTGCATATTAAGTTCTGCTAGACAAAAGTCTCTATGAATCCCTATGCACATTATACATGGTATTTCCATCTGTGCATCGTATGGGCCTTTCAGGTAAAGAATATTGGATTAGTCAGGAGTCTCTGGAGTAACTGTGCTTATGAAAAGAATCTCTCTATACATAGAGAAAAGGGGGATGTATTAGAATGATTTACAGACTTCGGTCTAGTTAATTGAACAGCTACTTCTGGCTATGATCAGAAAGGCCTAAAAATCCAGTAGTTTCTCAGTCCACACAGCTGGATGTCTCAGCTGCTCATTAGATACTGGAATCCTGAAAAAGTAGGCACTAAAGCCAGTGAAGGCATGCACTTGCTAGCAAGGCAAGAACCAGCAAGGAAAGAGTAAAAGATTTTTCTCTTTAATGTCCTTTTATGGGCTTCTAGCAGAAAGCATGGCCCAGATTAGATCTGGATTAAAGGTGTGTCTTCCTACCTCAAAGGTCCAGATAGAAAGCAGATCTTCTATTGCCAAACTAAGCAGGAATCCCTCACAGGTGCACCTTCCATTTTTGGGTTTTAGTTAATTCCAGATATAGTCAAGTTGACAGCTAAGAGTAGCCATCACACACGTCCTTTTTTTATTACCTTAGTAACCTTTATCTGGCAGTCATTTGTTGGTTTTTATGGTTGTTGTATTTTGTTTTGTTTTGTTTTGTTTTGTATTCGGAGTTTTACTTGTTTGCTGCTGTTTGTTTGTTTGTTTGTTTGCTTGTTTACTTACTTTATTTAGTTAGCCATTCTCAGGGCCAAACTCAGGACCTAGTACAGGACAGGCAAAAATTTTGCTCCTGAACTGTATCCCCAGCCCAGATATCTGGGCTTTGCTGGCACATTTTACTGGGAGAAATGTTTTGCTTTCTGGATCCCCACCAGCCTTTGAGCTCCTTGAAGGAATGGCTATGTCTTCACCTTTTCTGCACGCCTGACCCCTTCCCAGACCCCAACTATGAAGGGTCGTGAGTACAGGATGGCTGAACTACACTGAACTGACTGTCAGGATGGCCACTGTGCCGATCGTTCTCAGAACTCTCCATATCTGGCCTACATCAAACCTTCCTACAACTACCTCTTCAAAGGCAGGAACATTCCTTCCAGATGAAAGTCCTCTATTCCACTGCCACTGGCTCTTTTCCTAACTCTCGTTACATGAGTTTCCACTTCACTTGTATGGTCCCATGAGTGGGAGTTATTTTCCGGTTTTAAATAAAAGTCACCTGGTACCCAAAAGTCGTCCGGGGTGACCTTTGTGTGATGGAAAGGACGCTCTATGGGGAGTCTGGAGACTAGAGTTGTACTCACTGCTGTGCAGCTAATATTCTGTCTGATGAAGGGGCACACTGTCATGCTAAGCTTCCTCCTCTTCCCTTTCACAAATGCCCACATGAGGAAAGCTGAGACTGGGGCTATGCTGTGTGACCTACCAAGTGCTTTCTTTATTGCCGTTTGCCTCCCATCTTCGTGATTGACAGTGAGAAGTCTTGTGCTCACAGTAGTCGTAAAGGAAGTCTGATTAGGGAAAGGAGATAGAATAGATTCTACTGCTCTCATCCAGGAGTGAATCCAGGAGACCCTGGAGGAAAATACTAGCCTGAGATTCAGGTGATTAAGTGCTTGCCCTGGTGCTCTTTAGCCTTGGGCTCCTGAGAGGGCAGACTTTTCTGGCTTGAATTTAACTTACTCTTTATTTCCTCTCAGCCAGTTCTTTTTCTGTGCAGCTATTACAAATGTCGCTAAAGGCAGAAGAGCCATGGCGATAAAAACGGCTCTTCCCTGCCCCAAATCTTACACAGCACCTCATCTCTCCTCCCACAAATGCTCAGCACCCCTCCACGGGTTGCCCAAGCTCTCCAAGACATAGTAAATCACCAAGAAAGATGAGAGTTTGCCCAGCTCTGTGCTCTGGTCCCTGAAGGAGCTCAGGAAAGAAGGGAAGCTGGTATGTGTTAAAAAGCAAGCAGCCATCAGGCAGTGTATCATCACCGGGGAGAAAGGAAGCTGATGCCCAGTAACTCAGCAACTACTCACTTGCTAAGAACAGGGCACATGGTCTGCTTTATGGAGAGTGTGAAATGATTTCTTTCACACTGTTCCTTATTGGAACATTCCCCATCGACAGCAATCACTCACTCTCCCAGGGAAACAAACCCAGAGAAACAGCAAAGGAAGAGAAGATACAGGATCTTGAATAACCACCAACACAGACATAAACTCATACGCAAATATCCAGACAAACAAACCTCAGTACACACAAACCAAAGGCACAGAGACGTGATGCACAGAAATTAAACCAGCACTTATTCACTGTGACCCACACAGGCTCAGACACATCAATACCATTCCCATACATGTATGCACATTACAGTCAGGCACACGGAGGTCACAGAAGCATGCTGCCAGAGAAAAGAAGTTTTAAAAAGCTTAAATATGCATAGCTACGTCAACTTTGATGTTCAGACAGGGCTCAAGGCAGCACAGAAATTCTCAGGAGCAAAATAACCTACGTAAATTGAAGGAGGGCCCATCGCTCATCTGTTGTACTAGTCAGGGTTCTCTAGAGTCACAGAACTTACAGAGTGTCTCTATATATTAAGGGAAAATATTGGAATGATAACACTGGGCAACTGTCAATGGGAAGTCCAAGAATCTAGTCGTTGTTCAGTCCCACAGGGCTAGGTGTTTCAGCTGGTCTTCTGTATAAGCTGGAATCCTGAAGAAGCAGGTTCCAACAGATGTGCTGGCAAGTAAGTGCAAGTAGACAGAGAAGAAAGAAGCCTTCCTTCTTCCATTATCCTTATGTTAGCCTCCAGCAGAAGGTGTGTCCTAGATTAAAGGTGTGTACCACCATAACTGGACCTAAGCTGGTTTTTACATGAACCTTGCTCTGTCCCAGGCTGGACTTGAACTCAAAGATCTGCTTGTCTCTGTCTCCTGGGACAGTGCTGAGGGTAAGGAGTGTACCATCTTGCCTGAGCCGAAGCTTTTCATGGGTGCTGTCTCAAGATCCAGATCGAAACTGTATGTCACGCCACATCAAGATTCAGGTGAAAATCCTGTGTCTTCCAGCCTCAAGATCTGGATCACAGGGGCACCCTCCATTCGGGATTGTAGTCCATTCCAGATATAATCAAGTTGGCACTGGGAATAGCCATCACACCTATGTAACCCCATTCTGTTTCATTTCCTCATTCAATCTTCCTCACTTATTGTTATATTGAATCCCAGGAACAAGATACCTGATTGATGAACATTTTAAGAACAAGAACCAAGACTACCTCAGGAGTAGTGGGGGTACTCACACAGCTCTTTATCACAGTGCCAGGCAATGGTTGACCAGACCACAGTGACCTGGGTCATCACTATAGAAACCATCAGTCATTGCCTTGGAATGTCTATATAATGCTGAGACTACTGTAAGCACTGAGAAGAGAGATTTTTTTTCCTGATACAGACAAGCTATCAGTAAAGTCCCTTCACTGGCTTTCCTATGGCTCAGTTCTTGAATTGATTTCTGGGACAAGTGGCTGGGACTGCTCCAATGGGACTCGCTGGAACTGAAGCTTCTCCTTTAACTGTAGTATCAGTTCAAGGGCTAATCATATGGGCATCTGGGAGTGCTCTGATAGGGATAACTAAAGACTAGGTATCAGGGAGGCTGTTATCTCCCTAATAATTAGAGCTCAAAAAGTGATAGACTCCAGAGACATATTTTGGGGAAATTTAAAAATAAATAATAACTACTTAATGACTAATTCAATGTGTCTAGAAAAGAAGCAGAGGAGCAAAGCCTCCTGGGACTCTGCTCAAGCAGCACTGGATCACTCCTCGAATGAGGAACACCTAATAGAGGTGGGAAGATCCCACATGGTGACCTCCTTCAGCTGGCTAACCTATGGGCTGAAGACAGCCTGCGCGCAGTTCCTTGAGGTACAACATTGAGCCAAGCAGGGTCGGGGGTGGCTAAGGTTATGCTCCAGTGGGCGTTCCAAGATCTCCTCCCAGCATGCTGCCTGTCAGATGAAGATGTACAGAGAAGGCAGGATGCCAGGAGAGCAGCGAACCTGCTGTGAAGCAGAGGGGAGGAGGGGTTGTGAAGCCCTCACCTGGGCATGACTCTTGGCCTTCCTGCCCACAGCACTCCTGACTAGTCCATGTTCTTTGGATCTGACAACATGACATTAAACTGTGCTCAGGACACAGACCCTCTAGAACCAAAATAACACTCATGGAGGCAATCGTCACCCTGTTCCTCCACTTTTCCTGCCAGACTCCTCTATGTGGAGCAGGAATTGGATGTGTGCACAGAATCCTGTTTCTGTCACCACCTTTAGCTTCAAAGTTTGACCATTTTAACAATAAAGGGTCACGTGAGCCAGGACTTATATGTACCTAAATGCCTCGTGGTGGGATTGATGGGCCAAACAAAGCATCAGAGACATTCTCTAGAGAAGATACTCTGCCCCTGGGAGGATCCAGGATAGCCAAGATTGAAGGACAACTTCAGACAGCAGCAGCTAAGCTGACTGTGCTTTCAGCATTACATCTTTCCTACAGAGATGAGAGGGAAATTCTCCTCTCAGAGTCTAATTCATGAAAGCTGGGTGTGACTTTAATAGAATCTTGGTCCCCAAGGAGGGAGTGGTGGCACAGCACTGAAGGTTGCAAATGTGCTATGTGTCTCCCAAGAGAATCTTCTTCCTGTTCAGTATCCTTCTCCCACTTTCCCCGTCTCCTTAGCTAGGAGTGTACATTGTCCTCAACACAGGAAATTATAGAGGCCAAGGCCTCTAACACGCCAATCCTCAGTTCTCAAGATGGACTCTAGACTCCAAGTCACTAAACAATTCACCAAATGTCAAAGGAGAGGACAAAAAGGAGAGCAGGCCTGAGGATCGTGTGCCAGAACCCAGCAGGCCTTTCTCTACCTCCTCTGTTTTAACAATAACAGCCCTTTATAATTTATAATAGTGCAAAGCACAGAACACTGAGATACTAGAAAAGGTCTTCTTGCTACCATTTCCTAGAGACTTATAAACCTATATTTAAAACACGTGGGTATGAGATAATAACACCATCCATATGTAGAAAGACCAGGAAACTGAAGGGAAAAAGCTATTCATTCTCACTTATGTGCTGAGGGTAAGAAAAGCATTAGGAATACTTCATCTGCTCTTTATGGTTATGGTTAGGTTTAGGTTAGGGTACGGTTAGGTTAGGGTGGCACACACCTTTAATCCCAGCACTATGAGGTAGAGGCATGTGGCTTTCTGTGAGTTCAAGGCCAGCCTGGTCTACAGAGCAAGTTTTAGGATAGCCATGGCTACACAGAGAAGCTCTGCTCAGGAAGAGGAGAGGAGAATCCTACTGATGCAAAGAGAGACAAGCTGGTATACTGTGCATTGCAAAGCACAAGCTGGATTGCGAATGCTGCAGGGTGTTTTCATCAGAAGCCTAAGGCTGCAGCCCAGGCTTGTTTCCCTTCAATGCTAGCTAAGCAAAATGGGAAAAGAAGATGCCATAGTCTTGCCAGGCTGTCCTCCATTCGTCAAGGCTGAGTCTTTTTTTTATTAATCATATATTTTATTTATTTACATTTCAAATGTTATTCCCTTTCCCAGTTTCCCCTCTGCAACCCCCCTATCCCATCCACTTTTACCCTGCTTCTATGAGGGTGCTCCCCCACTCACCTACCCACTCTTGCCTCACCGCCCTAGCATTTCTCTACTCTGGGGCATCAAACCTTCAGAGAACCAAGGGCCTCCCTTCCCATTGATGCCCTTCAGCTCCTTCAGTCCTTCCCCTAACTCCTTCATTGAGGTCTCTTGCTTAGTCCAGTGGTTGGCTGCAAGCATCCCCATCTGTATTGGCAAGGATCTGGCAGAGCCTCTCAGGAGACAGCTGTATCAGGCTTCTGTCACAGACTGAGTCTTTGAATCACTTGTCTGTAACTTAGGTCTCGGAATGACCAGCCATTCAACTTTAATGGCTGAAGTTCTAAGACAACCTCTCAGGGTCTTTTTCCCATATTTCCTCCTACAAAAAGAAGCAACGTGTCACACCCCACCTCTAATACAAGCAGATTCAGGTTCCTTAGGCTTTTTTGCTGTCATGACCCACCTGAGGCTCAGTCATTCCAGAAAATGCCAGGAGCCTTTTCATAAGTCCTGCCTTGGACAGAGCAGCGTTCATAGAAAAGGTTCATAAAGGCCAAAGAATTTAACAACATCCAATCAGAAATGAAGGCAAAGGCAAAGCCAGGCGACCCTGAGAAATAATCATTGTTGTTTAGCAGTTCAAGTAGGCCTGAGCAGGCAGCAAAGGGCTCTGCAGAGAAGGGAAGAGGAGAACACTGAGGAAATGAATATTGCCTCTGCATTTGTCTATCCAAAATGTAAACAGGTACCAACTATCTCCATCATATCACACCCAAGGCCAACACTAAAAGGAGAATTGGACTTGATGGAGTAGTGATTGTTTTTGACAATAGCTTCGTGATTCCTACTTCTATTCTTTAGATAAATTAAAGAGTTTCATTCAAAGAAAGATATTGTTTTCTTATCCACAATAATTTCAAAGACATAACACATGTGTGTGTATACATGTGTATACATAACACATGTGTGTCTGTGTGTGTGTGTGTACATGTTTATTCCTATCTATGGAATCATTCCAGAATATACATCACTTTAAAGTATTCCTGAGGCACGGAAAGTGGGAGGAATTCTCTTTCCCATTCTCTGATTAACAACAGTGTCTTGCTAGTATTTCCAGAGGCAGGCTGTGCAGATGCACAATGACACAGCACGTACTTCCTATTCCTTATAGAATTTGTCATCCATGTGCTGTTCTGTTCTTTGGTTATTTCACAGACCTCTGAAACTGTTCAGTCTCAGTGTATGCAGAGCTTTCTCTCACTTTGAAATGACAATAAGGTTATTCTGTAATGTGGCTTACCATAATTTATATCATCAGACCCTCTATGAACAAACTTTTAGGTTGTTCCCATCATTGTACCAAAACAGTGGGTTTAACTGTAGGATGAATTCCCATACCTGAAACTACTAAGTTAAAGAGAGTACGTGTTGGAAATCTGAATAAGTGTGATCAACCTGCCCTCTTAAGTTCCTGTGAGTCTACCCAGATCTTTGACAATCAGATGTACACTTTGGGAGGAAAGAATTAACCTCATACTGCATTAACCTGACCTCAGAGCCCTGGTTGATCAGAAAGTATAGGTATAAGTAAACCCAGGATACTATGCCTCCTTCCTCTGTGTTAGAGAGTGCTCCTGAATGGGCAGAACTAAGAACTGGAACACAGATCTCAGGACACCACAAAGGCAGAGCCCCTGCATACCTTGCTTCTTGTCCCTAACATCTGTGCATGCCACTGTGCTAGTGAAGGGGCCAGATAAGCTACAGGTGTGGGAAACTGCTTCATCTCCCAAGAAAATGCAGCCACTGTGTCTTTGTGGGATCCCAGCATCCTTCAAAATACTGAGCAAATTCTATATTAGTCTAGAGCCTTTTATGTCTTGTCAGAGTGTACGAGTGTGCAATTCAACAGTTGAAATTGGTACTTATTTTTAAAAAATTAAACTGAGCACTTTGCCTATAAATCTCAAATGAACTTTTAACCATTTTTATGACATATCTATTAGGTCTTTTACTTATTTAGAAAATGATATTATTTATTTATTTGTTGATTTATTTATTTGATTATAAATAATCTTCATGTTGTGGTGCACTAATTGTTATACATTTTTCAAATATTTCTCTAGTTTTCTATTTGTCTCAAAACTGAACCTGTTTTCAACATACTTATTTAGATTTATTTTATTGATAATTTTATGTATATCTGTGTTCATGTGAATGTATATGCAGGTGCCTACAGGAGTCAAAGAGGGCATTGTACCTTAAGAGCTGAAGCGTACAGACAATTATAAACTGGACAGCATGGATGCTGGTCCTGCACAAGAGCAGCAAGTGCTCTGAATAGCTGAGCCATATCTGTAGCCCCTGATTTCAATATTTTTTCATAATCATAAAGAGCCATTTCCTTGTCATGGGTCCATATTTATTCATCTTTCCTTTCAAGATTCCTGACTTGTGTGCCATCCTTCCGACTGTCTTTCCTGTTTTAACATTATGAGTGGGTCCGTTTCATGATTTCCTCACGCTTTCTTTTTTTCCCCCCATTTTTTAAAGGTTAGTCTTCAGTGTGTCCGGAATGTTTATTTTGGCATAAAGTGTGAAGAAGATACACAATTTTATTTTTCCACCTAGCTTGATGCTTGGATAATAGAAGCCTTCACACTCTACCACAGGGCACGGCTGCGAGCTCCTTTTTGGAGCAAGCAGCAACGGGCTCTCAGAAAGCTTAAAATTTCTCTCAGCAGTGTGGAACAGATTACTCCAGGAGCATGCTGGAGACACATAACTCTCCTTTCTATCCTTTTTATTAACTAAAAATGCACGCTATATAAGGATTTGTGGAATTTCCACGGGAGTCAAAATTGTGATTTAGGTAAACATCTTCCAGTTTCGTAAAAGATTGCCTACTGCCCAAAGGAAGAGGATGGCCTCGGGCTCCCCACCCCTCTGCAACTCAGTCGTCAAACTGCCGTGCCAAGCCAAAAGGGGATCCACAGACAGACAGAGAAGAAAGTACCCTCTATAGCTGCAAAGGTGAACCAACGAGCTCTCTACATTTGTTTTTTGGTTTGTTTTCTCCCCCAGAGAGTCATGTGAGTGAGCTCAACCACATAGATTCACAGAAGGATAAGTAGGTTACCCTTGTTAGGGTCTCTACTCAGACTGAAGAGGTCAGCAGGGTCAGAGGCAGGGCATTAAAGAGCTCACTGGACAGAGCTCGGAAGGCCAGGGTGTTGGAAGTACCCTGGATAAAATACAAGAAACGTAAGAGCAGGCTCTTCATTCTGATTTTCTAAAGACAAAACTACCATCTCATGTGCATACTATCCAGGAAGGAAAAAAATCTAAAGGATTGATTTAAACTCGACAGATTTTTCACTAAATGTGTGATTTGTAAACTTCAGCAAAATTGGTCTGCAGTTATGTATGTCAGTCATCCCCCAGCTTAAAATGCAAGATGACAATTCTTATAGCAAAGTAAATGTGAACTAACCCAAGCAAATTCATCCATCAGCTAAGGGGAAAACACTAGACTCCTTCTCAAATAAACCTGAAAAACTTCAGAGTTAATACAAAAACATATGGCCTTGGTCAAGGATCTTGGTCGCATTAACTAGAAAGCAGTGGTGATTAACACAAGCACAGCTTGGCACTTAGAGTTCACATGTGGCTGGCAGATAAGAGCTGAAACCCACAGATTTACAGACCCAAAGAGCAGGATGCAGAATGCATCAGGCAGACTCTTCCTTAAATACTAGCAAATTGCTTCTGGCTGATTTAAGTGAAAATAAATTTACTGACAGTACATGTTGGGGGGGGGGGAGAACTGACAGAAACTGGAGAAATGGGTTGTATCAAGAAACTTTGCTTCGAGAAACACATGAAATCTTCCATAAGATGAGCCTGAAGGCAGCATACCTGCCTCAGAGAAGGAGCACTGGATGGAAAAGAAATCGCACCTGCCTCAAGTGGCCCAGAAGCTGCCCCTAGCACCATCACCTCTGGAAATCATCCACAGATGGCAACATGATCCACAGCCTGTGAATTCTCTACTGGACCTCCTCTTGTAATATCTGACTTTACTATTGAAAGCCCAAGCTTCCTGCAGGGTCTGCCTGAAACTTCACATTGGCTCCTCTGCTTCCCTCGTGGAATATAAACTCAGTTCCTCCAACAGGGCATCTGCAAGGCAGATAAGGAAATGAGGGAAGACCACGACCACAACAGCCTAAGATGAGTGTTCTGAGCACTCTTACTGCTGCACACCAGTATATCACCCCTGCCCTGGAGGCCGAAGGTCTCCTCTTATTCTCATGCCAATAGAGAGTCCAAAATTACAAACCACATCCTGGCACACACATAGAGAGAGAGACAGGGGGAGGGAGAGGGGGAGAGAGAATATATGTATATAGTGCTCAATGTCTTTTTAACTGCATGTTTTGGCTTTCCCTTTAAAGAAAATATGAAGTCTGTGTAAACTAAGTAATGGAAAGAATAGGGACCCAGCCAAGAAGAATATGTGTATACATATACATACTCATATATACATATATGCATATATGTATTGCTATTAACAACTTGTATTCAAATTTACTATTTCTTTGCAGGTGACAAAAGACAATGCCAGTCAAGAGGATCTATGCCTCAAATGCCTCTTACCTCAGGAACAGCAGAGCAAAGAAATTAAAGACATCTATTACAGAGAATGAAAAGTCACACAGACATAAGCTATGCTCCTGGAAAAGACTAAGATGTGTTGGATATAAACACCCACCAGAGCTATATTAAAGGAAGATGTTTTATAAAGGAGAAACCCATCCCCCAACATCTTTAAGTGAAGTCGTTTTCCATGGGCCAAATGTAATTAATGAAAAGAAATTGCATGCAACTACACTGTGGCTACTTTCAAAATGATAAGAATAAGAACTCTGCACATGATGGGCAGGAGAGTCTAGTAGCATAGGAAAGGAACCAAATAGCAAGCTGGAGTCAGACTTTTCCACCTAAGCACAAGCAGAAGACTTGAACATCGCTGGCAGAATGCTTTTTTTAAAAATGCATTTAAGCTAATGTACGTAGAAACTAAAATACTTAGAGAGAGAAATATGAAGAATTGGTAACTATGGAATAAAATTCCACAAGTAAAGACTTGGCTGGATGTTTGTTTGAGTAGACTTCAAAGAAGTACCAAAATCTATTTTAAGATCAAAGATAAACTAGTAATTGATAATTCAGATAAAACTGAAGCAAAACTAATATTTATCATTGAATGGCCTTCAGAAAGAAAAAAAAAAGATCCAGGAAGATGACTGGGCGGCACAGCACTTGCCATGGGAGCCTGGCAATCTGAGTATTGTTCCTTTTATTTTTTTTTTAAAGATGTATTTATTTATTTATTATGTATACAGTGTTCTGCCTGAATGTATGCCTGCAGTCCAGAAGAGGGCACCAGATCTCATCATAGATGGTTATAAGCCACCATGTGGTTGCTGGAAATTGAACTCAGGACATCTGGAAGAGCAATCAGTGCTCTTAACCTCCGAGCCATCTCTCCGGTCCTCAAGTATAATTCCTAGAACACAATGGATGGAGGAGACATCCTTCCCTTCCAGTGGGAAATTTTAAATACTTTAGGAATAATAAATATGTTTCTTTAACCTTCTGTTTATTTCTTTTTCTTGGTCAGGGGACCAAACCCAGGGCCTTGTGTTTGCTAGCCACACACTCTACATTGGAGCAAAATCTCCGATCCCTTTAATTTAATTTTTGGTGCAGATAATTGCAGAAAGCTATAATGAGATGTTTTTAATTAAATATATTTATTTGTAGCATTAAAAGTTACTTGCAGAGCCTGGTACTTGATGGGTAGGAGAGAAAGAAAAATCAAATAAAAATGGTTCATAAATTGAAGAGTTGGAAGGAGGGTAGGTTAGAGAAAAGACAAAAAGTTAGATGAAAAATGACATTGAAAATGCTGCTGACGATGAGCAGATAAATCAGTTAAATTGCCATCCCGGAGCTGAAGATGAAACTGTAACTACAAAGTGTTGCCAAAAGGATACAGTATAGGAAAGTTAGAAACACAGTATCAGATGAAATAAAGCAAACAGTAAAAGTGGAAATATGATGTTCATCCTAGCATAACACTTCAGCTTTCTTTCTAACGTAAACTCTAAGCACCACCAGCCCCAAAATGATAAGCTGAGCACCTAAGACTATCTTACCCTTAACATTTTGAACTCTACAATGATATTATAATACTCAAAAGATAAAGGCATATACAACATGTAACATAATAACTGTATCAAGCAAATTCCATAGAATAGCCACCATCTTTAGACTGAAATAAGCTCTGTACCACCAAAGCCTTAAAATACCTATGGTGAGCAAAGCAGTGAAGCAGTAGTTCTCTATGGTGAGCAAAGCAGTGAGCAGTAGTGTCTCAGGGGTGGCTATGATGACTATGAGATAAGAGGCCAAAGAGCCAAAGGTTGGACCCCCTGCTGAGTACAGCAATGTTCTGGATGACCCTACATTTGAAAACACTAACCCTGAGAAGGCACAGGATGAAATATTCCACATGTAGCTCATTGTTTAAGGGAAAAAATCTCCACGACACTGTTCCAAGATTCAAGTCTAAATTCAGTGTATAACAATATTTAGATTTCATGGTGGAGGAAAAGCTACTGATGAACGCCTACAGCCACCACAAGAATCGTGTTGTTGGCTGCACTCTCTGAATCCATTATGAAAAGTTTTTGCTTTTTGCTAAGAATATGTTAGTAAAGTTCCATGATACCAGTTGTCAATCACTTATTCACGCCAAATAGCTCAAAGGTAATGTGTTTTGATTTTTTGTAAGCAACTAAGCTAAAGCTAACAAGATCCTTTCAATATTTTCTTTTAAGTGAGACTTTTTATTCTATGAATTTTGGGGAGAAATACTATGGCATACACTGCTTACAAAATCATGTGAGAATGAAACAGCCCAGACATCTGTTTTCAAAAATGTTCTGTTTGTCCTTAACACAATGATAATAATAATAAAAGCAGATTCTCACTTGTTAAAATATCATTTTTACCTTGAAGGGAGAGATTAACTGTATTTGTTTCTTCAAAATGTCTGCTTGGAAGAAAAATATCATCAAACTTGGATTGCTTATCTTTCTGTGTGAGAAAAAAAATGCATTTTCTTATCTTAAAGTTTGATGAATCTATACAACGGCTTGCTATGAGATTAATAAGAGCTTCAAATATGTATATTAGCCTACATATTAATATATTAATATTAGTTGGTATGTATTAATATATTAATATATGCAGGTCATTATCATCCTCTTTGATGCATTATAAACATTCTACTACTCTCTTTTAAGTACACTGATGACCCTGCTTGCCTGATTGTAGTTGGACTATTTCCTCATATAGAGGGAAAAATGATAAATTTCTCGTGGTAGGGAGACCCATTTTGGTGCAGTAGACATAGCTCCTCCATCTGTAGCTTTGGGGATGCAGTCTTCCTCTGCAATTTCCATGAAAGAGTTTTTTCTTAATGGTTATTAAAGAAGCAATGTGCTATTGAGGGACTGTCCTCTCTATCCCTTTAGGAAATGTATTGAAGGAGCCCAGTGCACACAGCCAATGTGCTTTGAACATGTATTACTGAGAGGTGATCTAACAGCCACATTACACAGACGCATCTTACTAGCACTTGCACTGATAGTCAACTACATCCCTAGCAGTTATTTTCCAAGAATTTGTTCTAGTTGGCCATGGCAGTGCAGGCCTCTAATTTCCACACTCAGGAGGCTGAGGCAGGAAGCTATGGAGTTCAAGGCTACATGGCTAGCCTGAGCTACAAAGTAAAACCATAGCTCAAAATAAATACACAAATAAATAAGTAAATAAGAAAAAGTATTTCTTCCAAAACGTGTTTTCTCGTGTGTGCAATGATGTATTTGATCTCTATAGAAATTCTGTTGCTAACAAAGAATGTCCTAGTTTATCATGATACATTTTGTGAATGGGTTTCAATGGCTTTTGCCACTAAAGCAAACACAAGTATATCCACTATGATGTTTTCACTTCAAAAACAACAACAACAACAACAACAACAACAACAACAAAAACCTCAAAATAAGCTATCTATCTTAACACATTTAGATTAAGGACGTAGATTTAAATATAGCAGGGAAAGCTACCAAACACTTCTGTTGAGATTCAAAGAACATCCTACCCTGGGTTCTTTGACATTTCCATTGTGTGTCTTCCTACTCTCTGGAGATAGAATTACCAGCCCATGTGTAGGTATGTTACCAGTGAAGTCTATTGTATTATTGTTCTTAGGGTTCCTGTCGCCATCACTTCAGTGAGGCTGATGATTAAGTAGGATTAAGAAAATATTGTGCTTGTATTGGGGGGCCTCAGTTGAGTTTTGATATTATTTACTCAGGCTTGAGTTATTAGGATCCACTTCCATCTAAGCTGATTTTGTGGAAATCTTACTTATCTATTTTTCTATTGTTAGGAATTACTTTTGTTAAAACCAGAAATTTGTCTTTAAGCCTACCTAGCTGGAAACAGGTAAACCGCATACGTAGCAACATGGTAAAAGTTCATAAAAGCCAGATGAGGTCAACTCTTTGCTCTGGAAACATTTACAGAGTATCAGAAATACTTTTAAAAATGAATAAGAAAGCACACATTCACAATATTAAAAACAGAGAGAAAGGGGAAAAAAAGAATCAAGCAGAGACCCTTTAACAGATCTGAAGTTCTTCAAAGCACATTTATATGCATTCAGAAATCTGAAAGGAATGGGAAGTATGCTCCCAAACAATGCTGAGCATAAATATTTTAAAGAAAAGTTCTCCAACTCTCTCAAGAAAAAAAAAAAAGTGCTTTGCTGACAAGATGGCTCACTGAGTGAAGGCACTTGCCTTCAGTCCTGATGATGTGAGTTTAGTCCCTAGGACCGACATGGTTGAAGGAGACAACCAACTCCCACAAGTTGTCCTCTGACCTCCACTCAAGCACTGTGGCACTTGCACACACGAATACATACACAATCAATCAATCAATCAATCAATCAATAAAATTTTACATTTAAATATCTGAGAAAAACATAAAGCAAAAGAATATCATAAAGCAATTATAAGTGTGAATATGATTATTTGTAAAACTGAATGTATAAGATATTCAAATAAGTATGCAACGTGACTATGTCCAAAATAATCCATGTACAAGAGGAACATTTAGTATTTGTAAATCCATTAAGTTGCTGTAGTACTTCAAGAACTTAGAGAAAGAAAAATGTAATATTATTGCCTGATTTGATTAATTGAACACCCTATTCCTAGTAAGAAGTAGACCCTATTAGCAAAAGCAGAATTTAAATCAGACATTTTTGCTATGACAAAGATCCACACACCACAAACCAACACCAGGGATTATTCTTCATGATTCATTTTAGAGGCATTTCCATTAAATTCATGGGAACTACTGATTAGCACAGTAAGAAGTGCTGGCTTCGCCAGCACATATAATAAAATTGGAACAATACAGAGAAGATTAGCACGGCCCTGTGCAAGGATGACATGCAAATTCATGAAGCATCCCATAGTTTTGCTTGATGCAACAGGGTAGGGGGATGCTAGAGGGGTGAGGCAGGGGAGGGTGAGTGGGTGGAGGAGTGCTGTCATAAAGGTAAAGGGGAGAGGGAAGAGGAGGGAAGGAAGGGAAGCTTGTGGAGGGGGATAATCAGGAAGGGGGATATTGCTTGAAATATAAAATAATAAAATGATTAATTAAAAAAATAAGAAAAAATTAAAAAAAGAAAAGAAAGTATAATAAACATATATGTGCTATGTACTGGATGTAATCATACATATTTCATTACTTTCCAAAATCAACCAAAAATAAAGAACACAAATTTTAGAAAGTTGGATAATTATAGTATTAGAAAAAAACTACACCAGGAAAAATTGATAATTCAATTTGGAGGAAAATATCATTAATAGATACAGATTATTAGATAAAGCATCTAATAGTCAATTAATTTAGAAATGTTGAGAAACTGTGAGGAGAATTATTAAGGTTTTCTGTAAAAATAAAAGAAAGCTTAAAACACAGAATCTCATAAATGGTCACAAAACTTACTAAATTATTTGCATTTTAATAGAATAGTAATCAAATTCTTCAATGAAAATCATGGTGAAGCTTTTGAGAAGCTTATCAAAATAAATATATTTCATCATATGTGAATTAAGATTGAAGAATATCTTTAAATTTTTAATGGTCTCACTATTTGCTTTCATTAAACCCCAATAACATCATTTCTCTCCTCCATACATCTTTCCACACCCTTTAATACCCTCCCCTCACTCCCTTTCAAACTCATGGCCTCTTTTTCCTTAATTATTATTGTCTTACATACACACATAAATGCATAAATATGTAAATATAACCTACTGAGTCTGCTTAACATCGGTTGCATGTATACGATTTCATGATCAAACAAAATGCAGAGAACAACTGGTTATACAATGTCCATCCGCAGTTGGTACATCTACCATACAACCCCCCACATCTGAGGCTCAAGGGGCATGGTAGAAAAGGAGGCAGAAAGATTGTAAGAGCCCCTTTTAACTGCTCTACATGAATATTCTTCTAGCCACAACAATAAATGTGGCACTAAAGAAGAATTAAAAGCCATTAAAATCCAAGGAGCAGTTGAGGTGTGTGAGAAGTCCTGTGTCCTGCATATGATTGTCAGCACTGCATAAGCAGGTGTGGTGGATCATGACCTCTAATCCCAGCACTAGAGAGGTGGAAGCTACACGGGGAATTCCAGGACAGCCTGGCACATATGAGACTGTCTTTAATATAAATAAGGACAGTAGAGGTGCCTGTTCCTAAACCTGACGAACTGGGTTTTACCCAAGGAGTAGAAGGAAAGAAGAGAGCCCTACAGTTTATCCTCTGACCGCCACAGTGGCCTCAAAACATGTTCAAATGCAAATGGACACATGTGCACACACATAATAAATAAATGAATATATTAAAACTTTAAAGAAAAAACTAACCCTTAATCACTAGTCGATTGTAGGGGGTGGGGATTGGTTTATGGGGGGCATATAGAGGAAAAGTCAAACGGGCTTAGAAAATACACTCAAATTTAATTTCGATGGTAGTTCTCATTTCTGTATTTCTAGTTTTTACTCTGAGCATATATTATAGTTATAAATCAGAGGGAAAATAATAAATCTTCAAATTTTACTCAATTCAATATTTTTAAAGCACAGCGTTCTCCAAGGTTAGCTTCTCAGCAATGCTCCTAAATAATTGTTGTTCACTCAGACAGATTAAAATCATCTGTCCAGAATTCCAGAGCTGACAGCTACTTCAGGCCTTCAGCTTACTCACCACTCATATGTAACAGACAGACAACATTAAGAAACATGATGACCAAAAAGAAGCTTTAATTCACATGCCGGAAGAGAGTGTACAGAAAATAGCTTCAAGTGGGGAAAAAAATGCCATTAAAATTTTACCCAGTGTACAAATTCCTCCTTTGATTGATTTGGCAGAATACAATGCCGTAGAGCAAATAGTTCTTCCAGCACAGTAGGCACAGGTCTCCAGAGGGGCATCCGGCTGCCCTCCTGTGTAGGAGAAAGCTTTTTAGACGTGCACCCTACAGCATGGGAGCCACTCCGTGCCCTCAGTTTCCATCAGATCCCAAGTGTGAACAAAGGAGCCGGTCAGGACCATAAAAATCAGCCCTGTGCCCAAGAGAGAGAAAGGCAGAGATTTGGAGGAGCAGGGAGCAACAACAGACAGCACAAAGGGGAAATAAAACAAAGTCCGTGGTTGATAAAAAGGAACTGAAGGCCAAGTAAGGGAGACTACATGAAGATGAGGTTGTACCCTGGGCCCCTCAACAGGAGAAGGCAGGCACTGGCCTTAGCCACATTTCTCACTGAACCCTTAGAAAAGTTCTGATCACTGGAGACTCGGTACAACTAGAACACTACCCCAAGTCACAAATCGAGAATATGCCTGTGAGGTTTCTCGTGCAAATCTGCTTGGCTGTAAAACCCGGCTAAAGTACCTGTACTCCTGCAGAACAGTAGCCTGTGTGGGAGCCAAAGGAGCCAAGCAGGTCACAAAGGGTCCATCTGAATGGGAATGGAGGAACATGGCGTATTAGGCTGGCTTTCCTCTTACTTGACCTGCCTATTTTTCCTGTGTTTCTCTGCAAGAGTCTTGTGTCTCCCAATTTGCTCTTCTACATCCCTTAGCTAGAATGCTAACCACCAAAGGAGCTGGCTGCCACAATCAGGTTCGTAAGTTGTACAGCCTCTTCCTAGGTGGCTAAAACTGTCAAACCTCCCCGCACCCCAAGTGAAGCCCTTCTCTCTGTCCTTTCCTCATTGCTCTGCAGGAACCACCACCAAGTTCTGAAATGCCAGGCATGTAGATGTCTTCGCCATGTGGAATATTTTCAAGAATAAGAAACCTAAAAAGACTCAAACCTTCTCTGTAGAGTGAACCATATACATAAGTCACCAAGTGGTGCATGTATAGACCCAGACCACCCAGTAAAAACAAGGGAGGGGAAGAGAGCAGTGTGACCAAATGCATTTAGCTGCATACTCTGCCTCCTCTTCATCTTGCACACAAGCCTATTAAAGGTTGCAAAAAGCCCTAAAGTCAATGCATTAGATTAACCCAAATTTCTCTGAGCATAAAGCCTTTTTGCGGGGTACTTCTTAACATTTCCTGGAATGCTAGAAATTCAGTAATAAATTAAAAAATGAGACTCAAGAAAGTTTGTGTTTCCTGATCTCCTTCATGATATAGACAGAAAAAGTGGAAAATGTGCCTACTCTGGTCTTATCAATGTCTTCTTGAGTTTTCTGGTATGTCTCCTCCTGGTCTGTTTTAGGGACACCGTCAGACACCATAAATAAATCATGGCAGGGATTTGATACACTATGACCAGAAGTTGGCTAGCATTTCTCTATATAAGATTCCTTATTATCAAATTAATGAGAGACAATGCCTCTTCTGTAACATATGTACCAGGATTGGATCACAGGACTATACATTGCCAGACATATAACTACACACAGCTCTCACTAGTCCATGCTGAATTAATCTCTCTGCTCTATCAGGGTCAATATACTCATTGGAGAGATTTCATAGTCTGTCTGAAATTGCTTCAGGTTTGGCCTTGTAAGCACTGACTTCAGCGAGTGTAAGACTATTTCTCAAGCTATTACCATTTTCCATTTGTTAGTGACAGATGCACACAATTGCTGGGATTTCAGGAACACTGCCTTCCAAACAACTCTGTAAATATCTACGACAGAACACCTTCTCCTCTTGGCCACTCCATCAGGGAGGGGGACTAGTAATGCCAATTGCTCTACCTTTGTATGAGACCGCTTTCAAGCTGAATTTTCCTAGCAGTCTCTTTTCTTTGGGATTTCTAACTCCATGTTCATATCCTATATCCCATTTTCGAACCTTTCTCCCCTTCGCCACCACCCCCCCAGCCACCCACTAATTTGCTTTAACTCTGTGCTGTCTGCCTCAGTGGGTTTGCTGTATCTCCTTTCAGAGAGTCCTGACTCTCAGCTTGCATGCCCTATCCCAGAACAGCCTAGAAAGCACAAGTTAGCTTGCACAGTGCAGTAACTCATTTGCAACACAGATCCAAAGAGTCACCCTTTGATCTTGGAAAATATAACACTGTACGTAATTACCCAGAGAGAATAGGACTTGGAAATACAATCACATTTTCCTTGTTACATATTAGAGCAAATGAGACCTCACCTGGCTCTGCTGTGTTCCCCAAGTCCTGGCATTTAGATTCCTGCATAAATAGAAAGCCACTTAGCTCAAGACCACACACTCCATTCTTTTCTGGAATGGGAAAAAAATCAACTTCACCGTGTAAGGTCAGTGTCTGAAAACTCTACCCAGAAAGAAAGCCAGGAGTTTAGAGCTCTCCAGACTCTACTTAAATAAGCCTGGCTTTGTCATGCAACCTAGACCTCTAGCAAGGGCACTTTTCCCAAACTCACTGAAAGCAGCTTCCCTGAGGAAATCGTCACAGTGTGGCATCAGTGTACCACGAGAGTATGGGCTTGAGCGACCAAGACTTGAATTAAAATGTTACCCTGCCATTTGATTGTGGGATCTCAGCCATGGAGAGGGGTGAACTGGAAAATGGCTATCTTCATTTCTCCTACTGAAATCATCTATGGGTTACCCAACACATTAAGTCACCACTACCTAAAGGACCATTACAAAGGGATTTACACTTCTACGGATGTCAATGTCTGGGCAAAACCTGGGTCCCACCACTGGGTAGACTGCAATTACAGATAAAACCTCTCTCTGATAGCAAAAATATTCATTAGGAGCAACTTCTGAGTTATATAGAGCTGAACTTTTGCTTTGTTATTTATTTATTTATCTCCATACTCATCAATTCCTTCCTTGGTCCTTTATTTCTAACCTGGCCTCTCAGAAGACCTCTACCTAAGCTCCCAAGATGTTATTTTAAAAAGAGAACCCTAAGGCCCAAGTGAGTATGCTTCAATCCCTCTTAGAAGGGGGGAAACAAAATAATCATGGGAGGCAGAGGAAGGGAGGGACCTGAGTGGGAGAAGGAAGAGGAGAGGGGGAAGGGGAACCAGGAGCAGGTATGGGGATAGACAGGAAAGAAGCCCAGAGGTCCAGGAAAATGAATGGAAATATGCATCTGCAGGGGTTGGGCATCAGGTGGATTCTCTAGAAAGTCCCAGACACCTGGGATATGAGAGACTCCCAGGACTCAATGAGGATGAAATGCCCAACAGTGGGGAAATAGAACCAGAAGAGAGCACCTCCAATAGATAGACAGGGCTCCCAGTGGAGAGTTAGGGTCACCAATCTACCTTCAAAATGTGTGACCCAGAATTGTTCCTGTCTAAAAGAAATGCAGGGACAAAAAATGAACCATAGACTGAAGAAAGACCACCCAGTGACTGGTCCAACTTGGGATCCATCCCATGGGCTGACACCAAATCCTCTGAAAGGCTCTACCAGCAGGTGGCTGAGACAGATGCAGATCCTTATAGCCAACCATTGGACTGAGGTTGGGGACCCCAATGGAAGAGTTAGGGGAAGTTTGAAGGAGCTGAAGGAGATGACAACCCCATCGGAAGACCAACAGTGCCAACTAACCTATACCCTTGGGAGCTGCCAGAGACTAAGCCACAAACCAAAGAGCATACATGGCCTGGTCTGTTGCCCCCAACACATATATAGCAGAGGGCTGCCTTGTCTGACCTCAGTGGGAGAGGATGTGCCTAATCTTGTAGAGACTTGAGGCTAACGGAAGGGAGGGAAGGGGGATGCTGACAGGGATGGGGGGAGGGAAGTGCAGGTGAGGTAGGGGGTGGATGGGTGAGGGGGTGGGGAAGCACCCTCTCAGAGTCAGAGGGGAGGGGGTGAAGAATTCTTGGAGCAGAACCAGGAAGGGGAGCAACATTTGGATTGTAAATAAAACAATAAAAGAAAAAAAAAGGAGAGAGAACCCTAGTTACCATGTACCATGGTAATAAACTCATCTTTCCTGATGGGGATAGAAATGACATTCCACCCAGGGCCCACCTGAGACAACTCTCCTCGTTGTCTGTGCCTCATAACTCATGTTTAAACCAACAGCCAAAATGATCCATTGCAAAGCAAAATTAGGCCATATTTTTCTCCAACTTAAGCACCATTACTCCTAGAGATGAATTTACATCAAAGGTGTCTCCCTTCCTCCTGCTCTGTGAATGCTCACAGTGCTTAGCCCATTGTCCTTCTATTCAAATGTTTGTGCCATTTGTTTACCTGTGAGACCTGCCCAGTTCATTCAAATCTTTGCCCTTGTTACTATTGAACCAGATTCCTCACAATCTGTGTAACTGCTTTCCCTCATCTACAGGGTGACTTCCAGCCAGTCAAACCACCAGACACCACTGCTATATGTGCCTCCATTAATGTAAACTGCCTGGATTAGTCAAGGTTCTCTATTGCAATGGACCCCAACCTGTGGGTCGTGACCCCCTTTGCACATTCCGTATCAGATATCCTGCTTGTCATATATTTACACTACAATTCATAACTGTAGCAAATTACAGTTACGAAGTAGCAAGGAAAAGAATTTTATGGTTAGGGTCACCACACCATGAACTGTATTAAAGGGTCAATAGCCTTAGAAAAGTTGAGAACCACAGCTCTTGAGAAACATAACTGCTAGAATGAATTAATATATTTTCATCCATTAGACCATGAATGAGTGAATGAATGAATGAATGAATGGAATGAATGAATGAATATGTTTAGATTTACCAGAGTGGATTACAGGCTATGGTCCAGCTAGTCCAACAATAGCCACTGACCTATGGAAAGTCCAAGCGTCCAGTAGTTGTTTAGTCCATGAGGATGGATGTCTCAGCTGGTCTGGTATGCCAGAATTCCAAAGAAGTAGGCTCTTATGCGGCCAGTCTGTGTACTGGATGCTATCCACAGGGACCTGTGGGGCTCTGACTGGCCAGAGCAGCCAGAGTTACAGCTCTCCAAGGGAGAGGCTAGAGCAAGGCAGGCTGCCAGGCCTCTTTCGCAGATGCTGCTGTCCTGCAGTTGATTGGTCACAGGTGGCAGGACACAGCAGGGTGGCTAGGAGCCAAGATGGGACTACCAAGCAGGAAATGGCTGTGGTAGGCTCAAGCAGCTTCAGAGGACTAAAGCTTCAGGAAAGAATATTCTTCCCTAAAGTGTTACAGCTCAATAAGACACACATTCTCAGATGGTCTTTGGTGAAACTCTTATACTTTATTCCTTATGGATAGGGTCATATAAACATTTTCAGGTGGGTTGGGATCTAAAGGCAGATGTTTTCTTTTGGTTTGGTCTGAGACATTAGAAATGGCTCATCTACACATGAAAGGGCACCAGGTGTTGTCCCTACATGACTGATTGTCACAGTCCTCTCCATCCAGTGTCATGGTCACATGTTCCAGGACAAGAACCTGGTCTGGAGTAGATTTAAACACCTACCGTTCTTAATTATGAGAATTGCCAGGGTTTCTGAATCTGCTTGACCTTACCAGGTTTGCGGTCAAGGATGTGTTTATAAAAAGATAAAGAGAGGAGGGGATGTGTTCTATGGAGGTGTGGTGAGGTATGGGGGATGGAGGTGCCTCAGAGTTCCCATGCCAAGGCATTCCTTCCCCCTGAATAGAGTTTATTCAGGGCATGGGGAGGGGAGTTAAGAGGGTAGTAGAGGCAGAGAAAGGCAGAGACAAAGAGTAAGTAGAGATGTAGAGGAGTAGAGGCAGGCCATGAGCATGTGAAGAGAGAGGAAGGAAGGGAATGGGGAGAGGGTAGGAGCAGAAAGGTAAGAGCAAGAGCAAAAGAGAGAGGAGGGGGCAAGCAGCCCTTTTTATGGTGGGTCAGTCCTACCTGGCTATTGCCAGGATAACTGAGGGGTGGAGCTTAGACAGAATGCTAACAGTCAGGTGGCATGGTCCAATGCCCCACATAATTCCAGTGAAAGAATGGACTTGCCAGCAAGAGTAAGAGCAAGTAGGCACAAAGCAAACGGTTTTATCTTCTATGTCCTTTACATAGGCTGCCAGCAGAAAGTGTGGTCCAGATGAAAGGGGGGAATCATGATCTCACATGCTGTGTCAATCTTTCTCTGTCACTTATTCTTCTAAGGACTGTAGTTGTTTTACTATTTCCATGTGTTTTCTGTATCAGCCAATGAGGAAAGGTATTAGTGCTCTTGTGTTAGAGGGAGCCATATGGTGGCTCAAAGAGATTAAGTAACTTATTAGAGGTCACAGGACTAAGATGAATAGAAAGCAGTGAAGCTCTGATCTGAACATGAGTGAAAGGCTCGAGAGGCTGTGCATGAGACCACTCTGCTTGATCATCTCTCTACGAAAAGGGCCAACTGGATCGTCCTTCAGCGTCTCAGCAGTTGAATTCTGAGGAGTGAGTGTTTTCAGGGAAGAAACAAGGAGTTTTCTGTGCAAACAGGAAGGGCTGGGTTTGTCCTATCACAGGTAAAGACACTTTAATATACTTGGTGGATCCCAGCCTCTTAAAAAAAAAATCCTAGCTGAGATTACAAAAATGTAAAGCAGAAGTTATATATCATAAGGTCTTGTGAATATCTTTGTGTGCGAATGGACACTTGTGTAGGGGTATGTATCGGGAAAGACCTTCTAGCAAGCTGACATTTCATTCAGCCTACAGGAATGAACAGGAGACAGCTTTGGAGAGAACAGTCCTGAGTTTATATGCTGGGGACAGAGGGTGGCATTGGGAAGAGGCATTCACCTTAAATGGAGCAAATGCCAGTTTTGAGAAGTGTGAAGCAGTTGCATGTTAGTGATTCCGTGTCAAAGCATAATACTCAGAAATATGCAGTGAGCTCGTGGCAAAGATTGATTTACCTCACTGAAGGAGGAAGAAACAGGATGGCAAACCTGGTCCCAAAGACGTGGTTCCAAAGAGAATATGAAAACTCAGAGCGTATTGTCATGGAAAGAATGCTGGGATACAATTGTGTTAGACACCCAACCACTAACGGACAATGAAACTTTAGCATTTGTTTATCTTCTATGCTCTAAAAAATTCTACCAAATACAAATCTCTTGCAACTTGTCAGCAGTTTGAGGTTGGCATTTACCTTAATGAAGTTCTAGCAGCAATTAGTAGGAAATAGTAAATTAAAAATCTCCATCAAAATATCAGCTTGGTGTGTGTGTGTGTGTGTGTGTGTAGGCTTACTAGACAGTGTCCTAGTTTGACATTGAAGGGTATTAGATGTCTTTTTGTCTTCTTTCCAAGCTTGACTTCTATTTTTTATAAATATTAAAAGGAAAGTGTATATGAGTGGTGGCTTTGCCTGCTGTTATGGGGATTGTGAATGTTATTCTAGTAGATGTGGTTTTGATGGAAAAACTGAAGCAATTCACATATTCATCTATGCAACCATCCATCTATCCATGTTCCAGCCCATGTATTCGCCCAGCCATCGTGTGTTCCCCTATCCATTCACTCATTCACCTAACCACCTACTGGTCCATACCTCCATCTTTCCAATATTTTTTTTATTAAAATGTCCATGTACTGTATTCAGGTTTGTCAATAGAGAGGTAAATAAGCCAGTTCACCTATAGATCTACACTTGGGCTGTATGGTGGTGGTTATTCTTGGTTGTTAATTCTATGTCTAGAATTAACTAAAGCCCAAGTGGTTGGATTTGCCTCTGAGGGATTTTTCTTAATTAAATCATTTCTAAGTGAGAAGACTCACCTTTAATCTGGATCTTTTGAGGTAGGAATAATCCTATGACCTCCAGTAAGTTACTTAATCCCTCTGAGTCACCATGTGACCCCTTTCTAAAGTGAGAGCGCTAATATAAGCCTGTCCTCATTGGCTGATACAGGAAACACATGGAAGTATTAAAACAACTACAGTACTTAGAATAAGTGGCACAGAAAGACAGAAGGAGCACAGGAGAGCTAAGATATCCAGGGTTTCCATTCTAATCTCATGCAAGTATGAAGCTCGGCTTTATAGAGAGCCAGCTGAGGTACATGAGCACTGGGAAGAATCTACCAGAGTGAATAGCCAGGGCTTGCTGCAGCAGTCTAGGAGTAGATCCATTTGCACATAAAACATAAACAACTGCAATTCTGGGTCTCTAACACCATCCCCATGGCAGAAACTACCAAGGAAGCAGTGCTTCTTCTCTGGCATTCTTGTCCCCACGTTAACCTTATGGCCAAGTAAAATGGCTGCTTCCAGAGTTCCTAGGGAGCACTGACAACTCAGAAGCAAAGGCTGTTTCAGATCCTCACTCTTCTTTTCATTACGGTCAAATTTCATTGATCTTGCATTGAAACATTTTTCAGCATTTCCCTAACAGTTGGTGGACTGCCGACAATTGTGTGGGTTTCTCTTTGTTCTTAGTTTTAATTTTGAGAAATCAATATGGTATCCATGATGCCTTCAGACAATATTAAATAACACAATCAACTTGAATTTTATTATGAAGATTATATCTTCCAGAGTGTTTGCACAAAAGTCCTGGGATTTGTGAGGCTGTAGGGTGCTAGGCTTTCTAGGACTTAAAAAAAAAAATGCATCAGAAAGGGTCAGGTGCCTGAACAGATCAGAAAAATAAATTGCTAGACCCAATTCAGGGAAAATTAATAGATTTACGGAAATTATGTTTTGCATTCAATATTAAAAACGTTTTGAAGTTTTGGAATAATCTCAATTTTACCTCCTAGTTAATAAATAGAAGAACATCAAAGAGAATGTGTATGCTGGGGGTTTTTGGACACAAAAAAAAATCTTTATAGCTAGGTCAGGAGAGTAGATTCAATGCAGAAGAAGCCTTCTAATCACCCACCAGGGAAGTAAGGAGAAGCTGCAGCAGGAGGTAGCTCTTTGGAGCAAAACAGCTGGATGAAAATGGAGGGGATCAGAGACTTAGAGGCACATGTGGATCACAGGGCTAGGCTGGAGATTGGATGGAGCCCTTCTGATTTCCTACCCAGCACCCTTCAGATGCTTCATGCTAGAGGCAAAATCTCAAAGGCTCTGCCCTCCATAACCTGTAAAACTGCAGCTCCTGGAAGTTTCCTGGATTTGTTCATGCATTCCACAAATGGAAGTCAGGGTTGAGATCAATGGTCTCCTGAACTTCTCCAAGAAAACAACTGTTTCTTTGTCTTCTGTAGAGAAGTCATGACTAATAGTGAAGTCTATGGATCCCTACTTTGTTAGCTCTTAGAACTGAAGCTAGAACAAAAGAATAGACAGAAACACGCACATTTTTGCTTAAATCTATTTCAGCCCAGTCCACCGAGTGACCCTTTCTGACCCTCTAGTGCTTTCAGCTGGACGTGTGGCAGGATAATAAGTGGTTTTCCTGCAACTGCATCGACTTTAGTATCCTATCTCTCATGTGGAAGGCAGACTGAGAGCACTCTTTGGCTTGCCCTGGGTAGTAGCTTCTTTTTGTTGGAGTCTTGTTGTCTCCATACCCTTGACTTTCCTCCAGACCTACCTGCAGCAAGGAGTAGCATCTGTCAGTTCCTGGAAGCAGCCAGTGTTCCAGTGCCAGGCAACTCAAGATGTGAGCCTGTGACCCTGTCTGCTTCCTCTGTAGCTAAGACAACACTGACATCTTGTGGTCTAGAAACCTGTTTGTCCCAAGAATCACAGGCCAGAGCTGGCTCAACCCTGATTCTTTCCCAACCACACAGATGAAGTAATCAGACCTCTGTGGACACTACCCGTATGTAGATGTCTCAAAGTCCAAGTGGAGAACCAAGGAACCAAAAATGCATTCACACTGGGTGATGGAGAGAGTGCACTGCCTCTGCACTACCCCACACAGGCTCACCTCAGTGAGAATTATTCAGCATGCCACACATAGGAAGGTCAGTGCCACTTAAGGAGCTATAGTGCCACTTAAGATGAGAGAGGGGCAGCTTGGGCTGTGATGAGACTTTGAACATGACACCAGGTCAGAGCACATTGGCATTGTCCAGAAAGCAAAGGGACAATACGCAAATATAAATTCCTGGGATTTACAGGCTACACTCTGTTTACAAGAGTGCTCAGTCATGGAGCAGGCTAGCTTCAATGCTGTGGAGGGGACATAGGCACATGTTTTATTTGGGGGAGAGATACAATGAGGCAATGTAGTCAAAGACCATCTGGAAAGTGAAGCCTTGAATGCCAGATAAAGAAATCAAATGTCATTCAGTTTCTGGGAGTTACACGATAGGATTGTATTTAAGAAGAGATAGTCTATCTAGCATAAAGAATGAACTATGTACTCTCATAGAGAAAACAGAAGGATTGTCGTCCCAGCACTAGCAGGAGCTACCTGTAGGACTGAGGACAACACTGTTGTCTTGTTTTCGTCTTCTTTTGTTCATTTTCCATTCTTAACAACCTACTGACTTATTTATTATTGCAAAAATGTAAGTTACTTTTATATAAGGCAGACTGCCAGACTCCTCTACGAGGAAATCCCCCTCAACAACCAGATAGGACAAAGCATTCACATAAAATGGGGGGGGGGGGGGTAATTCAGCCCTGACAAACCAGAGGGATCCAAAGGAACCTGACCCCATCCCTACTCCAGACAAGGGCAGGACAGAACATGGGTTCTTGAGGAGAACTGGCTTGACCAAAGTACACATGGTGCTCCCTGGACTTCGGAAATCCATTTCATCTCCTACATCTCACTCAGGGATCCTTCCTCTCCCAACAACCTCAGCACTTCCCACAGAGTATGTAAACAGAAACTCTCCATGATGGATCAAGGACCCTCAGCTTCCCAGGTCATCAGGGAACAAGCAGACAGAAGTTCTCCAGGTTGTTTTGTTTTGTCAACTTGATACAAGCTATTGTCATTTAAAATGAGGGAATCACAACTGAGGCACGCCTAGGCACATTCTCTTGATGGAGGATTCACTGTGGGAAGGTCTGGTCCATAGAGGGTAGTGCTACCCCTGGTTGGTTGTCCTGGGTGTATAGAAAAATAAACTGAGGCCGGCCAAGAGGGAGCAAGCCAGGAGGGAGCCAGCAAGCCAGCAAGCAGTATCCCTCCATGCCTTGAGCTTCAGTTACTGCCTTGAGTTCCTATCGCAACCTCCTTCAATAAAGGATTGCGATACGAAACTGTAAAATGAGTTAAGCCCTTCCCTCCTCCAATTGCTTTTGGTCATGTTGTTTCGTCACAGCAATAGAAACCCTAACCAAGACAGGAAAACTACAGTGACAGCTAAGACACAAAGCTCACCCAGAAAACAAACAAACAAACAAACAAACAAAAACATGGGCCTCAGCACTACACAGCTTCATCCAATATGTCTTCAAAGTCCCCGTGGCCTCTTCAGCGGGTCTGTTATGTCCAACTATTTTCCTAACACTTTAGATTTTTCTTACATGCCATGAGACTTTCCAGAAACAGGCTGATATGGGACATCACAAAGATCACGTGAGGCCCCTGAACTGGTTGACAGCTGGATGATGAAAATGCAAAGATTCTGTTTATCAAATCTACCAAAGACGGCAAAAGCATACCTTCTCGCCAATTTTATTATATTATACATAATTTTAAGTATAAATTACTATATTTACAAGCAATAGATGTATTCTGTTGTTTTAACTAGTTTGTATATATCTTAAAAGTACTACATTATAATTAATAATTTTTAAATATTTATTTTATATAAGCCACAGAAACACAAAATCCCCTAGGGTCTCCAACAACTTTTAAGAGTATAATAAGTTCCTGAGAGTAAACATTCCAGGATGTATTTACCTGACGCATTTGACTTGAGAGCTTATCACCCTATTCCCACCCCTCCCACAGTTGGTCACCCCCTTGGGTCACCACCTTAGGAAGACAGCGCTCTTCTTTCCCTCTCTGTTCTTTGAGAATGCCTATTACCTTTCTTACTTCCCAGTCTCCCTCTCCCCCATCTCCCTCTGCTTCCCCTTCCTTCCCAGGCTGTGTCCTTGGCCCCAGGCAGCTGAGCTAACAGGCTGTAGGAAGAGAATGGTTCTCCCTTTTGTTTCCTACCACCTGTGACAGCCTTGACTCTGCCTCCTGTGAGGCACCTGCCTCACCTCCTTCCAGCGATGCCTAAGCAGCACTTCTGCCCAGAAAATGCCCTCCCCCTCAACCTCTGTAAAGGGATCATAAACCGAGGAACCTGATAGAATAAACTCCGCCCCTGCTTTTCCAGCATTCCGCAATTATGTCTGACTCTGTCAGATGCTGGGGACCCGGAGATGAATGTGATATATCTCTTCAACCCCCTCACAGTTTCTGGGAGAAATGAATAAGGAGCTAATAGTTCTTGTCTAGAGAAATGCTTCACAGAAGATGTGACATTTGACATGGATCATGCAAAACAAGGAGGAGATGACAGGCTGATTAACAAAAGACACCTTGCTAGTGAGGGAAGGATGCTTACAAAGTCACACAATTTGAAAATGCATGGCATGTTTATAGAACTGGACAACATAATCTAGGTGGACTATAGCCTCCATATAGGCATGTGTGCAAGGGTATGATAAGGCTATCTGTGCACACATACGTATGTCAATTTGTATGTATACTTGTCTATGTGCTTAAGTGCATATGTATATGTGCAGCCATATGTTTGTGCATATCTGTTCATGCATACACTGAATGTACATGTGTACCTGTCTGTTCCTACGTGCATATGTGCTTCTATGTGGTGCATGTGCATGAATTGAATACATGTACCTATGCATGTATATGTACTTCTGTGACATGCTTGGTAGTGATGGATCAAGAAAGGGTCTCTTAAGCAGATAGAGGAAAGGAGCTATCCTAGATGTGTTAAACATGTCTACTTTGTCCTCAAAAGCCCTTGCCATGTGAATAGCATTGTACTTATTCTGTGGAAAAGATGGGTGAATTGTCCAAGGATGTACTGGTAATTGGTTATGACACTATAATACAGACCAAGCAATCCTCCACAGGAATATGAGACTGGGACACAGTAGCTGGAAGGCCAGATCATCCCAGGTACCTCACATTCCGCTCACAGAATTTCAAAGGATGGTGCTCACTACCCAGACAGGTTGACCCATGTACCAGTGCAAGTCCACAAATCCACCACTAAGTAGAAGCCGACGCTTTTCCCTGAAGAACTTTGCTTGCAATTCCGAAAGCTGACAGTAAAACACAACCCTGAAATGTCAGTCTTTTAGAAAGGTCTGTCAGGAAATAAAACAGAAAGCCAGGACTTGGGGGAAAGTAGAAAAGACTCCAAGCCTTCCCCTGTGCCTTGAGAACCAGTGAGAGCTTGGTTGGCTCTGCACAGGGTCACGCACAACCAGACTCACTGTCTTGGGCTCTCCCGTCCTTCCTCTTGTGTTAGATCCAGGCCACTGAGCAGACTCTACATATGTCTCTCCCTTTATTCCCTTTTTCCAAGTCAAAAGCACTTCTATCTCTAATGGGTATAGGGCAGTTTCCTTGGGGAGCATGAGCTGAGACCCCCCCATATACTCTCTCACTTAAGTTATACTCTTTTTCCATCAGCTAGACTGTATTTTATATATACTATGACATAATAAAATTATATCATATAACTCACATTCCATATTTCATATTTGACATATATTTAAATATTCTATACTGTATATTCCATGTTGCCTGTTATATATTTTATGTTTTTAGAAAATCCTCCAGTCAGTTATTTATCACCTTGTATTTCAGATGAGATTTGTTGAGAGCTGTAGGCTGTGAACAAGGCAAACACTGAAAATACACATCTTCCTGAAGCCAGAATTGTTCCTTTGTTCTGAGCTCCATCCACTGTGACCAGAATCTGCAGCTACTGGCCCCTTAGGCATCCTTCCTATAAATAAGTCAGCTAGCACTGGACACCACAGCCCCTTCATCATAACCTGGGGGCAGGGGCAGGCAGTGTCCTGGATGGATGTGGGGGTCCCAGCCTGAAAACACTCAGCAAACTGTAGCTCTTTGGAAATGAGGGAACTGGGATCTTATGAACACCTTAAAATCATGCCATGAGCCAAAAGCTAATGATGATAATAAAGGATACAATTTTGCATTCATAGGTTGGGATCAACAGTGTGAAAATCAATAGGAAAAGCCATAAAGGAGAGACTTAACCCAAGCCTGCAGTATCTGCTTCTGTAGGGTGAACTGCTCTGTGTTCATTTTTTTTATTATTGGGGGGGGGCTTTTCATATTTCATAATTTTCCAAAACAAGTATGAGTTACGTTACCAAAGGGGGGGAGTGCAAAATTGTTTAAAACCTAATTGCTGTTGAAACCGTGAGTATGGTGCCCTCTTGTTGTGCACTTCAGAGGGTGCCCTCCGGTGCACGCATGCACAGATATGCACAAGCATATGTGTTTGCAGTGCAGAAGCTCAGCCTTTGTTGCCCAGGTTTGAGATCCGTTCCTGTTTCCCATTCACTCCCCACTTGAACAGCCCTGGAGAAGGCCCTGGCCATAGCATGAATGCCATCCTTCCTTTCAGCCAATCTTCAGCATTGGGTTTGTAGTCTCCATAGGGACAGCCAGCCCTAAAACAAGTCACCAGTTGGCTGGCTTCACCTCGGAGGACATCAGCCAATTTCTCTAACACATTCTGACATGACCGCAACCTTCTCAGAGGCTGTTCCCATAGTCCACCAGTGTGAGTAAGGACTGTCTCCTCCCTCCCTTGGCCCAGTTTAGCCCTTGCTTCACTGGAGGAGAGAATAGGACACCTTCTAGGTTTGGTAAGGGTTATAGGTGCAGTTTGGTTTCCATTCCTTGAAGTCAGAAAGGCCTAAGATATAAAAGGTGTTGACTTAGCTGAAGCTAAATCAGTACGACGAAACTGGAGAAATGTTTTTTTCTGAACTATCTGGAGATTGTTTTATTTTTAATTTTATAAACCTATGTATGTTCCATGATCTGAGAGGATGTATGTGAACCACATGTGTACAGGTACTCACAGAGACCAGAAGAGGACACCAGATCCCTTGGAACTGTTGTGAACAGTTGTTGGCAGTTGTGAGCCACCAAGACTAAATCCAGGTCTCCCCAAAGAGCAGCTGATGCTCTTAGCCAAGAATCATCTCTCTAGCCCCTTCAAAGAACTATTTGAGTGACGTCAACAGACAGAGGACAGCTTCTTTGTCAACTAGCCAAGATCAATTATTCTTAGATTACTCTCCTTAAAAACCCACCCAAGGCTTCAGTGAGCTTCAAAAAGGGACTGAATTGATCTTACACAACCGCCTACCCATGAATAGCATCATGCCTGCTTGGACCCTCTTTCCTTTTGAGAAGGGGTCAGAGGGATCTAGCCATTTAGTGCCGAACTTGGCCTCTGCCCCAGCCCAGAAGTTAGGTTGGAAAGCCAGCAGTATTGACTTGCTACACACAATGGTCTCGGACACCTGCAGACATGATTTCTCTGCCTCTGTGGTCTCTGAGAGGTGGCAGCTGACAGGAGCGAAAGCACATAGGGGACAAAAACAGATGGCTGCACCCTCAGAAGCAGAGGCCAGGCCCCACAGAGGCATGTTTCTCCTCCCGTGTTTGTCAACAGCACTCGAGAGCCCTTTTTTCTCCCTGAACTGATAACCTCCTTACCCACACATTTTCCTGCCAAGTTCAGAAGTACTTTCATTTGCAGCTTGGAACATTTTTCATAAAATAAAAAAAAATAAGACTCAACTTGTTCAGTTTTCAAATTCATTCCAGATTTTCAGGTTTTGGTGCCACTGTGTGTTGGCTGGCCCATATCACAGAACAGGAAGTAGACTTCAGCCAAGCTTTAGAGCCTGGCACAACTTTATAGGGCAAACTTCTAGAAAGAGACTCCCACCTAAGAAAAGCTGTTGTTTCTTTGTTGACAAGACTGCACACGAACTGTTCCAGGTAGATGGAGGCCTGCCCCTCACGGCACTAGCTTACATCCCATCTTGTTTGGATGAGCAGAGTCACACAGTCACCGCCTGGGAAGGTGATTGGAAAAGCCATTCTTTTCATTCCAAACCTATGGCAGCCCCAAGTTGCTACATCCTCCAGATTTCTATACTGAAGCTGTCTCTGAAACAGCCAACACATGATACACACCTTATCAGACAATGTGGTCTCCATGGAGTTTTTTGACAGAACCCGAAGGTTCTAGGGACATTCAAATGCCCCCCAGTTGGCACATTCCCTCCACTACCCTGGTTTCAGCTCAAGCCATGCTTGCATTCCATATGGGTTTAGTTTGTTCTGGTTTGTACAAAATCTCCATCCCTATCTTTGCCTTTAAAGCAGTGGTTCCCAACATGTGAATCACAATCCCCGTGGGGGTCCCATATTAGATATCCTGCATATCAGATATTTATATCACGATTCATAACAGTAGCAAATTTACAGTTACAAAGTATCAATGCAAATAATTTTAAGGTTGGGGGGTCACTAAACCACGAGGAACTGTTTTAAAGGGTCACAGCATTAGAAAGGTTAAGAACCATTGTCCTAAATCCTTTTCTAAGTGATGTCCTGTAGCCTTTCACTGTGAAGCCCCTAACTTCAGAGCAGAAGTGAAAGTGTTAAAGGGTGTGGTTACACAGCTTCTAACATAGCAGAAGGTGTGTGAAGGTGAAGCTAACTCTATGAAGGTGCCTCTTTTTTCTGCAAAATTGTCTAACCCATAGTCCCCAGGGCTTGTGATGCCCCTGCTAACATTGATAAGCTACTACAAATGGTCCTTTCTCATCTTTGTTAAAACTGCTCTCTTTCTACCACCAGTGAATGTTTATTAAGTACTTAGTATGTTCCAATCTCCACCCTCATGGTTTCTACTCCACCAGTCTAACTTTTATGACATTGTTTCTTTTCATGCTCCAAAGAGTTTCAGGACTCAAAGTCTCTTTCACCTTTCAAGCATCTCCAGAGAGAAATGCCACATCAGGACCATGATGACATAATGCACATGCATCCTGATCTACACCCAGATGACTGGCTATGCTGGACCTGCCCCACCTAGTACAGGAAAAGGAAGACCAGAGCCTAGCTCAAACAACCCTCCTGAGAACCCACCTTCTCCTGCAGCCCCAGACCTGTTCTAACTGGTATCTCCCCTCTCAAAGCTCAAATGACCCAAGGAGTCTACCTACAGATCCCAAAATCTCCGAATAGCAAACCTTTCCTTCCTTAATGGCTCTTGAAGGTGGAGGCCAAGGCACAGAGGACACTGGGCACCTCCTTGGGGGGCTGCTATTGTCCTTTCTCTCTATACTGAACACCAGAGAAGAACTAGGGCTTCTCACTGACAGCTGGAACAAGAAAACTTAGACCAAGAGTATTACCTACCTTGCCAACCCAAGGGTCTTAGAATAATGGGCAGTCACTTAGAGCCAGGCTAAGTAAATAGCCTAGCAAGAGACCATGTCAACAGACTCACCAGGGCAACAAAACTGGACCCAACCTCTCGGTAAGATAACTTCACAGAGACTTTGCAAGCCAGTATTTTTATAATTTCCATAAAATAGTAGATGAAAGAAAAACTGATGCTGTGTGAAGACATTGCATGCTTGTTTTTCCTTCAGATAAGGGTCTACCTTAGTGCACAGAGCCTCACAGGGCATTTCAGCAGATTTGAGGTTAGCTCTCAACTCATATCCTTTGCCTTTCTGAAAGGCATTAGTTGTGCAGCCACTGAAAATAAAGCTAAATCACAAGAATCCACCCACAAACTCTGGTTGAATCTATATTTCAGAAGTTGCTTTCTGGAGGTTTATCTCTGGAATCTATCCCTTTGTTGTCTGTAGTTCTTGTACTATTCTTTACTGTTTTTTTGTTTGTGTATGTATATAATTCTCTGAAACAGACACCTTCCTAAATGTAAAACACCAACAACAACAACAAAAAACAAAACCAAAACAACAACAACAACAACAAAAACCTTAGAGAGTAGCTCTCGCTTCCTGGCAACCATGCATTCATAGGGCTCACAAATTCAGATGTCACTGGCTGCCAGCTTCACGAAACTGTTTGCTTGTCATCTTGTGCTGAGAAATGCAACACACAGTTGCTCTATTTGGTGTGTGTGTGTGTGTATGTGTGTGTGTGTGTGTGTGTGTGTGTGAGACAACATTCAGAACAGAGGTGAGTCATCTCTGGAAAAGAAAAAGATGGAAGGAGAGGGAAAACTGTATGTATGTGTGCATAGTATGGTGTATGTGTGAGGTAATATACATGTACAGGTGTGATATATGTAATATTATGTTGTGTGATGTATGTGTGCTTTATGTGTGATTAGTACTTGTGTGGGAGGTGTATAGATATTCTTGTGTGTGTATAGGTGTGTGGTATTTGTGCTGTATGTAATATATATGGTATACATATGTAATATATGTGTATATATACACTAGTATGTATGATGTGGTATATGTGATATATGTACATGGTAAATGTAGTTTATGGAGTATGTGGTGAACATACATAACGTGTGAGATATATAGTAAAGTATACACTATTCATGTACAGGACATTCATAGCATGTGTGGAGTACTGTGAATTTGGAAAGTACATGAAATATGTGATTAGTATGTACATTTGGAATATGCATGTGTGGAAGAAATGAAATGTGCGTGTTCTGTGCTGAGTTGCACAAATGCACTGTTTGTGGTATATGTGATGGTCTGTCTGTGAATGCGTATCATTTCTGCCTGTGTACTCTCTACTAGGGAAGCAATAAGACTAAGCCCAGGTGGGAACTGCAATTGGAAAGGAGTTGTCCAGCATGGCTTTGATTAGCTTGTCTGTGAATTGTCCAGCTCTGGTAGGTACCCTCAATGCTACCCAGCAAGACGTAACTGACTGCTTCTCCCTGCACAACAAGCAATATATGCCAAGTAGACACTAAAAGAACTGAGAGCCAGAGTCATAGAATAGCTGAGACCTCTCCTGAAATCTAATCTTTCCAGGAGCTTCCAACACGGTCCCTGGGACAGGGTTTCAGTTCTGTGGGAGGTTCCTTTTCTCTTGAATTCTAAGTTTTAAGAAGTCCCCATGTAGCATCCTGTAAGGTTTTGGGACCCACATCTGATAAGGGTAGAGACTCTTCCAGTGTTGAAAGCCACTTCTGAATGGGGAGTAGAATTCCCCCTGTGTTCAGACAGTCCTCTGTGGTTTAAGCCTCTGGTGAAAAGTGTCTGGCTCAGCTCTGTCAGGCTGAATCCTCAGGTGTGTTTCCATTTACCCCTCCTCCTAAACCCATGCAAATGAGGCCTCTTTTTTCTCCCTGAGTGCCTATGGCTTGCTGTCTGTCTGCTCTAGGTAGAGGCTTTGAGAGATAGATCTCTGTGTACACATAAAAAGAGGCCACCTTTGCAGTCCTGAGACACTCCACTCTCCAAGATGGAAACCCACAAAAATCAGACACTTCAAACCATCTCACAACACAGCCTGTCTCACAAGATAGCATGTGATTCTAGGAGCTTGTCAGACTGGTAAGAAGCCTAAGAGAATACAGAGATTGGCATGCTGGCCTTACCATGTTATGTATGAGCGTAAGACAATCTGGCCCAAACCAAGTTAGATTCTTTTCTTTGTAGGAAAACTAATCATGACCTGGGTCTGATCTAATGTTCCTTTCTTCTCCAAAAGGCTATCTCACTTATATCAATATTTATATTAACCAGTTAAAGCAGGAAATGTATTTTTCTCACACAAGGCAAGCCTGGGCAGAAATGGAGCTGGGCACAAGGTCCCATGTTGTATGTGTTCTATGTGTATACATACATCACAACCATATGACTGGATCATCAAGAATACCTGAAGGAAGCTAGGTGTGGTGGCCTATGTCTTTAATTCCAGCACTCAGAGGCAAAGACAGGTGGATCTCTGTGAGTTCAAGGTCAACCTAGTCTATGTAGTGAGTTCCAGCATAGCCAAAGCTAAGTAGAGAAACCTTGTCTTTAAAAAACCAACCAACCAAACAAACAAACAAATACAAACAAACAAAAGCCTGAGGGAGCACACAATTTTGTGGGCTGAGCTTGGCCAGCCTTCACCCTGCCATGCAGTCTAACAAAAAAAAGGCCTTCCTCCAGCATACTGGAATGTGAGGATAATGTGGGAGATCACAGTCAGGTGATAGATGAAAACAACAGCTTGTAGTAGGGTCCTACATGGAGTGAGAAACCAATATGCAATCGCACCTGTCTTAGGGTTTCATTGCTGTAAAGAGTCACCATGACCAAGGCAACTCTTGTAAAGAAAACCATTCCATTGGTGCTAGCTTGCAGTTTCAGAGGCTCAGTCCATTACCATGATGACAGGAAGCATGGCAGCATACAGGCAGACATGGTGCTAGAGGAACCTAGAGTTATATCTCTTGATCCAAAGGCAGCCATATAAAAGATGTAGAGCCTTGAGCAAGGCCAATGACCTCTTGATGTTTGCAAGAATATCTTATATTTTGAAAGCATGACCTTTATGTTAGGATTAAAATGTCACTATTTAGTTAATCAATTTCTGATTACTTACATTTGATAAAATTGAAGATCAGCAATCATTGGAGAGTACCTAAAATACTAAATCTGGGAACTTCCCATATGGGGGAATCTGTGGCCTTGGATTCCTGCCCCATGATCCAGAACTCCAAGTCGCAGCCTATTGTTTAACTGACTTCTTTCCCTTCATATTCACCTTGGTGGGTGGGAGGGGAGTAATTTTCAAGTTCCTTTAAAAAAAAAATGGACATTTCAAGGTATGAACTTTAATTGAATCCTGATCTTGAGAAAGCAAAGGAGTAAGCCAGAAAAGACATTTTTAGGAATAATTTGAGCTGTGTTTTAAATCTATGGGGAATTATTAATTTTCTCAGGTGTGGAAACGGTACTGTGATTTTGTGATAGAAGCTCTTTATTTCTAAGAGACCCATGCTGAAGTATTTAGAGGTGAAGTTTTATGATGCCTGCAATTTCCTTTCAAACAGTTCAGGGGAACAAAATACAGCAAGAAGCAAATTCGACAGGATGTTAACAATTATTGGATCTAAGTGACAGATATATAGGTGTTCGCTGTACTTTTTCTTACAGTACTCCCTTAGCTGGTGTCTTGGCCAGACTAAGTAAGACAATAGAGGAGAGAAATTGTGCTTCTGAAAAAGCAAGGGAGGCTTGGCCTCAGACCCATGTACTCACCACTGAGGATCCCTACAAAGCTTCATCTCAATAGCACAGGCAGTAGAAGGGTATCTTGGTGACACCCTGACCTGGATACTGTGTTTGCCACCTTGCCAGTGGGATCACCACTGTGCTTCAGTAATTCCAAGTGTTATGTCTTTAAAATCCATGTTGAAACCAAATCCCCAGTGAAATTTAGCCCACAGGCACCCTAAGCTCAGATCTGCCACCTGGAATTTCGATGATAAAAATACGTTTTTCTGGATACTGGACTCCTCCACAAATTCTGTAAATGCCACAGCTGTCTCGGGTCTTTCAAGGATGAGTTACAAATGCTGCTGATCCAACCAGCAAATCTCTAGAGCTCCCTACCTATCGGAACTCCAAGAAAGCAGACTCCGAATTGATTCAGATCTTCGTGCCTATACCCACTTACCCCAAACTACCAGGAGTAAGGGTCCCAAATAGTGAGGTGTTGATTGGAAGTCCAAGCAAGAGAAAAGGAGATAAAGAAGACAATGGCAATAGCAGGAGGTCTTGCCCAAGCTGATGACTTATGCCAAGCAAGGTTTATTGAGAAGTACAGCATTGCATATAGTATTTGCATGGGGAGGAATCTGCTAAGGTCAGCAGGCAGCTGAGTCAAGCACTGCTCATGAAAAGAACATGGGGTACCTCAAATACAGCAGCCTAAACACTGTCAATCACAACCCTCAAATACAGCCGCCTAAACACTGTCAAGCACAACCCTCAAATACAACCGCCTAAAGACTGACAATCACAACCCAGGAGAAAGAGTTGGGTGCCCACAAGCCACAAACCACCTTGAGTCCTTCAAGGTACTGGTGTCACTCTCTAGACCAGCCTTACCAAGTCCACTCCTGGACAAAGAAAATCTTCCTTTGTCATTTCATTGGGGCCTCTGAGAAAGTCTTCAGCTAGTCTGGCTCCCCATGCCCAGAGGGTGAACACTTGATAGAATAATCTGAACAAAATGTTTTCAATATTTCTTGTGAGTTCCTAAGATAAATCTCCAGGAGAACACAGAACAGGGTTCTGGGAAAATGGCATAGTCAATAATGAACTCACTGTGAAAACATGAAGACATGATTTTATATTCCCAACTACCACAGAAAAAGCCATGTGTGATGGCACATGTATGTCATCTCAGATCTGGGAGAGGGGCACTGGAAGAGGGAAATAGATTGCCTAGCTAGCCATTCAAGCAAATTGATTAGCTTCATGTTGAGAGAGAGAGAGAGATACAGCAAGAAATGACACCTGATATCAGCAGTTAGCACACATGTAGGTCCACCTGCACATACATATGCATACATCCATAGTAACAAGTACATGCCACACAGCACACTCAAAATTGTTTTTAAAAAGTGCACAGACTGGGCATAGTGGCCCATGCCTTTCATCTCAGTGTTAAAGAGACAAATACAAGCAGGTCTCTACACATTTAAAGCCAGCTTCATCAACGCAATGAGTTCCATGCTATAGGTTTTTTTTTAGAGAATAACAAAAGTTTACAAACACAGGAAATAGTTTGTTTAATAAATATTTTCTATGGTATTAATGAATGGCTCAACATGTAAACAGACAGATATGCGAATTAGTGACAGGTGGCTGTCTTGCTAGATAGATGGATGAATAAATGAGTCTAACAGCTCTGTTGATTAGATTAAAATGGAGTATTACATAGCCTAACCTAGCCTTTGTAACTTTTCCCATGCTAGTGTGAAGTCCAGGACTTGAAATATCCCAACCACATGAGGTGAGGGGGATGCAAATGTTTCTTCTCCTTCAATTTGGGAAATATGAATTTAACTGAATTTCTATACTCAAATTTCATATAGAAAGGACTTCTCAATTTTTCTCTGGAGGGCTTAGTGAGAAAGATACTATCCTTTTTATAAGTGGGACACATAAGTCTTGTGTATCCCTGCCAAGCAATCTTGCCAAACCTTAACCACTGTCCCTAAACACAGAGTACAAGCCACTAAGTAAGTGAATTTGTCATGGAATGTGGTCTCTCTAAGTACCCTGTGCTGTGACAGAGCCAAATTCATCGAGGTTCTAATAAGGGAAAGAAACAGAAATTCATCAGATTTCATCTTAGAAACTCTGCAAAGCTCCCAGAGCAGGGAGTCCCAAGGCATGTAGCATTAGCACTTTAATGAAAGCCATATCAAGAGACATGTCACAGGTGTCATGTGATCATGCTCAACTTCAGTGGATGGAGGAAAGGGGAGAAAGGATGGGTGAGAAAGGTACCAGAAGGAAAGGCAAGATTTGGTAGAGGGAGGATATGCAAGACAACAAGAAATAGAGAGAATAAACCTTTCCTGTCAGATGTGCTACATAGCTTTAGGGGCCAGTGGATGGTTAATCGTGCCTCCAGTAATTCTACAAAAGAAAAGTTAGTGTGTTTGAGGAGCTCCTAGGCAAGAACTGTTCTTATTCAAAATTCCAGATTGTGAAGAAAACTCACAATTCTATGTGTGCCGTGGCTGTTCCATGGAGTCCTTAAATTGTAAGGACTTAAAAAAATAGATATTAGAAGTCATGTTTATAGATGAGGAAGGTGGACTTGATGAGGACAGTTAATATAGCCAAGGTCCCAAAGCTAAGTGAGTATAAATGTCAGAATCCATTTCTATCCTGTCCTACTGCAGGTATTGACACACTAATACCACAGCTAACTACAGGCTAACACATAAAGGAAAAATCACTGTATATTAAATTATGCCTTTAGAATTCAAACATTATGATTATCCTTTTATTAAAACAATGCTTCTCCCAGTACTCACAGGTTTAAATGAAAATCCCTGTTCAAGGAATGGGACACGTCCCTATGAATTGTTGGTAAAGGCTGCCTCTTCCTTGCAATATAACCTAACCTAGCCTTTGAAAATTTCTCATGCTACTGTGAAGTCCAGGACTAGAAATATATCAACCATATGAGGGAAGCAGGATGCAAATTTTTCTTCTCCTTCAATTTAGAAAATATGAATTTAACTGAATTTCTATACCAAAATCTCATGTAGAAAGGACTTCTCAATTTTCCCAGGAGGGTTTAGTGAGAAAGAAACACAGTAAGATAAGCTACTGCCATTGATCTTGGGTGCCCAGCAGAGTATTTGCTAAGATACATATTCTTGAAAACATCACACACTTTATGTGGAGGACACCTAAAGAGAAATCAAGGTAAAACTGAACTGGAACCTCCTCCCCACAGGCTGGTTTTCATATTGCATGAAGGTTCTGTGCAGGCCACTGAAGAATAAAAGCCACCAGTGGTCTTCCTCAGTGGTTGAGCCCACATGCTATGATACTGACCTGTCAGGCAAACTATTCCCACAGGTGAAAGAGTGGTATGGATGTCAGGGAGTAACCAACGGAGGTCTGACTTGGATCTGAGGCCTACTCCACAGGAGGGAACCCATGCATGGAACTGTAGACCTGATGAAATGCCCATAGCTAGGGAGGTGGTAGAACATAGGGATGAATGTTATTTGCTAATTAGAAGTGCTGTCAAACTTGCTCATAAATAATTGTGTGTATAAGCACAGGTTAGTGCTACTTGCAGCCTGGGTCAGAGCAGCGTCTCTTTGTGGAAGGCAGAAGTTAATACAAAGATTCATAACGGGTAAACACTGAGAATAAATAGCTGCTCCGCCATCCCTGGGATATCTATATCGACTTCTGCAGGGCTCTTGGTACTTCATGGATGAGACAGTAGAAAGAATGTAAGAGCCAAAAGTTGCAGAGGACAGCTGTGAAACCCTGTCATCTGGACATGCCACAGCCATTGTTCTCCATGAATTTACCACCACAGGTTACATGAACAACATTTGCACAATACTGGGCCCCTCAACATTCCATCATCAATGGGGGAGCAGCTGGAGAGAAGCCACTGGAAGTTAAGAGCTACCTGAAAAAAGGGAATCATATTTGTTAGGTACCAAACCCAGGACAAAAGGCTGAGGTATCCATTAACATATCAAAGTGGACTCCTGTCTCCAGGTTCTCCCAGCATCCCTCAGTCCCTGCCTGTTACAGGGTCTTCCAGGCTGGCATACCACATCCCCTTATCCTAAATCTCTCCAGCCCAGAGACTGGCTGTCTTTCTAACAGCTGTCCTTCCCTTCATAATCTAACCATTTGGTTACCTGGCTTTTTCATCTACCATTAGCTCCTGGCCTCATTATCTGACTCTCCCCCCTTCTCTCCACCACTCCCACACGACTTGGCTCAGTCTTGTCATGTTTACTCTGGATTCTACCAGATGCCACGGCCTCAGACGATGTTCTTCCTTTCACCTACAGTAAACTTTCTCTTCTGCCATACTTAGAATCAGTCATGTCTTTCCTTTTTAATTCTTTTTCATTCATCTAGTGTTGAACTCTGAGACTAGTCACGTCCTTTCCTTTTTATTTCTTTATTCTTTTGAAGATTTATTTATTTATTTTATGTATATGAATACACTGTAGCTGTCTTCAGACGCACCGAAAGAGGGCATCAGAACCCATTACAGTTGGTTGTGAGCCACCATGTGGTTGCTGGGACTTGAGCTCGGGATCTCTGAAAGAGCAGTCAGTGCTCTTAACTGCTGAGCCATCTCTCCAGCTCCCTTTTAATTTTGTTTTCTTCATTCAATTTTCTTCAATGGTGTAACCACTAGTTAATTGTCTATGCTCATGCAAGCCGTCCTTACTAAACTCAGCATTACATCACACAGACACACACACACCACAAAACAAACAAACAACAACAACAACAACAAAAAGATAGGAAAGCATTAGCAAAGATTATTGGGAAGAGGAAAGATTCCAGCAGGAGGGGGAAGGGATAAGAGATACATCAGGTTATAGGTGATCAAAACACATTGATGTGTGTGTGTGTGTGTGTGTGTGTGTGTGTGTGTAAAATTATTTAAGAATAAAATTTTAGAACATAGGAAGAAGTCTATGGGGCAATAAATAATATGAGAAGGCAAAGAGAATGAATCATACAGGGCCTTAAGGGCCATGTTAGGAATTTTCATTTATATTTAAATTTGGACACAAAACTCTAAGTTTCTTTTTCAATTGTCAGAAAAACAGAATCGTGTTTTGAAGCTACTAAACAAAACTATATTAAGGGAATAAAAGATACAGATGTCTGGCTCAATTCCATGGATACTGAAGACCCAGACAATTACAGTAAAAGCCAAAACTAAAATATCCCTTTATTATTAGCAAAGAGAGTGCCAATAACCCAAAGAGTGAGTGTTTAATAAATCTGACTCCCATGTTTGACTTGAGTTTGAGTTCATGCTATTTCTTCTTCTATTACATTGTATGTTACAAGGAAAATCTATGTCACAAAGCAAATCCAAGTCAATGAGGTAATATTTTCCTGTGTAGCTATTTTCTAGATTTTAATGAAAAAAAAATGATAAACTCAGAATGGTGACATGTTGCAATCACTCATAAATTAATACTCCAGCCCTATGAGCATCAGTGGTTACTAATTGTGAAAAAGAAATAAACACAATGTGTTGTTCTGGTTTGCTTTCTGTTGCTGTGATAAACACCATGACCAACTGCAACTTAGAAGAGGAAACCAAGACAATCTATTTCTGGGGCAGGACAGGACTCAAGGCAAGTACCTGCAGCTGAAACCATGGGAGGGAGGTGATTACTGTGTGCTCAGATAGCTTTCTTTTTTTTTTTTTTTCAGATAGCTTTCTTATGCACTTCTGGACCACTTGCCTAAGGGTGGTAATTTCCATGATGGGTCCTTCCTTCATCAATTGGGAATCATTACATTGTCCCACAGACATGCTGATCTGAGTGACTCAGTTATTCGGTTGGGATACTCTCTTCCCAAATGCCTCTCAGTTATGCGAAGTTAACAATAAAAACTAATCAGTACATGTGTACTGTAGTGTGAGTTATACACCAACCTCAAAAGTAACCTGATCAACACATCTTTTCCCAGTTATATTTACAAGCTATACAAAGAACAGGACTGTGTAACCTATAACTGTTATGCCCTCATTCTCTTTTTACCTTGTCATGATCAGATCTTGGGTTATACAAAGCAACTGTATAGAGTATAATCATAAAGTGATAGAGAATGAGACCCTTAGTGAATGGCAGCCCTGCTGTCTAGTAAACAAGGCAAATCAATGCCTGTACTCCCTCCTCAGGGAAAGTCTATAATAAAACTATGAATAAAGAGAAAGCTTTGCTAATGGGAAAGCATGAGTGTTTCTTCTACTTCACTGTAACATTTGGCCTAATAGGGATAAAAGCTGAGTCCAAAGATATACGACACATAGTGTAGGTGGAGACAGGAATCAATCCAAAGAACCAACAGAAGACTTTGGGTAGGAATATTTGGGCAATGTAAACCAGGTATTATATTTCAATAGTTGTGGTTGAAGTTTCATTCCATTTATTCAACCCCTAAGGGGTTGATAAACTCAGCTCTCTTTGGTGGCATCTCAGGGCAGCAAGATTAACTGAAACTGCCAGTTTGCTACAATGTAACTCACTTGCCTTAGAGTTACTAGGAGGAGAACAACTTCCTCATAGAGTAGAACAACTAACTGCAAAGACAGGTTCAGAAACAGCAAAAACCATGATCCAGTCAGCAGAATAAGCCATGGATGGGAACTGGCCAAGGGTTTTTTAGTATTTCAAAACCAAAGTGTTCATTCTTCTATATCTTCAAATCAAGCTTGTCAGCATGTATACACAACACTGTCGCCTCTAAATTGCAGAACACTTCAGATCTCTCTTATGAGTACAGGATATTGCAACCTTAGCCTCTGTTGCATATGTAATAGAGAATGCAATGGTAACCATTTTGGTGGCTAAGCCCTTGGTGTTTCAGCAAGAGAGACATGAGATACAAATAACTGAGCTAACCAAACTAAATAAGAGCTCAGCCATCAAGGATTCAAATTGGAGGTAGCAATGAGTTCATGATATGTTTAATTGTAAACAAACTGCACATCTCCTAAGTCCAATAACACTATGAATAAAAAGGAAGTTTTGCTAATGGGAAAGTATGCACGTTTCATTTAACATTTAGCGTTTTTAATAGGATAAAAAGTTGAGTCCAAATATCTTTGGGCACAATTCTTCACTGCAGAAACCTAGAAACAATAGCCAGTCTGATACAAATGGACAAACCATATTGCTCAGAGGATGATCTCCATGAAAAGAGACAGATTCCAGGAAGAAACGGCAGGGGCCAGGGATGGATATAAAGAATAGGTCTGCTGTACCCTGCAAGGGCAAAACCAAGGAAGAAATCGCTGTCCAGCAGAGCTGCAAGGTTCAGAAGCTTAGGTGAATAAATCCTCCCAGGAAAAGATGGGGCAACCTGAGATTCCATGGAGATGATGGTTAGAATGTATCCAAATATTTCAAATATGACAACAGTTTGAAACCTACTGAATATGATGCAGCCCTTGGTTCCACAAAAGAAAACAACTTTGGCTACCTTTAGAAGAAAAACAATCACCTCACTAGTTTAAAAACCTGTTAAGTAAAGGGGAAGAATCAAGCATATAGCCTATAATATACCTCAAGCATCTAGGTAGGTATATTGATAAACTGACTAATGAACTAGCCAATGAGGTGATGCTTTTCATAGTAAATATTTTTAAGTTACACTCAAAAACTGGTAAACCTAGTATAGCAACAGCCTGTATTGCCCATAAAATAATATGCTTATGTCATGATCATCACAGGCTGCTAATCATGAAAGTGAAGCATCCAGATATTGCACGTATCCTAAAGATACCACACTCCTATGAAGCAACCTTGCCAATAACTCTCCCCTAAAGCAGTCAGAGTCTCTAGATCTATTTAAAGGCAATATAAGAGATGCTCACCTATTATACCCCCAAGAGGATGAACACAACAAACAGACTGGAAGACTCTGCAGAAGAGATAACCAATTCTCTTCAAGAACAAAATACAGTGAAGAAACAAACAAACAAACAAACAAACAAACAGAAACTTGGAAGGCATCTGTCAAATTCACAATACAAATTTTGTTTGTAGCCTAATTCAAACTCCAATAGCGTTTTTGAAACACTGAGGGGCATGAGAACATTGCCTCCCTACTGAGGCTCGAGCGCTTGTTGCTCAAATCTTACATGCAATAACTAGGTTTGGGTGATGAATCCGATCCTTATCTTTTGCCTGTAATTTGTCTCAAGATGGTTCTGGAGAGCCAGAAGAAGCAAGGTTGGCTGTGGTTAATTCTAGAATTTGGATAATGGGTTCACAGGTGATGGGCATATCATCGCTTGCTTCTATATAAGTTTTAAATGTTCCTTAAATGTTTTAACTCCATTGGACTCAGGAAGCTATAATAACAAAAAGGTAGAATGTGAAGTAGAGAGGAAGGTAGGGTGGGTATACTAGGGGGAGTCTGGGGGAGGTAATGATGGATAGATATAGTCAAAACACATTGGATAAATACATAACATTTTCAAAGAGTTAATTGAAATGTTAGTAAAAATTTTAAAGATAGTCTCATATACTTTTTTCACATTTCCCAGTAAGTATATTGTTTACCTAGTTGTATTTGCCAGAGACAGCTCCATTAATATATCTTAATTTACTTCTCCTAGAAATATTAATATATACACAAATGCATGTGAAGATCCATTTTCCATACATATTTATCTACCCTGCAATTTTCCCTGTTGCTTAAATTTATATTTTGAGTAGCATCTTCTAGAACTCCTACTCACATCTGTTGCAGATGTTTTTCTAAAGTCTGATCTTCCATAAAAGGAAATGACTGTTTAACACACTCCCAAGGTTTTCTGACCATTATTCCCTGTTTGGAAGCTGGAAGTGTATCTCTTCTGCCTCACTATATAAAAACGCTATATAAAGGGGCTGACCAGAAATAGGAGAGGGATCAAGGGACACATGCTCAGCTGTTAGGGAAGCCAACATCTCTACTTCATCTCTAGCCAGCTTTGTTTCTTGGGTTATCTCAGCCAGGATATTTTAGGGGTAAATTGGATAACACAGTGTATGTTGAAAAACTGTTCAGACACAGAAGAAATGCTAATGGAGATAGAACCGTTCCTGTTGCAAATGGAGGTTGCTGAAGAAGTGGAAAAGGAATCAGTGATGATGAAGGAGACCCACACTGAAAGAGGATCTATACATGCTCTCAAGGACACAAGTACAACAGCCAACATAACAAGCTAGGATTAGGGACTACAGATCTTAGTGAGTCACAAGGCAGGTCACTGCTTCCCAGGAAGTGGGCAGCCAGCATGGCAATGGAGAAGATTCCAGAACACAAAGTCACTTAGTCATAGCTGACCTGCTCTCTTCCACAGTCTGCTCTCTCTGCACATCCAGCACCCAGCAGTGACCCTGTACATACCTCTCCTCCTGCTTGCTCACTCTTAGCGACTCCTCTGTGGCCTTCCTCACTGTGTTACTTGCAAGAGATATCTGGCACTGTTCTCTGGGGAAAAAAAACTGAAAGAAACTACAGTTATCTAATATCCTCATGCATGGATCTCGTGTATGAAGAAAAATACTTAAGTGACCAAATTAAAAGTATCCGTGGAATCGGCTTCTAAAGATCAAAAGGTCACTGTCATGCCCAAATTGAGTTTTGGATCCATTCCACTTCTGTCTCCATCAACAGAAACTCCTTCTCTGACCTAGGACTTTGCTGAATCAATTGCACATGGGTTTCTAAGAAAAAGAAAGAAAGATGAAGACATTAAGGCTGTCTTGATTGATGTCATCCTTTGCCTTTGCCTTCAAGGACAATGGAACTGCAAATAAAAGCTGGCACCATAGGGGTGTCCAGACAGACTGGGATACAGGGACAAGGTGAGAAGATGATACACTGCAAACTGTTTCTTCCTTGCACGGGACCCTCTTTGACTTGGCCAGACTGAAGCACACTCTGTAGACTCAGATCCTTGGAGAGTCATGCTCCTTGCAGAGCCCTGGGGTGCCGTGTCTAAGTGAAAACTGGGGCTCTAAAGAAAGGCAGGGTGACAGAAAATGGAGGTAATTCTTGCAAGCAACATCCAGAAAGGACTTAAGGAGTGGCCATGTAGAGCACACACTTGATTTTCTTCTAAGTGCAAGTGAGAGTCTGAGACCCTGCTTTTACTGGGGGAGTCATCAGACACCAGTGCTTGGATTATTAACAGTAAAATTATCTTATTGCAAGGATATGCTGATGTGTCTGGAAGCCATTCAGATCACAGACAACTAGGGGGTAAACACTTCTCCTTAGAGCTATTCAGGGAAAACAGCACATACCATCATAGGTATTGAGTTATTCTTAGGCCAGAGCCCTTCAGGAAGGATGAAGTTCATATCTGACCCAGGAGGCCAGCTATAACTACACATAGCTGGCCATAATCTTAGGCTTAAGGGATGGCAGAGGGAATAGCAAACTGGAAAATCAGGAAAGGTCAAGGTCAGTAGTGATGAGAACCCCAGGGAAGTATCTTTAAAAAGATGCATTCGTTCTTTCTCTAAATGTTTATAGAGCACCTCCCTGGAGTGTGCCAGGCGTTGCTCTGAGCCCTGGAGACACAGAAAAGTCAGAGCCATCCCTAAGAAGCTCAAAACCTTGGAAGGAGGCAGCCATGCATGACTGCGGGGCCCAGATACAGGTCTACAGGGGAAGCATAGGAGGGGCTCAGGATGTGCTTGCTGTTGCTGGCCCTCACTAAGTGAGCATGTTTAAAGCAAAGGTGCAATGCAGGGCGGTGGGCTGTCACAGGCAGCCTGGTCCCTTGTTGAGCACAGGCTTGAAACCCTGGTGACCCTGCAGAGGATAACCCTGCAAAGAACCATGGGCATTTTGCCATGCTCCTGGGCCCCTGGCTCCTGTCACGTAGCTACAATCCACCAAAGCCCCCCTAGAAAGGTGTGTGGCCATCAGTCATGCAGGAGCGGCACCAAGCCCTCTATCATACAAATAAGGTCTCCCCAAGCTCTCAGACCAAGGCAATGGGAAGTACCTGCTGTCAGACCCTGACCCACCCCAAAACTGTATATAAGAATCCTATCCAGAAGCAATAAAGGTGTGTGAGAACTACTCCATCTGAGAGATTTTCATCAGAGCTGTAACACTGCCGCTTGGGAAGAGGTCTGTTCTCCAGAAACACCAACAGAAACTTCCCGGCACTCCTCGCTGGCTAGCCTCTCCTTGGCCCGACTCAGCACAGGGCGATGGGTGCAGCATCTTGGAGCAACTGAGGCAGCAACTGCAACTGCGGGAGACTGAGGTGGATGCAGATGCAGCCTAGGCAGCGGAGGCAACTCCCCCTACCTGCTTGCATCTCTCCCCTTTGCCTGAACCCTCGCACCTGGCCAGGCCAGAAATCTCTGTGGAAAGCCCACAGACCCACAGTGCAGGGCCAGCGCAGGCAGGGGGATAGGGGAGAAGATACCATATTGTGAAAGTCTGTTCACAGATCTGAGAGTCTGGGTGGCTAGGCACCGGGTTGATTCCTGTGTGTGAAAAGGGCAAAACTGCCCAGGAATGACAACTTGATTTCTGCCCAGTGGTTGTAAGAGGACAGGGTTGTTCGGCAGTGCTCAGCAGTGAGAGAAAAGTGCTGAACAGGAACCTGGAGCATGAGAAACAAGATGGCCGTGTGGTCCTACTGTGGCAGCCCCCAGCTGTCATCTCCTTCCTCTTAATTCCGTCTTACCCTGTTAAACATCAACCACACAACTCTTCCTGCTCCTCCCCCTCCCCCTCCCCCTCCCCCTTCCCCTCCTCCTCCTCCTTACCCTCCTCTTCCTCCCCCCCCCCCCGTGTTGGAAAATCCCAGTGGTTTGTGAGAGTCCTGGGGCTAATTCCAGCCCCTGACAAGCACCAGGGCAGTGAGTCACAGAATACTCAGAACCACCTGTTATGTCCTGGGCAGCACAGAGCAAACAACCGCTTAATAACCATTCTCTGTGACTCACATCCAGGAGTACCCACCATAGGTGGGAGCCAAATCCAGCTGATTTATTTTAAGTGAGTTACACAAGTCATCACCAGGTATGGATTTAAGCTTTAGGAACTAATGAAAGGAAAAAAAAAAAACCTCGTGGATGTGCCTGAACCCTAAACCAAGTGCCGCTGTGTCCTTGGAAAGGCATAATTTGGGATTGCCGACTGTGGGCCTGATAATGAAAGGGAGACTTTATCCAGCCCTTCGCCAAATAATAAAAATTGATTTTTGACCAAGGCCAATCTACCGTTCCAGATCATTAACTTTACAGAATAAATCATTTTCTGAAGCAGTAAAGCTGTTTTCGGGGAGTCTGGTCTTAAGGCAGCTGCTAATGCAGAACTGAGAGTCTATTTCAGTGGGTAACAGCTCTGGGGAGGACAAAATGGCCACCCTCTTCTGATTCTTTGGGCTCCCTTACAGATATCTGAATTCCGGCAAGACCTGGTACTCTGCCTTCTTGTTCTGAGGCCAGAGTTTCAAGGTCTTGAGGTCAGCCAGAAGGACTGGTACCTGATTAGCCCAAAGAACAGAGAAGGGTCAGGACTCAAGGCCTTCATTTGCAATCACAAATCTCAAATGCTGTAAACAACCCTATATTCATGAGAAGTCAAAACTGTGGGACCCTCTGGATTAAGCACATTCTTCCCTTCAGACATAAGCACATGGGCGTGGCAGAATAGGTTTCCACTTCTTATTTGAAACAGCAGTTCCCCTTGCATTTTCTCCACCCAACACTGAATTATTTCCCTGGGGATCAAGTAGAAAAGATAGAAACAGATACGAAAACACCAACCAGTGATAGAGTAATGCTAGCATTCCTTAACTGGCAGTTCATTTGGCCACCACAATTCCAGTACAGGAAGAGTATCATTGGGCCTTTTACACATATTAAGAACACTGAGGGTCAGGAAACTGTAGTACTACACCTAGGCAATACACTAGGAAGTTCTGGGGTCAATGTTGAAGAGCAGAACTCTGATGCTTTTCCCACCAGCTAAGACATAGGAGGGACTCTAAGCTTGCCTACCATATATTTCCTTCCTCAGGTAGACCTAGCAGCTGGCCAGCAGAGACAGAAGGGTCAGCACTGAGTTAAGCCTAGCCTCTCTTGAGGGTCACTGAATTGCAAAGGCTGGGCCCTGGTGCCGGGATTATGTCAGCCTGGCTCTACATAGAATCTCTGGATACTCAGAATATTGAAGGATAGTGTTGACATTCAGTCTACCTGACCAGTTCTCTCTGTCTAAGGCTGAGTTTATTCTTCACAAGTCAAGCCATGATCTCCTGCCTGATTCACCCTCACAACATGGGCTGCAATCCCAGCCCAGGTGCTCCTGCAGAGAGGAGAGCAGGTCCATCCAAGATGGACTGAGACCACAGCCAATCCATCCTTGTTACCTCCAGAATCAGACCTACTCTCCTGTTCTTAGCTCTAACGCTTTCCAAGGCTGTTGTCTACCCACCTGCAAGAATCATTCCAAGTCCACCATTATGTGGCTGCAGGCCACAAGAAGCCGACACAGAAATGTTTGCTCTAACTCTATTGGCAGCCATCAGCCTTCCCTCGCCCAACTCTCTCCATTCCCCTGCCCTGCATGCCTTCCTTTACTTACCCCCAGAGGCTTATGATGGGAGGGGAGATGAGATCCTCAATCGAAAGGGTGACAGCAACCAAGCAGTCCCAAGCTGGGGCACTGCAGGAAATTAGGCATGGCAGAGGGAATAGGCACATCACTTCTTTTGTGCTGGTTGTATGGGCTCATGGGCTGATTTTCTACAAATGTGTCTCTTCTTGGACCAAGCTTCTTTTGATGGAGTTTAATATCTGGATTTTAAAATATGCTACCATCTATAAAGTCATCTTTAATAATTTCATACCATAATCTTCAAATTTTAATAAGCCCTCTAGAGAATATTAATAAAAATGTAACAGAACTTTAAAAGTAAAGCGTAGTGAGATAGTATCTTTAGATATTACAAGAAAGCAGCTCCCAGGCTTCCCTGGACCTGGCCCCTTTCTCCACCTTTCAGAGAAACCTGACTTCTCCCAGTGCTGCCTTTGTGCGGTGGGGGGACATCAGATCAGAACAAAGAGTTCCATTTCTACCTCTGAATGTGATTACTAGAGTCCGATATTTAAAGGCAAATTGGCTTTCAAAGGACTTATTTGACTTGGACGCTTGGGCACCTGAGCTCTGAGAATACAGTGCAGAGTTCAAGGCCTAGGGAAGAAGGGGCTAGTTGGAAGAAGAATGTAGGACAAGATGAAGAAGCATCCCCCTGCCTCAGGTCACTGACAGGACCAGAAGCTAGGGCACTGAGGATGGGTATCACCTAAGTTCTTTATAGGAAACAGAGAGAGCTATGCCACACGGTCAGTAGGCTTTTTTTTCCTAACAGAGATTTCTAGGAGACGATTATCTTGTGATCTCCAGAAACATAGGGGCTCCAAGAATATGGACCTGGTAGCACAGCATACTTAGGCAACATGTCTATCAGGAGTCCTGGTCTCAAACTGTATGGGATTCCAAATGTTTCCTCTAGGAAGTTACAATTTGAATCTGCTGAAATAAATTCACAATAGACACATTAACAGACGAAAGTCTTACCAGATTTTTTTCAGTTATGGTTTTATATGACCTGAGAGTCTTAAGATACAGGAGTTAGAGACCCATGTTCACCTTGAATGAACCTTTATGCTTAGGTTTATTGGAGTATGGAGATCATCGAAAACTGTGATTGGACAAGGGCTGTGAGCCAATTGACAAGATAGAGAGCCCACAAAGCCCTCCTTTCTGAGTTCATGACCTCTGCTCCTGGGTATGGAACAGAATGACTTCTAGAATGAAGGAATCATGATCTATTATCAAATAATATAGACTAGGGGATTTCATTATAAACAACTTTTACCCAGAAAAGCAGAGAAAAGAATAACATTTACCAGAATGTGTGATTGGCATTAGAGCAAATGGGTTCTGTTTTATATGACCCACCTTGGGAAAAAAGGAATTCTAGTTTCAATGTCTTGTCTCCAAATAAAAGGAGGTGAGAGATAGGATGGCAGGAAACAGCAGAGAGAATTTTCTGTCTCTAAGGCCTCCCCTTTGGATATTACTTTCTGAGCATCCTCAAAACACAGATACCAGTTCCAGCTATTAGTGTCTGACTAGTGTCAGAGACTAGAGCAGACAGAAGGAACCCATGGTGGGTCAGCCTGGAGACATCCGGCTTTTAGCCTCTGCCCTTACATTTGTCACTACTGGGTGTCTACAGCTGGAGTAGCTCATGCCTGATGGTACACTTACTCTCTGACACTCAAGCCAATCACCCTAGTCTCGGCTTACCTGAGGTTTCCAGGACTATGACTCATCCCACAGTGACTTCTAGCGACTGAATCCCTGCACTGTCTTTGTGGTTTACAAATTATAGTTTCTTTCCAGGCTCTTCAGGAGCTGAGAGAGAGGCATCAGTGAATTGGGAAGATCATTAGGACCTACTCTGGCTCTAGAGGACATTTCCCATTTTGGGGCAACTCAGAATCAAAACCTATTTCATGTTTTGAGAAGGCTCTACATCTGAAGTAGTGGGATAGGATGGAACATGGAAAATAGACTGTCTTTGTCCTCCCAGTTTCCCATAGATCAGCATGTGCCTTATCAAGAGGGCTCAGTTCTGACCCAAGGAGTCAGGTACTGGTGGATAATTCTTTCATGATACACTCTGGTGAGGTGTATCAAGAGGGATCAGCTGTCAACAGTCCGTGTCCAAAGAGAAACAATGGTACCCTGGTGGGCCCTGCCTTCCCAGGATCTGAGCTTACTTACTGAGCTTCATGCTGAAGACTACTTCCAATGGTGTGGTTATACAGAAATGCATGCTGAAGCCACCCTACCCTAGGGTCAGAACATGAAGAGGGAAAGAGGTCAGACCTAAATTCCACAGAATGATTAACAAGTCAACCATATTTTAAACCAAATGAAACTAAATTATGAAGGTAATTTGTAGGTGGGTTCCTTCAAAGAAAGGAACACTAGTAATATTCACTCCAGTAGTACAAAAACATAAGGTATTCTTAAAAATATCAGATTTGTACAGTGCCAATACAGACAGAATTGGCATATGGGAAAGAGACAGCTCAGCACTTAAGAGTATTTGTTGCTCTTGCAGAGGTCCCAGGTTAAGTTGCTTGGACCCATATGGTGGCTTACAATCATATGTGACTCAGGTTCTAAAGGATCTGACATCCTTTTCTGACCTCCATGGGCACTAGACATTCATGTAGTACACAGACATTTAAGCAGGTAAAACACCCATATGCAGAAAATAAACACTTTTTTAAAGAATTTAAAATGTGCTCCATATCAAGGAGACTTCTTTTGACAACAGAGGCCATTACAGAAAACTAAAACCAATCAAAATGCAGAGTTGTGAAGCCTAGTGGTAAGGGCTACATCTATAATACAGTTCCCTCACCCAAAACTCAGGAATCATTTTGGAAGAGGGGTGTAATATAATTGGCCCCCATAGGCCCACAGGCACTATTACAAGTTAGGGATTTGTTGGAGCGGGTGTGGCATTGTTGGAGGAAGTGTATAACTGTGAGACAGCTTTGAGGTCTTATGTATGCCCAAGCCATACCCAGTGGGACAGTCCCCTGCTGCCTTAGGATCAAGATATTGAACTCTCATCTCCTCCAGGACCATGTCTGCCTGGATGCTGCCATCTTTCCCGCCATGATGTTAATGGACAAAACCCTGAAACTGTAAGCCAGAACCAATTAAATGTTTTCTTTTATAAGAGTTGCCTTGGTCATGGCATCTTCACAGAAATAGAAACCTAAACTAAGGCACGGGGCAGAAATATTTGTAAGTGCCAGAGGAACAGGGCATTTGCTGTGAGTCTGTATGCCCAAGGACTCTCAGAAGCCAAAACCATAAAGTCTTACCAACACGACAGCCTGTTCATGAGCTGAACACAAGTAACAAGGACAACAAGATGGCATGATAAAGTGGATGGGGGAAAGCCCATGGGGCCTCAACCCTACACAAAGATCTACAGGCAACTAAGGAGTGCTGAAAGCAGGAGAATGAGTCTTCTCCACAGAAGCACACATGAATTTCTTATCTAAGTGGTTAGACCTGGAAAGCAAGCATACATAACATTCCAGACTCATTTGGTTTTGTGTGTGTGTGTGTGTGTGTGTGTGTGTGTGTGTGTGTGTGTGTGTGAACATTTAATAAAAATAGAGCTACTGATTTGAAAAGGAGCAAGGGGGGTGTTTATGAGAGGTTTTGGAGGGACTAAAGGGAAGGGGAAATAATGTAATTATAATCTCAAAAGTAAAAGAAATAAATAAAAGTTAATTAAACCTATAAAAAGACTTCACATAGTATTCCAGAAAATAACACCATTGACTGTTTGGGCAGGATAGACATCTGTGAGAAAGTCCAAGGGAGACAAAGGCACCCAGCTTTGTAGAGCATGGCTTGAGCCAGGACATGGATCCTGCTTCAAGAATGAAAGCAATCTTTTGACACTTTCCTGCAGGGCAAGCATCTCCTGTAAGTGATGGACAGTCAGGCCCACCAGCCTGTTTTGAGATACTATTTGGAGCATGAAACTAGAGAACATTTTCATTTTACTGCTCATTGGCTTTTTCCCCACTCCTGGAGGCTTCTCTCATGCCATAGCAGACCTGTACCTTTGTCCCTGTCCTTAAACTATAAGGCCAACATAGGCTTTGTGCTCGTTAAAAATATTTAGTATCTCTTGGTCCCATGCAACACATATTCCTGCACCCACTGTGGAGCCTTGGACACAGCCTGTCTGGAGACAGACAAACTACTTATCTCTATTAGGTGATAATGACTGGAAGGGAAAATGAGAGGAATCTTCATTTATCCAGTGTGCATGGCCATGACCTAGAAAGGAGCATGGGCACTTAGAAGTGGGGGAAAGGAGGAAAAATGGCATCCTAGGAACTCTCACTAGAGTTCCTAGTCACCTGTAGACAAGACAAGGGGAGGTATACATCTTGATAGTTAAGTCACATATATGGCATAAGAAGGTGAGCAAATAGGCCATCTAATTAGAGGAAGGATTGCTTTCCATCGTTCTTAATTATGTTGTCAAATCCCAGAGAGTACATGTATGAAATGAGGCCCCAATGCAAGAAAGAACGCTGCCTCTCCACTCACAGCCATTCCACCATGGCCTGTTCTACACTTATGTAGTCAAAAGGCTAGTGGATACAACAGTAGGGCACCCAATAGATTGCTAAGGTTTAGATATGATTTGAATTAGCCCCAAAATGTTCATGTGTTGGTACCTTGGTCCTCTGTCCAATAGTACTAAAAGATGTTGTGAGAGATAATAGGGACATGGAACATCTAGAAATGATAATAGAGACATTGAACATCGCCTCTAGAAATGATGAATGGATGACTCATAGGAATGTATTAGCTCCAGTGAGACTAGGCTCTTACAAGGCAGCCTGGCATTTCCTTGACATAACCTTATACAACCCACAACTGTGATGCAATAAGACACCAACCTCATGCTCTTTAAATTTCCGCAACTATGAGCTAAATAAGTCTCTTTCTTTATAAATCACCTAGCCTTGGGTATTTTGTTATAGTAACAAAAGAAAACTGATGCAGAACCTATCATCTCCCTTCAGTGATGAAGAGGTCAGTCATTCTGTTGGGTGGTACTTGTGTGAGATGAGATTTAAATCAAGGTTACGATTTAAGGTATAAACTTGAGTTAAGTTTTTTGTTTGTTTTCTTTGTTTTGTTTGGTTTGGTCTGGGATTTCGGTTTCTTGAGACAGTGAGACAGGGTTCTCTGTGTTAACAGCCCTGGCTGTTCTGGGAGTCCTTGGTAGACCAGGCTGGCCTTGAACTCACGAGAGATCTACCTGCCTCTGCCTCCCGAGTGCTGGGATTAAAGACATGTTTCACCACACCTGGCTTGAATTAAGTTTTAATATCCAGAAAAGACCTGGAAATTACTAAATCCTACCTAGGTGGGAAAAGAAATCCAACAAGCCAGGAATAAAAGCTATAGTGGAGATTGGTCTTGTTAAACCTTTCAAAGGTAAAGCTACAGATGAACATTTATCTCCCTGTCACTATCCCCTTAGAGAATGAAAATCAGTTAATCTTCATGCAGTTCTCTCCTGACATTCTGGGAAGAAGAGGAAAATGGCTATAGGTAGGAGGAAAGGAACTCACTCACACTGGGTGAAGCTGTAGTGGCAGGGAAATGTTAGTGATCCTAGCCACCCGCCCCCCCAAAAAAACAGACAGTAGTGGCTCTAATGTAATTCACAGCAGGGTCTTTATTCTATTTGAACTAGCTTAGACCACCTCCAACCCCCAAAACTCACCAGTCACGCAGGATGTTTTTTGGGGGTGAGCCCTGAACATCTATCAGGGCAAGACTTTAGAGTAAGCAGTAAGCATGGGGGTGGTGCAAGCATCTAATTGAGAAGTTACTATGGCCTTTAACATAATTGGCTGGTGCTGGGAGTCACATGTCATATCATAATCTTAATTTCTGCTTCCCTTTGTACTGATGGTCCTTAGGCAGAGATGGGCTTGTAATCTGGGGGTGCAGATTTGTTGGGGGAATAACCTGAAAATGCTGGTCTTGTTGAGGGTGTAACCTGGAGACACTGGTCTTGTTGGGGATTAGTCTAGAGACTAGAACTAGGCTTGGGTTTTGTTGGGAGACAACTTGGAAACTAATGCTAGGTACCAGCCTGTTAGTTTACCTGAGTTCAAACTTAGGTCAGGTTCTCTAAAATGGAGTCTGTACTTAAAAGATTTGGCCTCTCAAAGCACTATCTCGCTCATCCAGCAGCCCATTCAACAGGTAGCACAAATGAGGATCCAATAGTCAAGGCTGATATCATAGATACAACAGAGCTTACAAACAAGTGTAAGGCACACACTCTTTGCTCTATTCCACACATGATACAGGATCGTGTGCTTAGCTTAAAATGAACCACAGACCTCCTCAAGTAAATTATTTCCCAGTACTTTCCTGGTTGTTGGAAATCATGCTGACTACCCTCCAACTCCGTGCTCAATGTTGTTCCCAGTGGAGCAGGAGAGTCATTGCATTACATTGTTCTACACTGTGACAAAATATCTAGCAAAAGCAACTTACAGAAAGATTCTCTGGTGGCTCAGGCTTTGAGGGTAAGCCACCTCATGGCAGGGTAGGCATAGTGACAAAAGCATGTGTCAGGCTGCATATAGATACAGAGAGATGTATCCTAGCACTGAGCACATTTTCTCATCCTTACTTAGTCTGGAGTCTCAGACAATTAAATGATGTGACCTACGCTTGTAGGAGTCTTCCTTCCTTAGTGAATCCTTTCTGAAAACAGGGAGGCAGAGGTGCGTTTTCATAATGATTTCAAGTCCAGTCAAATCAGCAGCAATAAAGGTTAACTATCACACCTCCACCCCTGCAAACTTGACACTCAAACACATCACTTTAAAACATAATATTCCACCTGGCTCCTGATGTCCCATTTTCATCTCAACGCAAAATGTACTTAATCAACCTCTAACAGTTCACCATTGTCTACCATTCCTAGAACTGTGCAAAAGGTCAACATGCAGTTTCTTCTGATAATTATGGTGATCCATAACCATGACCCCCTGTAATTTTTTAATTTACATATATGCAATATGCAATGGCAAACAATAAGCATCCTTATTTCATTTAAAACGGGAAGAATTTGAGGATAGCAAAGAAAGAACAGACTAAAACAGAACCAAACCAAGGATTAAAAAAAAATACCACATTCTGCAGATCTGTGCTCCATTATCTGGGGCTTCTGATAGAATCATCTGGGCTTCACCAACTTTGGGAAGGCCTACTCCTACAGGTATAGCACCCATAGCCCATGTGGCCTTTATATTGGATCACCTCTACTCTGAACCTGTAGTTTTTCCAGGCAGATGTCCAATTGCCCTGGCATATCCAACATCCTAGCATCCCGACCATCCTAGGCTTCACTTTCTCAGCTCCATACAATGACCTCTAGGACTTCCCTTCATAGACTTTGTCCCTGATACACATTGCCTGGAATCACTGGCTTTCTGAAACCTTGGCACAAGCTTCTACTACCCCTGTCCCATCCATGCATCTTCTACCAACTCAGTGTTACAGGAGTCTTAGAGACTACTGAGGATGAAAGCCTCACGGAGAACCTATGCTCAGAGATTATAACTTTATATAATCCTGACTTCTCCCCTAAAAGTTAATCCCGCTGGGCTGTCAATCAACTGCCTAGGAAACAACTTCTCTGGAAGGTTTATTCACCTGAGCCAAGCTAAAGGGGTGGGAAGACCAATTATCCCCTTAGTGAGGATACTTTCCTACCCAGGAGCCCTGATCTCATTGTTGTCAGTCATGAAACCACTGCCGTGCAGCTCTGCTAAGTCAGCCCACTTGTCAGATTCATAACTTGGAAGAACATAACATTTCTGTTTTACTCTTTCTTTCATTCTTTCTTTCCTTCCTTCTTTCCATCCTTCCTTCCTTTTCCTTACCTTTCTCCTCTCTCCCCTCCTCCTCCTCCTTCTCCTCCTCCTCCTCTCCCTCCTCCTCCTCCCCCTCCCCCTCCTCTTCCTCCTCCTCTTCCTCTTGGTGGATATGAATCAAAGCCTAAGTATTTTTTTCTGACACTCTGAACTTTCCCATTCTCTCTCTTTCATGCTTTCACCATGCAGCTCTGTGCTGCCATTTGGCTGCTTCTGACCTCCAATGCTGGACCTAAAAGATTAAGCATTTGCTCTTCCCATTCTTCAGGGACTTGAAAATTTCAGCTTCCCTGACCAGTGGCTTTCTCTCAAACTCTACTAAGATTTTCCTCAAGCTTACTATTGAGTCTTGAACCCAGATTTCCCCCCAATAATGTCCTGGCTAATCTTATGTCAACTTGACATAATTAGAGTTATTGGAAAGAAGGAAATCTCAACTGAAAAAATTCCTTCATAAGATTCAGCTGTAAGACATTTTCTAAATTAGTGATTGATGTGGGAATGTCTAGTCCATTGACGGTGGTGCCATCTCTGGGCTGATGGTCAAGTTCTATAAGAAAGCACAGTGAGCAAGCCATTGGAAGCAAGCCAGTAAGCAGCACTCTTCCATGGCCTCTGGACCAGCTCCTGTCTCCAAGGTCCTACCCTGTTTGAGTTCCTGTCCTAAGTTCCTTAAATGATGAGCAGTGCTGTGGAAGTGTAAACCAAATAAACTCTTTCCTCCCCAACTTGCTTTTTGGTCATGGTGTTTCACTGTAGCAATAGGAACCTTAAGTAAAACAGCCATCTTCTTCCCTTGGTGAGGCCCATGTCTATGGTGCAGGATAAGAGTCCCAGCGAATCCAAGGGGACCCAGATAGCTAGAGCTATCAAGTCAGAAAGCAGGGTGGACAGGTGTGCACCTGGCAGAGGCCAGCAGTGTGCAGTGTCCCCATAAATACTTGACAGAGGTGTGAACAGTACACATATTATTTACTTTTATGTCACTGTGACTACAGTAATTAATAAAAATACTTTAAGAAAGAAAAAATTTATTTTGGCTCACAGTTGCAGAAGCTTCCATCCATAGTTGCTTAGCTTCATGCCCTTGAATGGGAACTCGTGGCAGAGGACTGTTGTGTAAATGGCAGTGGACAGAGAAACAGAGAATTGGACCAAATAGAGGTTGGACTACAGTGACCAGACACCATCTTCTACAGGCTTCAAAAGAGCACTCCCAGACAGAGAACAAGTGCTGAAAACATAATCCTAGGAGACATTTCTGATTCAAACTATGACGAGGGTGGTGTGGACAAGTTAGAGGACCAGAGGGAATAACACACTATGAGCCCAGAAGGGGTGCCCATCCCCCAGAACAGACTACAATACCATCATCATGAAAAGTCCTCATGGTTACTATGGCCTCTGCTTGGCCCCCTGAGACAAAATTCCTGAAGTACCATCAGTCAAAACCCTCCCTCTTCATGTGCTGCATCCCCTATACATCCTCATTCTATGTCCTTCACTGTGACCGTCATGTACACCTCTATCAGTGACCTGGGCTTATGGACATGAAGTCAATCTCATCTTTTCCAGTATTTGATTATGTTTTCCCATCTACTACTCCAAAAATGTATGTAACAGTTTAATATCAAAAGTCATACAACATGCACATGCTAGCAATCCTAATTACACATAGTAATTTATCAGAAAAATCATTAGGGTAGAAGTGCCGTGGATTTATTAACATAAGGAGAAGTGTAACGCCCAAGATTCTGTGAGGCTGAAAGCCAATGCCAGATGAAGGCATTGCGCCTCCAGAGCCATGGGCCCAAATAAACCTCTTTTCTTTATAAAATGAAAATATTTCAGTGTAATAATGAAAAATGGCTATTGCATCCTTCCGGGCTAAAGCTGAGGCTTCTCCTGTCTTGAAATCAATTACAGAGCTGCCACTCTCGTGTGCTTCATTTCTAATCACTGCACTGAAGCCAGAGAATCCTCATTACAAAACCGTTATCCATACGGATTTTCTCTTCCTCAGCCATGCTGCGTCAGCGTGAATACCTTTTTTGCAATTCTTTCATGTGGTTTGTAATGTCAGATGTTTGATACCTTGTGTCCTTATGACCTTAGTACAAATTATCCAGGAACAGGTTCACATCCCTAGATGTAATGTTGACTGGATATAAGCAAGGATGTCAGACTACACAGATCCTGTACAGAGTCCCCAGACCTTAGTCTATATGCGATTCAAACTTCTGTTGTGGTTGATATATTCTCTATAACTCATACTGCCTGAAAGAAAGTTCATGGAAGACCACAGTTCAGTTCACCAGCTCTTCAGAGACCAATAGTCATTTCTCCTCACACTACGATATTGACCTTAGTTATTCACTAACCTTTCCTTAGGTGCATCCAGGGCAGCCTTTTGGTTATCTCAGTATAGAACAAGATCATTGAAAAAGGCTCGGTTCAAAGTGTCTTCTGATGCATGGGAAACTAAAAGGGCAGGAATCATTGACTGTAAGAAATCAAACAAGATGAAACACAATGAAGGCAGTCCTAAGAGGAAAACTCATAGGCCTGAGTGCCTCCAAAAAGAAATGAGAGAGAGCATACACTAGCAACCTGACAGCACACCTAGAAGCTCTAGAACTAAAGGAAGAAAATTCACCCAAGAGGAGTAGACGGCAGGAAATAATCAAACTCAGGGCTGAAATCAACCAAGGGGAAACAAAAAGAATTATTCAAAGAATCAACCAAACCAGGTGCTGGTTCTTTGAGAAAATCAACAAGACAGATAAACCCCTATCCAGACTAACTAGAGGGCACAGGGGCAGTATTCTAATTAACAAAATCAGAAATGAAAAAGGAGACATAACAACAGAACCTGAGGAAATTGAAAACATCATCAGATCTTACTACAAAAGGTTATACTCAACAAAGCTGGAAAACCTGGATGAAATGGACAACTTCCTAGACAGATTCCTACTACAAAAGGTTATACTCAACAAAGCTGGAAAACCTGGCTGAAAGGAACATCTTCCTAGACAGATAGCAGGTACCAAAGTTAAATCAGAATCAGATTAACAATCTAAACAGTCCCATTTCCCCTAAAAAAAAAAAAAATAGCAGCAGTCATCAATAGTCTCCCAACCAAAAAAAGCCCAGATTCAGATGGGTTTAGAGCAGAGTTCTATCAGACCTTCAAAGAAGACCTAATTCCAACTCTTCTCAAACTATTGCACAAAATAGAAACAGAAGGTACTCTACCCAATTCGTTCTATGAAGCCACAATTACTCTGATACCTAAACCACACAAAGATCCAACAAAGAAAGAGAACTTCAGACCAATTTCTCTTATGAATATCGATGCAAAAATACTCAATAAAATCCTCGCAAACTGAATCCAAGAACACATCAAAACAATCATCCATCATGACTAAGTAGGCTTCATCCCAGGGATGCAGGGATGGTTTAATATACGGAAATTCATCAATGTAATCCGCTATATAAACAAACTCAAAGACAAAAAACACATTATCATTTCCTTAGATGCTGAGAAAGCATTTGACAAAATCCAACACCCATTCATGATAAAAGTCATGGAAAGATCAGGAATTCAAGGCCCATACCTAAACATAATAAAAGCAATTTCCAGCAAACGAGTAGCCAACATCAAACTAAATGGTGAGAAACTTGAAGAAATCCCACTAAAATCAGAGACTAGACAAGGCTTCCCACTTTCTCCCTACCTATTCAATATAGTACATGAAGTCCTAGCCAGAGCAATTCGACAAAAAAAGAGGAGATCAAGGGGATATAAATTGGAAAGGAAGAAGTCAAATTATCACTATTTGCAGATGATATGATAGTGTATATATATATATATATATATATATATACATATATATATATATATATATGTAAGTGACCCTAAAAATTCCACCAGAGAACTCCTAGACCTGATAAACAGCTTCAGTGTAGTAGCTGGATATAAAATGAACTCAAACAAATCAATGGCCTTTCTCTACACAAAGGATAAACGGGTTGAGAAAGAAATTAGGGAAACAACACCATTCACAATAGTCACAAAAATATAAAATACCTTGGTGTGACATTAACTAAGGAAGTGAAAGATCTGTATGATAAGAACTTCAAGTCTCTGAAGAAAGAAATTGAAGAAAATCTCAGAAGATGGAAAGACCTCCCATGCTCAGGGATTGGCAGGATTAATATAGTCAAAATGGCTATCCTGCTGAAAGCAATCTACAGATTCAATGCAATCCCCATCAAAATCTCAACTCAATTCTTCACTGAGTTAGAAAGGGCAATTTGCAAATTCATCTGGAATAATAAAAACCTAGGATAGCAAAAACTATTCTCAACAATAAAAGAACCTTTGGTGGAATCACCATGCCTGACATTAAGCTGTACTACAGAGCAATTGTGATTTAAAAAAAAAAAAAAAAAAAAAAAAAAGCATGGTACTGGTACAATGACAGACAGGTAGATCAATGGAATAGAAGTGAAGACCCAGAAATGAATCCACACACCTATGGTTACTTGATCTTTGACAAGGGAACTAAAACCATCCAGTGGAAAAAAGACAGCATTTTCAACAAATGGTGCTGGCACAACTGGCAGAAATCATGTAGAAGAATGCAAATTGATCCTTTCTTATCTCCTTGTACTAAGCTCAAGTTTAACTGGATCAAAGACCTCCACGTAAAACCAGAGACACTGAAATTTATAGAGGAGAAAGTGGGGGAAAGCCTTGAAGATATGGGCACTGGGGAAAAAATCCTAAACAGAACAGCAATGGCTTGTGCTGTAAGATCATGAATTGACAAATGGGACCTCATGAAATTGCAAAGCTTCTATAAGGCAAAAAAGACACTGTCAATAAGACAAAAAGGCCACCAACATATTGGGAAAGGATTTTTACCAATCCTAAATCTGATAGGGGACTAATATCCAATATATACAAAGAGCTCAAGAAGCTGGACTCCAGAAATTCAAATAACCCCATTTAAAAATGGGATACAGAGCTAAACAAAGAATTCTCAAGTGAGGAATACCAAAGGGCTGAGAAGCACATCAAAAAATGTTCAACATCCTTAATCATCAGGGAAATGCAAATCAATACAACCTTGAGATTCTACCTCACTCCAGTTAGAATGGCTAAGATCAAGAATTCAGGTGACAGCAGATGCTGGTGAGGATGGGGAGAAAGAGGAACACTCCTCCATTGCTGGTGGGATTGCAAGCTTGTACAACCTCTCTGGATACCAGTCTGGCTGTTCCTCAGAAAATTGGACATAGTACTACTGGATGATCCAGCAATACCTCTCCTGGGCATATACCCAGAAGATGTTCCAACTGGTAAGAAGGACACATGTTCCACTACGTTCATAGCAGCCTTATTTATAATAGCCAGAAGCTGGAAAGAACCTAGATGTCCCTCAACAGAGGAATGGATACAGAAAATGTGGTACATTTACACAATGGAGTACTACTCGGCTATTAAAAACAATGAATTTATGTAATTCTTGGGCAAATGGATGTATCTGGAGAATATCATCCTGAGTGAGGTAACCCAATCACAAAAGAAGTCACTTGATATGCACTCACTAATAAGTGGATATTAGCCCAGAAACTTAGAATACCAAAGATACAATTTGCAAAACACATGAAAATCAAGAAGAATGAAGACCAAAATGTGGATACTTCATTCCTCCTTAGAATAGGGAACAAAACACCCATGGAAGGAGTTACAGAGACAAAGTTTGGAGCTAAGATGAAAAAGGATAGACCATCCAGAGACTACAACACCTGGGGATCCATCCCACAATCAGCCACCAAACACAAACATTATTGCACATGCCAGCAATATTTTGCTGAAAGGACCCTGATATATCTGTCTCGAGTGAGGCTATGCCAGTGCCTGGAAATACAGAAATGGATGCTCACAGTCATCTATAGAATGGAACACAGGGCCCCCAATGGAGGAGCTAGAGAAAGTACCCAAGGAGCTGATGTGCTCTGCAACCCTATAGGTGGAACAACAATATGAGCTAACCAGTACCCCCCAGAGCTCGTGTCTCTAGCTGCATATGTAGCATAAGATGGCCTAGTCGGCCATCATTGGGAAGAGAGGCCCCTTTGCCCCAGTACAGGGGAATGCCAAGGCTGAGAAGTGGGAGTAGGTGGGTAGTGGAACAAGTCAAGTGGAGGGTATAGGGCACTTTCAGGATAGCATTTGAAATGTAAATATAGAAAATATCTAATAAAAATAATGGAATAAAAAAGAAATCAAGCAAGGAAAACATACACATTGGGAAGAAGAGCCTTAATTCAGACTTTTTGCATAGCTTCTCTTTATATCTTTCATTCACTTACCACATATGATAGATATTTAGTCCCAAAACTATCTTAAAAGTTATTAATAAGATATGATTATATTTGTTTAGTATCTCCAAACCCTTGTACTACAAGTCTCCAGGCTAAGTGGATATGGCTTTTGTTGCTCTTGTCTTCTCATTCCAGCTTGCTTGACAATTTTAACATCTACACTTACGTTGTGCTGGTCACTGGGGTCTCCTCATTCTTCTCTCTCCCAGATATTCTCTTGATTCAAACTGCTTCGTCTATTGTGATGATTCCAACATTACATTCAAGTGTCTGGACTCATTTAGTCCCAGCCCTCACCTCCCCCTAGCCTCACATGGGCATTCACATCTCCATGGATCCCCGCATAGCACTCAGCATTCAACAAGTAGGGACTCCAATCCCTGCTGTAAATTCCAACACAAACAACACTGCAGCTATGCCTACATCTGACACCACCGGTTATGGTCAGAGATATGAAAAATACAAATATGACAGTAATGTTTTATTAAATACTTCAGTGTTGGTTCCACTAAACAAGTGGCTGTGTTAAAAAAAGTTTTCATATCATGGTAAAAATACAATTACTAATTAATACAAAAATCAATAGCTACCAGAGTATCCTGCCTGTGTCACACATAGGCTCCCATGGTAAACTCCCTGCCAGTCACTCCCCAGCAGTCAGGGTCTCTATTTCCTCTTCTTACAAGTGGCAGGGATGGGGCAGGCTACCTTTTTCTCTCTTTTCTTTACAGTCCTAACATTATTATATAAATTATGCATCATAAGTAGGGCATGGAGGTGTGTACCTGTTTTCTGAGCTACTCAAGAAGCAAACACAGAGGATCACATGAATGCAAGTCCTGGACAATACATTTCAATAAATAATAAAGACAAATAACTGTGCTTCATTCCGGTTTGCCCTTTTGAAGCTTGTTTTCCTGAGAAAAAGTCTCATGCATCCTGGGCTGGCCTCAAACTCACTCTTTAGCCAAGAATGCTTGAATTTATGGTTCTCCTGTTTCCACTACACAAGTACTGTAATTACAGGCTTATACCACCATATTGAGCCACCACATCTAATTTTACACACTGCAAGGGGGCAAATCCAGGGCTTGTGCAAGTACTCTTCCAACTGAAGGGTATCACGAGACTGTCTTTTGCATCTTAAAGAATACCCTAGTTAAGTTTCTGTTTATTGTGGTAAAGACTAATGACAAAAAGCAACTTGGAGAGGAAAGGATTCAATTGACTTACATATCCTAGGACATAGTCCATTAAGGGAATCCAATGTAGGAACCTGGAGGCAGTAACTGAAGCAGAAGCCATAAATGAGTACTGTTAATTGGCTTGCTTTCCGGCTTGCTCAACCTGCTTTCTTATCAAACCCAGGACCACCTGCCAGAAGTGACACCTCTCACAATGAGTTGAACCACCATTAATAATTAGTCAAGACAATACCACACAGACTTGCCTTCAGGCTAATTTTATGAGAGCATTTTCTCAATTTCTCAATTAAGATTTCCTCTTCTCAGACACCAAGTTTGTGTTGAGTTGGCAAAAAAACAACTAAAACAGAAGGATACTTGGGAAATCAAATATAAAGTGACTATTTCTTGCTGTTTTCCTTTCTGTTTGTCTAGCTTCTCATAAAGATCACATGAACAGCTTGCGTGACTAGAGATCAGAATTTAAACCTACAGAAGGAAGGATGCGGGAAGCACTGTGTACAGCATTTGAGATTGCCATGGGACATACAAAATGTCTACCTTAAAACAATGTCCAACATGAGAAAAGTCTGCAGGAGATATACATGCTTTAAGGGTGTTAAAAGACAACTCCATTTTAGAAGTAAAATATGTGTATTTGTGTTTGTGTGTGTGTGTGTGTGTGTGTGTGTGTGTGAGAGAGAGAGAGAGAGAGAGAGAGAGAGAGAGAGAGAGAGAGAGAGAGAGTGCATGTGCATGCACTTAGTCTCTCAAAAAATAAAGTGGCTTTGCATCTGTTTCTTAATTTTGTCCTTTGCCTTCACAAGCAAACAGCTTAAGTTTGCTATACGCATCTGCTTCGGATAAGACATGACTCTCAGTATGCCCAATGATTCCCACCATCGACTGCATTGCTTGAGATTTAGGGGACCCATCCTTCTTATCTGCACTTTAATTTCCCCTCCATTGTCCCCTCATCTTTAGAAGAGAACGGTGCACCACTGAGTGTTCAGGTAGATGCACAAAGGTTCTCTGAGGGTGCATAGCAATCTACACTAGACTTCTGGTCAGTGGAAAGAGCCCAGTGCCAGATGGAGATCATCAATCAGCTCCTAGACAGAAGGGCATGTTCAATATTGTAAGATCTCTTTCATATCCTAAGATGCCTAAACCTTGTAGATGTTTTCATTATAAAACTTGGTCAACAGAGTTAGATGAAGATGGTGTTGCATTTTCCTCTCTCCCATGCCTCCCCACACTGATGCTATAACTGCTCAGTGTGCTTTCACATCTTGCTCTCACAAACACGAGTACATAAATACCTTTAAATAAATGTTGGTTCACTTTTTCTTGTACCACTTTTAGTCTTGACGGGTCCTACCATTACCATTTCCTGGCACGTGCTTTTTCCGTCAATGGCATACAACTGACAGGTTACTAGAGAGCTGGGTAGAAACCTACTTAACTCCATCTCATGCTCAATGCTTCACACCATGGATACACCATCACTCATTCATCTATTCCTCAAGACGGATCTAAAGATTGGTTCTGGCTTCTTGACACCATGATAAATTTTCTTAGACATCTACAGGAAAAATAATGATCCTATTATTTCTGTAAGAATGATGGCTCAAACTGGCTTTACTTAATCAAAGGATTTGGTGTTATTTACAATATTATGTATCATGTCTTTCTTTCTCAAAAGTTATAGAAATTCACACTCTCACTACCAGAGCTTATGCCTAACTATCACAGAGAACAGCTATCAGTTGCTTTAATTACAGCCAATTTGAAGAGCAAACTTGTGATATCTGATTCTATCCATTTCCTGCTTCATCATCAAACTTGCACATTTCTCTATGTTAGTTGGCTAAATCTTTGGATTGTCCTTTCCATATTTTTCTGTTTGGCTTTACCTTTGCCCTCGTTGCATTACTTTTCTGTTATCATATCATCACAACAAATTCCCACACAATTGGTCATCTGAGTAATAGAAATTTGATTTTCCAGTCTGAAAGTCAAAAAGACAGTCAGAAAGCTGGAGATATGGCTCAGTGGCTAACTCAGGTTTGGGTGGGTCCCAGCACTCACATAGCAGCTCACAACTGTCTGTAACCCCAGAAACTGTATGACAATGCCCATCACCGCAGACACAAACTGAATCAAAGGAGGACAAATAGCACAAGATCAACACAAGAAGTTAAACACAACCTATGGTTATGCTCCCCCAACAAGGCACCAACCAGTCAGAGAAAGAAAAGCTAGATCACTTTGACTACTCGTGCTATTTTGTGCTTCCATAATTTTTCTAGCAGTGATTATATTTGCTCTGTGTGTGTGTGTGTGTGTGTGTGTGTGTGTGTGTGTGTGTGTGTGTGTGTGTGAGTGTGTGTGTAGGGTGCCATTGACATTTTGATAAAATAGTCTCTTTTGGTAAAGTAGCTATTTCCTGACATTAATTTTGCTAACCCATTTGCATAGGAAGATTTCCATATTTTTGTATCTTCTCCCATTTCTTTCTTCCATGTTTCATAGTTTCTCTAAAAGTAGTCTTTCAGTCCATGAACAGGCTTATTCCTAGGTATTTAAAAAAGTGGTAGTGATAGTTCCAGCATTTCTGCTTTTATTATTTTTACAATCAAACATAAAATTGACTAGAGATCTGTCATATATGCCCTCCCATTATGCTCAAATATAGCCTTTCTATTTCTAATTTCCTCTGGAATTCTAACATGGAGAATTTGGGTCTTCTAAATCCATTGAGATTATCCTGAGCTTTCTGCCCTAAATAGTCTGTCAAAGCAATCTTTTCCTTTTTAATTAATTAATTAGTAAATTAATTACTTAATTAATTTACATTCCAAACTCTGTCCCCTCCCAATCCCAATGCTCACAGTCCTTCCCCCATGCCCTTTCTCATTCTCCTCTGAGAGGGTGCCCACCCCCAGCATTCCCCCAATTCTGGTGCTTCAGCAATCTATGGGATTAAGCACATCCTGTCTCACAGAAACCAGACAAGGCAGCTATGAAGACTGAGTTGTGTTTCTGCTACGTAAGTGCTGTGATCCTCTATTTAGTCTGTGTATGCTCTTTGATTGATGGTTCAGTCCCTGCGAGCTCCCAGGGTTCCAGGTTAGTTTACTCTTTTGATCTCCCTGTGGAGTTCTTGTGTCTTTCAGGGGCTTCAATCCCCTCCCTGCAACTCTTCCATAAAAGTCCCCTACCTCTGTCCAGTGTTTGGTTGTGGGTATCTGCATCTTTTTCAGTCAACTTCTGGGTAGAGCTTCTCAGAGCACAGTTATGATAGGCTCCTGTTTGCAAGCATGACTGAATATCACTAATAGTGTCAGGGATTGGTTTTTCCCATCTTCCGGTTTTATGTCCCCACTGTTAGGCATCATCTAAAGTCAGTGACATTGACTCCTGGATGCCTCTTCCATCCTAGGTCTCCAAGACTTCCTAAAGATTCCTCTCACCTGAGAGATTTGAGTCTCCTGGTCCTCTGGCCCTCTTTCCTGTCTCTGCTCACATTTGTTCCAGTTGCCCCCCTTCTCTTCCCTCTTCCCTCCCTCTCTCTGCCTCCTATGACTGTGTTATTCCCCATTTTAAGTGAAATTCAAGCATTCTTTCTTGGGTCTACCATACTCTTTAACTCCTTGGGTCTGTGGAATGTATCATGAGTATCCTGTACATTTTGTCCAATATCCACTTATCAGTTACAGGATGATATTTCCTAGTTCCATCCATTTATCTGCAAAGTTCAGTATGCCCTTGTTCTTCATACCTTAAGAATATTCTTTAGTGTAAATGAACTGCATTTTCTGTGTCCATTCTTTGGTTGAATGACGTCTGGGTTGTTTCCAGTTTCTGACTTCTATAAATAAAGGTGCTATAAACATTGTGGGGCACTTGTCCTTGTGATATAGTAGAGCATCTTTTGAGTATATGCCTGGAAATGATATATCTGGGTCTTCAGGTAGAACTACTTCTAATTTTCTGAGAAACTGGCAGATTGATTTCCAGAGTGGTTGTACAAGGTTTCAGTACCAACAGCAATAGAAGAGTGTTCCCCTCGCTCCACATCCTCACCAGCATATGCTGTTGCTTGAATTTTTATCTCAACCATTCTGATTGGTATAAGGTGAAATCTCAAGGTTGTTTTGATTTGCATTTTCCTGATGACTAAGGATGTTGAATATTTCTTTGAGTGCTTCTCGGACATTTGGAATTCCTCTGTCGAAAATTCTCTGTTAAGCTCAATACCCCATTTTTTGTACCATATTTTTAATTGGGTTATTTGGTTTGTCGGTGTCGAACTTCTTGAGTTCTTTATATAGTTTGGATATTAACCCTCTGTCAGATGTGAACTTATTTTCCTAATGTATAGGCTGCCATTTTGTCATAACGATGGTGCTTTTTTTAATCTTACAGAACCTTTTCAGTTTCATGAGTCCCATTTATTAATAGTTTATCTTAGAGCCTGAGGCAGACTCAGAAAATTATCTCCTGTACTAAGAACTTCAAGTCCCTGAAGAAAGTATTTGAAGAAGATATCAGAAGATGGAAAGATCTCCCATGATCATGGATAGGTAGGATTAACATAATGAAAATGACCATCTTACCAAAAGCAATCTAGAGATTAAGTGAAATTTCCATCAAAATTCCAACATGATTTTTTATAGACCTGTAAAGAACAATTCTCAACTTTGTATAGGAAAAAAAATCCCCAGGGTAGCTAACACAATCCTGAACAACAAAGAACTTCGGCAGGAATCACCATCCCTGATCTCAAGCTATACTACAGAGCAATAGTGATAAAAACTTCATGGTGCTGGTAGAGAAACAGAAAGGTTAATCATTGAAATTCAATCAAATACCCAGAAGTAAACACATACCTATGGACACTAGCATTTTGATAGAGAAGCTGAAACCATACAATATAAAAAGAAAGGATCTTCACAAGTGGTGTTGTTCTACCTGGATGTCTGCATGTAGAAGAATGCACAAAACTCAAGTCCAAGTGGATTAAGGACCGCAACATAAAACTAGATACACTAAATTTAATAGAAGAGAAAGTGAGGAATAGCCTGTCCGAGCAATCATAACCAGATGGCCTTTATCTACACAAAGGATAAACGGGTTGAGAAAGAAATTAGGGAAACAACACCATTCACAATAGTCACAAAAATATAAAATACCTTGGTGTGACATTAACTAAGGAACTGAAATATCTGTATGATAAGAACTTCAAGTCTCTGAAGAAAGAAATTGAAGAAAATCTCAGAAGATGGAAAGACCTCCCATGCTCAGGGATTGGCAGAATTAATATAGTCAATAGGCTATCCGGCTGAAAGCAATCCACAGATTCAATGCAATCCCCATCAAAATTCCAACTCAATTCTTCACTGAGTTAGAAAGGGCAATTTGCAAATTCATCTGGAATAATAAAAAACCTAGGATAGGAAAAACTATTCTCAACAATAAAAGAACATCTGGTGGAATCACCATGCCTGACCTCAAGCTGTACTACAGAACAATTGTGATAAAAAAAAAAAAAACTGCATGGTACTGGTACAATGACAGACAGGTAGATCAATGGAATAGAATTGGAGACCCAAAAATGAACCCACACACCTATGGTTACTTGATCTTTGACAAGGGAGCTAAAACCAACCAGTGGAAAAAAAGAGCATTTTCAACAAATGGTGCTGGCACAACTGGCGATTATCATGAGGAAGAATGTGAATTGATCCATTCTTATCTCCTTGTACAAATCTCAAGTCTAAGTGGATCAAAGACCTCCACGTAAAACCAGAGACACTTAAATTTATAGAGGAGAAAGTGGGGAAAGGCCTTGAAGATATGGGCACTGGGGAAAGAGTCCTAAACAGAACAGCAATGGCTTTAACTGTAAGATCAAGAATCAACAAATAGGACCTCATAAAATTGCAAAGCTTCTGTAAGGCAAAAGATACTGTCAAGAAGGCAAAAAGGCCACCAACAGATTGGGAAAGGATTTTTACCAATCCTAAATCTGATAGGGGACTAATATCCAATATATAAAAAAGAGCTCAAGAAGCTGGACTCCAGAAATTCAAATAACCCCATTAAAAAATGGGATACAGAGCTAAACAAAGAATTCTCAACTGGGGAATACCAAAGGGCTGAGAAACACTTGAAAAAAATGTTCAACATCCTTAATCATCAGGGAAATGCAAATCAAAACAACCTTGAGATTCCACCTCACACCAGTCAGAATGGCTAAGATCAAAAACTCAGGTGATAGCAGATGCTGGCGAGGATGGGGAGAAAGAGGAACACTCCTCCATTCCTGGTGGGATTACAAGCTTGTACAACCACCCTGGAAATCAGTCTGGCTGTTCCTCAGAAAATTGGACATAGTTCTACCAGAAGATCCAGAAATTCCTCTCCTGGGCATATACCCAGAAGATGTTCCAACTGGTAAGAAGGACACATGCTCCACTATGTTCATAGCAGCCTTATTCATAATAGCTAGAAGCTGGAAAGAACCCAGATGTCCCTCAACAGAGGAATGGATACAGAAACTGTGGTACATTTACACAATGGAGTACTACTCAGCTATTAAAAACAATGAATTTATGAAATTCTGAGGCAAATGGATGTATCTGGAGGATATCATCCTGAGTGAGGTAACCCAATCAGAAAAGATGTCACTTGATATGCACTCACTGATAAGTGGATATTAGCCCAGAAACTTAGAATACCAAAGATACAATTTGCAAAACACAAGAAAATCAAGAAGAAGGAAGACTAACGTGTGGATACTTCATTCCTCCTTAGAATAGGGAACAAAATACTCATGGAAGGAGTTACAGAGACAAAGTTTGGAGCTAAGACGAAAGGATGGACCATCCAGAGACTACCCCACCTGGGGATCCATCCCATAATCAGCCACCAAATGCAGACACTATTGCATACACCTGCAAGATTTTGCTGAAAGGACCCTGATACAGCTGTGTTGCGTGAGGCTATGCCAGTGCCTGGCAAATACAGAAGTGGTTGCTCACAGTCATCTATTGGATGGAACACAGGGCCCCCAATCGAGGAGCTAGAGAAAGTGCCCAAGGAGCTGAAGGCATATGCAACCCTATAGGTGGAACAACAATATGAACTAACCAGTACCCCCAGAGCTCATGTCTCTAGCTACATATGTAGCAGAAGATGGCCTAGTCGGCAATCATTGGGAAGAGAGCTTCTTGGTCTTGCAAACTTTATATGCCCCAGTACAGGGGAATGCCAAGGCCAAGAAATGGGAGTGGGTGGGTAGGGAAGCAGGGCAGAGTGAGGGTATAGCAGACTTTTGGGATAACATTTGAAATGTAAATGAAGAAAATATCTAATAAAAAATTGAAAAAAAAAGTTTCTGCATAGCAAATGAAATAATCACCAATTGGACACACAGCCTATGGAATGGGGAAAAATATTTGGATAGTAATGTCCAGTATCTATAAGAACTCAAAAGGTATATATAACGCAAGATAAAACAAAAAGGGAGTATATAAACCGTTCTAAAATTGTTTTTTAAAAGCCAAGTAAACATAAATATAATGAAAATGTTCAATACCTTTAGCCACCAGAAAAATGTAAATAAAGACTATATTTATCCCACCCTAGTCAGGATGGCTAACATCAAAACAAAATGACAAGTGTTGATGAGGATACAGAGTAAAGAATCCTACATATTACTGGTGGGGAAATAAAGTAATTCAGTAACTATGGATATCAGGATGGAAGTTCTTCCAAAATCTAAAAATAACTTTCCTTATCACATGGTCCAACAATATTCCTCTTGAGAATACACCCAAAGGAATCTTAAGTCAGCAGACTAGAGAGATACCTGCATATTTCATGTTTATTTCCTACAGGTATACTTGCATATTCATGATTATTGTGTTACTACCAAGAGTAGCTCATGTATATAATTAGCCTAGGGATTCATCAAAAGATGAATAGACAAAGAAAATGTATCATGTATACACAGTAACTTTTATTCATCCATAAAATGAATGAAATAAAGCCATTCAAAGGAAAATGTGTAGACGTGGAGGAACTCATCAAATTAAGTAAAATAAATGAGGCCCAGAAAGCCTCCACACATGCACATGTGCACACACACACACACACACACACACACACACACACTAAATGACATAGAAGTAGAAGGGAAGCTATTAGGAGAAAATACAAACTAATATAAATGGGGGGGAAGATGTGAATATGGTAAAGGACATGATAGATATGAATGAAAATCCTGTTATCAGATATATCACTATGTACAACAAATAAACACTAGTAAAACGATTTTAATTGCCAAATGAGTTGCATTCTCTGTGAGACCCACACCCCTCCACATACCCTTTTTAAAGATGCATAAGTAGAATAAGACCCCAACATGACATAGGGATAAGAGTGTAAACATAACATGTGTATATGGATACTGACTACGCTAACCAGAAACTCTGATTCTGTGCACTAGATAAAGCATCTGGGAATGATTCTGGAAGTTCCCATGATTGGTTATCTGAAACCCTCACTAAATGATGGGCCATCTTAAACGAAAGTGCTAAGATTTCTTGATTATAGCCTCTAGAGAAAGCAATGGAACATTATGAAGATAGGAATATTAGAGTATATTTATCATGAGTTAGCTACTCAATATACCCTAATGCATCTCCCAAGAGACATTCAGAAATGACAGTAAGACATTTAAAAATTATACATTTTTATATATATACATTATATATATTAAACAGGGACACCAGCATTATTACCAAAGCTCTATTGTGAAGTCATCATAGGCAACCTATTTTGATTGAATGAGGCTTGCTCCAGCGACCCAGTAGAAAACTCTACAGAGGCCGGGAAGTGGTGGCACACACCTTTAATCCCAGAACTTGGGAGGCAGAGGCAGCTGGATTTCTGAGTTCAAGGCCAGCCTGGTCTACAAAGTGAGTTCCAGGACAGCCAGGGCTACACAGAAAAACCCTGTCTCGAAAAACCAAAAAAGAAAGAGAGAGAGAGAGAGAGAGAGAGAGAGAGAGAGAGAGAGAGAGAGAGAGAGGAAGAACAGCAGAAAGAAAGAAAGAAAGAAAGAAAGAAAGAAAGAAAGAAAGAAAGAAAGAAAGAAAGAAAGAAAGAAAGAAAGAAAGATAAAGAAAGAAATAACTGTACAAGGGACCGAAAAGCAAGACACATTCCCTGAGTTGGTTGCCTGACACCACAGGGCCCCTAACTGCATAATTCTGTCACTATCAGTCATGCACACAATGTCCCAATCTTCTGGCATTCTGGCTAGACTCCAACCCCACAGTTACCTGACTATAGCCAGGTATGCTCCTCCCCACAGCTACCTGATAGCCCAGCCCACTATAAAAGGGGCTGCTTGGCCCCTCCTTGCTCTCTTTAAGCTTTCACCTTTCTTACTCTCCTCTCTCTCTCTCTCTCTCTCTCTCTCTCTCTCTCTCTCTCTCTCTCTCCCTTCTCCCCTCCTCTCCACTTTCTCCCTCTTTCTACCTTCTCCCTTTCTCACTGCCTTTCTACAATAAAGCTCTAAAACCATAGACTGTCTCTGCTCATCAAGGCCTGCTGCACTTGAATGATGGGATAGGCTTTCCCCTAACAAGCTGCATCTAACTTCTTGCTGAAAGGTCTTCCTGTGCCCAAGCCACGACCAGACCAAGGACTCTCATGCACATGAGAACCATCTAGAACCCCCCTTATCACCCTGCCCTCTCCTCCCTTAGGCCCCAGGGCTGACTGAACCACCTCTTGGGGCCCTGTTCTGTTCTCAGCTCTTCTGCGGTGTCCAGCAATGTCTGGGATGCCCAAGGCTGAGAACCTGGTACCTAGGATTGCCCCTTGTCCACCACCAGCCGAGCTGGGATTCCGTTGCTTCCCACAGCCAGACACCCACCTCGGGCTGTGTGGAAAGCATGCAACAGTCTTTCTGAGTCTGCCTGCCCAGAGCATCAGAACTCTGGCAGGACACGGGTTTTCCCCCACTCCCTTTATTTCCCTTCACCTACTGCCCCGCACCATGATGTTTGAGATGCTACAGCCATAGGCTATCTGCTGAGGAAATCTACTAACAGGGAGTGGAACCAGCCCAAGAAAAAGAAACTTGTTGCAGTCAACAAAGCAAAAAAGAGCTGGAGATCTGAAGACCACTTTGATATCAGACATGGAGATGCAGAGTTTGGAGTTTGTCCATCTGGTTTGATCCAGTATTTCCTCACCAAGATGTTTTGGAATGGTAATATATATCCTGCATGATATTGGAATTATGTAAACTGCTTTTTGATTTTGATTTCTTAAGAGTTAACAGTTAAGAGATTCCATGAACCTCAGAAGAGCCTTTAATCTTTGGACTTTAACATTGTTGAGACTTTTTAAAACTATAGGACTTTTGAAACTGTACTAAATATATTTGCATTATGCTATGGCTAGGTATGGCCCCCATAGACTTATGCATTTGAGCAAGCCTATGGGGGGGCTGGGGGATCAGGGAGTAGAATGTGGTGTTTTGAATATGCTTGGCCCAGTGAGTAGCACTGTTAAGAGGTATGGCCTTGTTGGAAGAATTATGGCACTGAGGGTGGGGTTGGGCTTTGAGAGACCTTCCTCCTAGTTGCCTGGGAGACAGTCTTGCCTAACTGCCATCAAGGTGTAGAACTCTCAGCTCCTCCAGCGCCATGTTTGTCTGGATGCTGCCATGCTTCCTGCCATGATGAAAATAGACTGGACTTCAGAAACTAGTGAACTAAAATCCAAAAATGGAAGACACAGGCATTTGATCTGGATCTTGAGGAATAGTGTCCAAGAAAAGCTTTAGCCCAGGCATGGTGGTATGTGCCTTTAACCCTACCACTCATGAGACACAGAAATGCATTTCTCTGAGATCAAGGTCAATCTACAGAGAAAGTTCCAGGACATTCAAACATAGGCAGTGAGGGAACTGAAAAACAGAATGCTGGTGATAATGTAATAGAAAAGTGGTCATGTTCCAGCTCCAGCAAGCAGCAGAACTCGGCAGCTTCAGCCACTGTAGCTCTGGCTTTAGAGTGAAAAATAGAAGGGACTACTGGTACAATTGATGCTGGTTAGCTGGAGCTAAGATTTGAGCAATAATTAAGAAGAGACCGTGATCACTGAGGTGACATCTTCTGGGAAGGGTTTTCTGAGAGCACAAAGAAGCTGTGTTCCAGAGATAGCCAAGGTTGCACCTCATGCATGCTGCAGCTGGACTTGGTAATGTGTAAGGGTCACCCAGGTGGTACTGGTTTTGAAGGCATGATGGGGTTATGGAGAGCAGTTGAGGCTTGGTACTGTGAATGGCCATGGAAAGCCATTGGTGAAGGTGCAGCCTTGGTTGCAGTTGAAGGCCCAGGACTGAAGGGTCATGCAAAGGAGTTGAGGCTTGGTATCATGAACAAAACCTATGAGAGGGTGAAGCCTAGTTGCAGAGGAAGATCCCAGCATGTTAGAGAAGACAGTACTGTAGGATGACAACCAAGGACATTAGCAACAGTGGAGTGGAGTCTAGCCAGAATGCCAGCAGCTTGGGACATTGTCTGTGTGACACTCTGTAACGTCTATCCTTGCTGGATAAGAACAATATTAGTGGATACCATAACTGAGATGAGTTTTTGCCTATAGTCAAGATGACAGAATATATTTGTGTGTTTCAGATTTCAGTATATATTCAAATCCCATGAAAGGTTTGTTTAATCACACAGTGTTGAGCCTTATTCTCAGTTCCTACCTCAGTTGGTCTGGGTAGAATCTGAAATGTTGCCTCTCCTAAGTGATGATCATGGAGGTGGCTCAACATACCCAAAGTAATGAATAAAGCAGATAATTCAACTGTAGACATGGGAGAGATATGGTCACTACAGTGGGCAGCAAGTTTAAATCATTTCATCAGAATATTTTCATACACAGGGATATTTGTCAATAGCCCTTAGATCAGAAATAGCTTAGCAGAAAACTAAAATCTGAGTTGATCTCTTTAGTAAACAAATAACAATAAGCAGAACACAAAGATTGAGGATTAGGTCCGGGGACTGACTATAACATGGAGATTCCTTTCCCCGACCTCCCTGAGTGCCCCCACTTCACAAACATGAAGCACTTGACTGGAAGAAGCCTAGTACAGTTTCGTACTGTAAGTTACACTTTCTATCTCCTATCTCCTGCTAGGATCTGCACAGGGACTGATGGTGCCAGACTTGTCAGAGATAGCTGGACTTGGAAACTGAATTGAAAAATTGTCCCTGAAGCCTCAAAAAGGTACAGCACCTTAAGAGTGAGAGTTGAGGTTCATGAAAGACAGGTGATGCATAGAGCTCCTATCTCAGGCCATTTCACTGTTGGCCAGTCTCCGTAAAGCAATTCTATAGAAATGTACCCAGCAACTGAACACAAAATATGTGCTTTCATTTCTCACCATGAGAAGCTCTGATGGATTAAAGTTCATAGTTACTAAAGGAGACAGTTTTCTACCAGATGCACTAGAAATTGAAATTCTCTTTTGGCACATAAAAATGAACCAGCAAGCAATAAAACAAATTCATTCTACATAGCCTAGGTTATCTAATCTTATCTACAGAAAAGCCTGGTTACCCAATAGAGTCAAGAAAGACCATCTGAAAGTGTGTGTGTGTGTAATGCTAAAGGTTATATAGTTATATAGAAATATGGATATAATTAACGAAGAATTTTATGTGTAGTATAAAAGTTTTCATTGTTATTTGAAATAAAGGCAAAGTTAAGACATATTTCATGGGGCCTGAAGAGATAGCTCAGTGGTTAAAAGCATGGGATCATCTTCCAGAAGACTTAAGTTCAGTTCCTAGCATGCACAACGGAAAGCGAATAACTGACTATAACTTAAGCTCACAGACACACACACACACACACACACATGCACACATGAGCATGCACATATACACAGCACCCTCCTCGTAAATAATAACATAAGTTTTTATTTTTTTATTAGATATTTTCTTTATAGACATTTCAAATGCTATACCGAAAGTTCCTATACCTTCCCCACCCCCTGCTCCCCTACCCACCCACTCCCTCTTCTTGGCCCTGGCGTTCCCCTGTACTGGGGCATATAAAGTTTGCAAGACCAAGGGGCCTCTCTTCCCAGTGATGGCCGACTAGGCCATCTTCTGCTACATATGCAGCTAGAGACATGAGCTCTGGGGGTACTGGTTAGTTCATATTGTTGTTCCACCTATAGGGTTGCAGACCCCTTCAGCTCCTTGGGTGCTTTCTCTAGCTTCTCCATTTGGGACCCTGTGTTCCATCTTATAGATGACTGTGAGCATCCAACATACGTCTTTTTACAATGATACACTTAATATAACCAAAATCTTAAGGAGTGTGTACTAGGTGGAAAACTAAAGGAAATACCCCGGGAAGAAGAAAAATGATGCTAAGTAAAACCATAAATTCCCAGAAAACAAAGATAGGCATGAGAAAGGATATTATAAAGACAAAGAGAGATTTGAATAAATATTTACTATAGTAAACAATAATGGTGATATTATATTACAAGGCTTAAAAATACAGCAGCAATTAACATGAGAAAATTTAAAATAAAACACAAGCGTTTTATAATGCACTCAAAGTTCTCAATTTGTTTGGTAAATAAACCATCTTTCATGTTAGCTTTTAACAAATTTAAAATGGTTTCTGAATATTTCTTACACTATGAAACATACAAAACTACCAAACTAAACCAGGAAAAATAATAGAATAAGTAAGCCTACTTTATGGCTAAAACAAGAAAAAGAAAATGAACATAGATTCAGGTATGACCAACAGTTTTTTAAAACGTAGTTAAGAGATAAGTATACAACCAATCACATCAGCAGTGATATTAAATAAATAAATAAACTAAATACCCTAAATGAAAGATCAACTATTTTATGGTTCCTACAAAATTGTCCAAATTATAAGCACATAGAATAGATATTAAGTAAAAATGAAATGTACCATACAAATACTTGGAGGAAAGTTTCCCTCACATCCATATTATAAAAAAAAAGGGGAAACTTGAGGACCACAATAGTTTACATGACAATATAGTACATTTCATAATGATAACAGAGCCAATAATTAGTAAAATAAAAAATAATCAATATTCATCTGTCCCTAATAGTGTAAGACAAAAATATAGAACTCAGTTATTGATTAACCTACAAGGAAACAAAACAGAAGTAAATAATGACAGTGTAAGTTTAATACACCTTTCTCCAGGACTGAGAAACAAAAGTAGAAAGGGTTAGAAATTAGAGTATTAAAGTAATGTGTTTAACAAGTTACTTGACATTATAGATCAAACTATAAAACAGATCCTTATTTTAAAATTAATATAAAGCTAATAACTCAGCCACAAGTGAACTTATAAAACATGTTTCAACAATAATGAAGACATGACAATTGAATGATGTAGGTTTCTTGACTACAATGGAATGAACGAGAAATCAGCAACCAAAAGATAACAAAAAAAATCTCAAATGTTCGTAAATTAACCAAATATTTCCTTAAGGCACAGAAGAGAAAAACATTTGAATAGTTTGAATAGATATTAGAAAATATTTGAGACTATCAGGAGCATATCAAAATTGATGGGATTCCTTTAAAGCTATGAATACAGATGATGCTTAGCATTAAATGCACAGAAGAGAAAAGAGGAAATGCCAAAAGGCAAGGATCTAAGCATTCATCTCATGAAGTTGGGGAAAGAAGAGCAAATCTAGCTCAAACACAGTGGGAAATCAGTGACAACCAGGACAGAAGTCAAGAAAGTGGAAATAAAGGTGCAGAACTGAGAAAGTCAACCTTCAACACCACATCCTTTTCTTTGAACACACTAATGAAGTAATAAGACACTGGGAATATGACGCGTGGTGGCAGAAGGGATCTTTTGAAAATGGGAAAGAAGATTCAAATGTACACCTGCCAAGAAGTAAAAGCATAAACAAAGGTAAGGAACAACTTCTGCCAGTTTATTTGAATTGAAAATAATGTTTCTAAGAAAAATTCAAAACAGAATGAGGAATTTGAACTACATGATGAATTTTAAAGACTTTAAATCTTTCACTCTGGTGAAAGAGTTCAGCAGTTGAATTTGCTCATCACCAAGACTGATGCCCTAAGTTCAATCTCCAGGACCCACAACGAGAAAGGAAAGAACTGATATCCTAAATTTATCTTCCAGTCTTCCCAAGAGCACTACAGCACATGAATATCCACAGGGAGAAACACAGGGAGAAACACAAAATAAATATATAAAATGTTGAAAATCTTTTCTTATTAGATATTTTCTTTTATTTGTATTTCAAATTTTATCCCCTTTCCTCATTTCCCCTCCAAAAACTCCCCTATACCATCCTGCCTCCCCCTGCTCACTAACCCACTCGCTCCTGCTTCCCTGTCTTTTCATTGCCCTACACTGGAGCACTGAGCCTTGACAAGACCAAGGGCTTCTCCTCTCATTGATGTTCCACAAGGCCATCCTTCTACAGCCAATCTGCTACATATGCAGCTGAAGCATTGAGTCCCTCCGTGTGTACTCTTTGGTTGGTAGTTTAGTTCTTGGGAGCTCTGGGGGTACTGGTTGGTTCATATTGTTGTTCCTACTATAGGGCTGCAAATCCCATCAGCTACTTGGGTCCTTTCTCTAGCTCCTCCATTGGTGACTCTGTGCTCAGTCCAAAGAATGGCTGTCAGCATCCACTTCTGTAAACTGTCAGGCACTGGCAGAGCCTCTCAGGAGAGAGCTATATCAGGCTCCTGTCAGCCAGCACTTGTCATCCAAAATAGTGTCTGAGTTTGGCAATTGTATATGGGATGGATTCCAAGGTGGGACAGTCACTGTATGGCCTTTCCTACATTTTCTGCTTCAAACATTGATTCTGTATCTCCTCCTATGGGTATTTTGATTCCTCTTCTAAGAAGGACCGAAGTATCTTCACTGTGGTCTTCCTTTTGAGCTTCATGTGGTTTGTAAATTGTATCTTGGGTATTCTGAACTTCTCAGCTAATATTCTTCACATATCAGTGAGTGCATATCATGTATGTTCTTTTGTGATTGAGTTGCCTCATTCAGGATGCTGTTTTCTAGTTCCATCCATTTGCCAAAGAACTTCATGAATTCATTTTTAAGAGCTGAGTAGTATTCCATTGTGTAAATATATCACATTTTCTGTGTCCATTCCTCTGTTGAAGTACATCTGGGTCCTTTCCAGATTCTGGCTATTATGAATAAGGCTGCCATGAACATAGTGGAGCATGTGTCCTTATTACATGTTGGAGCATCTTCTGGGTATATATCCAGGAGTAGTATAGCTGGGTCCTCAGGTTGTATTCTGTCCAATTTTCTGAGGAACAGTCAGACTGATTTCCAGAGTGGTTATACCAGCTTACAATCCAACCAGCAACGGAGGAGTGTTCCTCTTTCTCCATATCCTTGCCAGCATCTACTGTCACATGAATTTTTTATCTTAGCCACTCTGACTGGTATGAGGTGGAATCTCAGGGTTGTTTTAATTTGCATTTCATTGATGAGTAAGGATGTTGAACATTTCTTTAGGTGCTTCTTAGCCCTTCGGTATTCCTCAGTTGAGAATTCTTTCTTTAGCTCTGTACCCCATTTTTAATAGGGTTATTTGTTTCCTTGGAGTCTAACTTCTTGAGTTCTTTGTATATATTGGATATTAGCCTGCTATCTGATTTAGGGTTGGTAAAGATCTTTTCCCAATCTGTTGGTTGCCATTTTGTCCTATTGACAGTATCCTTTGTGTTACAGTTTTGCAATGTTATGAGGTCCCATTTGTCAATTCTTGATATTAGAGCATAAGCTATTGGTGTCCTGTTCAGGAAATTTTCCCCTGTGCCCATGTGCTCTAGGCTTTTCCCCACTTTATCTTCTTTTAGTTTCAGTGTATCTGGTTTTATGAGAGGGTCTTTGATCCACTTGGACTTGAGCTTTGTACAAGGAGCTAAGAATGGATCAATTTGCATTCTTCTACATGCTAACTTCCAGTTGAGCCAGCACCATTTTGAAAATGCTGTCATTTTTCCACTGGATGGTTTTAGCTCCTTTGTCAAAGATGACCACAGGTGTGTGGGTTCATTTCTGGGTCTTCAACTCTATTCCATTGATCTACCTCTCTGTGACTGTACCAATACCATGCAGTTTTTATCATGATTCCTCTGTAGTACAGCTTGAGGTCAGGCATGGTGATTCCCCCAGAAGTTCTTTTATTGTTGAATAGTTTTTGCTATCCTAGGTTTTTTGTTATTCCAGATGAATTTGCAAATTGTTCTTTCTAACTCTATGAAGAATTGATTTGGGATTTTGATGGGAATTACATTTAATCTGTATATTGCTTTTGGCAACATGGCCATTTTTACTATATTAATCCTGCCCATTCATGAGCATGGGAGATCTTTCCATCTTCTGAGATCTTCGATTTCTTTTTTTCAGAGACTTGAAAGTTATACCAAGCTATTTTATATTATTTGTGAATATTGTGAAGGGTATTGTTTCCCTAATTTCTTTCTCAGTCTGTTTATCCTTTGAGTAGAGGAAAGCCACTGATTTGTTTGAGTTAATTTTATATCCAGCCACTTTGCTGAAGTTGTTTATCAGGTTTAGGAGTTCTCTGGTAGAATTTTTGGGTCACTTAAGTACACTATCATATCATCTGCAAATAGTGATATTTTGGCATCTTCTTTCCAATTTGTATCCCTTTGACCTCCTTTTGTTGTGTAATTGATCTGGCTAAGACTTCAAGTACTATATTGAACAGGTAGGGAGAAAGTGGGCAGCCTTGTCTAGTTCCCGATTTTAGTGGGATTGCTTCAAGTTTCTCTCCATTTAATTTGATGTTGGCTACTGGTTTGCTTTATATTGCTTTCACTACATGTAGGTATGGACCTTGAATTCCTGATCTTCCCAAGCCTTTTATCATGAAGAGGTGTTGGATTTTGTCAAATGTTTTCTCAGCTTCTAATGAAATGATCATGTGGGTTTTTTCTTTAAGTTTGTTTATATACTGGATAATGTTGATCGATTTCCATATATTGAACTATCCCTGCATCCCTGGGATGAAGCCTACTTGATCATGATGGATGATCATTTTGATGTGTTCTTGGATTTGGTTTGCCAGAATTTTATTGAATTTTTGCATCAATATTCATAAGGGAAATTGATCTGAAGTTCTCTTTCTTTGTTGGGTCTTTGCATGGTTTAGGTAACAGAGTAATTATGGCTTCATAGAATGAATTGGGTAGTGTTCCTTCTGTTTTTATTTTGTGGAATAATTTGAAGAGTATTGATATTAGGTCTTCTTTGATGGTCTGATAGAACTCTGCACTAAACCCATCTGGTTCTGGGCTTCTTTTGGTTGGGAGACTATTAATGACTGCTTCTATTTCTTTAGGGGATACAGAACTGTGTTGATCGTTAATCTGATCCTGATAAACTTTGGTACCTGGTATCTGTCTAGAAAATTGTCCATTTCATTCAGATTTTCCAGTTTTGTTGAGTATAGGCTTTTGTAGTAGGATCTTATCATTTTTTTTCTTATTTCCTCGGTTTCTGTTGTTATATCTCCTTTTTCATTTCTGATTTTGTTGATTTGAATACTGCCTCTGTGCCCTCTGGTTAGTCTGGCTAAGGGTTTTCTACCTTGTTGATTTTCTCAAAGAACCAGCTCCTGGTTTGGTTGATTCTTTGTAAAGTTCTTTTTGTTTTTAGTTGGTTGATTTCAGCCCTGAGTTTGATTATTTCCTGCCTTCTATTTTTTTGGAATTATTTGCTTTTTGTTGTTGTTGTTGTTCTACAGCTTTCAGTTGTACAGTCAAGCTGCTAGTGTCTGCTCTCTCCAGTTTCTTTTTGTAGGTACTCAGAGCTATGAGCTTCCCTCTTAGCACTGCTTTCATTGTGACCCATAAGTTTTGGGTATGTTGTGGCTTCATTTTCATTAAATTCTAAAATGTCTTTAATTTCTTTATTTCTCCTTTGACCAAATTATCATTGAGTAGAGTATTTTTCAGCTTCCATGTGTATGTGGGCTTTCAATTATTTTTGCTGTCATTGAAGAGCAGCCTTAGTCCATGGTGATCTGATAGGATGCATGGGATTATTTCAATCTTCTTGTATCTGTTGTGGCCTGTTTTGTGACCAATTATATGGTCAGTTTTGGAGAAGGTACAGTGAGGTGCTGAGAAGAAGGTATATTCTTTTGTTTTAGGATAAAATGTTCTCTAGATACTGTTAAATCCATTTGGTTCATAAATTCTGTTACATTCACTGTGTCTCTATTTAGTTTCTGTTTCCATGATCTGTCCATTGATGAGATTGGGGTATTGAAATCTCCCACTATTATTGTGTGAGGTGCAACGTGTGCTTTGAGCTTTAGCAAAGTTTCTTTTATGAATGTGGATGCCCTTCCATTTGGACCATAGATGTTTAGAATTGAGAGTTCATCTTGGTAGATTTTACTGTTGATGAGTATGAAGTGTCCCTCCTTATCTTTTTTGATAACTTTAAGTTGAAAGTTGATTTTATTCAATATTAGAATGGCTACTCCAGCTTGTTTCTTAGAAAAATTTGCTTGGAAAATTGTTTTCCAGCCTTTTACTCTGAGGTAGTGTCTGTCCTTGTCATTGAGATGGGTTTCCTGTATGCAGAAAAATGTTGAGTCCTGTTTATGTATCCAGTCTGCTAGTCTATCTCTGTTTATTGGAGAATTGAGTCTATTGATATTAAGAGATATTAAGGAAAAGTAATTGTTGCTTCCTGTTATTTTTGTTGTTAGAAGTGGAGTTATGTTTACATGGCTATCTTCTTTTTGGTTTGTTAAAAGGTTATTTTCTTGCTTTTTCTAGGGTGTAGTTTCCCTCCTTGTGTTGAAGTTCTCCATTTATTATCCTTTGAATGGATGTATTTGTGGAAAGATAGTGTATAAATTTGGTTTTATCATGGAATACTTCTTGGAACTAACATTTTTCTATAAGGCAAAAGACAGTCAATAGGACAAATCGGTAACCTAGATTGGGAAAAAAAAATCTTCACCAACCCCACATCCAATAAAGAGTTAATATCCAAAATACATAAAGAACTCAAGAAGCTCATCTCCATAGCCCCCCCAAAAAACAATTTAAAAATGTACAGAGGGGCTGGAGAGATGGTTCAGTATTAAGAGAACTGCCTGCTCTTCCAGAGGTCCTGCATTCAATTCCCAGTAACCACATGATGGCTCACAACCATCTGTAATGAGATCTGACACCCTCTTCTGGTGTGTCTGAAGACAGCTACAGTGTACTCAGATACATTAAATAAATAAATAAATAAATAAATAAATAAATAAATAAATAAATAAATCTTTTTTAAAAATGTACAGAGCTTAACAGAGGATTCTCAACTGAGGAATCTCAAATGGCTGAGAAGCACCTAAAGAAATTTTCAACATCCTTAGTCATTGGGGAAATGCAAATCAAAACAACCCTGGGATTCCGCCTTACACAAATCAAAATGGCTAAGATAAAAAAAACAAAAACGGAAAAAACCTCAGGCAATAGTAGTTGCTGGAAAGGCTGTGGAGAAAGAGAAACACTCCTCCATTGCTGGTAAGACTGAAAGGGGGTAAAACCTCTCTGGAAATCATTTCAGTGGTTCCTTATGATTTGGAAATAGTTCTACCTGAAGACCTAGCTATACCACTACTGGACATATACCAAAAGAAACTCCAACATATATCAAGGGCATGTCCTCCACTATGTCCATAGAAGCCTTCTCTATAATAGCTAGAAGCTGGAAACAACCCAGATGTCCCTCAACAGAAGAATGGATACAGAAAATGTTGTACATTTACACAATGGAGTACTACTCAGCTATTGAAAACAAAAACTTCACAAAATTTACAGACAAATGGACGGAACTAGAAAATATCATCCTGAGTGAGGTAACTCAAGCCCCAAAGGATATACATGGTATGTACTTGCTGATAATTGGATATTAGCCCAAAAGCTCAGAATACACACAATATAACTCACAGACCATATGAAGCTTAACAAAAAGGAAGGCCAAAATATAGATGCTTCTATTCCACTTAGAAGGGGTAGCAAAATAATCATGAGAGGCAGAGGGAGAGAGGGGTCTGAGTAGGAGAGAGGTGTCTGGGTAAGAGAGGTAAAGGAAAGGAAAAATGAGGGAACAGGTTCAAGTATGGTAAAAGATGGGAGAGAATTCCAGAGGCCCAAGAGTATGAATAGAAATATGTAGTAGTAGGGAGTGGGGGAGGGACGAGGGGAACCACTAGAAAATCACAGATGCCAGGGATATGAGAGGCTACCAGGACTCGATGAGGATGACATTAGCTGAAATACCAAAAAGAGGGGAGATAGAACCTGAAGAGACCACCCCCAGTAGATAGGCATGGCACCCAATTGACAGAAGGGGCCACTCACCCATCTCAAAACTTTTAACCCAGAATTGTTCCTGTCTAAAGGAAATACAGGGACAAAGAGTGGAGCAGAGACTAAAGAAAAGGGCATCCAGAGACTGCCCCACCTGGGGTTCCAACCCATCTGCAGACACCAAACCCAAACACTATTGCTGATGCCAAGAACTACTTGCAGATACGAACCCAGCAGGGTTGTCTTCTGAGAGGCTCTGTCACACTTAACCAAGATAGATGTAGATGCTCACGGCCAACCATTGGACTGGGCCCAGGAACCCCAATGGAAGAGCTTGGGGAAGGACTGAAGGAGCTGAAGGGATTGCAAACCCATAGGAAGAACAAGATCCACTAACTTGACCCCTCAGAGCTCGCAGGGACTAAACCACCAACCAAAAAGTATACATGGGTGGGTCCATGGCTCCTGCTATGTATGTAGCAGAGGATTGCCTTATCTGGCATTAATTGGAGGGGCAGCACTTGGTCCTGTGGAGGCTTGTTGCCTCAATGGAGGGTTATGCTAGAGAAGTGAGGCAGGAATGGGTGGGTAGGGGAGTACTTTCTTAAAGGCAAAGGGGAGGAGATTGGGATGGGGGTTGCCAAGCAGAGACTGGGAAGGGGAATAACATTTGAAATGTAGATAAATAAAATAATCAATTTTTAAAAATACTGAAGAGGCAGAGGTAGGAGGGTAACAACTTCAAGTTACTACAGGACATATCTGCAACTCCAACACTGATAGGCGTGAAGAGGAAGATATAGTTGGATGCCTGAAACTTGTTGACTAGGTAGCCTAGCCAACTTAATATACAATTAAGTATAATACAACAAATGATACAATTAAGAACAATAATTAATATACAATTAATTAAGTACATTAATAATTAAGTAATTATTAAGTGTGATACTTAGTATACAATTAAGTATAATACAACAAATGAGCTCAGGATTCCATAAGAGATCCTGTCTCTAAGCATAAAGAATTCTGGATATAGGACACAGAATTCAAGCTGAAACTTAGCTTGAATTTTCTTCCCTATTGGCTACCATTCACAGGTTTTTTTTATGATTTTTAAACACATTTCACACGTATTTGTGTGTACTTAAATGTCTGTATGTGCACCACGTATGTACAAGTACCTATAGAGGCGAGAAGAACGTATCATATACACTGGAATCAAATCAGAGGCAATTGTGTGCTATCCAGTACTGTGGGCTGGGAATCAAACTAGGGTACAATGCAAAACCAAAATGTTCCTTACTACTGAACCACGACTTTTTTTTTAATGTATCAGTTTAAAAATGAGCCCAGAAGCTAGGGATTGACTTTAATGTTGAAGCACAAGTTTAATATGTGCAAAGCCTTGATCCAATATTCAGAATCTAATTAATTAATTCATTTTTAATGATGGTCTTTTCATAAACCTGACCCTGGGTCAGCTGAATAAACACTTTCAATCTACTTTCTACCCCTCACTAAAAAAAAAAAAAAAAATCAAGCACATGGTACTGAAGGTTTAACGAGAAACATAAAACAACTGGATTAAAGGAAGTGATGTGGGAAGAGGGAATAACGATACAGGAAGATTAAATCAATAAGGTCCCAAAAGCACTAACTACAAAGGAAGCAATTACCAGGTGAGACCTGATTAAAACTGGGGATTCTGGTCTGTTAAAAGAGAATGAAAAATCAATTTACAAATAGAAAATATTTACAATCTACAGATGTAGTTTGAGAGACTAAGAGATTCAGACTTTAAAAAAAAACTTAGGATAAGAGAAGGCACTGTGCAGGTCTCTCACACACAAGCTAGACCAGTGCCCAATAAACACATGAGAATGGACTGTGCTTCACCAGTCATTAAGAAATTGTATATCAAAACCACAATGAACCATCATCATATACCCATACCCACCAGAATATCTAAACTTAAAAAGGCTGGCAGCTCCAAGCTTTGTTAAGTGTGACAGTTGGAACACTCATATATGTTTAAATAAAACATGGTTCAATAGATTCACACACTGGGATAACACTTGGCTTCTTTTGAAGCAGAAGTATTTATATGCACTTACATAGGAAGAAATCCCATTCATGGTTTAGTTGAAAAGAGGAAAAGGATGAATGGTATGGTTCCCAGAGATATTTTATGACAGAAAAGGATACAAATGTACCCCTTATATACATTATATAAATATCTAGTTTATAAATAAATATACAATATATAGATATCTAATTTATAAATTAAAATTATATATAAATATAAGTAAATAGATCTTATATAAGTATATTACATATACATTAATATACTTTAATAATATAAACATTTTATAAAACAGACACAAGATAATATTAGTACCAACTTCTTTTTTTTTTTTCCATTTTTTATTAGGTATTTAGCTCATTTACATTTCCAGTGCTATACCAAAAGTCCCCCTTACCCACCCACCCCCACTCCCCTACCCACCCACTCCCCCCCTTTGGCCCTGGCGTTCCCCTGTACCGGGGCACACAAAGTCTGCGTGTCCAATGGGCCTCTCTTTCCAGTGATGGCCGACTAGGCCATCTTTTGATACATATGCAGCTAGAGTCAAGAGCTCAGGGGTACTGGTTAGTTCATAATGTTGTTCCACCTATAGGGTTGAAGATCCCTTTAGCTCCTTGGGTACTTTCTCTAGCTCCTCCATTGGGAGCCCTGTGATCCATCCATTAGCTGACTGTGAGCATCCACTTCTGTGTTTGCTAGGCCCCGGCATAGTCTCACAAGAGACAGCTACATCTGGGTCCTTTCAGTAAAATCTTGCTAGTGTATGCAATGGTGTCAGCATTTGGAAGCTGATTATGGGGTGGATCCCTGGATATGGCAGTCTCTACATGGTCCATCCTTTCATCTCAGCTCCATACTTTGTTTCTGTAACTCCTTCCATGGGTGTTTTGTTCCCACTTCTAAGGAGGGGCATAGTGTCCACACTTCAGTCTTCATTTTTCTTGAGTTTCATGTGTTTAGGAAATTGTATCTTATATCGTGGGTATCCTAGGTTTTGGGCTACTATCCACTTATCAGTGAGTACATATTGTGTGAGTTCCTTTGTGATTGTGTTACCTCACTCAGGATGATGCTCTCCAGGTCCATCCATTTGGCTAGGAATTTCATAAATTCATTCTTTTTAATAGCTGAGTAGTACTCCATTGTGTAGATGTACCACATTTTCTGTATCCATTCCTCTGTTGAGGGGCATCTGGGTAGTACCAACTTCTTTTGATGAATAATGCTGACTGAGGATAAGGGTCTGATTTTGGATCTTATAGTATTTGAATTTACCATGCTTGCAGATTCCCTTATACATATTTATATACACTACACAGTCATAAATATGCTCACATGTACACACATACATCTACTTACCCCAGAGAGGGAACCCACACAGACCAAAGTAACAATTGCTTTAAAGTCCAACTTGGTGAACCAGCTAGTTTTTATTGGGATTACTAACAAGAGCATCAGGGTTCCTTATAGGATCAGATAGGTCAAATGCAGCTGTATCATAGAAAAGTCCAAACCAGCATGAGATGAGTCGTGAAAGCAACAACTAGGGAGCTCTCTGGCTTGCAGGCAGCTAAGAAATCAGAAATGCTCAGGCATCTTGATGGGCCAGCCTGATTCCATTTTAAGATTGAAAGACATGTTATTACAAGGTCAAAATATGTCCATTCCTGTAGTCTGTAAAGCTTAAGTTTGACCATGTCTGGAACCATGTTTTTAGAATTTGACATGTTCTAAACCCCATGGAACTTGACTCACAGTCTGACCATACAACTATGACATCCACACTCGTAAGATAACCTGCCAAATGATTTTGAGATGTTCTGCCCAGCTTCTACATAACCAAAATTCCTCTGGAAATCTTCCCACCCTTGGAAACCCCTATCCTTGCCGTTTGGGGGGGCTTATAAAGGCCCCATTTTCCTATGTTCAGGATTGTCCTCTCAAATTCCACAGTCAGGGATAGGCAGTAGTTATCAGACCTGCTATATGGTGTGTGTATAATAAAGCTTGCTATAGTTTTGTCTTTACTCTCATTCGGTGGGATTAACAATTTCTTCAAATAGCTCCCATGATCTCCTCCTCCAGCACTTGTTCACATAAGCCTGGGGTGTCATCCTGACTTTTGTAAGTTTGGTTTTCCAGGAAGGTTGTTTACTTCTTGAGTCTGTGAGCACTGTTGCCTCCTGAAGGAGATGTTTCAGTCCCCTGCAAACTGCTCTCCAGCACTTCTCCCTGCCCTGACTAAGAGGCCATCTTCCATGAGGACAGACAAAATTCCTCTCTCCAATATTAACATACCCAAGGATAAAGCTATAACAGGGAATGAAATAGTCTGATTCCCTGACAGTTTGTCAAGGTTGATCTGTAAATGATAGAGGCTCCAAATTATTAAGAATTACATTTTGCTTTAGTTTTATCAACATTTTCTTACAGCCATCTGAGCACAGATCAGTCTAGCCAACTCAGCCGGATATGAAGTCCTAATGTGTTTCCAGGCTCCAAGCCAGAGTGTTTGTACAGCTGACTTCTCTGAACTCACCAGTCCAACTACCCCTTAAATGCAAGGGGCTGTCCTCCTTTCTTTTAAGGACGTGGATTTTGCTCTTTCCTTAGCTTGTGGGTTGACTGTCACAGGTGCTCTTGCTCTCAAGCAGAGGAGCAGCAGCAACTGCCCTTCCTAAACCAGCAGAGGTTCTTACAGTGTCCAGTGGATCGCCATTCAGCAATCAGATGACTCAGCAAACCGACTTCCAGCAAATTAACTCCTTGTGAGTTGACATTCAGCAAATCAGGCATTCAATAAATTAGCTTTCGGTGAATTGTCCCAGATCCATGTGCGACCTGAATTCTCAAGTAATACTTTAATCAGAGTATTAATGGAGAGCAAAGAAACATTTTCTTATACTCTAAGAAAACAAAGACTCACTAGCTATTAATTAGTGTATATCCAGTCTCCACCTCTCTCTGTCTCTGTCTGTGTCTCTGTCTCTGTGTCTGTCTCTGTCTCTCTCTGTCTCTCTCTCTGTCTCTCTCTCTGTCTCTCTTTCTCTCTCTGTCTCTCTCTGTCTCTCTCTCTCCCTCCTTCCCTCCCTCCCTCTCATCTGCCACACTACATCAGCCACAATCTGCTCATAATGACCCAGCAGTACTCAAGAGAAAGGATGGTAAAGAAGATAGAATGAGGCCATTTGTGCACTTGCCACAAGGAAACAGGAGATTACAGAAGCCTGAATATACTAAAGTTGGTTGCTGAAAAAAAAAATTAGTTGAAAGCCAGGTTCTACAGTTTCAGAGAACTGAGTCTGGTGATGACAACAGCCATCTCTAAGTCCTCACCAAGGGAAGGCACTATCCTACATCCGTGTATCAACCCTACAATATAAGAACAGTCACACATTATACCCCTAAGAATTTGTTCCAAGATTCCCACCATATTCAACCCCTAGGACACTCCAGGTCCTTATGAAAGAGCATGGTATCAACATGCAACCAGGCATAACCTGAGGGAATTTTGTCTTTTCTTGAGATCTTTGCTAATGCCTAATACAACATAGAGAATATGTTAGTTTTTACACAGTTTTGTTTAGGAAATGATAATAAGAAATGATAAAAGTACAGAAATTTTTTCAGACTATATTTCATCTTTGATTAGTTGAATCTGAGTAATGAGTCCATGACTACAATAAACTGACTGTACTATTAGGATGACAACTCAGAAGAGAAAACCAAGGACAGAGCAGTGGAGTGACGAGCCCAGTGTGACCGAATGGCCTTTAAAACTCCAGCTCAAGATCAAAAACTCAGGTGACAGCAGATGCTGGCGAGGATGTGGAGAAAGGGGAACACTCCTCCATTGTTGGTGGGATTGCAAGCTTGTACAACCACTCTGGAAATCAGTCTGACGGTTCCTCAGAAAATTGGACATAGTACTACCGGAGGATCCCGCAATACCTCTCCTGGGCATATATCCAGAAGATGTCCTAACCGGTAAGAAGAACGCATGCTCCACTGTGTTCATAGCAGCCTTATTTATAATAGCCAGAAGCTGGAAAGAACCCAGATGCCCCTCGACAGAGGAATGGATACAGAAAATGTGGTACATTTACACAATGGAATACTACTCAGCTATTAAAAAAATGAATTTATGAAATTCCTAGGCAAATGGATGGACCTGGAGGGTATCATCCTGAGTGAAGTAACCCAATCACAAAGGAACTCGCACAATATGTACTCACTGATAAGTGGATATTAGCCCAGAAACTTAGGATACCCAAGATATAAGATACAACTTGCCAAACACATGAAATTCAAGAAGAACGAAGACCAAAGTGTGGACACTTTACCCTTTCTTAGAAATGGGAACAAAACACCCATAGAAGGAGTTACAGAGACAAATTTTGGAGCTGTGACGAAAGGATGGACCATCTAGTGATTGCCATATGCAGGGATCCATCCCATAATCAGCTTCCAAATGCTGACACCATTGCATACACTAGCAAGATTTTGCTGAAAGGACCCAGATATAGCTGTTTCTTGTGAGACTATGCCGGAGCCTAGCAAACACAGAAGTGGATGATCACAGTCAGCTATTGGATGGGTCACACGGCCCCCAATGGAGGAGCTAGAGAAATTACCCAAGGAGCTAAAGGGAACTGCAACCCTATAGGTGGAACAACAATATGAACTAACCAGTACCCGGGAGCTCTTGTCTTTAGCTGCAAATGTATCAAAAGATGGCCTAGTTGGCCATCACTGCAAAGAGAGGCCCCTTGGTCTTGCAAACTTTATATGCCCCAGTACAGGGAAACGCCAGGGCCAAAAAGGGGGAGTGGGTGGGTAGGGGGTTGGGGGGGTGGGTATGGGGGACCTTTGGGATAGCATTGAAAATGTAAACGAGGAAAATTCCTAATTAAAAAAAAATAAATAAAATAAAATAAAAAAATTTAAGCTGGGTGTGGTAGAGCACGCCTTTACTCCCAGCACTTGGGAGGCAGAGGCAGGCAGATTTCTGAGTTCAAGTCCAGCCTGGTTTACAGAGTGAGTTCCAGGACAGCCAGGGCTACACAGAGAAACCCTGTCTCAAAAAAAAAATTAAAAATAATACAAAATATTAAAAAAAAATAACTCCAGCTCATGGACTCTCTAGTAATGGTCTAAACTTGATCTTGGTTCAGCTGGTGGGTCACAGAGACAGGGTCAGAGCTAAGAGTCCAAGAGTGGAACAAAGCTAGGGGGAAGAATAGGAGGAGGTCAGAAGGGAGTCAGGTCTAAGCAGAACAGATACTAAAATGTCCTGATTACATTATGCAAAAGACTGACTCCTGGTTCACATAAAAGGAGCTGGAAACTGCAACTAAGTCAGGACATGTGGTGAAACCAGGCTTAGAATATAGGTAGACTGACTCCAAAGCCCACAAAATCGGGGCTCATCTATGGGGCCAAATAGAAAGAGGAGAAGACAAAGAAGGGGATCTTCTCCAAGGATTAGCTTCATCAAAAATAAGACCTCTTTTTCCCAAAGCAATATCTGCCTATCACATGATTATTACAAGTGACTCCCAAGCAGGGCATGACAAGCAGGCCCTTCTATTTGTAGGCTGCCAGGCACTTGCAGCCATCCCCTCCCTCCCTCCCAGCTGTCACACCCAGCTCACCAAGGCATTTAATTTGGTAGAGCAAACGTTGGTTATCTGTTAGAATGCTTATCAAATGCCAATTAGTACTGTGTGGTAATTGATGTCTAATTAACATGCCAATAATGCTGTTGGGTGTCAATTAAATGCCTAAACAGTCCTTCCTGTTTTATTGCACCAAGACAGTGATTGTGAATTTCTCAGTTCAGTAACTTTGGAGTGAATTTTATTGTACGCTTTTTGGAATATGGAAAGCCAGAGAGAACTTGAGGGCAGATATTTAATTGATGTGACACTCTGGTATTGAAAAATCCTAACTTGTGTTCAGTACCTTTCTGAGAAACTTAATTGTTCGTTTCTGAAAAGGTCAAAGACATAAGGTATACATATATTACCTGTATTTATTCTTAACAGAATTTCAAACATACGCACAATAGAATTTTACATATCCACCCTTCTCTTCCTCTCTAACTCCGTTAGGTTTTCCCTCTTCCAAACTTCATGCCTTTATGTTTTTCCTTTCTCTTTACATTAGCCCACAAATAGTTCAGCCCATATGTGCTTAGGTATGGTGCTGTCCACGGCAGCAGTAGTCAACTTCCAGTGGCCACATCCTCAAAGAACAATTCTCCCTCCCCCGGTTGCCTGTCAACTCTAATTATTCCCTCACTAAGGAGTGAGGTCTTAAGAGCAATCCGATGCATATCTTTATCACTCAGCTTAAAGCACTCTGTATCTCTGTCCTATGAATCCCATAAAAGAGGCACAATCGCTATGTAGGACTCGAAAGCACTGTAGAGATACCAGAGGGGAGCAGACGTGATGAAGATGTAGATGCAGATGAAGAGCTTAGTCTGGAATATGAGAGACAATCGTCAACCTGGGCCTGGGAAGGTGGAGTGTTTAGCAAGTGTCTCAGGTCTAAAGCCCATCCCTATCCAATCTCAGGTTCTAACCTCATGCTCAGCTTGTCGTCTGTTGTATCAGACTCTCCTAAGAGAGGTGCTGGAGAAGGAATGCAAGGATGGAGGAGGGAGTAGTCTTGCTTCCTCCTCTTGGTCTGTTGTGAGCACCACACAGATGCCTCTTTATCTGCACTTTCAGTTGTATCTAGTTTGCACCCCATGCCCCTTCCTGTGTCTACTAGAACCCTAGTACCAGTCAGCATTCTAGGATCTAGCCCTGCATAGCTCTCTGATCTGCTTTGGGAATTTATAATCCTATTTTCTTTCCTTATTTTTCCAGCCATAGGGAAGTATCTACCTTGGAGATGCTTTAGAGTCCTCTGTGTGCCCTTTCAGCTACACAACTCACAACTATATATCACATGATATATTAAATTTTCTCTGATCAAATGACTGATGAGAACTGTCTCCCACTGGAATCCTGACTGATGAAGAAGGATGACCTAGACCTAATGGAAGCCTTACCAAGTACCCCATGAAACATTTGGACCACAGGGAGATGAAGAAATGAGAAGTGAGAGCTGGGAGATGAGAGGGGTTTGGAAGTGGTAAAGCTCACATGCTTGGTGGGTAAGAACCAAACACTTTTTGTTCTCTGTGTGGCCTTGGGCAAGTTGCTTTTCCTTTCTGTGCCTGAGTTTCTCATCCATAAAATTGGACTGATTCAAGTCCTCACCTCACCAGCTGGCTTTGTACGTTGAACATTGTGTGGAAGCACATGGCAGCATGCATAGCATAGGAAGAAATCTGTCATTCACCATCATTGTCATCCTTGTTTTCTCCAGCGGGTGTTTAAAATGAGCAGGCTGTGGTGCATATCACAAAAAGGCAAAATAGCTTCTTCCCATAACCAAAGGGCTAACTCCTGTGACCTGGAGTCAGGACAGCCATGACTGGATGCAGAACTGACCTGTTTAGCATGCCTATCTCAAAAGCCACTGGGAAGGACACAGAGCACAGTGGCCCATGAGAGGTGGCCTGGACAGCTCAGCACATGACCCTTGGCCATTCTCCCCATTCCTCCTGGCCTGGGAGTTTGAAATTGAAGCTGGGTTTTGACACTTCCGGGCTCCTCCAGTTGCATTTGCCCCTAAGAACAGAGCCCCCAGGTAGAAATTCATTCCTCTCTCCCAAATTCTTTGCTTTGTGTTTTAAGCACCTTTAAATACCTTGAAATGAACTGTAAGATGGGAGGGATATGTGCTGTGCAACAAAGACCACTTCAGGAGTCACGGGCTCTGGGAAATGAATCCTGGAGAACTCTAACAATGCAAGATGAAACTAAGAGTGGGGAAGGAAAAAGCAGGGACATGTGTGAAGTGGAGACACTAACACCTTGGTTCCGAGGTTGATTTGAGTCTGTGAGAACTAATTTAAGTAGTAGCATGTCTTCTGGCATGTGTGGAAGGCCAGCAATTGCTTCCTCTTGCCCTACTATGATAAGTAGCATGGCCCTACTGAGGCAGCACACTCCTCCCTTCCATATAACAGGCAGCATTTCTCACACAGGGCCATATTCACTGTTTCTCAATCTTGGATGCTGTGGTGGTTTGAATACACTTGGCCCATGGAAGTAGCACTTTTAGGAGATGTGGAGTCGCTATGGCCTTTTTTTTTTTTTTTTTTTGGAGGAAGTGTGTCACTATGGGGGTGGGCTTTGAGGTTTCCTCCTATGCTCAGGCTCAGCCCAGTGGGAAAGAAACCCTGGCTGCCTGCCTGTGGGAGACAGTCTCTTCCTGGCTGCCTTTGGATCAAGAGGCAGAACTCTTGGCTCCTCCAGCACCATGTCTACCTGCATGCTGCCATGTTTCCCACCATGATGATAATGGACTGAACCTCTGAAACTGTAAGACAGCCCCAATTAAATGCTTGCCTTTATAAGAATTGCCTTGGTCATGCATGGTGTCTCTTCAAAGATAAAACCCAACCTAGGACAGGTGCATTTGACCCATATCTAGGGAAGAAAAGATCAGTGATCTACCTGGCCTGAAAAGCAAGTATGTCTGAGGGGGGAGCACATCTGGCTTTTAGGTTATTATATCTTACTATAGTTGCTATTATACACATCCATAAACATATAAGCAAAGGGGGACTGTACACATGTGGCAACCCTTCCATGGAAGTCTGAAAGCAACTTTCTGAGGTCAGTTCTCTCTTTCCACTCTACATTCTAGAGAGCCAGCTTGGGCTCTCAAGCTTGCACAGAAGATAGTTTTACCTCCTGGGCCTTTTCACTGGCCCGCAGGTGGGTTTTCATACATTCTGGAATGTACACAAATATCACCACTTGTAGTTCCTCTGCTCCAAATAGTCTAACATGCAGCAGCAAGGAGTAAGGACCTGGGGCAGTGACTTCCAACTCAGGCTAACGCATTTGTGGGCCCAATGAGTTCTAAACCTTGAGCCTCTGGGATCTGTTCCCTAGAATTGTTCCCCATTGTCTGCAGTTATCTGAGTTTCCTGGAGATCTTGTTCCCATGGACCAAGGACCCCCCACCCCCACCCCCAGGGCTTCAGATTCATGACATCTGTAGCCTGCGGATATGCAGCTCCAGCTAGTGCTACTGCTTGGCAAACTTCACACTGAGAAGGACAATTCTGATTCTACTACACACAAAGCATGGGATTTGTACTCTAAGTACAGAAATCCTTCAGGGCCAAGTCTCACAACTGTAACCTGGTTTATGATAAGCCAGGCTGTGAGGGATCCCCAAAATCAGTCCCATAATAGGTCTAAGTAGCTACAATAGACTCTGGGTGCTGGCAGACTGGCCTGGGGCTCAAGCTCCACCCTCTCTGAGAATCAGAACAGTTGGTGCTCAGACAGCTCCTCTGGCAGGTGCATGTGACCCTCTGCCAGTTCCAGGCACTGCCTCTTATGAGAGGCTCTCTTACAAAAGTGGACCAAACACAGTGATAGGATTGGAGCATGATTCTCCAAAGGCACAACTTGTTAGGCTTTGAATCTGAAACGTCTCCCACAGACTTGTGTTTTGAATGTTAGTTTCCAGCTTGTGGTATTATTTTGAGTGTTAGAGAACCTTTACGAGGTAGGGCCTTGTTCAGGGATGTTGGTCACTGGGGAAAGAAGCCTGCATCTGTGTTCTAATACAAGTCATGTGACCTAACAGTGCCTCATGTCAGGACCAGGGACAGAGCCATTCTCAGTTCCTTGCCTGATATGGAGAACCACAATCCTGCAGCCTTAATCTGAAAGGGGTTTTGGTTTTTTGGTTTTGTTTTTTGTTTGTTTGTTTTGTTTTGTTTTCGTTTTTTTCATGTTTCGAAACAGGGCTTCTCTGTTTAGCCTGGCTGTCATGGAACTCACTCTGTACACCAGGCTAGCCATGAACCCAGACATCCTCCTACCTCTGCATCCCAAGTGCTGGGATTAAAGGCGTGCACCACCACTGCCCGGTTCTGAAATAAATCTTAATTCCACTAATTGTTTTTGTTATGCATTTGGTTACAGACACAGAGAAATAACTAATGTGTGCCTGTTGCAAACTTGGGCCCCAGTCTGGGAAAGGAGAGGAGTTGCCAAGGAAGGGATTAATGTAATTCCCACAGCATATCATTTCTTCCTCTGAAAGATGGTTATAAAAAGATCGGGTCTGGACCCTGAATCTCTGGCTTCTGATTTCACACTGACTTAAGCTCCTGTTCTGCACTCAAATGTCACATGTCATGAGCCCTTCATCAGAGACTAAACCTATCTTACATTTTGAAACTGTGAGCTAAATAAATCTCTTTTTAAAAAGAAAGTACACAGTTCCTGTCTTTTTTGTTACAGCAGCTAAAAATGAGCTAATACATATGGCCTCTATATACTGGCCTCTAAGTTCTTCATTTCTTCACTTCACTTGAGCTGGAATGAATTATCTCAAAAAGCCTGCTAGCACCAAGCTCAAAGTTTTATATTTATTCTCAAAATAGCTCAAAGCAGCAACTTTTTAGCAGTTTAGAGACATCCTTTGTTTTCCTATACACCTCATTCGGCAGCTGCTAACCATCGATAAGATGTGGCCTTGCAATTGCTAGGCTTGAAGTTGCTAAGGCTGCCCAGAGCTTTGGGCTCAGAGAATTCCTCCCTGATGAGGAGAAAGCTTGTATAGAGGGTGGAACACCCACCTCAGCTTTTCCTCCTTCCTGGAAGGTCCCTTGCCTCCCACTCCTCTAAGGAATGGCCGGTGGGTTCAGTGGTTTGCACGTACACTTCAGCCGGAAGGTGGCTGACTTTCTAACACGGCTTACAATGCTGGGCCTGCTGCCTCTGAGGCTGTGCCTTCTGCAGTGCTGAGCTCCCAAACCTCTCAAACCCCACAGGGCAATGCCTCATGTGCGTGTGGCTCAGAGGCGACATCTGTCAGTGTCAGGGTCTCAGAACCTCTAGAGCTCCAGGGTAAAGGAAATGTGGGAAAGATGCCTCTATGCAGCCATGGGACCAGGAACTGCCGTCTATAATAGCCTTCCCTCTGGACCTGTGATTAATGTTAGTGCATGGGATGAGAACCAACCAATTGCTCTTGTTTTCTAAATATGTTGCCAGAGGTTGCAATAGCATTGCTTCTTTTATCATTTTTCCATTGCTTTGAAATGCCATTTCCATTATGAACTAAATCCTGTATTTTAATATTTCCCGTGACATACCTACTTCTGTATCAGCAACTAGACTCTTTCTATTATTGCCCCTTTAGGGTCGGTTTTAATATCTGAAGCAAGTTTAATATCTGGACTCTTTTCATATGAGGATCTTCATAGCTGTTCTTTTTATGTGGATTGTTTTATTTAAATTTTAGTAATTGTTTGAATTTATGCATCTTCTTCTAAATATTTCTCTCTTTATCCACATGTGTGTCTCTCTGTCTATTTGCGTGTTTGTGTCAGTTTGTGGTGTGTGTGTGGTATGTGTGTATGTAGGTAGGTAATATATATGTATGGTGTGTGTGTGTGTATGTGTGGTGTGTCTATTTGGTGTGTGTGTATGGTGTATGTGTATATGTATGTGTGTGGTGTATATGTGGTATGTATTGGGGTGTGTGTGTGTGTGTGTGTGTGTGTGTGTGTGTGTGTCCCTGCTGTCCCTGTATGTGTCTATGTGTGTGTCCTCAGAGTCCAGAGGTGTGTTCAATCCTCTGGAACTGGAGTTTCAGGTGGTTGCAAGCCATGTGACTCATGTGCTTGAACCTAGGTTCAAGTTAGGTGACTTGAACCTAACTCTGGTCTTCTGGAAGAGCAGCCAGTACTCTGAGTCACTGAGCCATCTCCCCAAGCCCCGGTCCAATCTTTTGAAACAGGCTAAGACCCTGAGGATATTTACTTGAGCTGAGCTATTACTCGTAGATAAACTCAGGGAGAATTGCTATCTATGGTTTTGAATACTCTGACTACTTTATCCACTTTTGTAGATAATTGCTCCTAAGGTTTCCTAGGTGCTGAGAGTTTGGACAACATCAGCCAGGGTTCCTGTCCTCTTAAAGGTGATTTTGAACTTTAATGAATCATATGCATGTAGTTTAGGGTTGAACTCTGGCCACTTGTACTCAAATGATTCTTGATAAATAAGGAAGTGGTCAGGCTTCACCTCCAGCTCACCATCCCTTGACATCTCAGGAGCTCCAGGCCCTCCCCCAACACTAAGCACAGCCGCAGAATCTAAGCCTGAGTTGTGGTCTCTGACAACCAACTGCTGCCAACACACTTTGGGAAGGGATTCCTCCAGATTTCTTACTGCCTCCAGGATTCTAGGAGGTAACCTGAATAGCTGCTGAGGGCAACAAGGCAGGCCAAGAGCTTGTTTGTTCTTCTTAGAGCAGCTCCCTGACCACCCTGGCATCCTCAGTCCTCATACCCTGGCTGTAGCTGCTCACACTACCTTGGCTCACACACCCAAGCCTTCTTTACAGCTAAGGTATCCAACCTTTTGGCTTCTCCCATCCAAGTACTAACCAGGCCCGACCCTGCTTAGCTTCTGAGATCAGACGAGCTCGGGCACATTCAGGGTGGGATGGCCATAGACCCTTTTGGCTTCTCTAGGCTAACTTGACAACAGGTTCCCTTGGGCCACATATTAACTAATGTAGCTCCCCCTCCTTCTCTCTTTACCCTGCCTGGCCATCTTCCCAGTCTATTGTCTAAGAGTCCCAAGGTCTGGAATCCAGGCAGACCCTTTCCTGGCAGGTTCTGCACGACATGACTACATAAGGAAGAGTCCAGCTACCTATATCTAAAACAGGTGAATACAGGATAAGGTTGTTGGTAAAACACAAATTATCATTTTCTCCTGATCACATCAACGTTTTTATTTTACATTTCTGAATAGTGTGTGTCTGCAAGGTTTGTGGAAGCCAAGAACTAAAGTCCCATACGGAACACATGAACAGGGACACTGAGGTGTGGAGAAGCCTCAGCAATGAGGCTAAGAGTGACTGTGCCCCACCCGTGGGGTCAAGCACTTGCTGTGGCTGCTGCTCATCTCTTGTCTATGGGAACAGGAGACAGAGTGCAGACTGCGGCTGCAGGCCTGAGATGTCAAGAGCCAGGACCTACCCATTCGCTGAGGGAGGAAAGGCAAGTGAACAGTGGCTTAGGGACATCGTCAGAGAAGTCTGCTATTATTTCTGTAGGTGCTGACAAAGGCCCAGGCGGTACCCACACTCAGTCCAGGCCTGGCCATCAGAGCTTTGCATTTTGACTGGTACTGGATATGGTGTAGGAAGAACATGAAACACAAGTAGGTCATGGTATTTGCACTGGGCTTTCTAGACAAGGTCCTTCTTACTCTCCCTGGGGCCTAACAAAATGTAACAGTGTGTCAGGGGCAGGACCAAGCCATGGAGAGAGCTGGGAGTAGACCCATCCCAGCAGAGAAGGAGTTCAGAGGAGCATAGTGGTGATGAGCCCTTAGACACCCACCTCAGCCAGTGTGGATGGTTTCTTCCAACTCTCCTCAAAATCCTGTGGCTTCATCTTTCACCAGCTTGGAGTCAGTTTCTCTGTCATCACCTTTAGGACTCCTCATTAGGGCCCATGACAGCAGCCTGCTGTACTGAGGCTGATGATCTGCGGTTTACAGATCCCACCATGACCCTCTTATTACTGTCCTTACCCTCCGCCTAAGCCTAATGCCTGACGGGAGAAGATGAGGTACCGCTTGATTGGCTAGGGTGGGTCCTCGAGGGAGCACTGATACCCTTTAATCCAGAAGCTTGCATGTATATACAAAAGATGCTTGTTCACCCTCTTCATTGAATGGGGTCTGGCTGGCTGCATTGTAACTGGCAAGTTTAATGTCACCCTTTTCAATCTGTAACAGCCATGTCTGCATTCTCTTCTTATTGTCATTAACATAGAAATGGCTGTGTAATGACACCAAGGCCTACCAAGCATGGCTCCCTGGTTATGTCATTATAAATGAAATGCTCTTGTTATTTGGGTAAACTAGAAACAGAGCAATACCCTCTCGTTATTTCAGCACACTGAAAGAGTTGGAAGGCTTCTCGAAAACCTGCTGTCTTCAGGCCTTAGCCCTGTCACTCAGATACGACACCCCTCAGACCTCAGGTGTACTGAAGCCTAGGAGATAATAAGAGACTAGGGACACACATTCTAATAACCTCCTGGAAAGTTTTGTCATTATACAAAGCAAAGCCTCAGAAAGACACAGGGATTGGGAGAGAGCAGAGACAATGGAGGGACCAGATCTGGCCAGGACTCTCCTAATCACCTGCTCTGTTGAGATCTGAAATCACAGCAAGGGAGGAAGGGAACGATAGGCCAACAGTAACCTCAAAATAAAGGGTGTGATGGGCCATCCATCCAGAAGGATGCCAATCAGGGAGCAACCTGAACAGTGCTCTTGGATGCACATGACAGCTTCACTAAGGCTAATTGTTCTCCAGCTCTGTAATGAGCTCCAAGGACTCAGCTACAGGGTTCTGTGGCTCTCAGAAAAGAAGCAACTCATTTGCTCCTTAAACCCGAGGGTAATCTGGTTCATTAGGAGAAGTCACTGCTCTGACATCACATTGTAGGACACACCATGGCTGGAAAGCACTGGTCTAGGTGGCATGGTATCTTCCACGGCCCTGGAATGAAGACACACAAATGCCCAGCCCCATCCAGCTGAGAGCACAAACCAGCATCTACCCACAGACCCTCATCACTCCACAAGAGATGGGTGCTCCATTTGGAGAGGACTGGCACGGACTCACAGCATCAAGTTGAGCTTGTGTGAAGAGTCTGAGTAGTTCTGTCCGAAGGGCAAGCAGGGGTAGCTGGTCCCTCAGTGTCTCATGCTATAGGCTACTTGCCTGAATTCTGACAGGGGGCAGTATCCTCCCTGGTCCACACATAGTATACCACAGGTCTATGCCATACACCATACACATGCTAACACATGCACCATGTATCCTATAACCCACAATGCACCCATATACCACACATACCAAAAAACATTTGAGTACCACAAGCACCATGTATACTACTTCACACACATACCACAAGCACATTTAAACTCATACTATACATACCACATATAACACAGGAGAGAGTGAGCAGGGAAGAGGGGGAGAGAGAGACAGAAAAAGACAGAGAGAGATAGAGATAGAGATAGAAAGAAAGAGGGAGAGGGGGAGGGGGGAGGGAGAGGGAGAGGGAGAGGGAGAGGGAGAGGGAGAAAAAGCAGATATCACACAACTCCTCCATGGATGGGCAGCTCTGTAGCTTACATAGCATTAAAAATATATTATCTCTGTGATAATATTATATCACAGAATGAACCATAATTCACACTGGCTTGACCCAGAAGGTGCCATTGTCATTCAGCTTTGCTGGATGCCCAGCACATAGTAGGTAGTGCTACATGGTAAGCATGGACAACAGATTCTAACTGGGAAGAGTGGTAGGGTGTGCTTCCCCAGAGTGGGCTGATCTGGGATCCACTCCCCATGCTCGTTTTGGAATCCAAGATGAAAGAGCAGTCGCTCCCAGTGAGAGACACCTCTCACTGGACTCAGTCATGAGTTCAGGGAGCAGAGACAGCTTCCCAACACATCACAGAGCTCTACTGGCCTGTATCTGCTGAGAGCAGACTGGTCAAAGTCAAGTGGCCACGGCCAAAGTCCAGGACAGGGAGTGGCTGAGCATGAGACCATGGTGAGGGCAGGTGTGGGGTCCATTGCAGGTTAGTAATGAACTAGAGCCAGTGAGTGGACAGACCTAGGGTATCTCTCAGGATTTATGAGCAAGAACCTCCATTTGGTCGGCTAACAGCTCACAGCAGTCACAAAAACATAAGAATTTTAAACCATGGACAAGATAGAAAATAAATCTTTTTATTGGGGTACAGGAGGAGTAGTTGAGGTTCTTGACTGGAAAACTCAGGCCCAGGGAAATTTATCCCAAGGGCTACAGAAGGGGGATACGTGGCTAGGAAAGAATGAGAGCCAGCCAGTGGGGTAACAAATGGCATAGGTTGAGAATAAGTTAGGAGTCAATAGAGCCCACTGTCAGCCCTGGGAACCTACACATAAAATTGTAAATGCAAAAAGTCAGATATGAGATAACTGAGGCAAACTGCCGCTGCATCTCCATTGCTCAGTCTCCTGATGATCAGAGTGCGCTCTGCAGTCAATAACCCAGGAATCAACAGCCAACCTGCTCCCATTACATCAGAAGCCAAGGTATCAGGGTGTTCTCCAATACACGTGCACTAAAAGGGCTCTGCACCCTCAAAGACTTGACTGCACTACAACATCCCTTACACTGTAGACTTGAATCCCTCTTGTAGGCTTTTCTAGAGGATCATGAGAAGAAATACCAGCCCTAGACATGGCTCTGACCAAAAGAATGTACTCCCAGCTGGTCATTGTCAGGAACAGCAGGATAGCCCAATCAGAACCCTCCACTGGGACATCACATTGAGACCACTGAACCCTTGTTTCCTAGGGGTGTTTTGCCTGATTGTAGCAGAGTCCAGGACAACTGTCAGACAGCTTATGCTACATAGATGGAGTCCACCTAAGGTGGGTATAGTAAAGATTGGGGAAGAAAGGCCAAGGGCAAAAGTGACAAGCTGGCTCCAAACTCTGAAGCCTACACACCCAAGGGCAGCAGCAGCTCTGTCCGTGGGGAACCAATAGACCCCTTAGTAGTTAGAGCAACAGAGAGCGGTGCTCCTCCTTCCAAAGCAGCTCACCTATTCTGCGCTGATCAGAGCTCATAGCCTCACTTGGCAAAGGATGGTGTGCCCTTCCCTGGGCCGAGAAACAAGCACACGGGCAGGCCAAAGAGCTGGTACCGTGGCTGCCCAGAGTAATGGATTCTGTCTGTGCTGCTCTGGCGCAGCCTCAGCTCCATTGCTCTGCCTCATTCCACTAAGACAATGAGGTGGGATGATCTCTGGACAAGGCTGAAGCCCGAGAGCTAGCTGTGTTCCAGGGCCAGGGATGAAAACCAGAAATCAGTGTGTGGGACTACGCTATCCCAATGCCTCCTCTCACACAGATCCTGCCAGGCATATGGAGGGGTGGGATGGGAATGACCTATTGGGATTTACTGTCTGATTCTGCTCTTCTTTAGCTTACAGCCGGCCAGTAAGCGGGTGTCTGTGTGCCATGAAAGAGCACTGAAGTGGGTCAGCTCAGTCTTGAGCACTGGGCTCTGCCCTGGCTGTAGTCCTACTCTCTGGGCACAAGGCAACCAGAGTGAAGCCAGACACCTACCAGAAAGCCACACTGAGTCCTCAGAAAGACAAGAGCCAGTGAGGGCTCGAGACGCCACAAAGCCAGCTCCTGACGTCAAGTAGAATGAGGAATGGTATCCCCTGGCATGCTGTGGTGACTGACACCCTGAGGCCATACATGTGGGCTCATGTATCAAACCTGGGATGACACACTCCCATGGAAATACACTGTCTTAGGGCCAGAGATGCAGCTCAGCTTGAAGAGAGTTGCCTTGGTGAGCACGGAGCCCTGTGTCTAATCATCAGCACTTAGTAAACCCGGGCTTAACTACATGGCTGTAGTCCCTCTACTACATATAGAGAGAGAGACTCACACACTTGTCCAGGCCTGACAGGGTTATCTGGAAAAGGAACTTTTGGTGCTAGCACCAGGAAGTCTGGGTCAGAGAGAGAGGAGAATTAAAGATTCAGTTTGAGGGCATGAGACCCTGCTTGAAAATAAATACATAATACATACATACATACATACATACATACATACATGCATGCATACATACATACATACATACATACATTCCTGCCTATAAAATTGCACACAGCACACATGCTTTCACACACATACACATACTTAAGACAACATACACACATACATGTACATATACAAGTGTAAGCATCTACAGAGAAACCCAAGCGTACAGTTCCACCCCAAACCACAGACGCAAAGATGCATGTTCACACATGACTCGCGGCACAACATACTCATCTCTACCGTCCAAGGGTCTAGGTCTGCCCTCCTCTAACAGCACCTCCAGGTCCTGTGGCAGCCGTGCAACCTCATCGGGGTAATACAGACAGCCAGGGAGCTGTCTTCATACAAAGCTGGCTCCTATCCCTAACCATCAAAAGGTGCGCTCTGGTCAGGAACTGCAGGGATTCAGGAGGAAAGGGCTTTGATAGAAGAAATCTAAGAAGTTTCTAGAGGGTGCAGAGCTGCAGGAACTTCAGGCAAAGAGCAAGAGGAAGTAGAGCCCTTTTGGACTATGAATGCTGGTGTCATGTGACGGACAAGTCTTGTCCCCATGAAGCTATAATTCCCACTTAGCCGTCTAACTGCAATGGGGGAGAGTCAGGGATGAGCACCGGGATACCCTATCACAGGAAGAGCTTAGCTTGCACTTGCTGAGGGAATGAGACTGAAAGGACACCCAGACAGAAGCTTGGGAGGTGAAACCCCTGCATGAGACACAGCACGGCGACTTTTCAGGAAGGACAGGCACAGGCGTGACAGCATCCCTATGGCTTTAGCGTCCTAGGACTATTGAGGGTCAGAGAGGTTAGGTCACTTCTTCATGGTCATACAACAGATGTGGACTGAGGCTTGTGTGAACACAGAACTCTAAATCCTGCATCCCCTAGCCCCGGCCAGAGTGTCCACTGGTGACCTCCCAGCCTTGGTTTCCCTGAAGTTTAAGTCCAGTCTGCTCTAGTAGAACCGGTGTCCTATGAGCGGTCCTCAGCGATTACCCACAGGTCACAGGTGGGAGGCCAAGCAAAGGCCTGGGGAAGATGGCTGGTCCTCACAAGGTACAGCCAGTGTCACCAGTAACCCATCTCACACACTTGCCCAGGTCTGACAGGGCTGTCTGGAAAAGGAACTTTTGGTGCTAGCACCAGGAAAGTCTGGGTCAGATTAGAACTAAATGGAACTCCAAAGGTCACTAGGCTAACTCCATCCCCAAAATGAAGAACATTGGAAGGATAGAGCTGCCCTGAGCAGGAGGCCTGACTTCCTATAGGCCCATACAAGACACTATCAAGGACCTGTATCAGGAATTACGGTGGGACCCTTGGGCTGACCCAGTGGCCCGCAGCTCCCTCTGCTGGCAGAACTCAGTCTGGCAACTACAACCTGATTAGCTATTCAAATTCAAACATCTCTGCCTGTCCTTCCGGATACTATATTCTGAGCGTGATCTAGTCAAGGTATTGCAACTGTGATCTGCTGCCTGCCATCCCGAGGACATTCACCTTCGTGCAATCGCTCATCACAATGCAGCAGTGGCCTTAGTTTTACAGGCATCTCAGTCTCTGGACGTTTCTAGAGCACGAGTCAGTGTTTTTCTGCAGATGCAGTTCTGAGGGCTCCGAGGGCTCCTGGGAAATGTTCTGCATGTGTATCATATCTGTCTGTGTATTGATCCAGCTCTAGCTGACATAAGTGAGAGGGTGGGGAACCCTCTGGGGGCCAATGAAATAGCATCCATTACAGGATTCCTGTCCTGGGTCTCAGATCAAAAACAGGTAAGTCACATATAACTCACAAACACACAGGCGGAACATGACAGTCGGACACACAACACCTGCGCCCCTCCTAGTCTCCAGTGTTTCTGGACAGGTCAACGTGTCTTTAATAGAGGATTCATACTCATTTATTTCTGTGCCAGAATGCAAGCTTCCCAAAGGCTAGGATTAGTGAGGCTTGCCATCCCATAATCCCCAGTATTAGAAATGAGTTTAGCACAGGAACACACAAAGAGAAAGGATGCTATACTTGCAGAGTGGTGCCTAAAATTTCACTTATTTAAAAAAAAACACACACACACACATACACACAAATAAAAATCTCTTTTGTGGTTGCCCTGGTCAGCAGGCCATTGGCAGCAGCCTGTGGTCTCTGGACAATGGTGGGGAAGGGGAAGAAAATAATTTCTCTGAAGTGCTCTACCACCCTCAACTGCCCCCGTGCACCTCACTGCCGGGCCTAGGAGACACAGCAGACCAAGGTGACGTGTTCAGCCAGAAAACAAGAGCAGAGTGCACCAGCTCACCTAGGGCTCATGTCTGACGTCTCTCCTCCTGATTAATCGTGTGTGGCAGTGCCTGCTTGGCCACCTATGGATGGTGTACGCAGACTCCTCAGACTCCAGATAAGGATCACCAGCACCTAAGCCTAAAGTCAAGAATCTACACATCAATCACAGACGGCAAGGACCCGGGGCTGCAGGCCAGTATTGAACTGCTCACCATCCTTCCAAACCACTGGAACTGAGGTCCGCCAGCCTGCCTCTGGGTGCCCAGCCTGGGAAGGCACAGCAGGGCCCCAGTTTGCCGGTGGGACATGTGAAGTGCGACTCTTAGAGCAGGCCCAGAAATCACTCTTCAGAAGACAGCGATCCCCTCCCAAAGATGAATGAAAAAAAAAAAAAAAAAAAAACCTAAACAAACAAGCAAAAACTATGAGGGGTACTACGGGCACCAGGAGATGTGAGCAGCACCGTCGCTTGTTGCTTTGGCCTTTCAGCACATCCTGTTGTGAACTTATTCCCCTCCTCTCGCCTGCATTTGAGAAGGTCTAAGAGAGGCCAGTGCTGTGTGACTCCAGGGTTGCAGCTAGGGTGTGATTTCCAGACCAGCCAGGTGCTCTGCTGCTTGGAAATAGGGCTGTCCACGGTGAGGCATCCGCAGACCTCCACCAGACCTCCAACTCATCCCTCAGCAGGCCCAGAAAGTCACCTGCCTGCAGGTTTCACTTTCTCCAGACCTGAAAACAGTGCGCAAAACTGCTCCGTAGAGTGAGCTGCGCGCCCTCGTGTGGCCGTGTTTGGGAATGCAGGTCTGGCCATGTGATCACACTAATGCAGGAAGCCCCATCTGGAGCAAAACAAAACAAAACAAAACAAAACAAAACACCCAGAAACTCCTGGACACATCTTCGTTGAATTTTGCGGATTAAGAGACCCTTAGAGAAACTGAATTTCTTATAATGTCCCCTTCCTATATAGAGGGCTGCAAGTGGCAAAGCCCAGATTCCTATACCACAAAGTAGCTCTCTTTCTGTATTTGCCAGGGTTCTCTAGAGTAACAGAACATGGAAAGACAGACAGACACTCAGACAGATACACAGACACACAGAGAAATAGACAGAGAGATATAGATATTAAAATCGATACAGATAGATAAATATGTATATGCTATGTGTTGTATTATGACTTATTCGAATCATTTATAGCCTGTGCTACAGCTAATCCAACAATGACTGCCTATGAATCTAATATTTGTTTAGTCCATGAGACTGGATATATCAGCTGGCCTTCAGTATACGCAGGAAAGGACTTGCCAGAGGGCCCCCATCTGCTCATAGCGGAAGGGGAGCGGGAAGGATTTTGGGAGAAGTGACCTGGGGGGGGGGGGGGAGCAGTGAGCAGGATGTAAAGTTAATAAGTAGGAATTAATTAATTAATGTTTTAAAAGAGTAAGAGAAGGCTAGGAAAGTACCTCAGAGACTGAGGTGCAAAATCAAGGTCCCAGGCCCAAGTCCAGCACTGCAAAACTAAACAAACTGGAAAGGCAAGGAGCCCACTCAGGCAAGCAGCCTTCATTATTCCGGCCAACTTTCCTGGGTTTGATGCCACCTTTGATTCCTAGACTTGTAATGTTAGGTGCTCTAGCGGTTTGAATGAGTATGGCTTCTACAGGCTCATATATTATGAGCTTAGGTCCCAGTTGTTAGAACTGTTTGGGGGGGATTAGGAGGTTTGGTCTTGTTGAGAGAGGTACATCACAAGGGGTAGGCTTTGAGGTTTCAAAAGACTCAAGCCATTCTCAGCATCCCTTTGAGGATCAAAATGTGAGCTCTTAGCTGCTACTCCAGCGCCATGCCTGCCTGCCTGCCTGCCTGCCTGCTGCCATGTTCTCCTCCATGAGAACCATAAGAGTCAAATAGACTCTCTCGTCTACAGTTGTCTCAGTCATGGTGTCTTATCTCGACAACAGGAAGATAACTGAGATGAAGGTCAAGGACTTTTCCAGGAATTCTGCTCCACTCGGTCATCATGCAGAGCAGAAGAGAAAAGAAAAAGAGCTGCTGACCGTTTGCTGACAGAGAAGAGCAGGTGAAACTGTGGGCTCTGAGGAACTGACTCTTAACACTTTATATAACACACAACGCATAGCCCCGAGAAAGATGAGCTCGACTAGGGCCGTGGAGGCTTATGGTCTCAATGTGCTTGAAAACACAAGCCACATTTGGCTCTTGAGATTTGAGTGGCAAGAGAAGCATCTTTTGACTCTGTCTGTAGCCTTCTCGGGACCAAAAGGAAGCTTTGGAGGCTGTGCATATAGACCTTACCTGGTCCACTTCACTGTCTCTCTGAACTCAGAAGGGGACTGCCAGATAACGGGAACTAACTCTACAGATACAGGGCTAGGAATGGGGCCATGGCCCGGAAGGTGAATGGTCTTGCAGCCAAGCCCCTGAGTCTCATTGCTGGGCCCCATGAAGGATAGAACTGGCTACCCCAAGTTGTCCTCCCACCTACACACACACACACACACACACACACACACACACACACACAAGCATTCATACACACAAAGAGACAGACAGACAGACAGACAGACAGACAGACAGACAGACAGACAGAGAATAAAGGAAAGAAATACATTGCCAGGCAGATATTTGTTTTGTTATGTTGGGTTTTGCTTTGTGCTTGTTTTATGTTTTTGTGTTGTGTTATCACTGTGATGTTGTGTGTTTTTCTGCATCTTGTTTGTGATACAAGATTTTGCTCTGTAGACCAGTCTGGCCTCAAATCTTTGATGCTCCCCTACCTAGCCTCCCAAGAGCCAGAATTACAGACACACGTCACCACGCCAGACCGTTTATACAACAGCACATTCTTTAGAAGTCACATTTGAAATATTAAAAGAATTAAATTTTTCTGTAATGATCCAATATGATATAGTACACTTCAAAGTGTAATAATTCAAAATTTAAAATGGAGATATTTTAACTTGATTTTTATTTAAAACATGGTGTGGATTTTAAAATTCTAAGACGTCACAGTTCAGAGCAGCTTTGATTTGAATTCTCTGTAGTCACATATAGTCATCACAAGAGCACAGACCTAGTGTTCATCCTTGATTCATGTCACAGAGCCCCACAGTTAGCCACTATGTCAAGGGACAAGGTATTGGACCCTCGGTGCTGCCTTTGACACATAATTGAGCCAAAATCACAGGGCGTTTCCATCTTAAGTGACTGTCCCAGGAAAAAGGGACCAGGGTGGACCAGGGCTCTTCCAGAAATTAAATGAGGAGCCTAGGCTGGCTCTTTCAGTAAATCAGCGTCCACACCACGGTCACACCCAGTGTGCTGTTGTTGAGCGGCTATTTAATTCCAAGACCAGAAACCTGTTATAAACTGTTCGGCTTTTCGTGGACAGTAAAGACAACGAGATGTTTGCTTCCCTATTTGATTTGGACGTCGGAATACACAGGGAAATATTACTCTTCATGAAAAGATTGCTCTGACCCCAGGGCTCTAATTGCATGTATTTTGGAATGCTCTTGATTTTGAAAAGTTAAGAAACTGTTTCCATTTGTGGAAACAGACTCCAGATGCATGCATTAGGAAGTTGTTTGCCAATTTGACCACTAGGTGGCGGCATTATATAATAGAAGACACCAAACTTCAACTCCATGTAGGCCATTTTCCCCAAACTGTAGAGATTACTCAAGAGCCTCTTCAAAGTTCCAACGTGCTATCTTGCAAAACTTGGCAAAATAATACTAAAAGTTACACGGAATTTTAAAACTTAATGAAGCAAGCTATAGAAGCAAGCAGATTTCAAGAGCTTTCAAGTAGCTTTCAAGAGTTGAAATTCACCATGCAGAATGTATGTCAGGATAACAACCTACTGCGGGTACCACAGGTACCTTCTCCAGTGCAGACAGCATCAACCCTAACCCACATGGACTTCCAGTCTTCACTCATAATGTTTACACTGGTAAATGCTTAACTCTGCAAACCATTCTCCACAAATAGTAGTTGCTGGGTAAGCAGGTCTCCACTCACTCAGCTCTACCTACAGCTATACCAGTGGTTTTTTCCTTTGCAGTCTGTGCCCACAGGACTGCTAGCTTTGTACCATGACAATTACAGTCCCCAAGGACCAGGGTGCCTTTGAAACTCAGTCTTTTTTTTTTTTTCCGTTCTCAATTTCACTCTTTAATTTATATTGCACCAAAAGAAGTTCACAGCTGGAGAATGATATTAAAATTATACAGAATATTCTTTCTTTAAATCCCATTTCCCTCAGGCTAATTCTTGCCACTAAAAGTAGTTTAATTCTTTTCTAAAGCAAGTCCCCAAAACAAATACCCATACCCATTCTCCATCTCTTAATGGTCTCTCGTGTGTGTGTGTGTGTGTGTGTGTGTGTGTGTGTGTGTGTGTGTGTGTTTTAAGCCAGATATCAGATCCTGAACTCTTTTGTAAGAGCATTTATATAAACCACAGAGAGCATGGAAGTCCGAGAGCTGAGCCTCCCAAATGCTCTGGCTGAATTTCTAAGAGTGCCAGTGTTTCCCTCACAAATGAGACATAGAGAAATTTTATTAAAGGGTTTCTGGGCACTGTTTAGGGCCCAGTGCTGGCTCCTGCTGTAATATGTGTTTGGGAAAAGAAGATAGGCCCAAGACATTCCATGTGTAAAGGTTCCCAGAAATGGGGTCCCACAAGTGGTCTGGACACCTCATCCTGTCACCCTGGATCCCTGTGACCACCCTGGAAGCAAGCTGGAGCTTTGCCTATCCCATCCCTAAAGTAGAAAGCTGCTTTCAGAAACAACAGGCATTTTTCTAGGCAAAGCTCTGTGGCCCCAGTGAGTCAGTGGGTCTCCCAAGGTGTCTAGCTTTAGCAGACTCACCCCCAGGAGAAAAACAGTTTGTACAATCATGCATGATTAAACGAGGTGACAAGGCAGTAGCCACTAGGAAGAGAAGGCACCACTATTACCTACAGATACGGTCCTGTACACAGACCAGCTCTTGAGGCCCACAAATAGCACTATTGAAACTGATAACAGCACAACCCCAGTCCGAGATCCATATACAACAATCAATTGCCTCTCTTTATACAAGGGCTGAACAAAATCTACAAGAAAGAAAACAGCAATAAAACTTCACGTGCAATGGCATAAAAAGGATAATGTACTGGGAAATAAACATAAGGTATCCTGACAATTATGAGACAGAAATAACTGAAGGAGCGGCGCGTGTTTGTAGACAGGGAGAGGCAGACGGTTAAGGTGATGGTCAACCCAACACCAGAAGACCTCTGCTCTCCCCACTGAGATCGTGTGCTTTTGAAGAACTTGACCAATGATCCCTAAATTTACACAGAACTGTAACGGTGAACGGCCTAAATAGTACTGACTGACGAGGGAGTACTTCCTTCTTTCATAACGACTTACTGTTATGAACAGTGCACACGGGCACAAGAACCCACAGAGAACCTTAGGGCGGATGTCTCTCTGTAGAAAACAAATTCTTCTCTTTACACTCAGTTGATTCTCAGGAAAGGTGACAACACTAGTGCTTTTGAGAACTGGAAACTGATGTCCCACGCAGATGAATGCAAGCCTTTGCTGCATACTTGGTACCAAAACCAGCTGGGTTTCGCACCACGGGGGTCGGTGCAGGAATTCAGTAGCATAACTGCTGCAAGATGTCCCAGAAGATTATCTTTGAGATCTTGCGTTTGGCAAGGATTCGGGTTTGACACCAAAAGAACAATGAAGTAAATTTAAAGAATGTTACATTTGGCTTTATCAAGATGTAAACATCTGTGCTGTGCTCCCTAAGATGTGAAGATAAGCAACCATCTGAGAGAAAATAACTTCCCAAACCCATATCCATTAAGCAGCTTGTATCTAGAACACAGAGTGCAACTTCACACTTCGGCAATACAAAGAATGCCCATAAGAAAAAGCACAAAGATGTCGCTAGACCTGCCACCAAACACCCATAAATGAATAGCTAGTGACAACACAGAAAAATAACCCATTAGGTCTTAGGAAAAGGCAAATACAAAAGCACTACTAGGCATTGATTCGCAGCCACTGACCTGGATACACTAGAAAAGCCCCGTGACAAAGGCTGGCAAAGACAGCAGGGAAGAGGACCACCAAACACTGCCTGTAATAACATGGAATTCTGCGGGCCCCTTGAAAATAGCTTGGCAGCTTCTTGAGAGAGTAAACATAAATGTATCTCACACCCCAGCACTTCCATTCATAGGTGTATTCCCAAGAGAAAGAAAAATACATCCATATGAAGGTCTAACCCCAGATGCTATTGGGGGTCTCTATTCATAATACCCCTAAATGAAAAATAAGTAAATATCTTCCAATTGGTGAATGGACAAACACATTGTATATGCCCACACAGGAAATACTAATGGAATTAAAGCTGTTTATAACTTCCTGTGATAGGATTGCATTGTGAGTCATTTCTGCGGTGACCCAGGTAAGGGCCTGTCTTCCTGACATCAGAACTAGGACTACAGCTTCATGTATTCACTCCTTGTTTCACCCAGACTATCGAAGTTGACAGTGCTGTGTCAGAGATAGTTCAACTATTAGTTGTCCTTTTCAAACGTGGCTCATTTGTTCCCTTGGCACATATAAGCTAGGCATGTCCCTCTCTGGGTTCTCCATGTTAAACGTCCTTACTTATCACACATTTCCAAATAGGTGTGCCAGGGATGTAGATGTACTCTGAGTAGTGATTCCTGGGTTCTGTTGCTAGATGGCTGTTTGCTATAAGGTCCCGGTTGTCACTATATTAGCTTCACCTTCATGCCTGAAAGGACAGAATGCGTACACACATGGGTGGGTTTCTAAACAACGCTTGAATGGTGCTAGACACTAGAGCTGGCCAAAGGAGGGGGTAACGGTTGCTTGGCTCCACAACTCCCTTTGGCTGAAGACTCGGGCTTCCGTGGCTTTGTTCACTAATGCCTGCCATCCCCCCAAGCTTGGATGACTTGAAGGGCAGACCACTGGATTCTGCTGCCTGGTTTTGAGCCAAGGAGGAAAAGCCTAATCTTTATGCTCTTTATTTATACCAAGCAGAGATGGTCAGTCCAGCTCTCAGTAGCACAATACTTCTTGGAGCTTCCTTTATAAAGTTACAGGCTTGCTGACTGCAAACTGTGAAGCAATAGGGGGCAAGACAGCCTACCCCGCTAAAATTCACCGTTGACTTATTTTGTGTAGAGAAATAAAATTCTCACAGTGGCAGCTGTTTTCCTGCCATCGTTTCTATACTCCCTGGCCAGAAGCCAGTCTCACCAATGTCTAATAAAGTTATGCCATTATTTTTTTCTCTGCTTGAGAAAATGGGCATTTCCCTTTGTTTTGGAACAAACTCCTGTTCTGTCACTCAACACTTAAAGAGATTGAAAATGACAAAGATAACGTGCCCTGCCCATGTACATTCACTGTCTTGTTCGTCATTTGGCCTGATGGGAACAAGTGTTTCTGCAGGGCCAGGCATGTGCACACGGATGCCTGCACAGGGGCAGGGACTGGAACAAGTGATGAAGAGATGCTCCATCATCAAGGCGAGGAAGAGCAGGCTAGCACTCTTGGTGTCTTTTAAGCTGGGTGACCTGGGCTTTCTCCAGCCTTTGAGTAGTCTCACCAAGTCAGAGGACTTTGTACTTTATATTGTACATTGTATATTATTTGAGAATTAGGCAACTTTCAAACAAGGCATCATTCACTGGGCCCATCCTCTTTCCCAGACTCACTGGCGAGAAGATAAATTATCTTTATGTCGGGTTGGGTTCCAAAGCTGTCTGTTCTCACTTTATATTTTTGATATTTCCCTAAATTGATATAGCCAGTCATATATATGTACAAACACACACACACATATACACTTATCCTACTACGTGTGTGTGTGTCTTAGGATTTTACTGCTGTGAACAGACTCCATGAGAAGGCAACTCTTATGAAGGATAATATTTTATTGGGCTGGCTTACAGGTTCAGAGGTTCAGAGATTCAGTCCATTATCTTCAAGGTGGGAACATAACGGCAGCATACAGGCACATGGGGCCGGAGGGTCTGAAAGGAGGTGTTCAGGATATGTAAGCAGTATGTGGTTTTCTTTAAGGAATTTGAGCACCCATGTATTTGGGTATTAAGAGCCCCAAACCAATCTTCCTCAGACACCAAAAGACAAATGTACTTCACTGATTTATCCTCTGCATATATACTTTGCATAATCAAGTATATAGTTCAAAAACACCTTAGTGGGTGTATCAGGTATACAGCTCTCATTATAAGTCCACTTTAAAATGTTTCTATCACTCAGTAAGACCCACACACTAATATATAAATACTTTATTCCTTTATGCCACGTTTCCTTTCTGTTTATACATTTTCTACTATATTTTTTTAGATGTAGCATCATACAAGATGTAGTATCTTATGTGAGACTTCTTCCATTTAGCAAGCCATAGCATATGTCAGTTCATTCCTTACTAAGTAGTATTTCCCTGTGTGGGTTTATAAAATGTGTCTATCCATTCACCAACTGGAAGACATTCACTTATTTTCCATTTAGGGCTATTATGAATAGAGGCCCCAATAACATCTGGGATTAGACCTCATATGGATGTATTTTTCTTTCTCTTGGGAATACACCTATGAATGGAAGTGCTGGGGTGTGAGATACATTTATGTTTACTCTCTCAAGAAGCTGCCAAGCTATTTTTCAAGGGGCCTACCCAATTCCATGTTATTACAGGCAGAAAAAGAGTACTATGAAAAAAGTAAATGTATATTATAAAGACACAAATGTGAAATATGTAAAATTGTACCATTATTATTGTTTTATGCAGGTATTTATAAGCATATGCATAGGCCTCTATCTCTTAACTTGCTTATGAATTGTTATAATACAGGTATTTGAATACTGTGAATATAATGGGAATGCTCTGGTAAATATTTAAGACCATTGTCTAGCTGTGGAATTATGTTTTGTGTGTGGAAATTAGCCATCCTCTTGAGATGTGGGTTATTTCAGGATTCCCACACATTCTTTGAATGCAAAGTTGTATCATGACTAGAACGCAATAGCACTATGTATCTTTCATACAGATGGCCAGGTTTTGTTGATTCTTTGTACTTCTATGGTTGTTTTGTTCTGTAACTTTTTGCATCATTCTTTTAGAATAAGGGTTCTCTGGTCTTTCCTACTGATTTCCTGGGAGCCCTGAAAGGCTCCTCCATTGCCCAAGACAAACTCTCTCAGGACAGCAGCAGCCAAAGGCCCAGGCTTCACAGGGCCTAAGGGCTTTCCTGGGCAGTCCAAAGCAGTCCACAGCACTAGGACTCTAACAGTCTCACATGCACATCTCAAAATCAAACAAAGTGAGTTACAGCAAGAATCCATCACAGACTATTCATTGTACCAGTGCAACTCATGTGTGCACTAGACGTACCTTAGTCAGTCATGTAGGTACAGAACATCAGCTACAATTTGCCGCCAAAACTTAGTTTTCTGTACTTTAAAACTGCCGTGAACCAATGTGAACAAAAGGTTCCGATTGGTGAATCTGTTGGTATATGCTAATGATCTTATTTTTAATCAACATTTGAAAAATCCCCATTGCAACTCTTCTTTATAACAGCAGCTGTTTTCAAGGCTGAGTTCCTCTGTGGTGTTCACTGGAGCTCTGTACACTGTCTGGGATGCCACGTCTCTGCTTCTGGATCTCCCCCAAGACCCGAGGCCAGGCACACAGCAAGCATACCTAGTGTTCCCTCTACTGCGGTGACTGATCCTTGAGATGTGACTATGCTGTAAAAAAAAAATATTCATTCTTGGGGGGGGGGGGTCTGGGGGACTTTTGGAATAGCATTTGAAATGTAAATGAAGAAAAATACCGAATTTAAAAAAAATTAAAAAATATATTCATTCTATAGCAATTTTCAGAGCCAGATGACAGAGAATGTATTTACAGGTCATACTTTAGAATCTGGGAAACAGCAATTCCATATTTATAGCCAAGGAAGCAGCAAAGAGCCTGTGAGAAGTTCCTTTTATCATGTTTACAAGAATGGAGGGGTGTGATGACGAGTAGATGTCCCATCAGTAGAGAAAAGGCTGTCCCCAGAGATTCATTTGGGGGAGGGGGGAGCAAGATATTCAAAATAAGTAGATTGTGTCTGCATAAGAGAATGAGGTGAGGGGAAAGAATGGAGCTGAATCTGAATACCAGAGCAAGACGTCAAGATCTTTGACATGAGGTGGTAAAGGGAAGTTAGTTTAAGAGGGTTAAGAAACCTCAGTGTTAAATTCTAAGAACATACAGTAGAAAGCAGGATATTATTTATATGTGGTTAAAAAGCTGATTATACACACACACACATACAGAGTCTGTTTGCAGAGGGCAATAAAAGCATGATAGAACGCCATGTGGGAATTAAAGCACAGGGAATGCAAGGAAGGTCCTCCCTGAAGTGAATGGTGTGCTTGCTGAAACTGAACCAGTCTTTGCTCCAGGCACAGGATCCACTCAGTCACCTGAGCACCGAGCAGCGAGCCACCACCTGGTGAGCACACCACCTCACCTCACCTCACCTCAAACCCAACCCTAGAAGGCAGAACCCACTAACTTATGCTTAGATGTCCTGCGGGGAAAAGACTGCTTTTAGAATGGGACATATTGAGCCAACAGCGTAAGTGAAGGCACTGAAGTGATCATGCTCAGCTGAACAGGAGTTGTGTCACTGTGAGCCTGTACTCACTAAGTCAGCCAGCCTCGAGGGTGAGAGTGGTACCACCTTCTAGCATGAAAAATGCCACTGTCAAACCTAATTACTAATGAAGTGTCCCTCAACTCTTTCTGGGATGCACATATATAAATATAAATGTACATACGTACACATATAAATCTATACTTTAGATCAATGCAATGGTATTATCTTTGTGTCAGTTTTTCATGGCTTATCTGATTAGGAGATACAAATTATACGTTCCCTATTTGCATGCCAAGTTTTATTAAACAGGTTTTTTCATTGAAGGGATTTTGTATATATGTACTGTTTAAAAATGACTGAAAAATTAACGTGACATTTTTTTTCCTTGCATAGCTTTGTAACTGAGGTAGTTTCTTCAGACTATCATAATCCATCCTAGTATTTTCTTAAAGCAGGTACTTTATTCAGTCAGAAACCAAAGCGTGAGACTGTGGCAATCAGTGAGGACGTGGAACAACTGCTCAGTCCTGGAATTCCCAGGTATCACAGCTTGGGGTATAATGTGTGGGGAGGGGAGCTTGCAAATGAAAATCAAAATTTGAAAATAGCAGCATCCTGTATGTTAGTGGGGGGAGGAGATTAGTGCAAACAAGCTGTGGAGACAAGCACACTTTTATAATTATGAACTTTATTTTTTATTTACTAAGCCAACACTTTCAGGAAAGAGACTTTACATCCGGTTTCCATAATTCATTTTACAAGCAAATTCTAATATACATTATGTACTCTGAACTGGATTGTACAATCAATGGGGGGAGAACACTACAGATACTGTTTCTGGTTTTAGTCGGCCATGACCAGATTCTCAAGGCCAGCCTGGCTCATCGTGGCAATGCTCTACCAGGAAGAAAGGGGCAGCTTTTATTCAACAAGGTGAAGACACAATCTTTAATCAATTACATAATTAGAGGAACCTCATAATCATTTGTTCAAATACATCCTCTCAAATTGCTGCAGCAGAAAGTTAAAGGGACCTGTGGAAAGACCAACAGAAAACAGAACTCAAGCATTCGAATGAGGAAAAGAGCAGGTGATCATCTCCAAGGCAAATCCCATGTGTTTATATTACGGCTAGACTTCATTTTCAACTGTGTGCACATGCATGCAAACGTAATTGCCCAAGCTAACTCAGCAACATGGAAGCTACTGTGGAGGATGGAGAGAGTGGAGATGGGGCTGCAGTCTGACTGGACCCCAAAGTGCAACCTCAGGAAACCGGTAGGACCACTCTGGTGGAAAGCCAGGAAGCCCCCTGCATCTGGAACACCATCTATGGCACGGAACCTCAGAAGTGACATTACCAGGCTCAAGTTGTCTTGATACACTGAGTAAAATATTTAAAGGCATGATGGACATTCAAGGAAAATTTAGTGCGATCATGGGCAAAGTGGCATGCTGGGATACAGTTCTGTGAAAAGCTGTACAGCTACCTTCAAACAGCAACAACTGCAGAGAAATTCATTTTACTAAACAAAAGCCACACCCAGAGGAGGCACCTTGATATTTCAGGCACGACTCCAAGCAATTAAGCTCATTTAAAGTGCGTATCTGATATTTTCTTTCATACTCAGATTTTTACTTACTAAAATGCTTAGAAAGTTCCCTAACATCTATATAAATATAGTGAGCAGTAGTCGATGTGCCTGAAAATACTGCACGAATAAAAAATGAGACCCAAAAGAAAAATAACAGGTAGATAAGTCTCAGTGTTTAGAAATCTTCCAAATAATACAACTCTATAGTCCTTTGTTGGATGTCTTGCAATCACCCATACCTATGCCAATGAAGATCTTACACCAAGCAAAACTCTAGCTCAAAAAAACAGCCTTTTTTTTTTTAATACATCCTGTTAAAGAGCTAAGTAAATAATTCTGTGTATTGGTTTCTCTTTCATACATGTGAAAATTAACCAACCTCACCCTTGGGACGTAGACTTCACCTACTCCCACTGTCTTCCCTGACAGAACAGGGTGAGTGAACTACGTTCCCACAGAGGACAGTTGGTAGTGAGTTGATGTGATTTACACACGCAAGCAAGAGAATGAGCCACGTGGAGAACATGACCTCTGCTTATTCAGCAGTGCTGGGCCCTCATTTGGACTGCTTACTATTACTAGGAGCAGACAAGGTGATATCCTTGCAGCTTTTCCAGAAAACTGCAGGCCAATGGTCTATGTTATTTGTGAATGCATCCTAGATATTTTCTCTGGGTAGTGTATTTGAAGCACACAGTATGCTGCAAAGGCATACTCATGAGGGCTGGGAGTGTAGCTCACTTGGTAGAGTGCTTGCAGAGCACACACTGAGCCCTAGATTCTGTCTCCAGTGCCACACAAAACCAGGTGTGGTGGTGCACGCCTGTAATCTCAGCATTCGGGAGAAGGAGGCAGGAGATCAAAATTCCTTTGGCTATCTTTGGCTACACAGTGAATTATTAGAGACCAGCCTGGCATTGTGTGAGGCTCTTATCTCAAGGAGAACAAAATATATTGATAAGACTGTCTATCTTCTATTAAGACTAAGGCCCAACAAAGGTATAGAGAGGGTGAACTGCTGGATAAATATTTCTACAAATTTATCAGGGAGAAAAAATTAAAGTAGGCCAAAGATTAGAATAAAGAAATTATTGGAGTCAACACTGTAACAAAACAGACAACAAAGACATTTCCCTCAGACAAGTGGGTTATAAATAAATTTTAAAAAACTTTCCTTCAAGGATAAACCAATTTGTAGAAGTATTCCATAAAGTCTATAAAAGTCTCTAATTAAAAAAACAAAACCCTAATACATTAATTAGTATGTTCTATTGCAGGGCATAGAGTATGATTGTAGCTGATGTGCGATACATGAGATTCGTTTTCATTCTCCGTAAGGAGAAAGCATATACCCCTGTAGCCAACCTGGCTCACTGTCATGAAGGAAGAATAAGTGCTTTTGCCACAGCAGCAATGACCCAGTACCGTCTAACCCATGCACAGCCTGTCCTGAGCTTCCTCTGACTAACGTGCTGTGGTGTGAGACTATGCTCGTCTGTTCCCAAACTGGAAAAAGGTCTGCCTCTCCAAAAGACAAATCCACATGAGGGGTTCTGACATTTAAGGGAAGACTGCCGCCCCCCCAAACCGCAGCAAATGTGACTTTGTAACTTTGCACTAATGCACTTGATACCACGTTTCTCTTTGTAACCTAGATACATTTAAAAAGGAAGCCATAGACATTTAATTTTTTTGGCCATAATTCCTTTTGATGCATTTTTGGTCAGCTAATCAGATACTGATCTTGTAAGGTTATCTTTCTGAGAAATCTTACTATGAATTAAACAAATTATGACCAGCCTAAAGATGGCATGATTTGGGCAAACATGAGGTAAATTCACTCAACTGCTTGTGAAGTTGCCAGAAGCCCAGCTGGGTTCCTGTACATGGTCACTTGGAGGCCCACAGCCACATCTAGAACAATCTCTCTTAACCCACAGCTACCTTCCATAGGACATCTGGAGCAATCTCTCTTAAGAAAGTATTCTTTCCTACCTACAACTTAATTTCCCCCAAATCTACTTTTCAAGAAACTGTCATTCAACCTTCCACCAACAGAAAAGAGAAACTTAGGAAACCCAAAAAGTGACTTATGATAGTCTTAAATTTATATATTTCTCTTAAAGTGTTTTAACTCATTTTTTATAGAAAATAAGCTTTAAAACCCTCTTTTATATCTCATCAAAATTTTGTGCAAATATTTCAAGTCCATTATTCTAGTCTTCAGACACTAGGAAAAAGTCAATAAATACAAATATTATTATAATTTTAAATTTCCAATGTATGTTATGGAAACTTGAAAGTATGATGGATCCATAAGTTAATAAGATTCAAAACTCAATTACCAGCACAAAACTCTAGCACCAACAGAGTTTACAACTGATATGCCATAGGCATCTCCAGCTCTCCAAATCTACCCAGTAGCAATATAAGCAAAGAGTAAATGTGTACGTAAAACAAGATGTTACAGCAACATATAACTGGTTTACATAAAATATGACAACTGTCAGCATGGGAATTTGTCTGATAAATGGAGAAGCAGTAGGACTAGATTACTGATCCTAGAAAGGAGAGATGAAACTACTAAGGACTCCCCCACTAAAAGCCTGGTCTTTCCTCACTGGGGACCTTTTGCATAGACTTCCTAAATACACAAAACCTGGCCAGAACCCTGCTTACAGACAGCTACCTTCCACCGTCACTTTGAATCTTTAGTTAAAATAGCAGCCATACTCACAAGAAGAATAAGCATCGGGGTGAGATTCTGATAACCACAACAGGACTACATCAGCCAAGTACACATCCTGCCTGATACATGGAATATTTTGACTTTTCTGGTATGTAGAGAGAAGGCTGGATAGCATGAGGAGGGACTTGGGCCTCTGAGATGGATAAGTAAACTTGTGTTTACCTGAGACAAGTATGTGCAAATGGTATGTAATTCAGCCAGGATACAAAATGGAAGAACCAAACTAATAGAAGCTTCTGCATTTTAATTTTAAGATTTGCTGAAATGGAACCTCCAACATAGTAATAAGCTGCACATAAAGCTATTAGAGAGCAGACTGTTTTCAAAAAACAAATTGGCAGGTGATGGCTATGCACTTAATGTATCTTTGGTTTAGGAAGACGAGAATATCGATTAGAGGCCACACAATCCCCAGAATGCAAACCGCTGTGTGGAGCATGCAGCTCTTTTGGCCGTGCTAATGGCCTTGGGATGCTTGTCTTGGCCTGGAAGTTCTGAGGCTCTACTTGGGGGTTACTTATTTGTTTTTGCTTGAAAGAGCCAGAAGGGGGACGGAGTTTAGACGTTTTCAGATTCAAATGATTTGCAGGATTGTTTTGATTCGATGTTGGCTGATGTTTTGAATGGCATGGTGTGATTCCTGGTGCCTTCTTACATGTGGAAGTTCTACTTGGTGAGGAGTCAGAATCTGGAGGAGGTGTCAAAGAACTCAAGTTGGATGGCTTTAAAAGCTGCAAGGACTTGGGCTGAGGACATTGGTTTCTTCCACCCCTCTTAGTCTGGTCCACTGTACTTGACTGGGAAGGGGTCTGAGGAGGAGGAGTTACAAACTGCAAGTCACTAGGTTTTTTCTCTGCCAAATGATGAGGCTCTTGAGCATCCAGAGTCATGCTCAGGTCCGTTTCAGAAGGTATGTACTTCACCACATCCACTGTCAACTGCGGGCTTGACGAAGAAGGACGCTCTTGCAAACCACGGCTGTTGTCCTGTTGCAAGCCATGTGTACAGCTTCCATCTGGATGCGCACCACCCGGACACACGCCTTGAACTGTGTAGTCACTGTGGGCCTCGGTACGTTGTGGCTTTATTAGTTTTCCCTGGGCGTGGTCTGTAGATCTGGGAAGGCTGCTGGAAGGCTGTAGTACTTGAGGCTGTTAAAATTTAAAAACATCACCAATAATTTATATTAAAAATTTACCAAGAATTAATACAAGTTTAATTATAATTAGGCAAAATTGCCACTTATACTTTAATATGGAAAATATATGATTTTTTAAAGAATGAATTGCAATATCCAAGCAAACTCATAACATATAAAAATGATAATGCAAACAAAAATGATACAAGCAGCAAACACTGAACAAGATCCAAAATTAAATGGGACAGAAGCGGGGAGGGAATCCCCTGTATGTACCATTAGATTTATTCATCTTCAGCCTTATCTCCACGGGATCAGAGACATTTCAGTAGCACTTTGACTTATTCTTACATGGCACTCACATCTAAAGGTAATCTTCAGCATATTGCCCACTTTATTTTATACACATCGTTGGTTTGCATATATGTATCTATGTGCACCATGTGTGTGCCTGGTAACTGTGGAGGCTAAACTAGGGCATCAGATCCCCTGGAACTAAAGTTACAGTTGGTTCTATGGTGCCCCGTGGTTGAACTGATCCTGGTCCTATGCACGAGCATTCAGAGCTCTTAACCACAGCGTCATTTCTCTAGCTATTATGGTCTTTAAAATTCATTTTTTAATGTTTGTTGTCAAATGCTATAGCTCTTTTGAGAATTACCAAATACAAGGTTTAGAATAAAAGACTATACTATTTGTTTATGCGAAATTCTAATAGTGTAGTACACAAAAGCATCCAATACACTTAGCCTAGTATGTGCAAAGCACTAAGATCAACCCTTAGAGCCTCCAGCAAGCCAAAAGTCTTTTCAGTGACAGCTGAGAGAGTATAGAGATGCAAGCACCTGGAACTAGAACCGAAGCACAGCAGACAAGTTCTTAAGGCCATGTAGCTTTGTGTGCCCTCATCGGCCAACTGAGACAACACTTTTACACACTCAAGAGAACATATATGACGCCCTTTATTTTTGGCTATCCAGTTTTTATTTTATTTTTTTAAAGGTACAAACTAACATAGGGGTTAGTTAATACTTTTTAATATTTTGGGCTAATGTTTCAAAAACTTTTGAGTCTGAAATGTGAATTTTAATGACTTGTTTTTCACAATTCAATGAAATACTTTTTAACTAAGCAAATCTACAAAGAAGCCTACACAGTGCCTCGCAGTACTCTGCCGCAGGACGGATCTCTCTGACCACATCACTGTGTTCTGTTACTCCTTGGCCAGCACTGAAGTGGCTGCTCAGGGTCAGTAGTTTCATTCTAGAGAGCCACAGCCAGGACTGATTGAGACCAGGACCACCACTCAGTGGTGACGGCTGAGGGCCCAGTACCTCAAAAGGTGGGCAGGAATCATAAAATATGTCAGTCAAAGCTTCAGCATGGAGGACAGACGGGCCACAAACTCCAACTCCTGGGGAGCTGTGAACCAGCTGACAGCTCTGGGGGAAGGTGTCCATTCCCTTTAAGGATGCTACCCCTGGTAAGTTAGCCAAGCTGAAGCGGAAGGCCATAAACCGAGGAGAACGTGGGCAGGCACACCAATTGGACTGATAGGTTATTTTACTTTTACTCTTTAGAAAGAATACAAGGTTGGGTGTAGAGATGCAAGCAAACCTGGGAGGGGTAGGGAGGACCGAGGGGATGAGAATGCGCAAAGCACATGACCTGGGAGGGGTAGGGAGGACCGAGGGGATAAGAATGCGCAAAGCACATGACCTGGGAGGGGTAGGGAGGACCGAGGGGATGAGAATGCGCAAAGCACATGACCTGGGAGGGGTAGGGAGGACCGAGGGGATGAGAATGCGCAAAGCACATGACCTGGGAGGGGGTAGGGAGGACCGAGGGGATGAGAGTGCGCAAAGCACATGGATGCATTCATTACGGTCTTTAAGGAAAAAACCTATTTAAAAGGCAAAACAATAGTCAAATTAATCTGTACAGAGAAATAGATATGACATTAACTCTAACTGTAGAATGTTTAAAATAGAACTATTTACTTTTACCCATTACTGCCCAAAGCTAACTATTCCAGACTTCAAAGTCAGTCACAACCTGTTACCATGGAGATGAATAAAATGTCGCCTAACATGAAAGGTACCAAAGTTCAATGGATCCTCCTGAAGGTGTCCTCCTAAGTATATAAAAGTCATCACAGATGTCAAAAAGATTTAGACAGATCATACATAGCAGGCCGTACACAGGAAGTCAAGATCGCCCCGAGCATGGCCTGGAGAGGAGCCACGCACAGAGCCCTTGTTTCCTTTTCTCATCTCCAAATAGAATAGCGTGTTCTCATACCAACGTAAAAGATCTTAAAACAACTGAAAATATCAGTGGCAATTTTTAAAAATGACTTTTTAATGTTTATTGCCCTAGGAACAAAAACATGCTCCTGGCCTGCAAAAATCTCCTTTTCTTGTTAAGACACAGCAGTCAGAGAGCCGCCCCTCCAGAAGGCCACCAACTGAATCTGAGATGTCTACTCACACTGTAGATTTCTCACGCTCCCTACTTCATAGAGAGAAATACATGGAAAGACAGTAGGCAGAAGACTCACTGCATGTATCCAACAGAACAAAACTCCAGTTACAAGACTGACAAGTAGAAAGTGACAAAGCTTCTAAGAATATAGCATGCTGAGTCTTTATCTGAGGAAATAAGACTAAATAGTTACACAAATAAAATCTAAATTATCATCTAATTAGAAATAAACAGTGATTTCTATAAGGTAATAATGTACATTTTATATTTCATAAAAAAATTATTTTTGGTAATATAACTAATGTTCCTATTCTAAAATGATTGCCTTGTTTGAAAGCTGTAATTCGGGAAATTCCACTATTACGAAGAGTAAAGGTCTCTTTCAAGGAAGTGTAAAAAAAAAATTGCTCTACTGTGCGAGCTAAGGAGACAAGAGTGGGGAAGCACCCTACCATGGACTGGACTGGCACTAACAATCAGCAAGCTACCTGCTAACAGCTGCAAAACACACACGTGTGTTAAAATGCACAGTGCCGAGAGTGAGCAAAGCCGGAGGCGGCCACTCGACAGGGCCATGCTTGACAGAGCTCCTGAAGTAGAGCAGGCAAAATAAGCAACAAAACCACTTCTGACAACATGTGATCCAAAAGGAAATAAAAGCCTGACTGGAGAGAAACATACAAAATGTGCACACGACTGGACGGAGTTTTTAAAGGGCGAGCAGAAATCGTCGGGTTCCTTCCTATCTGGAAAGGAAGGCCTGCGGAGACCTGGCTGTGCCATGACCACTAAGGAGCCCGCACAGTTCTCTCACTTAGATGCTGTGACAGTGGGGAGAACCCTGCTGGGGAACAGGCAAGGCTGGCTCAATAGGCACTCGCCAAGCGGCCTAACTCAGCCTGCTGGATGGTGAGAGCTCCTGGTGAATGCTAAGCCAAGATCTGAGGCTTCAGAGCACTTCAGGATCTCACTTTTGTGGAACCAGAAACACTCAACAAGGGGAAGAACCTCTAAGTATTTAGTCAGGTAGTGAGCTATCAACAGCCCAACTGAGCTATCACCAACAGCTCAAGTAAAGTTTTAAGTGTAAAGTCAGCATACTGTTGGGCAGTAAGACAGGCCACCCAGACTTTAGGAGAAGGAAATTTACAGTATTGCCTGTTATCTGGGCAAGGTCTCCCAGAAAGTACCAACTAGTCCTTGCATTTCATGGCCTTTAGAGGCTCACAGCACCCATAACCTAAAGCAACAGAAATCCACCCGTTGGGGAATTCAGGAATCCTCCTGTTGTAGCAGATGAGTGAGACTTAGTACTCTGTCCTTGGAACATATGGAGGCTTTAGAAGGAAAGTTCTCAATGTAGACTGATGTCCAGACCTCTACCTAGACTCTGCAACTCCAAGTCTCACATAAGAGTTTTAAATAAACGTCACTCTTCTACAAACTGCAAATTCTACAGATTCTACAAATTCCTCAGGGTAAAGGTCATGTGTCAGCAATAGGCACTGCTGGGGAATGGTGCAGAGGCTCGATGGTCTTCTTTGGTGATGACCTCAAAAGCCTACTTGGACTGCTGGCAAGGGTCACAGTGGAGACAACGAGTTTCTTTGTGCAAGCACTATCACACTTTGTTTTTCATACTAGTCAGTGCTCCTAGTATTTGTTCCATAGTAGTGATTGAATACTTGCTAAGTAATGAACTAGGGAACATTAGCTGTGTACTCATGAATGGCTCAATTGGTCATAAACTAGCAAAAATGACTGGTTATGTCAATAATAGATCATTAATGGTTAAATAAAAAATCAACCTCTAAAAGTTAACGGACAAATAAGTCTGGATAGTAGAAAATAACCCTGCTTTTCTTAAAATGTTTGATGTTAATTACATATTAACTTGAACAGAAATATCTTTTATAATGACCTAGGAGCTTAGCCGTCAAGTGGGTTTTGTTTGTTTTGTTTTGTTTTAACTTGAATAGGCATTTCTGGCTCAGGAGGCTGGAAAAACGATCTCAACAGGCAATTAGCTGTTTCTCTATTTCAGCTGAAACCGTTTGACTATACAAGCCAACCATGTTGCACAGGGTTTCCTGACACACGTGTCACCTGTGGTAATTAGAGAGTATAAGCATGAGAGGTTCAAAATGTATGTCTTTTGTAAATGGGACTGGTAAAATAAACAGATCTTTACCACATGAAAATAAATTACTTGCTACAAGACATGAGATTTCTAGATTCAAGCGCATGGCTCAATCAGTTAGCCACAGATATATCAACAGTAGCTGTGTATATTATGATGTCAAAGCTAAGACTCCTTTATTTCCTTCTTGACTGGAGAACTACAGTTAGAACATTAAAGTATATTAAAACTGTGAACGACTTATCAGATGGCTCTACAATGGAGCTAGTTAGTCAAACACAGCACCGAATTACTCGGCTTCTAAAATCAGACCGATGTAGGTTGACTTTGCATCTATTCCTTACAATTGGTGAGATACTGAGCAAATCATCACAGTGCCCTGAAATGAAATTTCTAATTAAATTTCTTCAAATAAAAGCATGACTCTCAGGCTCTTGGCATTTACAGGTACTGGAGAAACGCTCTGCTCCAGACTGGGAAGCAGGGTTTCCTTCTGCAAGCACAGACACCCCAATTCCAAGTATGCATGCATGCTGGCTACTTTTCATGAGACTCTTGATTGGAAGGCTACTAAGAAAGGCCTCTTCTTTTTCTAAATGTGTACACAGACGTTTAATGAAGTAATGTTGAAACATAACACACCTCGTCGGCAAGTGGCAAAGATCTATTTTAAAGCATCAGAGGTTTTTAAATGTAGCACTAAAACATCCTGTCATGTTATCAGGTCACCAGTTATTCATGGGCTTTCACAATGTAATGTGTTGTAGTACATGAAATCTACATAGTCAATACCAGCATACAGGAAATAGCTTTCCTGAAACATCCCACTTGCTTGAGTTGATTCTCACCTAGAAAGAATAACAATTAGACAGACACATCAAGCCCAAACCCACTGGTAGAGCAGTCTGTCTGACTGGACAGAGGTGGCTCCACGATGACTCACTGGAAGAAAGCCCAAGGGAAGCTCTTCATCATCACTGTTTCATCAGAACCCCAAAGTCTCTACAACTATCATGTTGGCTTCCTAACCATCATTCCCCTCCAGTTACTAGCAAGAAGATGGCAGCTAAAGTGTCAGGCCCTGAGAAAAATGTCCAGTCTGAAAAGTAGAAAACAGGAAATAATCAAGTATAAAATTGCTATTACATAATACACATGAAATGCCTGCAATCACTTTCTGGGCTACATACAAGTTTATTGTTATTATTAAATACACTTTAATATTTAGAGGGAAGATGGAAATGAAGCCACCTGTATCATGCCTGTAATCTCTTGCATGCACGCTCTGACATGCACCATGCAAACTGGGAGAAAACAGAAAAGCAAAACGTGACCATGAGGAAGGTGGTGGGAAAAAAATCTGAAATTGTACTGTACCACGCTTTGTCAGAGAAGTAATGGACTAACTTCTCAACTCCTTGCCAATGGCACAATGGGAGAGCAGAGACAAGAAAAAGACAGGACAACGGCATCAGAGACCAGACAGAACACTGAGAATCGCCACGACTGGGCAGCAGCCAAGGGTGTCCACTCTGCCTGGTTTCCTAAGCATTGCTCATTACTGTAAAAACTATAGTTGCACATACTGAGTCATACTTGGTAGATTTATACTTTGTTGCAAAAGTGGTTTACAAGTTAGTACAAAATATTCATGCTCATAAAAAGTATGTTTAATATTTCTTACACAAAGGGATCAGTTGAATTTTACCAAACACAAAACTGAAAAGAATTTTGAAACAACTTTACACTACTATTCCAAAAACCTAAGGAGATTAGGCCTCATATAATCCCTTGGGAAGATAGAAAAAGGTAAAAAAAAAAAAAAAAAAAAATTCAGTAATTAAAAAAAAATGTATAGCACATTATAAAGCTAAATAAACTTAGTATTTGCTAATTTGTTTCTAATGCTGCAATGGCACTAAAGACCTCTTAAAGGTATAACTAACTGTACTTTAACTAAGAAATGATGTTATAAATGATACATGACCTTCCACACATCACTGTAAAGACAAAAATATTTAACTAAGCCCCTCTCTAAATAGCTTCAAATAAATTTAATCATAGTTCCTGGTGATTTTGAAGAATAGGAATACTGTTTTGTCCTCTATATTTCAGAATGGCACCTCCAGATCTCAAAATAAACTTAAGAGGACATATGATTACTTAAAAACTACAGAAATACAAACTTCATAGATTGAGTCAACTGCTTTTAAATTATAGAGAGATTAAGAGTGACTGCATTTACTGCAGAGGCACAGTCACTGGGAGTGACGGACTTCAATCTATCACAGCTACCTAGCAGATGCGGAGTACTGTAGGAGAAAATTTCTAAACTGTTTAGCATAACTAATAGGGTGTGGTCTGCCACACCACCACCTCAGCAACAGGAACCGGCTAAAGGAACACTTTCACCCCACTGGCAGAGAGGGTGTCACAAAAAGCTTCACACAGAAAATGCTAAAGGTTGCCTCTGCCACAAGTTCAGTACTGGCAGAAACTAACACATAGCTAGGTTTACGGGAAGTCCTGCTAGACCATAAGTTAGGTGCACCTTCCTAATTAACCAACCAATAATGATGGCAGAGAGCATCTGGAATTGACTTCAAACGTATGATATTACAGACAAAAACTGGCTTAATGTACAATCGATTTAGTTCAGTTTCCACCAAATTACCCTACTTTCCATTTCAACAAAACATTTTATTTTTATGAAAAGTAACTCCCAAAGCTAATTGCTCATAAAAGCACAAAGCTGATGCAATCAAGCATACAGAATTGATTGACACCACGTCTTGGAGTCAATCATGGTGGGCCATGTACATCAAGCCTACCGGTATGTCTGGCAGTTGGAATATGCATGGTAACTGCCCCTAGTGAGCACACACACAAAGTTTAGCAAATGATTTTCGGAGCTCTGCCTAAGGAAGTGCTGGCACTGGATTGTACAAAGATCAAATGCACTGTAGTCATTTATGTGGACTAGAAGAAAAAGATTCAATTATAATTACTCTCAAATACATTATCATCTACCAAAAAAGAGTGATTTCAAGTTATACTACGTGAAACATGTTTATATGATTCAAAAGTATCAGGAACTACAAAAGATTATCTCTTTATAAAAGACTAGAAGGAAGTACATAAAACTATTTAGATCTTTTAGCTCCTTTATACTGAACCCATTATACTGTTTATCAGAGGAAAAAGTCATCTACAATAAACTGTAAGACGCAGGCTCTGGATTTAGAATGAAATTCAATTGTGGTATGTTTACTTCTCCTGAACAAGTTGCAACATCACTCTGATTAGTTGATTTACATTTCTGACTATAAAATAAGAATTAATAGCTCTATGAGTTATGTGCAGATAAAGTGAGAATTCAAATAAAACACCTACATATTCAATGATATATTTATCCTTTTCTTAAATATGTGGCTATATTTTATAAACTATACATAAATGTTTCCAAATATTTTTGGAAATAATTTCAAAAATGCTGTATTTAATTATTAGATTAAGGCTATGGACCCTGAGACATAATTCTTGAGCCAAAAAAAAAGAGTGAAAAGGCAGAGTAAGTTATAGAAAATAGGCAGGCTATAAATTCCACCATGTCAATATAATTTTGGTAAATATAATTATAAGAATATAAATTTAGGCATCAAGAAACACATCCGAAAATACTGAACTGTTAGGCAGATGGAGATGTACTTTATATGATTTGTGTCCGTTTCTTTCCATTCAAGCTGCTTTACACAGAAAACATACAGAGAATTACTAAGTAATTTTAAGTGACATAAGCAAGAGAAAATTCTTATGTTAGGTGTAGCAACAAATGGGCGTCATTCTTAAATATGATTTTGAAGCACCAAGAATGGCAGGAGACACTATCTGGACTTGTCATTAAGGCCCTCTACTTGCCAGAAGCAATTGTTTTTATTAATTTTCCTACTCTACAGAAGGAATTGCATCATTTTCTACCCCATGCAGGTGGACATTAGCGTGGAAGGAGCATCTCAGGTCACTTAACTGAGGTCTCCACAGACACAGCAGGAAGGGTCTCTGCGTACCTAATCAGAGGTTATTTTCTGTAGCCTATAAAAATTTTATTTGAAATCAAAAGAAAGGTAGTACAAAGTAAGTATTACTATTCATTTTTAACAAAAAATAAAAAAGACTACAACTCATCAGTTCTAGAGAAAGCCATGTAAAAGCCCAGAACTTCTATACTTCTTTCCATTTCCTAGAGTTATTCTTAAATTTAGCAAGATTTCTGGCCAGTGCAGCTTTGTGAAATGGCCTGGGTACATACTCCTAATAACTGATGCTCTCACGCTCTGTGTGCTTTCTATAGGCTACCTTCCATACAGTACCTACCACTGTGGGCTTACTGCAGGCTACCTTCCATACTGTATCTACCACTTCTAACATCTACCACTCACTCTTACAACTCAAAATAAAAACCCAACTGCTGCTTCTGAAGACTCAGCCACACTCTTGGCCTCTGTACTTGATGATAAACATAGTACACTCTAGTCAGTGCTCAAGCAGGTATCAGAAAGAAGCTTTAAAATGAAACATTACAATGAGAGAGATACTCCTTAACTCCTGCCTATTATGTATAATCAACCTCTGTAAAAGCTGAGTGCTGGGAACGGAAAACTACGTAAATGCAGAAACCGGTATTATCATGTTGAATGTTCATTTAGTATAGGAAAAAAACTAAGACCTGTTCTTAACTGTCTCTGAAAAAAACATTGGGTTCATTGCTATGACTTCATGGCCTTCATCTCTCTCTCACACACAACCTAAAGGAAGTAGAAAAATAGCTTTGCTAGCATATGGTAACACCTATCCCCAGGAGTGAGTCTCAGTATAGCAGTTAAAACCTATTTCTCTTCCAAAAGAACCTCTCAAACTCAGTGAGAGACACTGAAGGGCATGTAATGACCCTACAGCTATGGCTGCAAGCATCCTGTAAAAAATCTCTACAGAAAGACATATCCCACTCATTCCTGAGAGGTTACCAGAGCCAAATCATATAACTAATCCTTATTTTAATCTGGAATTCATGCAGCTTATTTATAATTTTGATAAATAAAGACATAATTTTTCAAAAAATAAATTTTATTCTAAATTGATTAAAATTTCCCTTAGGACTCCTGATACTTTACTTAAGGAAAACCAGTGGGAAAAAATGGTAGAAATCACAGAACAAACCATGGAGAAGGTGTAGAACTAGCTCTGATTGACTCTTTTTTTTCACTAATATTAGCTTTTGGGGGTAGGTGACTTTTCAAAAAAAGATAAAATACAGTCAACTTACCAGGTACAGTAAAATATATAATCTAAAGCAGTCAAGCTGTGTGGCAGGTCTTGTAATAACTGAATCATTAAAAGTGTTAGTAAACCATGCATATTCAACGCCACTGCTTCTATGAGGTGAAGCAGCTAACAAATTATAAAAGACATTAGTGGTTTTAAAATGGCCTTGAAATTTTTTAAAAGTTTTAGATGGTAATTAAATACAGGTAAAGCCTTTGATGAGGAGATATTTAAGTGTGCAGTGGTCTAGTAAGCCTGACCCCTAAACAGTATGCATCTGTCCATCAAGTCTGTGCGCATTTTAAAAGTCAATAGGTAAGACGTAATTTTATCTTATACATTTCATGATCTTCGTAAGATCTACTTAAAGACAGATGCATGCCAGCAGGTCTAGGGTCACCAGTGAAAGGTTTCCACAGCATTACAGTGAAATTAACCTCTGGCGGCTTCCAGGAAGCCACAGTGGAGGCTTGTTTGCATGCAGTCAGGGAAAGGTTAGGAGAGCAGAGCACGGGAGTGCTCCTGGAGCAGGTGCCTGCAGATGACTGGGAGGGGCAGAAGGTATTGGAGAGGGAGGGGCCATGCAGCAGGGAAATACCATGGAGGGGAAGCCAGAGCAGGATGGGAGTGAGAGACACAGACTCACTCTGTCTGCGGTGCGGCGGTACAGTCCGTGGCATCCCCTGGAAGGAGCCCTGCCAAGGAGAGAAGGAGGGTGCACAATACCCACCCTGTGCAGAAAGAGATGGGGTAGGGAGGCATAATGAAGAAGGGAACCAGAGAAACATTTGTCTTCGCTTTTAAAATAACACAGCAACAGTGTTAATGAGAAGTAAATTTCATTTTTTAACATACAGGCAGCTCAAACTAATAATACATCAGAATTCAAAATCTAGTTGTCAAATATGTTACAGAAAATATCTCAGAACTCTACACCTCTTCCTAGGCAACACACAAATAAGCCTTTATGGTATGTATAAACCCCACCATCATATACTTGTAAGTATCAGCTTATTATTTTGCAGAAGAGCACTATAGAAGGGAAGATAAATTATATGTATTCACACATAGAAATATTAATTTATGAATCAGGAAATCAAACATTAGCGCAAAATTTTTCTTTTCAAGTTACAGATTTTCAAAAGATTAGAACAAAAAAATAAAGAAAGCTAAGGTTAGAAATAATTAGGATATTGTGACAATAAGTTCTTACAAAGTGTGACATGCAAGACATAGGTGACACATGCTTTTTAGTATGAGTAACTAAAGGTTCTTAATTTAACTTAATCATGTTTTATCAAAATTGGAAGACATCTATCTGTATGTCGGATGTTGAACACCACAGAATCAGAAACACATTATTTGTGGATATTAAAAATAACCACAGATAAAATCATAACACACAAATGAAATGGTCCCAGTACTAGCAAACTATGCTGCTTTAGCCTGTGCTTTCTAAGTCTTCACAGCAAAGGCTGCTTCTTCACACACTCAAGACAGCTTCACAATGTCTGGAACAAATCCAAATTGAATGTCAGATACTTATAAACACATCAGTAGATGGCTATAAGAGTCATGTAGAATGTTATTGGCTTTGAAAAATAATTTCAGTCAGGTACTGATTTCATATATAACTACAAAATGCACAATGTGGCTGTTTTAACAGTGCAAGACATGAACAGTAACCTTTTGTGTGCAGACTTCTACCTGTCAGAATGTGAACTCTCAGAAGCACAGGAGGCTCCAGCCAGTATTTATAAAGGTAGCTGGCACATGCTATATGCAAAACCTGATGCCTGAAATGATTAACATAGCACTATGGAAAAGCAATTGTGTGACCACCTCACAAAAGTTACTTGTTCAAATACTGGTGCAAGGATGTGTGTGTGTGTGTGTATGTGTGTGTGTGTGTGTGTGTGGTGTGTGTATTTTCACACACACAAACCCTTTCGAGTGGCAAATATAAATACAACACTAAATAAATATATAAATAAGACCATTTGGCAACGAAATAAATTCTTTAATTTCCTTTGAGTAACTATCTGCAAATATATCCAAATATACACATAAATATCTCTGAGTTGTAATATGGCAACTCCCAGTGAAGAGGAACAAGGCAAATCTGAGTTTAAAATCAGGATAGTACAGGACAGAAATGTTAACCAATATCCTGTCCAGGTTCCAAATCAGGAAACCATTGGTCTCAAAAGAAAATCACATGGGAGATTACTCAAAAGAGAAATCTGTGAGATATACTGTTGTTTCAGTTACTCTGTCATCCTATCTCCCAGGCCTAAGAAAAAGGAAATAAGTTTCTTGCTAGTAAAATTATAAATATTAATGTTTAAAAACCCATGCCTTTTGGGATGCATCGGTGGTAGGCTTCAGATTTTATAAAAATATACTGGGAAACCTTGACATCATGAGTCTACTGCACAAGCAGGAAAATGACAACACATATTATTCCACTCTTGAATTGATGTTGTATATGTCTCTCCTATATGCAAGGTTATGAATTAAGATTATTATATGTTAGAAATTACTCCAACAGAACATTTTGAAATATATGCCAGATCATTTTCCCTTAACTCTCTCATATGCAATACTCAATTATTAAACCAGTGGAGAGAAGTAGAATTAGGTACAACTGTGAACAGTTTTAACTGGCACAAGCCTTTCCATAGGACATGACAGTCTACATATTCTTCCCACACTTGTTTTAATAGTAACCCAGGGCAGCTGATTGTGTGACAGGACACAGATTCTTTAGACCTTCTTTGCTGTCTGATGGAGACTGAGGATTAATTTGTGTAATTATTTACGTTAAGGTGCTCAAACAAATGACTGACTGGTAACTTAGAATACATCCGGATAATTTTGAATTTAATGTGCAAACTGACTTCCTATATCTAAATATTAAGCTTAAACAGTTTTAAAACAATACTGGAAGTACACAGGGTAATAAAATTTCATTCTTGTCCTATGTTTTTTCATGCGAATAATTTATTTCATAATTTTCTAATGAAATATAATCACATCACTTCCCTTTTCCTAACTTTTCCTATATGCCCCCACTCCTTCTCAAATTCATGCTGTCTTTTTGTTTAATTATTATTGGAATTCAATGTTAAATAATGCTGTTCTTAAGAGTGGGCTAGTACAAGATCAGTAAAGACTACCTCTGAGAAAAGCAACAAGGTCCGCTATAAAGCACAGACTTGCTTTGGACTTGTGGCTATCCTGTTACATCAGCCTACAAGTGCTGGCGTCAACAGGACTGCACCAACCACAGCTAGATCTGTAACTTTATATATTTAAAATGAACCTTCAACTGGGCTTGTTGGTGATTTAATCTCCACACTCAGGAAACACAGGCACTTGAGACTCTGCTGGGTTCAAGGCCAGCCTAGTATTCACAGGGAATTCCAGGCAGCCAGGGCTAAAGAGTGAAACCATGTCTCAAACAAAAAGAAAAACAAAGTAAGATGACCTTTGGTTTCTCAGAGCAGCAGCCTCCCACAGCATTCCTGAGCCATGCAAGTGCTTCTCAGCATAAGCTTCCTTGAGTACAGGGAATTTACCAGCATCTAGACAAACTGTTGGTCACAGTAAACAAGCAATTTTACTGTGAGTTGGGGCCTTGTCTTTTTCTATACTCAGTGGAACAGAGCTTGGCACAAAGTAATATGCATACACGTATGTATATGCTCTTTTTCTTTTCCCTTGGCTCTACTGCCTTGTTTAGTATTTCTTGTGTGTTGTAGCCATAAGGGGATACCATGCCCACTCACTCAAATCTCGAGCGGAGATTCATGTTGGCTTCAAAGTGCTTGCTTTTCTGCCACCCGGCCGACACCCTTAGCCATCTTCTCAGGCAGTCATCTGTCTCTTATTGCCTTTCACATTTCCTTCCTTCTCCTACATGGCTTCTGACAAACCCTAGTCAGTAAACCTCTCAGCCATCAACCCTTTCCATCCTTCACTTCAGGAAGATTTCTTCCTTCATGTTTACATAATGCTCAAGAGAATTCTCACAAGTACATCAAGTGAATGACTAAGCTGTCTCAAGATGTAATGAGAAAATGTGAAGATGAGAGATTATTATCTGCAATCTTCTCAAAGGGCTAGGCAGATTAAAAAAAAAACCAACTCACACTAAAATGATACTTAAATAGCCTTTTCATTTCTAAAATTTCTGCCTTAAAAAAAAAAACCCTAAAGTTTACAAACAAGAACCACACTGCACCCCCACATTTGTATCACCTAAACCTTGCCTAAATACGCTGAACTCCTACTTTTAAAAGATCATCTAAGAGATTGGAGTGCTCTTAACCTTTTTAGCGGTTAAGAGCACTGACTGCTCTTCCAGAGGTCCTGAGTTCAATTCCTAGCAACCACACGGTGGCTCACAACCATCTGTAATGGGATCTGATGCCCTCTTTTGGTGTGTCTGAAGATAGTGACAGTGTGCTCATATAAATAAATAAAAAAAAAGAACATCTGGAGCAAGGTATACTTTTTGAGTGAAAAGAAACTCACTATAATTATAGTAACTGTTTCCAAAATTATGTATTTCAAAGGAAGACCAATAAACAGGGGGAAAAGATCACACAGTAAACTTATTATTAACTAGATACGTAACTATTATTGAAGTAATGAACATGCATTTATTTATTCACTGAATGAACCCCAGTGAAAGTACAGTAATTCCTAGATTAGACTTTCTGACTGTACACACATGAGCTTTCACACTAACTTTCTATTTTCCCTTAGGACTCGTGGGTGTTCCAGCTTAACTGTGCACTTACTGTAGCCACACCCACCCACCCCACCCCACCCCAGCAACCTTGCCTTTACCAGCTGTTCTGTAGTTAAGAATGGTGCAATCCTCCCATTCTAATTTTCAAAACCTCCCCTCTGGCAAGGTTCTTCCATGTGCTTTGTGGATGCGGGACTATGGACCACTGGTTGGGGGTGCTAAATTATAGTATTGTCCTAGCCACTTTTTTGCTATAGACATGTAATGGGCTATTTACTATATACCTTGATTTTTATTCCTATCTCCAAAACAAAGGAATGTGGCCAGGTGATGCCTATAATATAAAAAAGTAATGGAGAAAGCTGAAGTCTGAGTTTTTGACAGTGCTTGGCTACAAGCCCGACCTTTACTTCTCCCAAGATTACTGTAAAAACTGAGTCAGATCAGGAATATGCTGGAGTTGTTTGGTACCAGTTACTTAAAATGGCAGACTAAGATCCTATTTCAGAACAGTGAGGCAGGGGTTGCGGGGGGCGGGGGGGGGGCAGGGAAATTATAAAGTTTAATGGCTTCCCTGAAGAAGCAAAGTGAAGCTTTTCATACTTAACAGAAAAACCAGATAATGATGTTTAAGCCTACAACAGCCTATGGGAAAACTGGAGACCCTAGAAAGATCAAATCCTCATGTAGAGAAACAGACATACTCTTTCATCTCAGACTTGTCTCCAAACATTTACGTTCCCACACCCTTCAACGTCAAAGTAGAATGGTGCTTTCTCTGGCTACACACGTCTTCTCTTAGAGGCCTCCGTCACCTTCCCCTTCCAAACTCCTCAGCTATCTAGACCTTCCCAAGCCCCTGGCCTACACAGATCTTGCACGTTTTTATCAGTGACTCAGTAGTCCACTGGCTGTTTAGGAACAGGAGTCTATCTGTGTATTTCCTTCTCTGATTCCTCACTTTTCCTTCAAGAACCGAAATAATCTTCAAGTAAGATCCTATCATTCCACAAGAATGCAATTACACGTTGTATGAAAAGAAACAAAAGTAACAATCTTGTAAGATTTAAAGGTTTGCAGCTGTGTTTTCTTAGTTGGAGTGACTATATTAGACTTTCTATTTTCCTATTAATCTGTGTTACTGGGACTCTGTTACAATACAGAATACAAAAGGAATCTCAAAGTATACCAAGCTCTAATTAATAGAAGTCTATTCCTTTCTCCATACAGTAGGATAATGTCTGACATCCTGAAGTGAGTTCCAAGTACTCCAGGTACTTTTAGCACTAAATATATTTTGATATATAACACCTTCAAAAAGAGTGAATAATATTTAGGTAGCTATTTCCTACTGCTTCTAATAAACCACCCCAACTATGTTTTCATGTATTAATATTTCTTAGTTCCCTCAATAGCCTATAACTATAATAATAAAACCTATTTGGAAAAGTTTCAACACAAAAGGGAATATGCTTTCTCTATCATACACCTTCCAAATGGACTGTGTAAATGGGACAACAGTATTACTACTCCCATAAAAACATGCAATAAGAAAAGAGCAAACACTCCAATAAGATGGGCCACAGTATGCAGAATGGAAAAGCTATTAGAAGCACATTCGCTTGTATAGAACACACAAGAGAAGCTCTGGAAAGCACATAACAACTAGGAGACAAGCGAAGCGCCACTCACCTAAAGAAAAAAAAAGCTATGGCAGATTCAAAATTATTAGTGGTTAGATTGAAAATCAAAGCAACACACCAAAATAGCAAAGGGCAGGAGTGAAGACGAGGGACTTACAGGAATCCGTCTCCAGGGTGTCTGGGTATATTTATCAGCATATGTACACTTTTCCTCTTTAGATTTCTGCTGACAGTTACATCGAGTTGCCTGGAGAAAACCACAAATGTTTAAAATGGTTTAATTTTGCACATACACACAGGCAGTTAAAGGCTGTCATAGAAGAGCAGGCCGACTCAAGTGGCACAGCACAGTGCAGCTGTGGATACTTTGATGGGAGATGTGCCTCCATCAAACAAGGTCTACCCAATTGTCTCTCCTTTTTCAGGGACTGTGTTTAAGAGATAACTGGTAAGCTAAACTTCAAATAGTCAAAATTTCTCTTGGCAATCTCTTAAACTGTCTAAAAAACTCACTATATATAATTTTATGTGTGTACACACATCTAGATATAAAATATATGTAAAAATCCAGGGCATAAAAGGATTACTACTGGAAACTATATTCTTTTTCTGGTCTAGTCTGACCCTGCTGTTGTAACGCACTGTACTCTACCCTTCACATGGTCTTCATCAGGTGAACTGTAACTACTTGCAGGAGACTTTCAAGGCTGGGCCTGAGGACATCCCTTTGTTAGACAGGGTGGAAAAGTTCCACTAATTCACCTGAGATTCTAGACACCCTTCAGCACCCTCCCACCAGCTATACTAACCTCTGCCCGAATGACTGTGGCCCTGTTGTCTTGAGGGAGTGCTAGAGTTTATATTCTCTGGAGCATTAACTAAGAGGGAATTCCATCTGGGCAGCAGTGGGGTGAGAATTTCCAGGGGTGTAGCCACTGTGGGCTCACCCATGCTCCTTGAAACAACCCTTCACCTATATGCTCTGAAATGAAACTTAACAGACTCATTGGTCCACAAAGTTGGACTTTGGTGGAATTCTACTTCAGGCTGATGATGGTGCCCTATAAGAGAAGATGTTTATCTGTAACTCTCTGGGGAAACTGTTGTGGCAACAACCATCAAAGAGCATTTCTTAAAATGGATTTCGGATGGAACTCTTCTGGGTATTAAATACAAACAATCCAGGTGTCCTGTCTGCTTCTCTGCTCATCCTGCGGAGACTTTAATGACCCACTGACTTTACTGTCCTGCAGTACTATCAATTCAAAAATAAATTCTCTACACAATTCAAATCACCTGCCTCTTTAACCATACCTGATCTGTCTGTTCCTATCCATTCATGAGTTGGACACCTGTAATATGACCTCAGTAGCACAGTTCACTGTTATAGCCTTTACATTCTCCATGAAATCACTATTTTATAAAGCTGAATCTGCTGTCATATTGTTTTTTGGCTTTCAATAAATATTATTTTGATTTTTGAAATTTTATGCAGTTTTTTTACCTAGCCTTTTAATTATTACAAACTATCCAATAACTGAATTCAAAGTACTATAAAATGGTTTTCTTATGAACATTTAAAATTACAACTATAAAATTATAAAGATTCAAGCAAGCCTTACTCTGAGAAATCATTTATCATTGCCACAGACATCAAGTTACGTCTCTAGAATCCCTTCGGCATAACACAATACAATACATAAGGCCAAGTACTTAGTTTCACTCTGCTCACAGAGATAAAATGCCCAAATGTACACATTCCTCAACACGTGTCGGAACAAAAGCCATTTACTTTCCATCAATAAGCAAAGGTAAAATGAAGAACTTGACATCCCCACAAAAGAGGCCATCAACAATGAACCAACAAAGAATAATTCACAGGAATACTTCGTACTTTATGTAAAAGTTCAATCATATATTCTACTGAACATAGGTACTCTGAACACAATGCTACATGAACCTTCAAAAGTCAAAACTAACATCAAACTCCACTCCCATTCAGTCTTATAAAAGCGAACACTGCCCCACTGTGAGGAGCCTTGGCTTTAGTCTGTTATAATACTTACAAGCTGCTGCTCTAATAGTTGGATTTTTTCATCTTTTTTCTTTATTTCCTCTTTAAGTTGTGTTATTTCATTTAGTAAATCTTCATTCTGAAATATGAAAAAAATGCTGCTATATGAAATTTTCTATTGGGAAGTATAACATCAGTGAAGTCAAGCAATGAATGAGTTATTTGTTCGTCTTAAAGGAAATCTTCTACTAACAATTTTAAAGTAGTTTCATGGTCTAATGGCAACTGCATATAATCAATGGGGAAAAGGGAAGGAACAGCTAATATTCACCAAGCTCCCCCCTGGGTCAGCACTTATGATGACCCTGACTACAAGCAGGTATGTGCTTAACTGCTCTGCACTGACCTAATAAAGAAACTGGGCCAAAGGTGATACAGGAAAGGCAATCATCATGGAAAACTAACTTCAACTAAGATTTCAAGGATGCTTCTCAGTTTTCTGTTAGAAAATATCAAGGGCAGGACAGAGGGAACAGAAAATTAATGTATAGTAGAACTGTATAATGCATAGTAAAACTGTATAATTAATGTATAGTAGAACTTTCAAGATTGGCTCAGAACTCAGCAAAAGATAAATAAATATGCCATGTGAGTACCAGGGAAGGAGTGTTCCTCAAACATCCACTGTCCTGACAAGTGCTGCCAGAATTAAAAAGAAAGACACCAGCCAACATCATTAGACATGCCTAGCACTGCAAACCAGAAGCCGCACACAAGGCATTGCAATACTCCAGATGAGAAGCCTGAACCAAGAGTGATCACAGGCAACTTACATCTAGTGGAAGGGGTCAAATCTGTTTCTAGCTTGAATGACATTACAAAATACTATGAATCAAAAGAAATAGAGAACACAGGACACAATAAACTATTCCATCTCCGCTTGAATAAGAAATAAACAACAAATGATCTGCCTAGACACAAAGGAAATAGGACACAAATTAATATCAGTGTCAATATTTAGTATATCATGTAATACTAAACATATGGACAACTAAGAAATGAAAAACCAAACCACGAGAGAACGGCAATGTGAAAAGGTGAAGTTACTTTTGTCTCTTTATAGCAAGTTCCTGGCCCAGTGTGGTGGCACATACTTGTTACCACACTAGTTCAAAGTGACCACAGGAGGATCTGAGTTCTAAGTTAGCCTCAGCTACACAGCAAGGTCGAGAACAGCCTGGACTAACTGAGACCTTGTCTCAAAGTTAATTCTTCGCATATACAAGATTTCATAAAATTTGAGAGAAAAAGGATGTGAGGAAAAAAAGAAGTTAGCCACAAAGCTAAGGAATTTTCAGTATACTTCAAGGTTATCAAGATCACTAGTTTTAAACTAGATGCACATATGAAACTGTTTTATAAAACCGAGTCTTCTGCAGATCTGCTGATGTGAAACACTTTGTGGAATGGCATGGCTGAGAGTAACTGAGTAGCACCAAATGGAAAAGGCCAGATTTCTAACCCATGTAACTACTGTGTGTAATCATGTGTCTTATGATTACCATTCCTTTGTATATTATTTGGCTTTTAGAAGTCAATAAGCAGCCTCTGCGCCTCTGGCCAGCTGTTTCCAGCCTGGGCCATCTGAATCATCTCAAAGCAGCATTTGCCATGCCCAAGGCTCACTTTCCTTTATACTGCAATGCTATGTCACACCACAGGGCTGACCCCTCAGTTTGGCTCTCAGATTGAAGAAGGAAGACACATGAAGCAGAATTTCAGCTATTCTACAGATCATGTGTAATTGAGACTTAGCATTATATTATTTGAAGTCAGTAATGATCTGAGATTATGTCATTGCAATGACAAACAAGCATGGACAATTATACCTTTGAAAAGGGATGTGACACCTTTACTTGAAAAATATTAAATGAACCAAAAGTATCTGTGCATGCTTGAGAAATAGTTGTAAAAGAGCCATTTACTAATATCTAAAAATCATGAGAATTATAATACTTTCAATTACTTATTAAAATATATATGAATTCTATAATTAGATTTTCAAACATGTAAAGGGTAATCTCATTATTTTAATCTTTCTTCAATTCTGTGGATATATGAAATACTTACTACCATTTTAACTTCACTGGAAACCTTATTTTGATAATTATTACTCATGGGTATAAGCAAGAGTAGTTACAGAGGCAAGTTACTTTCCACCTGACCAGGAATGATTTAAAGTGAAGCATCACTGGACTACCATTTTAGTTTCATACAATGGCAAAGGTTCAAAGGAAATCTAATGGTTTTTCCAGACAGCAAAGCTCTAGGTTGGCCTGTTTCCTAGACTAGGAATTGATCTCATGCATGGCCTTATAGATGTTAAACAAGTTGGCCACTGAAGCTACAATCTCAGATCATTTTTGTGACATTATATCACTAAGTTGTCTGGGCTGGCCTTGAACCCACTGTGCAGCACAGGCAGACTTCAAATCTGCTCACTGGGTGGTAGGATCTAAGGCATATGCCACTACAGCCTGCTAAAAGCTTTAGTTTTTTGATACCGCTATTATTCATAGCTTAACATGTTGCTGCTGTATTATTTTATACAAAAAACTCTGAAATCTTCAGTGTAAATACCTAGCCATACCTTATATATCTGATCACCGTCTTCTGGCTCTGGACTGGATGGCAATGAGAGCTGAACATCATGCAATGATCCACTTCCGTCATGCTACCAGGAAAAAAGAGAACAAATGAAAGATGAATACAATAATCACCAGCATCAACTTGAATTCCAATTCCCCCTAAGCTTAAATACAGGAAAAGAACAAGTAAGAGCTAAGAATTCCAAAAGCTCCTCCCCCTGCACTGGCCAAAGAAAATGTGCAAGAAAAGGGAGAGCAGTAGCAAGACAGCCCAAGGAAACTACAGAACAATGAACTTCTAAGAGTTAAAAAACAACCATAGGTAATGAACTAAAGACATTGAAAATTAACTCAGCTAGGAAAACTGGGAAATTCAGCCAAATCTGCTTTGGTTTGGATACATGTTTTGAATATAAACAAGTCACAAGTAAATTTAAAAACTCAACAAAGCCTGGCCATAAAAATCATTTGATTCAATCCTAGCTATCCAAGAACATGTGTCACATGACTCTAAGACACCTGAATAAATGAATATAAGACATCTGAAAAAAGGCCAAGTGATGTTCTGTACTGTAAACCAGGATAGACACAGACAAAGGAGAAACTTCAGGGACATAAAGAAGAGGAAGCTGGAAACATTCCATGTCTTAATGAGTTGGTGCTATATAAGCCCAAATACAAAAAGTTCAATCTTATGATGGATAAGTCTTAGCCATTCTACAAGCTACAGAGAGTAAGAAAAAGTGAAAAAGCAAAGTATTTTGTCTTTAAACTCCAGAGAGAGAGAGAGAGAGAAAGAGAGAGAGACAGAGAGAAAGAGAGAGAGAGAGAGAGAGAGAGAGAGAGAGAGAGAGAGAGAGAGAGAGAGAGAGAGAGAGAGAGAGAGAGGAGATACCATTAAATTCTAGCTTTTTGATGAACTGATTTTCTAGTTTAAAACATCCCATGTTCAATGATTCAAAGAGACAATGTCAAGAAAGATAAAGCAGTGCAGGATGTGCCAGAGGTGATGCTGAGGAACTGAGTCAGAGGAACACAGCACGGCTGCAGCAGCTGCAGGACCACTGCCTCCTCAATCACACATGTTCAGAGCAAGCACAGCCGTGGACTGACCTGACCTGAGGTGGGGCATTTAATCCATTTGTTATACAACAAACGGTTCAATCAGAATCTGCAGAAATGGGCCACAGAATATGTATTTAGCAAAGCTTAACAAGCAATACAGACTGCAGTTAAGACTTATAAACATTTGCCAAATTCTCAGCATTGGATAAATTTCATTTCTACTGGGATATTATGAACACTAAGACCTGAGAGGGCCCTGTGTGTGCGTGTGCGTGTGTGTGTATTGCATGCAAGTATGCATGTGGAAAGTGGGAAACTACCCCATTGTCATCTTCAGGAATGGCATTCATTTCTTTTGAGATGGTCTTTCACTGGTCTGATTTACGAATTAGGCTCCCCACCCCCACTCCCCTGTCTCTACCTTCCCAGGGCTGACACACACCTGGCATGTCACATGACTACTGGGGACTAAACTTCAAATTCTTTTGTTTTCAAAATGAGTATTTGACTGAATGAGCCATTCCCTGAGCCCCAGGACATTAGATGTTGAAATGATTTTAAAGCAGAGAGAGGGAAGGTGGCACAGAGAAGGTACTTATTGTACAACACTCATCTCAGTGAGAAGAAGCCCATCGCTCTTCCCATGGCACAGCATGGCATGGCACAGCATGGCATGGCACAGCATGGCATGGCATGGCACAGCATGGCATGGCATGGCAAATGCAGGGTCTTACCCCCCAAAAAAATGTGTATTTGCGAAAAAGAGGTTCTGAAAATTTAGCCTACTCCAAATAACTAAATATCTTCCTGCCTACAGTACAGAACACCAAAAGAATGGGAGAAAACACAGCACATACTGGTATTCCATGTCTGTGGGTGTATTGTGGGATATTATGCAGCAGGGCAAGAAAAAGAAAAACCTTATCTTCTAGGTGAAAGAAAAGAGAGAGCTCAGCCAAGCTGAAAATACCAGGGATAAACAATATCTGGAAACCCATTAAACTGCATCTAAATTCCTAGGTACACCCCAAGCACACGTGTGATTGAGAAGGGCAGTGGTCCTGGAGCTGCTGCTCTTGAACAGCTTATCCAAGGTTGAAAGACAGTCAAGAATAAACTAAAACTATAAGCAGGTCCCAACTAGCCTCTGCTGAGCACCAAACAGATGCAGACCATAGGACAAAAGCAAGCACTGAAAAAGGAACCATACTACAGTTTCAATCCAGAGTTTGTACCCTGGAGCCTATTAGACTTGTCCCTCTCTAAGGAGGTAGGTGTGTGTGTGTGTGTGTGTGTGTGTGTGTGTGTGCGCGCGTGTGTGTGTGTGTGCATGTATGTATTCACTATGGAACTCAAACAAGATGAAAAACTTCACATATAACACTGAACTATCCAAGACACAATACAAAATCACTACATATACAAACAGAAAAATATCAACTCATATGAACACTGAAGCCTAATGGCACAGAATTTAAAATTAACTAGAAAAGATATATTTATAAGGGTTATCGTTTAAAAATTGCAAAAGTATGGGTGAACTCCTGAAGTAAATAGAAGAAAATATCTCTACCCACAAATAAAATATGCAAGGTAAAAATAATTAAATTTTTTTTAAAATTTAAAGCCTTACTTGAGGTGACAGAATGAATATGAAAACACACTGACCAGGAAAAAGAAATGAATAGAGTCTGCTTAGGAGTGTGTGGGGGCAATAACAAAAGGTGTCCACATTCATTCACTGATGTCACAGAAGAAATGTGCAAGCATAAAACACAGGAGCGGAGTTGAAGAAGCTCTATTCAAGGAACTGAGTTAATCAACAAAACCTCCAATCCTGCATGAGCCTAAAGAGGAAATCATAGGTAAATGAGAAAATGAAGTTCTAGACCAAACTGTATGGAATGGAACTAAAGGGGAGTTAGGGAAAGTGGTGGTTAGAAAGGCTGACATAAAGAAAAAGGTTTCACACCTGTACCTAGAACACAAGAACAAGTAGAGAACAGAAATGAAACAGCAAGGAACAGGAAGTAAAACAACAAAAAATAATCAATGAAACTAAATAACAGTTGTTTTGGCCAAGGTGTGGTGGTAACTGCCTTTAATCCCAGCACTGGGAGGCAGCGAGGCAGGCCAGTTTCCATAATTTCCAGGCCAGCCATAGTTATATAGAGGCTGTCATTAAAACAACAACAACAAACAAACAAACAAACTATAAAAACATGTGGCATAAATGTATCACGAGGCATCACAGGCACAATTCTAAAGTGATCCTATCAATCACATCTCTAACAGCAAAACTACAAAGTGTGTAAGTAAAACATGACCAATATTCTTTACAACTAGGTTGAAAGATTCCTAACATAATTCTGAAAATCAGATTCAAAGTATCCAGGAAGTAAAAATGTCATGAACAAATGGAATTAATTCAATGAATACAAAGCTATTTCAATCACCTACAAGGAATGTAATCACACATATGAACGCAGGAGACCTCAACACATGCCTGTCACCCCAGCACTGTGGACACTGCAGAGGGGTCAGAGGCCTGTCTGAGCACTAAAGCAGAGCTGTGGGAAGGAAAGGTGTGGTGAGGAGGGAGTGGCTAATCAGAGGTGGAGTGAGAGGGACAGGTAGGCAGGCCATGCAGAGTACTCACTGAGAAAGTAAGGGAAGCCATAAGCTGGTGCTATTATTTAATGGCTTCATTTGTAATACTTTTAAAATACACACTATAGCCTCAAAAAGTTAACTTCTGTAGCCCATAAGTGAAACTGTCAAATTCCTGTTCTATTTACAAAGTTATTGACACATCCTTAAGAATTTTATTCATACCAATACTGTTCTTTATTATCAAGGTATAAAGATTAGAAGTTATTTAAAGAAACCAAGGCACCATATACTCAATTTTCTTTTCCCCAGACAGGGTGTCATCGAGCCCAGGCTGGACTCACGATTGCTGCACAGCTAAGGCTACCTTAAATTCCAGACCTTCCTGACTCTACACCCAAGTGCTGGGATCACATGCAAGATGCCACTATGCTGAATTCAATGAGGGTGGACACCAAACCCCGAGCCTCGTGCATGCAGACAAGCACCTACCAACTGTACTATCTCCCCAGCTCCAGCTGAGACTGTAAACACTAGGGAGGAGGTGGGAGAGGATGGCTGAACAGGCTTACCTAAGAAAATTAGCAAGTATTGATAAGTTGTTTCTACATCTTAAATTAAAAAAACAAAACTTGGCTTCTATTTTTAAAAGGCTAGCAATTTAGATTTTAAAAGATCAAAGAGGAAAAAGGTTTTTTTTTTTTAGATCAAAGCATAAGAGCTTAATGATCATCAACATACTCTTTACCTGAATTAATTAAATAAGACACTCACAGTGGTAGTGTTATCTATTTAACCTTGACTAAGGTGCAAGTATCTGGGACAAAATTAGAAAATACTTTGAGACATGTAACAGAAAATTATGAATGGAATGAAAACATTTTATTTTTAAAGAGGTCGCTTCAGGTAAAGGCACTTGCCACTAAGCCTGACAGCCTGAGTTCAATTCCTAGGAACTGCATGGTGAAAAAGGAAACCAACTCTTCCAAGGTGTGCTTTGCTGTCCAGCCTCTACACACACACACAGACACACACACACAGACACACACACACACACACACACAGACATGCACTCACACACACACACACACACATGCACTCACACACACACACAGAGACATGCACTCACACACACACACACACACACATGCACTCTCACACACACACACACACACACACGCACATACACACATTCATACAATAAATTAATTTAATAATACTAAGAAATAATTTCACGCGTGATGCTTTTACTTCATTGCTTTTACCTCATAGCATACATAACAGGCAAGTAACACTGATGTTGGAATCTGTTTTGAATGTCCTGCATAAGAATATTTAACAAATCCAAGAAGAAAATAAGATATAAAGTGTAGCAACTAAAGAAAATATGAACAGTTTGGTTAACTGACTGCCCAAATACTCTAGGCTTTTACTGAGTGAAGTATCAGCTGTTTCTTTAGACTTTGAATTCTAAATGCAATTATAATGCTAATGTATTCATCTACAAATCACAAAATAAGACCTGTTTTCAGACTGCGAGTTGAATCCAGGCTCTTGTTCCCACTCGGAAAGAACTCTACCACAGAGCTGCATTCCCTGTGGACACTGGCATTTTATGAAAGATGAATACCCATTCTCATTTAACAGCATGAAAGGATAACTGCCAGCCAACTTTCTCGCAGTATTCTTTCCTGAGACAGTATGAAAGTAAACTTCTGGACTGCTATCTAGCTTCCACAGACTAACCACTGCAAAACCTGGTACTGCCATCTTACCCAGGAGGTTCTCCCACGGGGCTGCAAAAACTGGGGCCTTCCTATGAGTTCCAGAGCAGCCGCAGTGGACATGAACACGTGAAATGGCTAGGACAGCATTCTGGCAGCACTGAGCAGTCTGTGCTCACAAGCATCATCAGTGATGTCAACAAAGCTGCTTTGTGCTTAGACAGGCTAGTGCGCCTGGTCATGGATAGACAGGCTAGTGCGCCTGGTCATGGATAGACAGGCTAGTGCGCCTGGTCATGGATAGACAGGCTAGTGCGCCTGGTCATGGATAGACAGGCTAGTGCGCCTGGTCATGGATAGACAGGCTAGTGCGCCTGGTCATGGATAGACAGGCTAGTGTGCCTGGTCATGGATAGACAGGCTAGTGCACCTGGTCATGGATAGACAGGCTAGTGCGCCTGGTCATGGAGGCATCTCAGGAAAGCCAGCAGGGGAAAGGGAAAGGGCTTCTTTTTATTTTCAAAAGTAGTTGTTTGTTTGTAAATTCAAAGATACACAAACAGACAAAGCTTATCAAATCCAGTCCACAGTGTCAACTAACAATTTTGAGTACTACTGTTTATAGTTGTTTAAATTACACAGATACAATTTGTAATTATATCTATGGTGTTTAAAATCCAGTAATGCAAAGCAGCATCCGAGGATGTAAAAACTAGGCTTTAAAGCCCAATTTTCAATTTCTCAAAAGTGAGTTGGTCCTAACAGATGCTTGAGGCATAGCATCTTAAACAAAAGAGAAACAGGTGACATTCGAAAATAAGTGAGAGTGTTGAAATACATGAAAAACCTCATCCGAGTAGTTTGAAAAAGTACTATCTGTAAACCTATATTTAAGTTTGTCATTAACCTAAGTAACCCATCTCCGAATATGGACATGGCTTTCTATGTTGCCCTCCCACACACACACACTCCCAGCCAAGCATGGTGGTGCATGCTTGTAATCCTAATAGTCAGGGCTGGATAAATGAGACTAGCCAGCTTGCAGCACCTAATGAGACACTGCTCATCACTCCTGCCCAAAAAAAGGAGGAAGAAGGAAAGGAAGAGAAAAGAAGGGAGGGAAACACACACACACACACACACACACACACACACACACACACACACACTCTAACATACTGCTATTTAAACATTCAGCTCCAAACAGAAGTTTCTATTCTGTCAGTCTGTACTGTTGACTGAACTCAACAATCTTTTTACTGCCGGGCAGTGGTGGCGCAATCCCAGCACTTGGAGGCAGAGGCAGGTGGATTTCTGAGTTCAAGGCCAGCCTGGTCTACAGAGTGAGTTCCAGGACAGCCAGGGCTACACACAGAAACCCTGTCTCAAAATAAATAAATTAAATTAAATTAAATTAAATAATAAGCAGTCTTTTAAAAAATCTTTTTCTATGTCTTTCTTACTTAGTAAATCCTTCAGTATTTTTCTCTTGCTTCCCATTCTCCTGACTCTCATCCACTGCTCTGTGTTATTACAGTAGCCTATCCTGAGCTAAAGGCTTGGTTGCTGGTTTCTTGTTTGTTTTATCCCTCCCCACTTAGTCTCTTTCAGTGTTCACAAAGCTTACCCTTTGTCATTCCCACTTTGGACTCATTTTCACAAATTCTAAATGCAATACTGCCATAATACGAGTTAAAGTTATACCAGACCTACAGGCGGTGCTGCAAGGGATGGCGGTTCACATCATACACCTCAGATCGGCTCTTACAGAGCTTATACAGCACATAATTGTCTATCCTTTATAACACATGATTCTTCTAATTAGCATTTGTATGACATCCCAAACTATAAGCTAGCCATTCTGCTTAGGTGTGTATTATCTATGAATTAAAAAGTGATTAAATGCTCAGGTTTCCTTTAGATCAAACATTTTTCTGCATAAGTTTCTATATAAAACAGCACAATTATCACTCTGTAGACTTACTGAGTTTTTAATGTACCTACATTATTTATCATTCATTCACCTACATTTATAGATTATTAGACTTAAAGCTTTGAGTGCACTATTATTTACCTACTAAGTATGTTCTTTGGGGCCTACATGTGCATCAGGCCTTGAGGCAAAAACACTGTGTAAAAAAAAAAAAAAAGAAAAAAAAACCTCCCTGGTCTGTTTTCATTATTTGCTCTCTTGAGCTTTTGCTTAGAGCACTAATAAGAGTTCACTATTTTTTCAAACAATGTCCAACCTTCTAATTTGTCCAGTTTTTCCTTTCTTACTCTTTTCTCATGTGTTTCACACTTGGTAAGCAGGAGCGAGCACATTTCTGTGAGTTTAAGAACAGCCTGGCCTATATAGCAAATTCCAGGAAAGCCAGAGCTACAAAGAGAGGCCCTACTTGCCTCCCCTCACCAGAAAGATAAATGTAAAAATTTAATGAAAGTCTGCATAGTGATTAAAATTAAAATGTCCAGTGTTACAAACTGAACCCAAAATGCCTCCCATGGGTTCCTATTTTACAATCAAATCTTATTCTCCACCTATGGCATAAAGGATGGAATGTGTAAGAGGTGGAACCGGTGTACGCTAGTCAATAGAGGGGCCTTGGAAGGCTAGTTTGTCACCGGTTCTAGCATTAGTCTGCCATGAGAGAGAGCAACCTCTGGCACACAATCTGCTGCCAGGAACTGAACTGATCCTCCAAGTCTTCCTTCATGTGAACAACTGTAATCTGCTCTTCGAGCCAAGTTATTTCTCTGGGGTGCTTTCATCAAAGTGACAAAAGTAATTAATACAAAGTTCTTTTCTTCTCTTTCAAGTTACAGAGGTGGAGCGGGCATAGTCATTTCGCACTCACCTGGTGTAACAGACGCTTGAGTTTCAGTAACTGCGTTTTCACAGCTGTGCAATCCTGGACCATGTGCCGGAGGGTCATCTCATCCAGGATCACTGTGTTGTCGGGCACATCTACAAACATCTTCTGAGCCTGGAAAAAGGGGGTCCCTCCATAGCTTTCAAAATGACCCAAAGGAGATTCTCTATAAGGAGAGCCTCTGGAAGGGTGGAGAAGAAGGAAGGAAAAGATACACAATTTAAGAAGAACGAAGAAAGAACGGTAAGGCATACACTGCAGCAATCTTTACAACTCAGTTCACAGTTCACAGTTCTCATACTCACCACCATCACCGAATGCCCCTCTGAGCAGAACAATCTGCTTGCCTGTTAGCAAAACTGACTTTTATGATCCCCTAACCCCATCCACTTTGTGTATTCACACATTGGCTGAAGGAACCGTCCTTAAGAGCCAAAACCAAACAGACAATGCTCTCGTCAAAGCTCTCTCTAGTTAGAGGTGCGCTCACTCCTTTCTGTACTGACTGCTCTTCCGCTTCTGACTGGGGTGGCATCTTCAACGGTACAGTACTCTAGATCCACAGCTAGCTGACACAACCACATTACTGCCAATGTGGACACTATTAGACTATCATCTCTTCAATGTCCATCATTAAAGCTGATGGCATTTCTTCCTTATTTTTTTACACTAACAATAACCATCTTTTTAGCAGAGTTTTAAGAGAGTCTGATGTAAACCATGTATTCCCTAATCTCAAACTACACTTTAAAAAAACAAAACTTACTCTTTGAGCCCTGTTTAGAATGCTTGCCCAGCACACACCAGACCCTGGACTTGATTCTCATCACCACATAAACTGGGTGTGTTGGTACTGTCTTATCAGTCCATCCCTTAGGAGGTACAGGCCAGAGGATCGGGAGTTCAAGGTTATCCTCCTCAGCTACACAGCAAGTCTGAGGACAGCCCGAACTAAATGCAAGCCTGTCTCAAAAACAAAACAAAATAAAAACAAAAACAAAACCACAAAAAACAAAACCCTTTAGAACTTTAAGCCAGAAGCACAGCCTGAGGCAAGAGGAATTACCAGTTTGATATTTCATAAAGCTTTACATTTCTGACATTCTAAAAGTCTATAGCTGTGACATGAGAAAAACTTTTTTAGAAATTATTATTTAGGACTAGAGAAATGGCTTAGTAGATAAGAGCACTTTTTGTTCTTGCAGAGGACCTGGGTTCAATTCCCAGAACCACATGTTCTCATAATCCATAATTCCAGTTTCAAGGAATCCTTATCTTCGACCCACTGCAGGCAGCAGATACACACATGCTGCACATACATATATGCAGGCAAAATATTGGTGTGAAAAGTGCTGGGAGAATAGGAGGGTATGTGTAGGGAGGACTGCCCAAAATAAAGGATGCATGGGAAAGCCTTAAGGAAACCCACTATCTTATAACCATGAATGTGAAGAGGTGCATGCGCATGTGTGTGTATGTGTCTGTGTGTGTTTAAATGAAGGTGCCTTGTGTGGGTAGTGTGTGTGTGTGTGTTTAAATGGAGGTGCCTTGTGTGTGTGTGTGTCTGTGTGTGTGTGTCTGTGTTTAAATGGAGGTACCTGTGTGTGTGTTTGTGTGTGTGTGTTTAAATGGAGATGCCTTGTGTGGGTAGGGTGTGTGTGTGTGTGTGTGTGTGTGTGTGTTTAAATGGAGGTGCCTTGTGTGTGTGTGTGTGTGTGTGTGTTTAAATGGAGGTGCATTGTGTGTGTGTGTGTGTGTGTGTGTGTGTTTAAATGGAGGTACCTGTGTGTGTGTGTGTGTGTGTGTGTGTGTGTGTGTGTGTGTGTGTTTAAATAGAGGTGCCTTGTGTGGGTAGTGTGTGTGTGTGTGTGTGTTTAAATGGAGATGCCTTGTGTGTGTGTGTCTGTGTCTGTGTCTGTGTTTAAATGGAGGTACCTGTGTGTGTGTGTGTGTTTAAATGGAGGTGCCTTGTGTGGGTAGTGTGTGTGTGTGTGTGTGTTTAAATGGAGATGCCTTGTGTGTGTGTGTCTGTGTCTGTGTTTAAATGGAGGTACCTGTGTGTGTGTTTAAATGGAGGTGCCTTGTGTGGGTAGTTAAAATGCTTCCTTAAAAAGAAGTGGGTTATTAAATATAAATCTCAGAGACAGGCATGAGACTTCCCTGTGATTCAGGGAAGCTGCAGAAGCTCTCAAACCAATACAGAATATTACTCATCATTTTGTGTCCATACTAACACTAGATGTCAAGTCCCACTGCTGAAGACACAGCACACTCTGGTTGCAGGACAGAAAAATCAAGCTGGAACTGACCTTGAAACTTCTTCTCTGCTGACTAGATACGCTGCTAACCCCAAAATACTGACATGTCAGAATGAGGTGGCCATTAATAGTCATGACAGTTACAGAGTGGCTAACCGTCTTCTAATTGGAATCAAGGCCTGTTCCACAGGAAAGAATTCATGTCTGGTATAAGAAATCTGGTCAAAAGCCCATGGCTGTAGAAGTCATAGGATGGGACTATTACTATTGTTTTGCCAAATGTACAAGGTGTCACACTATCGTCTATGTATCTATTAATACCAATAAATTTAATGGTGCTCTCAACCTTGGTCAGAGAAACGTCTTACTGCAGTGAGTAGCAGGCAGTTGTGAGTAGAGATTCCCAACTGGCCACAGTGTTGAGAATAAGTGGTTGCTGAGTGCTCAGCCCTAAATGGGACACACAAAGGCTCAGAAATCCTACAGAAAGGAGGAGAGGTGGATGCAAGAGCTGGGGACGGACAAGAGTGCTGAGAAAGTCTGTCCTGTGGACATGGCATGGCACTGGCACTCATGACTTCACAGGAGCTACGGTTAGCTGCACACGACCTGCACAAAATCAAACACGTCAGGATTACAGTTCATGAGGCTCCACCCCTAGCTAAAGAGCTATTGTATTTGCTGGCTGCGGGGGAGGTTAGGGGTCTGGCTGAGGGTAAGTTCTAATGGACAGCTTCCTGCCCATGCTCATGCCAGCAGCACTAACTCAGAAGCTGTTATAACTCATAAACTGCGTGATTTTTTAAAAGGAGGAAGAGGAATAAGGAGAAGGGAAAAAAGGAGGAGGAGAAAAAGGAGGAAAAGAAAGGAGGAAGAAAAGAAGGAGAAGGAAACAAGAAAGAAGAGGATGGGGAGGAAAGGGGAATTTGAAGTAGCACTTGACATTAACCCACCAGCCTAAATAATAAAGCAATTGCATTACTAATTAATTATAATTGTAGAGGCATCTTCCCAAATTACACCCTCTATCTGTAACTTAGCTTCTTAATCCTTCCCCACTTCCAAATGGCTCTACATGAGGACGCACTCGTACACTGGCAGTGCAGAGTCTCTGTGAGCACAAGCTTGGGGATGCAAGAGAGGCTCGCTCTTCTCTATTTTCTAAGTCACAAGTTTTATTTCGAAATTAATCTTTAGCATTTTTCTAACCATTAAAAACTTTCATGTAGAAGTTGAATAGACATGCTTTATGGTGATTATTTAATTCTTTAAATGCTATATCTGGCACAATCCTAATCAAGACTCTAGGATTGGTATCTTGTAGAATCACTGAATTGATTTGACGAGTTAGAAAAAGATCAGCCAAAACTGACACTCACCCCCTTAGGGACTTTCTATCTGAAACTAATAATAAAGATAGGATGGAATTTAGAGACCCAACACACAAAAACAATACAAGAAGGCAGCATTCTAAAAATGGATACACAAACACATTCGCCTCCTCTTTGAAAAAGCAATGAAGGCAATTTAATATTGCATGGCCTTTTAACCAAGCAACAGATATCTACACGAAAAGAAGTAACCTCAAAAATTAACAACAGACCTGGAAATAAAATGCACAAGTATAAACTTCCTATGTACCAGGAAAGCAAACCTGGCGTCTCTTGGCTTGCAGATGCATTTTCAGACGCAGTACACACATGTATGCACACACATAGCCATGCAGTCCAATAAAGAAAACAGGTCAATTGAAACCTTATTTCTAAACGTCATCAGCAAACTTTAAAAGTGAGAACACCATTTAAGAAATTAGATAACTCACAGACTGGAAGAAAATATTTCCCATACATGTATCTGATTCAGGACTAATATCTCAAATATACAAAGAACTATTAAAATTCAACAATATAAGGATAACTCAATTTAAAAACTTGGCAAAGATCTGGGCACCTTTAGCAAAGACGAGATATAAATGGAAAATAAGCATCTGAAAAAAATGTTCAGCATTGTATATCTTTGAGAACTGTGGATTAAAACAAGGCACCACTGCACACCAATAATCAATGTCCAAAGCACAACACCTAACGCTGGTAAGAGTGTGGACCACCAAGAACTCTCATTCACTGAGGGCAGGGACAGAAAGGGGCAACAGGCCATAGCAACAACAAATCCTGGAGAGGGGAAAGCTGATTTATTTGAGTATTTCTTTTTCAAACTTTTTATGACAAGAAAGAATGAGATTCAGTTAAGACTTAATGTGACAGACAACAGGAAGAGGAAGGAGCAGGTCAGTGCAGTGGTGGAATAAACAAGTAGTGATCAGAAACTTCCAAAACCTAATGAAATATTAATCTACATATCCAAGAATCTCAACAAACTCTAGACATGATAAGCCTAGTCACACCATCATCTAACTCTGAGAAGCCAAAAGTAAAGTTAGTATTTTTTAGATGACAAAGAAAAGTGACTCCTGATGTAGAAGAACTGTTAAATAAGAGTTGAGTTCTCATCAAGAAGCAAGGGGTCAAAACATGTTAAAAGACTACCAATAAAAAATTCCACACCTAGCACAGCAATCCTTAAGATAAAAAAGAAATCTAAAATAGAAGACACTCCAAGAAAATAAAAACTATGGGAACCTGCTGCTAGCCTACCTTCCTTCCCTACGAGACTGTGTGATGCAGAATACCCTCCCTCTTCAAGTTTGTCTTCAGTAACAAACATATCAAACCAGATGATCAGCAAGGACCCAAAGGACTTGGGTAACAATGTACACTAGACCTTAGAGGCATCGATAGACTATCTACAGATATTAAATTAGTAGCAAAAAAAAAAAATTGCCACAAAGAAAAGTCCAAGTCTAATTTAAAATCAGTAAAAATCCTTCACAAACTGGTCTCAAAAATACTTAAGGGGCTAGCTCCCAATTCATCCTAAATGACCCATAACCAAAACAAAATCCACCTCAAAAAAACTAAACTAGCAAAAAAACTAAACTAGAGAATAGATACATAAGAATCAAAACAATCAGAAATGTAAAAGGTACATGCTAAAAAAAAAACTGACTTGTTCAAGAAATAAATGGCTGGCTAAATATCTCCAAGTCAATATGACATACTGTACTAACAGGATGATAAGTTGGAGAAAGAGTCTACTGAAAAGCCACTAGAGAAAACAGAGTGTCACCATGATAAAAATATTCAACAAAGTCTGAACAGAAGGGAATGTCTTCAGGTTGATAAAGGAAATCTATTTTAAAAACAAAATGCAACAAAACAAACAATACCATTCTTGACAGTAAATAAATGTTTCCCCCCCAGTATCAGAAACAAGGCATAGATAGCTATTGGCTCTCACTATTTCTATTCAACACCATGCCAAAAGATTGCGCAAGAAAGAAAACTACACAGATTGAAAAGAACAAAGTAAAACTACCTGTTCTCAGATGAAGTCAAGTATATACAACATCCTAAAAGCTAAGGACAAAGTTAAGCGCCCTTTGCATAACAATGGAGTTGTTCATGGTTGAATAATTACAATAAAGGAGGACACTGAGCCACAAGGTCACAAGTTTTATAAAGGACGCACAGAAGGATCAATAAAGAGGAGCTGATCCAAGTCTCAAACTAAGAGTAAAAGTGACACACCCCACCTCCAAACAGTATAATACTAGGATTCCTAAAACATAAGGCTCTCACCTATAAAAATGCTACTGGAAAGGAAATGCACATAGTTAAGAGCTAGATTGCAGTTATAATTTGAAAAATAACCACATGGAGGGCAGGGTTGTACGTTTTGTTAGGGTAGCAAGAATTCTATATAACGTAAACGTTTTAGGGGAAAAAATGGGAAAAAATAGGAGTGGAATATTAAGCCAGGGGTAAAAGGAAAAAGTGGTGCTATGATGAGAATAGCGGAAGATCAGGATCGGCGGTTCTGAAACAGTGGTGCCCCGACAGGCCGAGGCTACTGACAAGGCATAATGCTATAATGACCCTAGGATACCAATGGTGGTTGACAGTCTCAGTCTTTAACACTAAGTCGAACACAGAAAATGACAGTTCTAAGGCATGCTGTGGTAAATTTCTTTTTGTGACACCCACCCTTGTAAATAGCTCAGGCAAGCTTAGAAAACCCAGCACAGCCACAGGAAGCTTGAAGGAAAACCACAAACTTCTGGGATCTGGCAATTCACAATCATAAGTGCTTTAAAGCATATCAGTTCTAAGGAGGAATTTATGATCACATTTAGGAAAAAATGCTCTTTCTATATATATACATATATATACACATACACACACACACACACACATATATATATACATATACACACATATATATATATATTTATTTATTTATATATCTTTCACTAAATTCTGCGAAGTCACAATTTATAGAAACAGGTATAATGCAGCCACCATTTAAACAAGTAATTTAATTTGTTCATTCTTAAATTTACCTGAGCAAACACCTCTCTTCTGTACCTGCTAATATATAGGGAATCAGAGTTTAGGGTTCTAAACTTTTGGGAGGAGGCAAGGTATGTTTTCTAACTTTACTGATAGACAATTATACTCAGCCTCAGTTGGGACATTTCTAAGGACAGAGACAATTACCTCCATGTTATCCATTCCATTTCTTTTCTTTTCTACAAATTTTATCTATTTATTTTATGTGTCTAGATGTTTGTTCCTATGTATGTCTGTGTACCTTGTGTACATGGTATATGCAGAGTTGAGAAAAGGTGTGGTATTACCCCTGGAACTGGGATTAGAGATAGTTGTAAGCCACCATGTTGGTTCTGGGACTTGAACTTGGATCCTCTGGGAAAGCAGCCAGTGCTATTAAGTGCTGAGCTATCTTTCCACATCCTCCCCCCATTCCAATTCTAGTAGGCTGAGGTTCAGTTATGGTAAACCTGAAAATACCAGACTCTATCATACAAACTTCTGCATCTGCCCTTGTTCCAAGTTGAACGTCCGACATTAAGACACTAATCCCTGCAGTCTCCAGTCAGCCCTGTAGGACTGATTCAAAGTAACATCACTTACTCTGAGCCATCCTAGATAGAACATACACACACTGCTGCTGTGCACTCACGGTATGCCTTCCCATCCCTTTATCACGCACCCATTATCACAGCACTAACACTACAGTGTAAGTATCCACGTGCTTGTCTCTCCACAGCCTCTATATATTACTCATATGTGCATGAAATGGCACAGACACAAGTCTTTTCCTAGCTTCAGTGTAACGATGTCTACTATTAAGCCATATTAATGCAGAATTCTATCATATTTAACACAATAGTCCAAGAAGCCATTACCAACCCACAACTTTCACTTCTCATACTATCTTCAAATTCATATCAGCTCAAGACTTTCGGGGAGCATACAATATACAGGCTATCAATGAGTATTAAGCAAATAAACACATTTTAAAACTAAGCATTTGTTATGGTTTGAATATGACGTATCTCTCACAGGCTCATGTTCTGAGTATTTGAACCCAGATGGTAATGATATTCTGGGAAGCTGGAGAATGTATGGGAGGAGGCTAGGAAAAATGGTTGAACTTTTGCAGGTTATACCTGGCAGTTAGTTCCAGCCTCAAACTCTACTTCCTGGTGTGTAGTGATGTAAGGAACCTCTGCCATTTGTTCCTCAAACCACGAGCTTTGCCATTCCTTTCCTGCCCTGATTGACTCAAACTTTGAAATAAAGTAAAAACAACCCTATCCTGTCTGTTAGCCATTTCTGTTGGGTGCTATGGTGACAGTGAAGCAAAAAGAACTGACACTCAATGCTTGTCACTTAGGCTTCATACACCAGCCTTAGTTTAACTCACCATAAACACATATCTCAGATTAGACAAGAGGGATGCAAGTAGTAACGAAGGCAATCTTTACACCAGGCTCTTGCCTGGCAGGATCGACTCGGAAGCTGTTCCCATCAAAGCCTGAATGTACAGACATACTGTATGCATTCTGCTAGACTGCCTTCTACACACTTCTGAGTGTTTACTCCAACACAAAGACTCGGGTGGATCCGATTTTTCCTTAATCTACTGAAGAATATTTTATCAGACTAGAACTTGTTCAGCTTATACAGAAGAACATAACAAAGAAGAGTTAAGAATATTACTCGGTCACCCTGGACCTATCCAGTGTACATCCAAACTCACACATGATAGCTCCCTCTGTATTTGTCTTGTACGGTGAATAAATCCTGGAGAAACAAATGCTCCGTCTTACACACAGTGTGCATCTGATGACAATGTGTCAAACTTTGTGCTTTGCTTTGCTTTGCTACAGGACCCTTAGCAACAACCCTGCTTCTTATTTTAGAGAGCACAGAGGAACATGTATTTTTCTTCTATTAATTTTCGTCTCAGTGTAATACACTCCATGATAAACATAAATAGTTTGTGGAATGAGATGTTCAAAAATTTTTAATTAGAAAAAAAATAAAAACAAAACTGCCACTGTTTCCCACAAACCAGCTACAGCACACACCTTCATCCTGATCCATGGAAAATGCTCACAAAAAAGCATTTTTAAGCCGCTCACCAATGGTGCACTGAAGACTGCAGTGTGCAGAGGGTTAAACAGACTTAACTTGCAAAGCTAATCTACAGCAGGTGAACTTCTGCCCCCAGGTGTGAATGGCTGTGAACGCATTATAGGACACGGTCTGATCCAATTTCATACCATTCTATGCTTCAAAATGCAAAGTACTTCTAGTGTCAGATGGCCTCCGTTATCAGTATCTGTGGAATTTTACATTTTTAACTTGTAAGCAAAATAAAACCAATAACTTAGTAGTTACTTTTTACAATATTATTTTTAAAAATTATAAAATAATAAACTCAACATTCATTAATTCTAAAATTAAGAGTCGTACCTCAAGTCAATCACAACTTAAAAGTTTATGTCATAGGCACAAATGCCATTTGCAAACCTGTGATAAAGCTACTAAGAAAAGACTTCAGCTAGGAAATGATTAGTAACTGTAACAATTACATATCACACATAACCTGAACTAGTTTTGGTACTTTGAAAACCAGGCAACATCAGCTAGGAAACAGAATTGTTAGTCACGTTAGGCGGAGGACAGACATGAAGCCATAGTCAGAGCAGACTCACCTGCTCAAGTCACTTTGTCCATGGTGATGATAGTGACCAGGGTGGCTGAGGTGGTAATGGTCCTGTCCACTCCACCTCTGGGGTGGCCTTTTCCAAAATCCGTCCTGCGACTGTCGTACATTTCTGTCTGTTCGGTCAAAGCGGTTCATATTGTCACACTCCACTGGGCAGATTAAAAAGCAACAGTCTATAAATATGTGCACACTATAAAAAGTTAACTACTAAGCCTGATAATTAAATGCTGCTAAAAGTATTTTTTTAATTCTAAATGCACCAACCATGTATGCTAACTAATCAAAAAAAAAAATAGTTTTCCAAAGGAAACCAGTTCTTAACAGTGAAAACTGAACTTCATATCCAAACTGAAGTAAATTACAATACTTCTCTATCAACCACGTAAGTGAACAACGAGCTGTTGGGCTGTTTTAAAATACAGGAAAACTTTCCTAAAATCAACATTACCTATTTCAAATACAAACAATGAGGATAGGAAAACGTAGATCTTAAGAACAGCACAGGACCCATTCTTAGAAAGGAGTGCCTCAATTACGGTTCTCAGCCTCAAGAAGCACAAATTAAACTTCCATCATAGACGATCGTGGTTTTAAATAAAGCTCACACTTTTAAAGTGTAAACTGCTCCAATCTGCCTGCGACAGAGCTGGCTCAGAAAGACTAAATTGTTCCTGAAACCAAAGCCAGCGCTCGTAACAACAAACAGTCCACTCCTGAAATCCGAACACCACAGAACCTCCACAAGAATCCCTGAGGCGGCCGAGCCTCTTCACTCACCCAAATGCAGTGCCCTCACATCTCGGAGCGCTTTCTGAGAAAGCTACTCGGTACAAGGGAGACATTGTGCTGCCGGCTGCCTACTCAGACATAGTTGCACACAAGGCGCCGCTCAAACAGGCCTTCCTTCCTGCTCCACTCCCAGCCCTCCCTGTGGGAAGCAAGCCCAGCCTGCCCTGTGACTCCATCTTCGCTCCGTGCTTACATAGCTACTGAGTTAGGACTGTTACTAAAAATACTCCTAAGCACTAAACCCATGCCACGGAACAGGAAGGGCTTCTCCAGTCCAAGAACTAAACGAAAAGGTTCAGAATTCCTTGTGATAAAAACCTTTACATATCAGTATAATCGTGATTTTTAAAACTTGACTTAACTGTCTGTAATCATTAACCAGATACTTGGCTTTGAAATTTGCTGATTGTCTCATTACAGAAGATGAAAAAGTTGCTCATTTATACAAAGATGATGCAGAAAGAGCATAGCAAACAACTTAGCCTCCCTCACAAGCACACTCAGGGTTGTGTGCAGTCAGGAAGAGTCTGCACACACTTTTCTTTTTTGTTAGAGACAGCTTTTAAAAGTATAACATGAAATTACTTCCAATAATGTCCTGTTCTTTATTGTTAAAATTATGAGGAGCTTAAGTTTGGTTATGAAAAGCCTAAGGATAATAAAGGTCTAATGACTGCTTCGTTCAATGATGGCAGGAGAAGTGCGGTGGCAAAGGAAAACTTTTTAGTATATCTTAAAAGCTTAAAGCATATTTCTGTGTAGCCTCTTCAGTAACAAGCCCAGCAAACTCATGGATGCTCACACTCATGGGTGCAGAGTCCCAGAGCATTTGCACCGGGCAGTAAAACACCCTCCAGTTCAGCTACTTTGACCTTTAATTTGGAAAGAGAAATAGCAAGTACCAAAGAAATCAATGTTGCTATTAGATTGACGGGGTATATTGCTAGAATAAAAATCAGTATATTGCAAAGAGTAGCAAGAGGCACGCAAACAGGCCAGACGGCCACACGTGAGATCAACGGCATCACACAAATTACTATGTGTGCTGCCTTAGTGACCAGACTCCAAACTAGGGATCATTGCTGAAACCTGAACTCAATCCTCATAGAGGGTTAGCTGGACACACATCTGCCACAACTGCAAAAGATCAAAGATCAAACTTGAGACATAACTTTCAGAAGTCCTGAGAGTTCTCCTGGGAGTGCTACTCCTACACTCTCTCCGGCATCTACCCATCCAGCACATCTCTACAAACATCAGAATCGAGCTAAGATGGTAATATTAAAACATTAGTGGTAGTTATCCGGGAAATACTAAGACAGTTCTTTACAGAACAAAAGATACAGAATAGAAAAGGAAATAAAAACAATAGATTCCCGCAGATAAACCAAGTTCTAGGGCCTACAACGAACAGAACAGTGTGACCACAGGGAAGGAAGTCCCCCTGAATGTGTAATGCTGTACGAAGATGGCACCTGTGATAAATCTCAGAGGAGGACAAGCCTAAAGCTACCGCAACTCAAAAATACTAGAGCTAAGTTAAGATGCTGATCTAAAAACACCTTCGGCCAAACGTAACCCTAACCATGACCTGAAGACTTTTTTGGAGAGCAGTTTCCTTCCTTCTGAAGGTGGTCACTAGTTCCAAATAACAAATGGCAGCATACTGTAGTTCTAGTGCTCTAAGAGACAGATGATCATGGTGTTAACCCACTGGAGAGAGAAAAGGATCTAACAGCTAACATGGGGTTGTGGTGTGAGAGTGGCTATGTCAGGCTAGGGATCATTTTCCCTGGTGTGATAAAGGAACACAACATGATACCCAATGTATCCTAGCTTTTTCTCTTACAACTTCCAAGTCCCATGAGAGTAAGGATGACAGAGAGAATAATTGTTGAATAAGTAATTGGCTGAAAGATAGGATGGCATCATGACTCCCAAAGCCTGCGGTGAGTGCACTTTACAGAAGGTTTTATGCTATCAAGAAAGTTTTCAATTGGAATTTAGTTTTTAAAAAGAAAAAAAAATCATGTCAGGGAAAAAAATATACTTGAATTATTTCACAAGTACTGACACAGAAAGAGAAATTCCTAGAATAAACACAAGTAACTAGAAGCAAGCAGAAATAAGATGAGTCTCATGTATCTCAATACAAAGTGTAGCAAAAACGTGACATTATGGATTTGAACATAAAAGAAGTAAAATCTAGTCGGCAAGTGAACTTTGTGTGGGAGTCAGAAAGTGGTTAGAAAAACATCCTTTCAACAAAGTCTAAAGTCTAAACAGAGTGGCTAAAATAATTAACAGTATACAGAGAAGATATTCACTAGGGCAAGCCACTAACCTGAGGATTATACTCTGATGTGCCAAATGCCAGGTGTGTGTTTGTGGGCGATGGGTTGGCCATTAGAATTTCCTAAACAAGAGGAAAGGCAACACATCTGCGTTTCTGACATACCAGAAATATTGTGAAACACACTACAACAGAAAGAGGCATCCCACAACAGAAAGAACCAATTGCAAACATCCAATAGCCTTCCAAAAGAAATTCAGATTGCAAAACTGTTTCCTTATGAAATTCCTTGGTATACTAATTCAGGTCAAGGTTAAAAAAAAAAAAGAACAGCTTGCAAAATTAAAACAATCTCTCACTCAGTACAACTCTTCCTTCCAAGACACAACTCAAGCCTAAATGTTTCATGCTCCCTAGCCCACAATTCCATGCCTCCTGGATTTCCCTCTGAAGCACCTCGCCCTCTGACCTGTTGCCAGTCCCTTTAAACTAGACAAAGGTCTTTTCAGCACAGTATATGGTGAAGCTAAATGCTTTCAGAACAGGGAAAGGTGCACAGTCTGGTCTTCTCTGCTTTGCCTCATGGCTAAAAGGTCTACACGGCACTGGAGGAAACCCAGAATAGTTCTGAGGAGTCATAACATAGTGCTGGCAGATCTGTATCAACTAGTTCAGAATTAAAAGACACTGCACACAAAAACAAAGATGCAAAACACTGTAATGAATATGGCAGCAGTTTATGAACCTACGGTGGGAGCCAGGAATGGTGGTACACACCTTTAATTCCTGTACTCAGGAGGCAGATGCAAGTGAAATCTCTGTGGCATCAAGGTCAGCCTGGTCTACACACAGTTGTAGGCCAACCAAAGCTACATAGACCCTATGTCAAAAAAAAAAAAAAAAAAAAAAAAAACCAAATAAACAAAAAACAAGAATGGAGCACAGAAGACAGACAGTATAGAAAAGGGTTTTCTGACTAAGTCTTTCCTGCAAAAATAGCCTGAGCTCTGAATCAGGCCTGCAAGGACATAAGAGCTGGGTGACACCTTAATTCAGAGCAGGCATCAGGAACAGATGAATACCTTCAGAAAGTATTCACAGGATTCTAAAACAAATACCACCCCATCTTCCTCACTATCTATGAAAAATTTCCACTAAAAAGAAATTAGAGAAAACCATCTAGGTATCTAAGCTTGAAGATCTGGGATGAGCCCAAAATAATAATAATAATAATAATAATAGCAGATTGAGGCTCAAAATAAAATAATATGTCACACAAGAAGAAAGAAGAAAGATGGTCTACCTCAATCACACAGAGGATAAACAATGGGATCTCTGAACGCCCTTAATTTTACAAGGACATTAGGAAAAACAACTACTAACAAGACAGGGAGAGAGGAAGCAAACTGGGCAATGAATGCAAGCCTTGTCGAGGAACCGGAGCACTTGGCTGGGTCAAAGGTAGTCAACCAAACACACACTTGCCCAGTCTCAAAGCCCACACATCTTAAGGACCATCTGCTCAGTTAGGAGAGCCATTCTGAGGCTGTGGGCTCCACCTCAGGCTTGTTCACTTTCACTATTAATTACATTTTTTTCTTCAGGTATCCAAGACAACTTAAGGAAAAACTGTGACAGAGTTAAAGCTAGAAAAATAGTTGACTTTGTCTCCTCCTTCACGACGACCCAGGTGTCCTTTCACCTGTGCTGTCATTCCACATGACCCAGTGCTACTCTTTCTCATCTCCACCACAAATGTCACATGACAGCACTTAGAGGGTTAAGTATGCAAATGTTTTACTTACTTACCGACCAGTAAGTAACCAAATGTTCTATTAGTATACATACACTATAGCATCATCCTAAACTGCATTAGTGTTACATAGCCATCCAAGAGTCACCACAACACTCAGAAGTAGATGTCCCCAAATTCTAGACTGTAACTGTTCAACAACCATTACACTAAGACATTCTTTCCTCCCCTGGCTTGGTACACACATCCCACACTCCAAGACTGGCACACAAATGCGATCATCAGATAAGCCCTCTCTTCCTGACTTCCTCCTTTTACAGAGCCTACAGTGATGGCTCAAAAGGAAACATTACTCTTTTATCAAGAGGCTCGGAGTTCTAAACCTTCATGTACCCACACACAAAGAGGACTTGGCCATGGATGCCTTGTGCCCCCAGCCCAAGGTGCGTGGACACTAGAACATCCTGGAATTCAATGACCAGCTAGTCTAGGCAAAATGAGGAACTCCAAATTCCAAGAAGAGACTCTGTCTCAAACAATAAAGAGGTGAGCAACAGAGAAGCACGTGCCTTATCAACCTCTGGCCTCTGAGCTCATACACACAGACAGGAAAACACACTCCCACATACATGCACATACACAAACAACCCCCAACACACACACAATAAACTTTCTATTCAGTAAAGGAACACCTGTTCTTAATGAGGTCATATAACCTGTAACCAGATCAAGTCCATATGGAAGGTTTCACTGACGTGCCTGTCTTCTTTGGGGTACAAATGCCAATAATACCAGCAGAATTAATGAAGCTGAAACATGTTAGGGTTCAGAGACCCAATGCAACTTCTTCTCAAACTTGTATAACATCCTGAAATAGATGCCAATGACCACTACAGTCAGCAGTCAACAATATGTTAAAAGATCCCTAACCTACCAGTCCTTCCAGCATTCTTATCCTACAGCCAAAAGTATTTAAAAAGTTACTTTCCATCCTCCTGTAAACATGAATACTACTTTATTTTGGGTACCTACAGAAAGAACTAATTTCAGGTCAATACTGGTTTCTTTAGTATTCTTTCAGTGCAAAATAGTCAATATTGTGTTTTCTTCTAGGAAAACATCTGTACCATATATGTAGTGCTACTGGAGTTCCTGTCTACTTCACACTCATGTGGATTCAATAAAGACCTCAAATATTTGCAATCTATCTGACATTCTTCATCTGTCTAACATGAGAATAACTAGGCTATGCTCTACAAATGAGAAAGGTTCTAAGACTGGTTTGATCTGTGCTTCATGCATCAGCTTAGAAAGGGAATAAAATTTCTAAAGAGAAGTTGTAGTAACCCTGTCAAAGTGGCATGCACTACCTTTGCTGTGACTTACTCCAAAGAGAGAAATCCCTCAGCCTTCACTACCAGCCTTGACAAACATGAAAACAAAAGCATGCCACATCTCCTGCAGTATTAGGTCTTGTTATTGTGTGCTCAGTCGTTCTTGATGGTTTACATTTTATTTTCTCTTGTGCTCCAAAGCAGTGTAGCCTTTGATCTCTCAGGTCAGTACCTCAGATTTCCCAGCAGCAACACAGTTTCCATCACCTACTGAACTGCTATACTGTTGTAGGGAATTCCATTCTATATAGCTTTGGAAAGCAGTGTCTACCACTACATCTCCCGGGTGCTCGGTATCATCTCCCAGAAGTACCCTCAGACTGGCAGTTCAGCTTCCTGCTTTTCCTGGTGTTGGCTATAATTTTTCTTTCTTAGGACTGGAACTCCATTCTGGCTGCAGCGGTACCCCAAGTGCCAGACGCACCACAGGAAAGTCACTCCTGTAATAATGCCTTCAGCACTTCACTTGAACAGATTTATAAATCCAAGCTCAGTCATAGCCTACGGAGCTTCTCACTGTTAGCAATTTTAGTGGGGCAGGCTAGGTCATAACACATGCTGTCATCATGGTTAAAATGAGTGTCCTGATTTTAAGCTGTATGTACGATGTGAGTTTCTGCTTACCTTGTTCTACTTCAGTGATTTATCCTAAGAATAATGAGCCCAAAGTAGCTGCAGACTCCTAAAATAATGAACTCCTCAGTAATCTATAGTCTCAGAGGCTATGCCATCCTAGGTAATTCAAGATCCATGAATCATGGAAATAAACACATATTCATTCTTTAGACTGTAACAGAGAACCTTTTCCAGAAATGAAAAAAGGAGTCTAACCAATATGACTGATGTGGTGGGGAGAAGAAAGCACACTTAGAACAAATACACTCTGCTTCTGAAAATACCCACACTGTTCTAGCATCATAAAAAGGAATTCATCCTTTGCACTGTTTTCCCTGCTCCTGGGAAAACCTGAGATGCCATACAAATGTTTACTGACAGGGAACCCTCAAACCGTGTCAGCCATTCTTCCCAGAACAGCAGGACTGTTCAACCCTACTCCCAAGGGTGTCTTTGGCTCTCTTACTATTTCCTAATACAGAAACCCTGGGTATGCATGCTGTACTACTGGAGACAAGAGAACAGAAGATCCCTTCTGCACATAAATTATCTAAAGCCCCACATTGTTGGATACTGGGACACAGCGATAAAGGAAGACTAAAATTAGAAGTTGTGGATTGGTTCTAATGTTATTTGTGTTAATTCAGCCCCCAAAATTACACAGGAACCTGCACGACTGCTTTCAAGACACTAGGAGACCTGCCTCCAGTTGGCTTTGACTGGTAAATAAAGTTTCCAGCAGCCAATGGCTCAGCAGAGAGACAGAGGCAGGACTTTTTGGGAGGCAAGGGACTCAGGAAAGGGGAGAATCCTCATTGCCAAGAAAGGAATAAGATGCAGAATTGAGAGCTACAGAAAAGAGATCGTACAATCATGCAAGAGCTGGGAAGAGAGTAGCAAAGATGGAATATAGGTTTTAGTGAGTAATAATTCAGAAGTATCCAAGGGGAGGCGTTAGCAACGTGGAAGTGTGGGAGTGGCCCAGCCATTCAGCTGATTTAGGCATATTAGATATAAGGCTGTGTGTATGTATGTGTGTGTGTGTCTTTCATTCAAGAATCCAGAGCATCTGGGTGGGCAGCAAGGAACTCAAGCAGCCACCACCAGGGAGATTAGAGCAGATTAACCACCTATCGGTACAGAGGAGTCAAAAGGTAATGTATGGCTCAGTCAGAAGGTGAGTGCTTTCCCAGAGCTGACCTTAAAATAGTTACCAGATATATTATACCGCTTTACTGTACAAATGCTTCTCTACATATATTTCTTTTGAAATTCAAAATAAAGAAGAGTGAGGGAAAACTGGGTTGTTAAACACACATACATACACTACCGTTTGTTTTGATAAAGGTGTAGAAAGTTGTTGAATCATACAGAATTATATTTAAGACAAACATAATCAGGTTTTAAACATGTAACATTCAAGTAAACCTATCTCACGCCAGTAAAGGCTGATTCTCCCTCTAACGGTTCCAGTGAGATTAAGAAGCTGCTACAATGCAGCCATTTGCAGGCATGCATCTGGAGACTTACCACTGACCATCACTTACCATTTTCAAGAGGTGCGTCCTCCGGCAAATCCACATCCAACATAAGGTCATCATCCTCAAGGTCACACGACTCAAGGTTATTCAGAATATCCTGTGAACACAAGGAGTAAGAGTACCATGACCTCATCTGGATACCTATAACTTATATAGGCATTTATTTTGAAAGTATCATCACATAATAACTTAGATTTATCTTCTGTACTGCAAGAATAAAGTAGTTTTAATTTTTAAAACTTTTTTAAAAAATTCATATGTACTATATTTTGAATTTTGGATGTCCCCACCTAGAGGGGGAAATAGCAGGATGCAGGTGATATAAAGGGGGAAATGAGAAAAACAAGAAAGAATTTTTAACTCAGGAGAGGAAAGGGAGGATAATACAGAAGTAAGGAGGAGGAGGGAAAATAACATTAATCACGTTTGAAAATGACAGAAAATAATCATTTCATATTTACCTAAAATTATGTATAATATATATAAGTACACATGTATACATACATTATGTAGTTTAAATTAAGTTGTACCACTTGGAGTGATTAACAGCCCCTGCAAGAGCCATGTCTAATGAAAACCCAGTATCAGGTATGAGAAACCTTTTAAGATGTTGGTTAAGAGTCTAAGAGACTCTCAAAACAACACAAGCTATTGCTGTTGCCCTTTTCTTGCTCCAAAAGTTGGAAGCAAATCCCTACAGCTGAAGATGTCATGCGTTTCAGACACAGGTCTTTAAGGATTTGAGCTGGAACAGGTCTCTTTCCTGAGGACTCGGTATTACACAGCTGTAAAGTGTTACGTAATCCGCTAAAGGAGGGAAACAATCAATGGTCCTCCCCAGCTGTGGAACGTCTGTGAACACAAAGATGCCCAGCATGGCAAGCTATACCTAAGGATGTAACGGTGGTGCTTATGGATTAGTGGTGACAAGAAGCCATCTAATTGGACTGAAGGCTCACTTAACAACAGAGAAATTATGCCTGGTATTAAAAAACTAGCCAAGTAGATGTACCTTCTGAATGCGTTCCTACAGGACTGCTATGCCAGTTTCCTAAATCAGCATGACTCTTAAGTGCATTCTTTGCTTTCTTTTTGTTTTCTTTTGTTTTGTAGACAGGGTCTCACTATAGAGAAAGCTTGTCTTGAACTCATGGTCTTCCATATGAGTGTGGGAATTGCATGCACAAGGTGAAATGAACATTTTATATATTCACTTTGTACTTAGAAAATTTACAAATATTACTATTGAAAGATTCCATGATATGCTCTATAACCATAATGTTATTTGAAAATAAAAATTTGAATTACTTCTTTGTACCTTGCTGTATTGACTAGCCACTGTGTTCAACAAGCATACACTGCGTGAGTCATTTCAGCTAAGGCAGACTCCATATATTAACTCGACAAGTGTTAATCTCTCCTAAGATTGTACAGCCTGATGAAATTATAGCCTTCTTAGTTCATTTATGTACACTCTATGATATTCACAAAATAGCAAAATCACCTATTATATTTCTCAGGACATCTCTCCATCATTTGGCAACAAATAACTTTATGTTGAGTAAGAATGCTGAAGGTTCATTCAGTCATTGTCAAATTAGCATATTCTTCATATAACAGGTGCTTAAAAACTGCTTTTGCTGAAAACTTCTGACTTTTTAGTTAGGCCCACAAGGCAACTAAAAGCAGAATAAGAAAGGCTGGCATTTCTACCCCCAATTTGTGTCTGTCTTCCTTATTTTAAACCAGACCACTCCTTGACTCTACAGACATGACTATCACTTAGGGATAGAAATGACACCAGCCGAGGTGGGATCTTCTCTAGCTGTCCCATAAGTCTCATGGGAAGGCCTTTCTATAACCTGGAGGCCATGCTAGAGCTGGCACGAGGCTAAGCCTTCTCTATGGGAGCCCAGGAACAATGGGGTGAGCCTGTTCACTTGGCTCTTTGAACTGATGTGTACTTTGGCTCTTTCCTTTTGTCTTCAGAGTTGGAAGAACCTCAATCTTCCCGGCAGCCTCTCTTTGTTGTCAAACCTCATTATAGTTATGGAAGTCCCAGGATAATGCCAGTAGGAGGTGACATTTACAGGAGATGCAAAGCTCTCAAAATTGTGCATAGTCCCTTCATCACTGCCCTCCAGTTGAGCCTCTTGTAAGCATCTCATCTGTCCTCCTTTGCATTTGTGGTGTTTCATTTGGATGTGTATACATATATATTTAACACTATTGTGCCCTGCCTTTTTGTCAGTGTGTGTGTGTGTGTGTGTGTGGGGGGGGGTATGATACTTCCAAGTGCTGGGATTTTACAGAAATTTATCTCTATGCCCAAAATCCCTAGGTATTTGTTTATTCTGAAATCTACCAAGCCAACCTAAGCTAATCTTTGATTATCTGTTAAATTTTAAGTTATTCATACTATTTTACTCAAAATTTATTTTTGAACTTTTTTTTAAAGAATTATTTATTAGTATAAGTTCACTGTAGCTGTCTTCAAACGCACCAGAAGAGGGTATCAGATCTCATTATGGGTAGTTGTGAGCCACCATGTGGTTGCTGGGATTTGAACTCAGTACCTTTGGAAGAGCAGTCGGTGCTCTTACCCACTGAACCATCTCACCAGTCCTATTTTTGAACTTTTAATGCAATTGTGTAAAGACAAACAAATAAAAAGAAAATACGGGAACTGGACTATAGACAGGAAGGAAGAATGGGAAACATCCTTACGGGACATGAAGGAAACAATGGCCAGTCTAGGCTAGTGTGTAACTGAGTCAGTCCTGAGAAGAGAGACAGACCACAAGACAGAGAGCAGGTGCTAGAAGAGACGGTAACTGAGAATGCTCACCCACTTAGGCCAGCATCATGTTCATGCTCTGCAGCCTTTGTTATATGTCACAGTCTGTGTGCCCAGGCTTGAACCCCCTAGGCTGTGTATGATTACATTATCACTTTTAAGTCAAACTTAGCCCTGATTAAAGACGCTCAGTTCACTGACACATAGGAGATTGAATATATTTTTTCCAAAAGCTCTTTTTTCATATTTTTTCCAAAAGCTCTTTTTTCGTTTATTAATTTTTCTTTTGTCTTTCTTTAGAATGTTTTTTAAAACTTTAGAAAAATGTTTAGTGTGTGTGCTAATATATTCCACAGGATGAGGATCGAGGTCAGAGGACAATTTGTGGGAGTCAATTACCTCCTTCTAGAATGTGCTTTCTGACCAACAGAGTGCATGTTGTCAGGCCGGTTGTCAGGCATCTTCACCACCTTGGGCCATCTCACTGGCCGTGGGTGACTCTTATTTTAATACAGTTTAACACCATTCAAATTGAAAATTGTATCTTGTTATTTAACATTTAGGCTTGAATTAGCAGTGATTAGCTTTGTGAATACAGAGACCACAGCAAACACAATTCTTTGCCTTCCTCTTGACACTCACAGGTGCAGTGATGTAAGAAAAGGAAAAAGAAGATCTATAAGACCGGGTAGAGGGAGTCAAGAGTAGGCTACAGAGCAGTAGTCTTAGGACACTCAGTGGGAAGACTCTAAAAGAAGACTTCACTCAGCCTTCTCCCTGCCTGACAGTACACAACAGCATACTGTGCTGAAAGCTAGACTTGCTAGAGAACTCAACTTCAAGCAGAACTGAGGTAGATACTGAAAACAAGGTGACTAACAGTGGCTGGCTATGCTTTATTGATTGGCCACTACTTATTCTCACATACATATCCACAGCTACACCAGAATTCGTGCTTTGTAAAAGGACCAGCAGGGTATCTACTAAATAAAAATTATTATCTATTCAAGGGAAACTCCAATTCCTGCGTAGGTGTTAGACAAACTCCAATTCCTGTGTAGGTGTTAGACAACACGCCACTAGAACAGACCCACAAACTGGACAGTATGGCAACAATGTAAAACAAAGATGATTAGAGAACTGAATTGCCAGAAAGACTTAAAGTACTTTTGTTTTTTAAAAAAATCTTCAAAGATTGAGGAGAGGAATCAAGTAAGTGGATAAGGAATTTAAATCTAAGCCAAAGAAAATAATTTTTATGAAATCAACTCAAAACACAGACAAGAGTGTCTGGAGAGTTAGCTCAGCAGTTAAAAGCACTTCCTGGTCTTCCAGAGGACTCAGCTCCTAGCACCTACATGGTGTCTCACAACCATCTCTAACTCCAGTTATGGGGATACAACACCCTTTTCTGTGCTCCAAGGGCAGCAGACACACACACGTTACACAGACATACACGTGGGCAAGCAAAATACACATAAAATAAAAATAGAAATGAAAACATACACAAGTCTTCACAATAAACAAAAAAATCAGTATCTTCCAGCCTTTTATACTATTCCAAGCAAGATCAATTAATGTTTTAGAAACATCATGGAATCTCAGGGGTATACCCAACAGAGAAGCATTAGAGACTTTTGTTTTAGGGTCTGAAGAAATAGCACTCCTTCAAAAAAGTGCTTATAAACTGAGATTCCCAGCAAACCCAGCCCTTTGGAGGCAGACAGAAGGATCTCTGGGGCTCAGTAGCTGGCTCCCTCCACAACCAAATGCAGTAGGGGGAAGGGGGAGGGAGGAGGAGAGGGGGAGGGGGAGGGGGAGGGGAAGGTCAAGACAAGGCTAGCACATACCCAAACACATACGCACACCACACACAAGGCCTTTGCTTCAATCCCACTGGAAAATAATCACTGCAAAACTTAGTCCTTGACCACCTTCTCCCCACCCCTACCTGGTTTTGTTCTGGTTTTGTTTTCGAGACAGGGTTTCTCTGTGTAGCCCTGGCTGTCCTGGAACTCACTTTGTAGACCAGGCTGGCCTCCAACTCAGAAATCCGCCTGCTTCTGCCTCCCAAGAGCTGGGATTAAAGGTGTGTGCCACCACACCAAGGTCCCCTACCTGTTTTTACTAATATTTTAAGTTTAAAACTGAAAGAGGGCTGAGAGAATATCTGATAAGAACTCAGTCTTTAGCTTGATTTTACAGCAACACAGTTATAGCAGAGGTGACACCATACAAAATGGACCCCTTAATCACAGTACTTATTGACACCTTGATAATGGTCATATTCAGTAAATGAAGCACATCACCCCTTTGCCTAGGGTCTTCACTGTGCATGCAGGAGAAAGACAGCTTCTTTGCAGATAAACAACTCTCCAATAGCTTTTATCTAACCCACCAGCTACAGTCTGGCAGCTTTATTTAGTCCTCAGCTACCTGAGAATAACAAGCTGTGTTTCTGAATCCTATGTAGACACCTGTGGTGGCTCAGAAGCAAGCTCTGTCATCTGGTCTGTACTGACCCTGACATCTCTTCCACTACAAAGCAGTCAAAACCAAAACCACAACTTCTAAATTTGTCACTTTCATGCTCAGTTTTAGTAATGCTATTTCTAGATGTTCATGATACAAAGCCCAAAACTGAGACAGTACCTTTCCAAACCACCTTCTGGCTCCAGGAGTTTCTTAGTTTACCCTCATGCCAATGAAGTCCATTCCAAGCAACCAAGTCTAACAATACTGTCTAGTCAAGAGTAAGCTTTCCCACTGGAGTGGGTTAGTAGTCCAAATGACTGAAATTTCATCATCATCAGGATCAGCCCCAGAACTCTCCATGGCTTCCATTACAGAAAACAACACTTCATGGACAGTGTGTTTAATTTCCCTCTATTCTGCCTTTCAGGTTATACTCAGGTGAGCTATAGACACAGGAAGAAGATATTCTGCCCTTTCTAAATCGCAATCCTTTCCTCTTTAGTAACAGATAACAGTGATATAATTTTATAAGACAAGTGACTTAGAAGTCATCTAAGAATCAAAGGTGTGGAGAGACTTTAGGGGCCACTTGGTAGGTTTGGCCAAGGACAAGGAAATGGGCTTCGGGCAGGAATCTGGCATTAGGCCAAGACAAAGAAATATGTTCAGGCAAGAATCTGACATTAGGGCATGACAAGGAAGTAAGTTCAGGCAAGAATCTGATTTTAGGGTAGAACAAAGAAGTAGGCTTCAGGCATGAATGTGACTTCAGGCAAGGATGGGGAAGTCGGCTCAGATATCATGATCATCCTGATAAGCCCTTAGCAACATTGATCTGGGGAGCAGGACTTTGTTTATTGTCTTGCTAGTTCCTTGACGATTTGTGTTTATTGCATTGCTGTTCCTCATTGTACTACTCACCCCTAATACTTGCAGGTAATTAAAATGGTATAAAAGCAGATTGGGAAAAATAAACCTGCTTCAGCGTCAGAACTGCCTGGGGTCGTGCTACAACCTTGTCTAACTGCCTTTTCTCTTTTTAATCTTCACTCGAGCGAGCGAGCGCTGGAGAGCCTGCTGACTGACTGAGCAGGTTTGATCACAAAGGTACTTATCTCCTCCACCTTTCCAGCCTCTCTTCATAAAACACGAGTTTTAGTGACTTAGGGTTGACATACCAAATTGCACTTTTTTCTGATCACATGGATAAGCACTAATCCCTCACATTATTAATGACACTCTGTTATGCTTGCAGATAGAAGTCTAGCATAACTGTCCTGTGAGAGGCTCTACCCAACAGCTGATTGAAACAGATAGAGACCTACAGGCAAATATTGGACAGAGGTCAGAGACTCTTATGGAAGAGCCAGGGGAAGGATTGAAGGCCCTGAAGAACATAGGAACTCCACAGGAAGACCAACAGAACAACCCTGGGAGCTCTCTGAGACTGAGTCATCAACCAAAGAACATACACAGGCTGGACCAAGGGCCCCAGAACATATGTAGCAGATATGCAGCTTGGTCTTCATGTGGACCCCAAACAACTGCATCAGGAGCTGTCCCTAACTGTGAAATCTGTTCCCCAACACAGCTGCCTTTTCTGGCTTCAGTGGGAGAGATGTGCAGAGATCTATGTGCCAGGGTAGGGAGATACCCACGGGGAGCTCCATCCGGTCAGAGAAGTGAAGGGAAGATGATGGAGGGAAGCAGGGGAGGGGATAGAAGAGGGGGCAGCATTTGGGATGAATAGAAGGAGGGAGGGAGGGGGGAAAGAAAGAAGGAAGGAAAAGAAGGAAGGAAAGGAAAGGAAAGGAAAGGAAAGGAAAGGAAAGGAAAGGAAAGGAAAGGAAGAAAGGAGGAAAGATGCTCTGCAAACCACCTTTCAACCTCTGCTTCCCTCCAACCCAAGGCAAGGTACTCAGTTCCCAAGTCTAAAATCAGGCTCCCTGATTCAACCAAGAAAGTGGCAAAAGACTAAAGTAATGCCTCCTTAATGTCCCTAGAAATGGAAGCCTGTGGAAGCAATCAGTCCTGGCATTTGCTTTAGAAAAAACAAAGGAGAGCCTGGGGTGGACTGTTTTAAATATATAAACTGCTCATTCAGAATAGAAGAGCAATTTTACAACTCTCAAAGCCATCCTATTAGTCAAAAGCAGTTAGCTTTACAGATTCAGTGTCCTCTTGAACAAATCTTTAATACTTATCTAATCTAATTTAGAGAAGTTCACACAGTCTTATTAATTAGTTCACACAGCTACTTACCAGGGACATGGTTATAAAAACTGCTTTTTGTTAATAAATTACTTTTAAGTTCACTTTTATCTGATACACAGCCTTTCACCTAGATGTTTAAATACCATACCAACTCTTCATTTATGAAAAAAAACAAATATTCCAAAACCTACTGTGTTCAATATCATAGATACACAAGAAGTATATATCAAAATTTAACATAGAAATATTTATAAACTATTTACTACTATATCGATCTCCCTGCCTTTAAAACATGATTTGTAAATATCTTCAGGCTCAGCTTAGCTTGGAACATCAGGTTTTCCCTGCCTTCCTAGCTCATTGTCCAGCTTCATCCCTACCTGTTCTCCATCTCACACTCACACTCAGCTATGCTGCCCGTCCTCATCCTGACTTGACACCCACACCACTGCACACACTCTACAGATGCACATGTTCACCTTCAGGGTTTACTTGGCCAACAGATCCACTCTGTACAGAGTCTTCAGAACTTCAGTTTAATGTCACTTCCTTTTTAAAACAAATGTTCTCTCTCTCTCTCTCTCTCTCTCTCTCTCTCTCTCTCTCTCTCCCTCCCTCCCTCCCTCCCTCCCTCCCTCCCTCCCTCCCTCTCTTCTCTCTCCCCTCACCCCCTACAACCTTCTCTTCCCCCTCAACACAGTCACATCTTCCATCTGTTATATGAAGCCCTCAGGCAAACTAATAATAACCCATGGCTTAAATCCACATGGTAATCATGTTTATATAGTACCAGAATCAAAAGTTATTAGGATAAATATAGCTTTACCCACCAAAGGCTGCAGAGTTCAACAGTATTCCTGTAAGACAGTAGAAACTCAAAAAATAACTAAGCTTCAGATTGCAATGTAGCTAATGTATTATAGCATCCATTAATGTTAAATGAAAATACAATTATGTTTAAAGGGTCAAAACAACTATATTACTAAATTTAAGCTTATTCAAAACTGAGTTAGTGGGACAGGAAAGAACTTTTGCTGATAATTCAACATGGAAAAACATCTGCTAAGAGAAACAGGTTTCCTCTTCTCCTTGTATCCCATATCTATAGCAGCTACACTGAGCAGTTCGCTCTTTTCTCTCAAGTTCTGTGATTCTGTACTAGGAAACAGTTGGAGAGATGGAGATGAGTCCGAAGTTCCCAGTTACCTATTTTAAGACCGTCTCAGTGTTCTGTAAGCCGTCCCTCACCTGCCCATCTACACTGACACAGCAGTTTAGGTACTTGCAGCTTGCTATTATGACACGTGATGCCTTAGAGACTCACTTTCTAGAGTGGCTATGTCACAATATGCATGGAAAACACTCATCAGCAACAAACAGTAGCTGCAGTTTAGGGGTTTCTATTTATTTTTTTAATCGAATGGCAATATTTGAGGGGCCTTTTATGACAGTTATTTCAATAAACATTTACTGAGACCTTAGCACCTAAAACCTAAATGAGCAATGAGAAACAATAAAATACTAACCATACTCAAGGCAAGAAGTAAGAAGTAGAGAGCCAAAATGAGCAGGCTGATCAGTCAGACAACCTAAAAAGCCTGTGAACACAAGGATAAAGTAGGCTATACTACACTCACACACAGGAATGGGATCCAATCAGAAGAATGGACAAGGGCTGGGAACACAGCTCAGGGTAGAATGTTTACTTCATCATGGAGGAGGGGCACACATGGACCGACAATAATACAAAAAAACCCTACAACTCATTAAAAGCCAGACACAAAATAATATGTGCGTGGCTCCATTTATATCCAGTTTAAAGCAGAACAAGTGATCCAGAGTAACGGAAGCCTTTCTAGCACCTCTTAGCATCTCTTCCTCTGTCTCTTGCTAAGAGGTGACCTTTCTTTGGAATAAGAGGCTCAAGGGAAGGAACAGAGGGGGAATTTTCTGAAGTGACTGAAATAGTCCTCATAACAAACTGGACAACTCCAAAAAATATCTTGGGATGTTTGTAAATTCATGTACTGTACTGAATATAAATTATATACAATAAATACTACTAAGCACATAAACAGCTGAGACTCTGGCTATTAACTTTAAAGGAACCAGTCTCAAATCTCTGTTTATCCTTGACAAGAGAAGAACTTGTGCATGTCTTTAACACTCCGGTCCGTCAAAAACAAAGTCTCACTCTAAAAGCTGTATCAGTTGCAGGAAATAGAGGCTCACTGCAGGGTAGGTACTGCACAGTGCTGGAGTACTTACACAGTGTGCACAAGACCCTGGGATAAATTCACAACAGGAAGGTTAGGGAGGAGGTTCATCTAAATTATATCAGCAGTGACAACTGATGCACAATCTAGAGCAATTCCCTCATATGAACCCAGACTGGAGTTGTCAGTTGTAATGCCCAAGGAAAGGGACAGCACACTAACGTTCATCTGCAGTTATGTTACATATATTAGTGAGAATTATTTTAGCAAAGAAAAAAATGGAAAAAAAGAAAAGACAATTTAAGTAAAAATAGTAAGATGTCAAAGTGTAGTACATCAAAAATGCCAAGTACAAATGAACTCCTTAGTTAAAAAAGACCAAAAAAGTTAAATAAATTATGTGCTAAGGATGAAGTGAGTTTACTGTAAAGGGAAGAAAACTATACAAATAAAATTGGCAAAGTATACTGATATCTGGGCAAAAAGGGGTGACAAATTCATCAGTGGAAACAAAACAGCTCAGTGCAGACCAGTGAAGTGATGTGTCATGAAAACAAAGCAAGCTGGAATTATTCAAAGCAAAACATGTGAACTTCCATCAAAACTCCCAAGAGGATCTTAATGTGCCTTTGTCAGTAAGCCCGTCCTTTCTTGGACTTTGCCTTTCCCTTGGATCAGAAAAGCGCAGTATCAAAGCTGGGCGTGGTGGCGTGCACCTTCACTCAGCACCTGGGAGGCAAGCGGATCTCTGAGTCTAGTCTACATAGAGGCTTATAGGACAGGGAGCCTAACTCAAAAAGCAACAAAGAAAAAAATCAGGAGCCCCTATTTTTTCTAAAGTACAGAGAGAGTATAGCAGATGGACTGGTTGCTTCTCATCTGCTATACTCAAGCATATTAATCAAGGAATATACTGAAGGATTTTAACACCATGGTCACCCAAGTATATTATAAACTCAGTAGAGGGGGCCTTTTGTCAGTTGCAATAATCTCTAAAAATAGCAAGTTCTAAGCGGCTCACTGCTGCCATCTACTGGACAAAATGTTGATAAGCACTTCAATTGTACATTTCAAAATTCTAATAAAGAACACAGTCAAGTCATAAACTGTAACCTTGTTCTGGCCAGATGAAGATACTCCACAAATGGCACATACCTATGTCTGTGCAACTTAAAAGCCTTTCATAACAGTATCTGGTTTCTCCGTGCCACAGGCTTATATAGATATAGAAAGCTTTGCTGCCTGAAAGCCAGTTAGAATGTTATATATTTATAAACCAATTTGATTTGTGAGTATTTCTATTTCATAACCTAAATAATTACCCTGAGCCATTTTAACCACACCAGTTGCATTTTATTAGCGTGTCTGTATCTAAGTTGCTTGTAATGTTTTATAAAAGAACTATGCATTAATATGTGGTGGCACTTGTAGTTCCCTCTTTCCAGACACAGGGAGATTATTTTCCTATCCCCTTAGTACTTATGTGGGACCACAGACAAACTGATTTTCAAGTGTGAATGAAAACACCAGAGCCACTTGCAGGCCAAATTAGATACTGCAAGGGTGTGACTGACAGTCCTGTCTCCTTCTGTCTTGGTAATAAGGGCTTCAAAGACAAGGTCAAACCCAAAGCCAAAGCAGCTTAGGTCATTATAGGCAGCTGTCCTAGAGAGTCGCCCAGACCTACAAAAGACTTTGTTAAGAATAAAAGCCAAAACCTCCCACTGTATTAAAGGCACACTGGACTGGCGACAGAATGGTAGGTAGTCCATCAGCACAGCCTACCCAGATACTTGGTCCTGGATCAACTGGTCCATCAGTCCACCACTCTTTCTGTAGGAAGCGCATGTTAAGCACCATCCCTGACACCCCTTCACCAAGGGGCACTTCTCAATACAGCAACTAAAAGTGTTGTAGATGTCACGTTCTTAGCTTAACTTAACCAATACACTAATGCCTTTATAATAAATTATGTATGTGTGTATTTGTATGTGTTTGTATAAAGAAATAAAAAGAAATCTCCCAAAGGGTAGAGAAATCCATACATACTATGCTGTTCATTTCAGAGGACTCATAGCTGCCAACAGGATGGACACTCCCAATGGGCTCCAGGCCCTCTTCATCCCACATGTACGTTCCATCAGAGCTATCGGACGGAGAGAGTTCAAATGAAGACCCAGCTCTGTAATCCGTATCCGGTGAAATCAAGTTGTTTCCAGATGTATGCTTTGTACATTCACTCCTGTCTTCAAATGATTTTAAAAGAAAGAAAAAAGCGTGAATTTATAAAACACAGTCATTTCTCATTTCTAAAATATAAGCTCTAATAATCCAATCTATTATAACAGCATTTGGTTCAAAAACTATAACTGTAGCATTTTCCTAAATACTAAATAAACTTTTTTTTGGGGGGGAGGCAAAGTTTTCAAAATAAGCCACTAAAACATTTTGTAATAAACATAAAATTCACTCATTTTTTTACATCTTCACATTCCTTTACTATTTCTTAAGGTATTTATTTCATTTTAACCACTGTTTAGGAAACTCTCTTCCTCTCTACAGACTACTTAATCTCACAGATATGTCCTTAAAAGACAACTTGTTCTAGGCATCTTCCAGTTTATAATGCCTGAAGACAGTTTAGTGCATCACTATGAGTGAGCCAGTCCCTTGACTAGACATGCCTTTGTGCACTCCCTTTGGGCTTCTTTTTCTGGGTAGATGAACAAATGACATTCATCCTGCACTAAGTTCCAATATAGCCAAGTCTAATAGGCATTCACTCTCCCTCCTCGGTACCGTCAGTAAATAATGCTTCAGTGAGTAGTACCACATAAGGACTGCTAAACAGAACTGTTCCCGAGGATAGAAAGCTTTCAACTAAACAGGCTTATGTTATCTGACTTGTGTTTGATATAGCTTGACTCCTAGCAGACTGCAATGATGGCTACGGCGAATGGTGTGGTTTAGCGTTTAGTGGCAAGCCACTCCCAGGCAGAGTTGGGAAAACTGTCTGGAAACCATGGCCTACACAATGCAGGACTTGGCATGTATAAGACAGCTCCCAAAAAGGCAAAGTATAAAGAGTTTAACTGATTCTATCCTAGAAAATAATGCAAGATGGAAACAAGCCGCAAGGTTGCTGCTCTGCTGCGCTCTCCTCCAGCCTGAGCCGCCTCAGTCAAACAGCGTCTTACAGTCTATCAAGGCAAGGCTAAATGTTAGCTCTGCTGTAATCACCAGGGAAAGCACGGAAGTTAAGGATAGCCATATTTACCAGAGACACTTATATCTATCCACTCTTCAGCTTTACTGAAGGCCTGCTCACTTTCCTTAGGAGAATCAAATATATCCTTTGATGGTCTGCTCTCATGCTTTTCTTCTTTGAGAGTCATTTCCTCTGGCGTTATTCTAGTTCTGTTGGAGTCCTCTAAGTCTATGAAATCATCGCTGAAATCTTCACTTAAATCATTCTTGTCGGAAGACGACAAGGACGACAAGGAAATATCATCCACGTCATCGCTCAGGTACCTAACTTTAGACTCGTTCTTCCCAGTCTGGTCATTGTCTCTTCGGTAACTTTCATTTTCAATTAGTTCTTGGTCCTTACCCGGAGAGCTGTCCTGGGCTGAAACCATACCTTCTTCCTCTACGCACATGTCAGCAGGTGGGTTTTTATTACTGTCAACTGTCATGGGCCCAGAAAATGGAGGTCGGCTAGATTTCAGTAGAGGGGGATGAGCCATCCTATAAACCAACGTGGACGAGACAGCGGGGCCATTGGATAAGGCCAGTTTCTTTCCAGCAGCAGCATAAGGCCTATTAAAACCAAACCCCACATGTTCGTTCCCATTGAGTACTTCTGACTGCAGAGAACTTCTTGTTAGCATACCTGACCGGAGAGGCACTCGAACGGGGAGCTGTTGGTTCTGATAAGGCTTTGTAAGGTCTACAGCTCTGTTGAAGGAATGCGATCTGGTTATAGATGAAGGTGGAAGGAAGACATTCTGAATGGAATGTGAAAAACTTTGTGACCTTACCATTTTTTCACAAGTGATAGATTTAGCATTGTCTGGGGACTGTGCTAAGCTTTCTCCAGAACTACTTCTGCTGGCACAGGAGTTCACTCTTGGCTTCTGCACGTTACCAGAAGATCTGTTCCCATAAAACGCATTCAAATGTGACTTCGCATTGACCGAAGAATATGAAGTCCTTCCTAGTAATGTGCCTTTGGTAAATTTACCCAAATTAGATGGTCCAGAGAAAGATTTTTGACTTAACTCCTCTGCCGATGACACAAACATGGTTGATGGTCTTGCTAACTTGGATGTGAACAAGGAAGCACTTTTCAAACCTCCCTTTATCCCATGCCCATCCAGCGTTCCTGGAGCAGGTGCATGTTGTTCAGGCTCAATTAGTTTATCATGTGTACTTTGAATATTATTAAGTTCTGCTGTATTTTGTGAACCAAGTTGATATTTATTTGTTTTTCTCCAATTAAATGAATGGGACAATGAACAATCAGAGCCATTATTTTTTATGTAACTTTTGACATTACTACTCTTGGAGGTCCCTAATAAAGTCACAGTGGCGCCATTTGGCATCGGCTGCAATGTACTTCTCACAGATTTCATTCCATATTTCGGCAGCTTGGAACCCAAAAATGTCTTGATTTGTGTTTTTTCTTCCATGGGCTATAAGGTGCATTGGTTCTTAAAACTTGACAGAATCTGAGGGAAGAAAAAGATTAACATTTCTAAATAACATTAATAATGTGAAATATATTAATTACTTCCAGACAATTATCCATGACTCCTATACAAAATAAGCAAAATGTAAAGTTAATTTAATTTTGACATTTCGAATAAACATAGTACATTAATACTGAAAAAATAGACTGTTTTGTAGACCTGTGCTTAGAGATGACTGCTTTAAGCCATTAATGAATGTATCAAAAGGATTGCAAATTCAAATTAGATTCTGCAGTGGTGTCAAGATTAAGCAGCTTTGCCCCACATATTAAAGGGAGAGTAGCAATACCCATGCCAGACAACTGCTGTTCCCATATTTGATAGTGACCGTCACCATAAAACAGACTTCTATATTCATAAGTACTTTTAAAATAGCTGTAAGAAAATCAATAATAATAGTATACATATGTAATGGTCATTTCCCAATTGCTAACTAACAAATAATAAGGATTCCATCACCTAGTATCAGGAGAAAGACTAAGACACCTCCTGCCTGCAGAAGTAGACTGAGGAGATAATCTAGTCCTTTACTTCTCCATGCCTTACTTTCCTGTCTAAAACAAGCATGATACATATTATTCACCAGCACCCGCTAAAGAGAAGCTCAAAAGCCAGACACACTGTCACTACAACTGCTTCAGGGTCTGCAAGTAGAAAAAAAGGGAAAAAAAATGTTTGAAACTGAATGTATACTTTCCTACAATAGTATGTATGGAATTCTAAATGTACAAAATCCTGCAGAACAGATGGTGCCAATCATCTTGAACTGTGGTCTTAGAATGAAATTTTTTTTTATATCTCACGTAAATTTCCTAAATCTGAGCATCTTTGTAAGCCCTGCTATCTCACTGGTAGGTAAATTACCTTCCAGCTGAATGCTCAAGAACCTTCTACTACCTTTGCTATAGCTTTGAAATAAACAAGCACTCTGATTCTGCCACACTTCAGGGACCACGCTACCTCTAATGCACGCTACCTGATACGCACTTAAAGATGCAATCACTAACGATCTGAAAAGGCCCATATTGGCTACATCATCTAATGATGTGATCTGTGAGTTACTCTAGTAAATACTGTTTCTGTGCTTTAATGGGGAACTGAGAATGGATGGCACAGAGCTGGAAATGTCTATAATTCCCTGAGTTCATTCCTATTATATATATTTTTAAGTTATGACATAATTACTGAATTGGCATGGCACACTTGAAAGAATTTTCTAAACTATGTAAGATCTTTTTTTAAGACTAGTAAATCAAAGTTTCTCAGTTAAAAAGGAATCTATATCTGGATAAGAACTGGAAAATAGGGACAAATATTATTGAGCATATACATAAGTAGTGCCATGTTTATTATATTATCATTAATTACCTAATCTCCATAATTATACAGCAATAGATTGTTCCCATCTCCCATAGCTAAATCAAGATTTTGAAAACTAAAGTACTCTCCACAAATCACCAGAAATGATTTGGGTTCACATGTGAATTCAGGGTCAGTGCAGCGTACTCATGACAAAGCAATGAAATATACTGGGAGGCAGACTGTCAGTGGAGACAAGCAGGAAGGGAGGACGTGGGAGGCTGAAGGAACAGGAGGAGCATGAAGACTGTGGGGCCACGTGTTAACAAGTGGGCAGGAAACAGCCAAACCTGCTCCTTTGCAAACTCCTTTCATATCCATTACCTTACCCGCTAAGAAGCCACCCACTCACCTTCATTCAGCATTGCAAATACCATTCCAGAAGGTTACTAATCGCTGAATTTAGGGATTTAAACAAGCACTGCTTAGTCTAGGGGCAATTAACTGAAGAGCAATGCTAATGACTAAACAGGCACAGCAGTCATACCTGAAACCCATTTCCACAGTCAGACTCTGCACCAGAGTTTTAAATAATTTGTTGATTTGTTTTTAAATTTCTATTACTCAGTTATATCTCCTCACATCCTCTCTGCCTAGGTTTTCCTGGCTGTCATATGTAACATACGCTGGCTCAAAGGCTTGATTATGGCGATTAAGTAAAAAGGAAACCTCAAAGATTTAAAACTACATTTCACTTGCGGTGCTTTGTGGATTTAAAAAGAACACAAAAAATTCAATACAAATCCCCATTATTAGGTAAGTTTGACCTTTCCTGTCCTACTGCAACTTAATTCTGCCAAACGGAAGCAAGCTAGCAAGTCAGGCTCAGGGATTTTGTGATATAGGACCATTCATCATCTTAATCAAAGTGCAGGACTTGCTGAACTGAGAGGGCAGTGAGAATACTAGCATAGGAAGTGGAATCAGAGACGCTTCTGCCTGAACGATGAATGTATTTCCTTCAAATGTTACCAGTGTTCAGGTATGCAAACTAACAGAGTGTGCAAATGTCATTAACATGCTAAAGGCTAGGAAAAGAAGTTGGTGTCACTGATGGAACAAAGACCAAGCCTATTAATTAATACCTCTGTAGCTACCTGAGTAAGGAGGGATGCAGACATAACAAATAAATGCAGACTTTTTAAATATTGGTATTTGTTAAATCACAACATTCAACCGCTTAATAGTATGGTCTGTCTGAGGCCTGCTAGAAGAACGGTCCCTAAATTAAATTAAACGATCAGTAAGGTCAGGGCCACAAAACATGTGTAAGAGACTAGCTAGTACTGTGAGTGACTTTAGCATGAATGGATTGTTACTGGCCTGTGAATCCACTACCGGCACATACACTGTAGATTTGATATGGTATGCATTACTCCACCAAGTTTATTCTATATTTTACACACAATCACTAAGTAAGACACATTATGTAAGGATGATATGATGGTAAATCTTGATTGTCAATTTGATAAAATGTGTGATCACTGAAGAGATGTACTTCTGGCACATTTTCGAGGATGTTTCCAGAAAAGATTAGCTGAGGAGCTGTGGTGGCTTAAACAGGTTTGGCCCCCACGGATTCATGTGTTTCCATGCTTGGCCATAGGGAGTGGCACTATTAGGAGCTGTGGCCTTATTGGAGTAGTTGTAACCTTGTTGGAAGAAGTATGGCACCGTATGGGTGGGCTCTGAGGTCTCCTATGCTCAAGCTCTGCCCAGTACAGAATCAGAATACCCACCTGGCTGCCTGCAGAAGGCAGTCTCCTCCCGGCTGCCTGCAGATGCAGAACTCTCAGCTCCTCCAGCACCATGTCTGCCTGCACACTGCCTTCCTTCCTGCCATGAGGATAATGGGCTACACCTCTAAAACTGTAAGCCAGCCCCAATTAAATGTTTTCCTTTGTAAGAGTTGCCTTGGACATGGTGTCTCTTCACAGCAATGAAACTAAGAAAGCGGGCAAGACTCAACCTCAGAGTAAACAGCACCTTCTGGTAAGTAGCCCCATAAAGAGAGGCAAGGAAAGGACAATGCTCCTGCCTACTTCCGCTGCTTCCTAAGCAAGTGTGTGCATCACTACTGCTATTAGCCAACATCAAATTCCCGCTTCTCCAGCCTTCCGAACTAGACCTAAGAATGAGACTCCCAAAGAGCTTCCAGGTCTTCTGCACTGCACTGAACCTGCTAAACCATCCAGCTTTGTAGACTGAACAGTTACAGACTTCTAAGCCTCTCTAGCATAAAGGTGGTCATTGTTGGACTATGCAAGTCCTATCATGGGCTAATATATCTTCTCATAATACATAATAAATCTTTTTACTTTATATATATATATATATATATATATATATACACACACACACACACACACACACACACACACACACACATCACACACACTCTATTCATTCCATTTCCCTAGAGAACCTTGCCAAATTCAGAGAGACATGCATAGAAGTTTTATCTTCAAAAATAATTATTTTAGTAGTTTTGAGAGGCTCCAACACAGAAAAAAAAAACCCACAGTAAAGTAAAATCAATCCTGGCATCCTGTTATGAATGAAGAGGAATGCACAGAATCACCTATGAGGCAAGCGCTCTGAAGCTACTTAAGTCTCCACTTGCCAGTTTACAAGAGAGGTTAAGAACAGGAAAACTCTAAGCAGCACAGCACGTAACCAGTTAAATCTAGAATGTGAAAATCTTGTACATGAAAAATCTTCTACATGAACTCAGATCTTTTTTTCCTCAAGAAAGAGAGATTGCTATAAACTCAGAAGAAACACATTAACCAAAGGAAATGTCTGAGAATTAAAAGCATCCCTAAACAAATTCCCAGTAACAGAAATGTTTAGACCATTCAGGAAAATTAAACCAAGACTAAAGAGTTTACACACTAGGAAGTAGGGGAAGGAAAGATTACTTTGCAGCCCAGGCTGGCCTTCAACTTGTAATCTTCACCTTCAAACTCAATCAGATATGCTTTTTAATTTAGACAAAGCAGTTACGTCCTAAGGCCGGAGACACATCAGTGCTGTAGATGATTCTCTCAATCCTTTCACTCCAAGTGAATAATCCGTGAGGACAAATGCCCCTCACAGTCTCTGAAGCCTGCCACAGCATAGGCAAGCTACTCAGCGTAAGGCAGCATCTAAACATAAGGTAAGTGTACAACTACTTTGAACTCGTGCTCACATAGTGACCAGATTAAACTGACTGAGATGATCTTCTGAATTTACAAGCACAGTTTTGACAATACGTAGTTTTTAACCTAATGCTATAGAAGTTTGGGGTAAGACGTCTTATTCTGTAGTTAAATATATCTTCCAAATCCCTGGAAGCAAAGAAAGCAAGAAATGTTCTCTATGAATTCTATACGTCCAATTCCACCGCCAATGGGGAATACAACACGGCCTGAAAGTTTAAAAAAAAAAAAAAGACCTAGAAAATGGACAACAAAGAACATTCTCTTTTCTAGAGGAATAAATGCATGTTTTCCAAAACACCAGTACAATGTTCCTCATACTATGTGGCAGGATTTTCCCTGTCCAATTACATTCGGACAGAGGAGGTCTGTGATTGGACAGGGAAAAGGGGGAAAGCTAAGAGTTGCAGAGATGAGGGGCTTCTCAGGGTAGGAGGAGAAGATGGCTGCAGATGTGAACCCGCGAGGCATTTGCCAGCCACAAGTAGTTGTGGGATCATAAGGTTAGATGGATTGGAATGAAGCTTTTATCATTATCAATTGGCTCTGAAAATATTGTATTGGCATCTTGTAAATTGTGATATTATTGATACATAAATCTGATTGGTCAATTAAACTTTAAAGAGTCTTGATTTTACTGGGTTACTGGGTATTGTGATATGCAACCACAATGTTGGTGGTTCCATTTAGTTAATGGAGTGTGGGACCACCGGTTACAGGGAGCTATAGCAGAGAGGGAACTAGTGGCTAGTCTGTCACTGTCTCAAACAGAATGTCACGTGATGGAGAACACTGATGAGGAGGACAACCAGCATTAGCCTGTCCCTGACATGCACATGCACACACACTGGAACACCTAGCATGGATGCATGCAAACACATACACCACACTGAGGAGAAGGAAGGGGGGAGGGGAGAGAGAGGGAGGGAGGAAGGAGGGGGGAAGAGAAGAGAAAGACCTGAATGTTGAAAATCCCTGCCTTCTGTATGTAGGAGGGACTTAAAGAAGAAGTTCACCATTGATGTTCCCATCAGGCCCAGCGGACAGCTCTTATCCAAAGCTCACACAGATGACACTCTTTAAACTAAATGGGTCACAAAATAAAAGCATAAGTCATGAATCTGGGAAAGGGACTGGCGGGGGATGAGAGCACTGACTAGGGATCAAAGGGAGCTAAGAGCAGGCAGGCAGAGGGAAGAGTAAGGAGAGAACACTCTATACCTGTATGAAACTGTCAAAGAAGAAAACCTCTTTAAAGGACACCGGCTAAGAAAAGGACTGAAAGGGTTGTGGGAAAACCTTAAGTACAGAATAGCAATATTAAATCTTATGGATTTCTATCATATCATTAGATTCCTTTTGGGAAATAGATGAATAACTCAGCAACTGAGAGGGCTTAGCATCCCAGATTTGTCCAACTGGACAAAAAGTAAAACCCTATCAAGAGCAAATATTATGTAGAGGGATAGAGGCCATGAACTACAAATGTTATGTAGAGGGGTAAAGGCCATGAACTACAAATGTTATGTAGAGGGATAGAGGCCATGAACTACAAATGTTATGTAGAGGGATAGAGGCCATGAACTACAAATGTTATGTAGAGGGGTAGAGGCCATGAACTACAAATGTTATGTAGGGGGTAGAGGCCATGAACTACAAATGTTATGTAGAGGGGTAGAGGCCATGAACTACAAATGTTATGTAGGGGGTAGAGGCCATGAACTACAAATGTTATGTAGAGGGGTAGAGGCCATGAACTACAAATGTTATGTAGGGGGTAGAGGCCATGAACTACAAATGTTATGTAGAGGGGTAGAGGCCATGAACTACAAATGTTATGTAGAGGGGTAGAGGCCATGAACTACAAATGTTATGTAGAGGGGTAGAGGCCATGAACTACAAATGTTATGTAGGGGGTAGAGGCCATGAACTACAAATGTTATGTAGAGGGGTAGAGGCCATGAACTACAAATGTTATGTAGAGGGGTAGAGGCCATGAACTACAAATGTTATGTAGAGGGGTAGAGGCCATGAACTACAAATGTTATGTAGAGGGATGAAGCCATGAACTTAGTATGTTGAGCTGATACTGATGAGCTGACTCTGCCTACAGTAGGCAGGTGATGATAGTGTTTCCTGGTCAAAGAAAGCAAATATAAAAGCAGAGACAGAAAGACAGTCATTTGAGAACTGTCACTACAGAGACGAGAATCAAGTGCTCGTAGTCAGCAAGTGCGCAGTGAAGAACATTCAGGAGAGGAGCCTAAGGCAACTTCCTGGGATCACCAATGAAAAGACGGAAGCACAGTAGGCAACAGAAGACTGACAATGTGCAATCCAATAGCAAAGAAGAGAATAAAAACAAGTCTGGACCAGCATTAAGGTGACAGAAAGTGAAGCCGGGCGTGGTGGCGCACGTCTTTAATCCCAGCACTTGGGAGGCAGAGGCAGGAGGATTTCTAAGTTCGAGGCCAGCCTGGTCTACAAAGTGAGTTCCAGGACAGCTAGGGCTACACAGAGAAACCCTGTCTCGGAAAAAAAAAAAAGACAGAAAGGCTGTGGTGATGTGGGGGAGGGGGGCCTCAGTAGGCCCATGCCGAGGCATGCCTCCCCACACCACGAGGAACCAGCCACACAATGATATAGTATAGAATAGAGTTTAGTCAGGGAATGGGGAGGGGAGTTAAGAGAGCAGTAGAGGCAGAGAGATGGAGAGAGTAGAGAAGTAGAGGCAGGTCATGAGCACATGGAGAGAGAGGGAAGGGAATGGAGAAAGAGGGGAGTAAGCGGACAAGAGGCAAGGGAGAGAAGCAGGAGTAAAAGAAAGAGGAGGGGACAAGCAGCCCCTTTTACAGTGGGCCAGGCCTACCTGGCTGTTGCCAGGTAACTGTGGGGAGGAGCATATCTGGCTACCAGGTAACTGTCCAGACAGAATACCAACACTAATGTGTGAAAGAATGGCTAGACCTAAGAGGTGATAATAGAAGCACCTCTCAGCAGGCAAGTTTCAGGAGAAAAGGTGAACTGGCTTCCAGAATGAAGAAAGAAGGGCTGGAGAGATGGCTCATCGGTTAAGAGCACCAACTGCTCTTCCAAAGGTCCTGAGTTCAAATCCCAGCAACCACAGTGGCTCACAACCATCCATAACAAGATCTGATGCCCTCTTCTGGAATGTCTGAAGACTGCTACAGTGTACTTACATATAATAAATAAATCTTAAAGAAAGAAGGAAGGAAGGGAAGCGAGTCAGGAAGCTCCTAGTCTTACAGAACCAAGACAGACTCAGGCAGTCCCTCGAGGGAATGAAGATAGAGGCAATCACGTTTTGGTTTTGATTTTGAAGCTTTTATCCTTTTCAAACACAAGAACTCAAAGAAGTTAAAAATAAAACATATAGTAGGAACATTTAATACTAGATATGGAGTTTTATTACAAAACATAAAACACTTGACAGGAAAAGCAACAAGAGGTTCTAATTTACCGCAAGTGAAGATGTCACTCTGACGGCACCTTGCTCGTTCATGACTCTAACTCCAGGAGCATTTTGGCCTATATTATCAATACTAATAACAGGTCCACTCACATACTGCAGCCTGAACATCAGAACTCAGAGGATATGTTATAATGCCTGCAGCACAATAGGGCTGGAAGAAGCAAGGTGAGGTCTTACTAAATATTATGAGCAAATTCAACCATCAAGACTATGGAGAACCTGAGCAATAGAAAATTTCAAAATTACAACAGCAATGAGAAAATAATATATTCCCTGAAGCTTAAATAAAAAACAAACTTTTTTTTTTTTAATTCTCAGTTTCTAGCACAGAATACGGCACATGGCAGACATCGATGCATACAAATGAATCAGGCCCAGTCTTGCTCAGATCAACATCCGAACAGACAGAAATACATATAGAAAATGGGCTATGCAATGACGCCATGAGCACCTGAACAAGAAACTCTAGTTCTATGCTACCAAGAAAGTGGAAGGAGGATCCCTGTTGAGAACAAGAGAATATGGCAGTGAGGTCCTTAAAGATCACTTTTACAGACTGTACAGAGGAGTCAGGTTGTCCAAGTTACTACTGAAACTGAATGAGAGGCAACAGAACCTAAGCTAGTGCTTTCCACCTGAGTTACTGCTGCAACCTCAAGAGCAGTTTAGAGTTCTACCTGTTAACTCATCTTCAAAGACTTTCTTATGCATTTGCTTATATAAAATCTTCACAACTACCTTATAAAATTAATATAATCTTTACTTCTAACATGAAGACACTAAACACAGAGGAGCTATATAAATTTGTATTAAGTTAAAGGGCTAGAGAGGTGGTTCTGCAGTTAAGGGAATGTGCTATTCTTCCAGAGGACTCGAGTTCGGTTCCCAGCACCTACATCAGGCAGCATAAAACTGCCTGTAACTGTACCTCCAAATATGATGCCTTGTTCAGCCTACACAGGCATTATAATCATATTTGTAAACCCACACACTGATACATAATTAAAATAATTTTAAAATCAAATGATTCATAAATCAGAGTTGTACTAGAGAATATCACAGTAAAAAAAACAAGCACTTTTGGACAGTAAATTATAACATGGACAGAAATGTCCCAAGCAGGGTCTCACTGTGTAGCACTAGCTGGCCTTGAATTCAGAGACCCACCTGCCTCTTCTCCAAAAGAAGAATCATTGTTTCCTTTATGCAAACAGACCTAAATATAGTAACATGGAACATTAAAAAAAGTCAACTATTACAAACAGAAAAAGAATTTATCCCCTGTTCAGTAAGCCTAAAATAGTTCTTGCCACCTCAAAAAATGAGAGATGGCTAAGAAAGCAATAGTGGAAAGTGAAAAAATAATATCTGATGTAAACAAACAAACAAAACTACTCACATATAGAAGTACAAGTGGCTTATGTGAGAGAAAGGTTTGAAACGCAGACTGAAGGAGAAATCCTACATAAAGGAAAAGACACTAAACTAAAAACAAGTCAGTGGACCATTAGAAATAAGTCTGGCAAGGTCAGTGGCGCCTGTGAGCCCCTGCCTCAAAAGAATACACAAAGTTTGTATTTACAAAGTCTGTACATCAGTCAGTCAGCAAAACACTGCATTAAAAATGGTGAACAGTATTACACTGACTTTGTATCCTTGGGTAAACTAAGTGATCAGAGCAAACAAATAATGTGACTCATGGTCAGCGGTCCTCAAAGAAAGAACGAGAGAGCTGGAGAGTTGGTTCAGAGCTAAGAGTATCTGCTGCTCTTCCCAACGCCCAAGACAGGTAGCTCACAACCATCTCCTAAGGCCAGCTCCAGGGGAACTGAGTTTTCAAGAGCACACGCGCACACACACACACACACATACACACACACGGGGGGGGGGGGGGTGCACAGACAAATACATAAGAGTAATAATAGGAATATTTTAAAAGACACAATCAGTGAGAGAGACAGCTCTCACTCAACAGCAGGTCTTTTGGTAAACTGACCTCATATTTCTTAAGCTCTAAAGCTACAAAGAATAAATTTCCACTGATTTAAGTTATTTAGTCTAAAATGGTTTCTTATAGCTGCTCTGTACCAAACTGATATCTACATAAACAGAAAGTATTTTAAATAAACCTCTTTCCTTTTGCGTTTTACAAGGAAAATTAGCATAGACCTTAAGATAGTTACAACTTCAGCAGACTCATTAATATTCAAGTGTTTCTTAAAATTAATTTTGTTTACCTGAAGCAGTATTTTAGGGGTCCTTGCAACAACAAGAATAGACAGACTAAAACATATGAAAAAGGAATCATAACAGTAAAGACAAATGTTTCAGTGAGTTTCAGTGAGATATGTGTAGACACCATTAAGAATGCATTTCTATGGAGTCACTCAATCAAGACAGTCTGGGAGCACTACACTGCATTGCAAAGTTCAGAAGTCTTTCTCATGGGCATCACAACCAGGCAGAGTACTTCCTAAGAACGTGGGGGTGGAGGGATGGGGTAGGGCTCTGCTCACTGCAGAGCTGACTGACCATACTATTCAAAGTACAACTAATTTCTATTCTACCAAAACTCTCTCTCTCTCTTTTTTTTTTTTTGTTTGTTTTTTGTGTTGTTTTGGGTTTTTTGTTTTGTTTTGGTTTTTCGAGACAGAGTTTCTCTGTATAGCCCTGGCTGTCCTGGAACTCACTTTGTAGACCAGGCTGACCTTGAACTCAGAAATCTACCTGCCTCTGCCTCCCGAGTGCTGGGACTAAAGGTGTGCACCACCAAGCCCAGCTTTTACACTTTTTCCCCCCAAAACTCTCTTTTCTTTCTAATGCAACTCCTTTAAACATACTGAGCACAGTAATACCTAAACACAGACAACATGAAATATTTTATATAACTTTCTATGAAACTTTTTCCTCTCAAGTATTCCTAGACACATAAAGACCCAACAACCCAGTACAAACTTCTCCAGCTAACTTGAGGTGACACTGCCACCTAGTGGCTAGTACAAAGAAGTGAATGCCTTGCTGCCTTATCTGCCCTTCTATTCCTCAACCAACCTCCAGGATTCAGCTGCTTTACCCTCAAAAGGTTACACACTCTAAAAAACTGATCTACCGTCAATCTCGTGAATAATTCCATCCCACACAGTTCTTTTTCCAGCATCACCCACAGAATCTCATAAGACAATATAAATGTTCTATATCTGTTCTATTCACCCATAACCTTGCCAATACAGCAGGTGCCAGCTAGATGTGGTTATCACAGTGCAGTAAGCCATACAAAATGAGAAGCCGTGAACTGTGTTAAAATAATAGGCCTTACTGCTGTTGTCCTTGGTTTTTCCCCCAGAGGCAGAAAGTACATCCCTATCGGTAAAGACTCCACGCCCTTCAGACACAGGACCCAGAGGACCCAAACTGGATCTGACCTGGAAGTCCCCTCCCTGAGGACTAAATTTCATAGTCCCAGAAAGCACACTCAAGACTTCCAAAGGAGGGAAGCAACCAGAAGTCCTACCCAAGTATGAAGTACTCCAGACGCCTCTGCGTAATGGCAGTCAGCCAAGTTCACACACAGGTCCTTGACACATTTACTACACACACACACACACCTCACCACATCACACACAACATAACACACACACACATACCACATACTGCATCACACACAACATTACACACACACCACATACTCAACACTTTTTCAGAATAGTAAACAGACAACTACACTGGCCAAAGAGGCCATGAGTCTTGGAAGAAGACCTAGTAATGCCACTTGTTTAAACAATATAATTGCTTACTGCATTCTAAATACTTATCTCTGTAACTAAAGGAAGTGTAGAGCTGATGCTCATCGAGGAAGTTTCTTTTTGCTGCAGAAGGAAACCATTACAGGAAGCCACAACTAGTCGGAATATAAGCAAAAACTGAGCAACTGATACACCTTCAACACAACTCCTTCAACTACGTACGGTTCAGGGTACAGCTAGAAAGAGGAAGCAGAGGGGTTGCAAGAATCAGGAGCCCAGGAAATCTGTTCTAACTATGTGCTTTCTAACTATGACAGGAAAGCGAAGCTACACTCACGTAAGCTCAACAACATGGCTGCCTGAGGAGCACCTGAGACAACTCCCACAGTTAACATCCCGATGCATAAGTGGCCCTGTTCATGGTGCCTGGGTGACTGAAGAGCTATATGCTGAGAGGGGAAGCATCAGCTTTCCCCAGGAACAACACCCAAGATTGTTTGCCCAATACCAAGGGGTCAACCCTAGAAACAAATTATCTAGAATACTGAACAGCTCAGCACGGTGTAGTTATATGCTGATTTGTTTATAGGTATATGCAACAGCAATGAATAAAAGCAAAGGCTTGAATTGGGGACGGGGACTGGGCATGGGAGGGGTAGAGGAAAAAGGAGGGATAAATAATGTAATTATATTTTAGAGTAAACAGGAATCCGCATGCACAACACAATACACTGTACAATGTTACGCTGAGTACTCTGTCCACATCCGTGTAACTCTCCCAGCTCTTTCAGATATCTCAAGTTTAAAGAATACAATGTATGAGCAGTGTGTCAAAATTCTCAAACACAACCACCGGTCCTTCCAACATCAACCTCATTTCCTAAGCTAGAACCTTACCATCCTTTTAAGAACCGCACTTATCACTACCATTGTGCATGTGTATGCACGCTATAGAGGGCACTGGCCACAGTGCAGGAAGTGGGGAGCTCAGGAGTGGGTTCTCTCCTTCCACGTCCCTGGTTCTGTTACCTCACCTGTCCAAACCCACCATCACTAACCAGTGTTCTAGCACAAGCCAGCCTTAATTCCTTGCTTCCCTTTTGCTCTCTTTGATCCATTTTTTTCTAAAGTTTTTCCAGAACTACTGTTTAAAATTATAGCATACTGGTCTTAAAGTCTCCCTGTGGTTCTCCAAAATGCCCCCCACAGTGCTAAGAGCAACTGGTATTAGCTAGGCATTTGTATGTCAGGTCTTTGTATCTCACACTCCTGCAAGGTTGATAATTTGAGTACTCAGATTTAAGTAAACTGACCCTTGAGGAAGCATCATCCATCCATCTGGACACAGAGATGATTAGTGAGGGCAGCTAGGATTATCAAAGGCAATCTGGGCCTGGTGACACAGCCTATCTCCTAGCAACTGGGAGACTAAGACAGGAGCACCACAGGTTCAAGGCCAGACTATGTAGGGAGTTCAAGGCCAGATGAAGCTACTTAGCCAGATGCTGCCCCAAATTAAAAATATAAAACAGGCTAAGAATATAGCTTAGTAATAAGGTAACTTGCCTAGGATGACACCTGGGTTCAATCTCCAGTGTGTACACACCACATACATATATACACTACACACCACACCACACCACACACACAGACACCACATCACATACAACATTACACACACACCACATACACACCACACACTCACAAATAGCACATACCACATCACACACACTACATACATACCACATACACAACACACACACATACACACATACTCCAAAGCCCTTCAAATTTTAACTTTGTTATTCTTTTTCCATTATTCCCTACCTAGCCTTCAGGAATTCTGATCACCCAATGCCCTTTCAAGGTTCTTTTCCAAAGCACACAGTGTACTACTCAGTTGGCTGAAAATGACTCTCAACTGTGGTGGTCCTGAAATTTTTCTCTGAAGCCTTCTCCATTTCTCTCCTGTTCAATGAGAAGGCCCTAGGTAGACTGATAAAATCCCAAATACACCCCACCTGTGAGTTCAAACTGACATACTACAAACTATGCACAGATTTTCCAAGGAAATATCCAAGTAAGAATCTACTGGCAGCCATGTGACCACCTAAATTTGTCAGAAAATGAATAAGGGTCAGAAAGCAACAGCAACAGCTAATTAAAAAAAAAAAAAAAAACCCTTTGCAAAATGTTCACAAACTACACATTCCATTATTCTGCAGTGAGTGCTAAGTCATTCCAAATACAAGGAACTCAAAGCTTTTGACCTTTTGTTTTTGAGGCAGGTTCTCCCAGTAGAGTTCAGCCTTGAATCCTTCTACCTCAGCCCCCAAAGTGCTGGGATTACAATGTGTGCCACCATGCCAAGCAACCCTTAACTTTTAAAGACTTTACTGTGTAAATGTTACAACTCAGACAAATTCTATCTAAGACTTATTGTTGGCCATCAAAGGACAGTTTCCAGAAACTAAAGAGCTTTTCTATACCTACACCCAGATTCCTAGAGGACTTCTTCAAACAGTTCAGAAACACCCTTAAGAGTGACGTGGAGTTACAATAATGACTTTACTGCCTCTTGTGTAGGTTCCAGGAACATGTAAGAGATTTTCCCATTATCCCGTTACTAACTGACAGCGAAGCAGCTGCTCCTCAAAGTACTACTCAAGAATTAGCTTAAAATTCTCCACACTAAAGCTATGTTCTGTCTGTCTCACAATCTTCCTTCAGTTGAGGCACCGGGAGCCATTAGGGCACTAAGGATCAAGTTCTTACTTGCAAACTTCTAAACATAGTTTTCATTCCACTAGAAATCATGCCTGCTGGGGCTGGAGATATGGCTTAGTAATTAAGAGCACTTACTGCTTCTACAGTGGACCCAAGTTCAGTGTTCCAGAATCTACATCAGGCAGCTCACAGCCTCTCACAACTCCAGCTCCAAGGGATTTAATGCCCTCCGGCCTCTAAGAGCACCTGTGTATACATGGTACACATAGGCTCACTCAGGCACATAAGTAAACAGAGGAAATTAAAAAGAAATGCATAGCCAGGCGTGGTAGCTCACGCCTTTAATCCCAGCACTCGGGAGGCAGAGGCAGGCGATTTTCTGAGTTCAAGGCCAACCTGGTCTACAAAATGGGTTCTAGGACAGCCAGGGCTACACAGAGAAACCCTGTCTCAAAAACCAAAAAAAAAAAAAAAAAAAAAAGAATATGTTTGTAAAACTGTTAAGATTGCTTCCAAAAATTCTCCCAACCAGAAAACAATTTCCATGCTTTTTCCTAATAATCTTAGCAAATAGTATTCCCTGAAATAAAATTTCTGGGAAAAAGGAAAAAAATATATATATAACAATGTATCTAATGGAGATATTGGGAAAGTAACCTTTAGTAGATTGAGAAGAATTATCCTATGGTTCAATTACTATTCTAGGGAGGTCAACACAAAAAATACTATGTTTTTTGTGCTTCTTCTATAACCAGTACCTGTTTCCTAAACACAAATTATATAGAAAATCAGAAACTAAGCAGATTTACTCTGAAGGGGCATTTTATGATAGTCTCTTCAGACAGACAGTCCAAGGAAATGGAGAAAGAACAGATCCATCAAGACTTGACAGCTAATAACAAACAAGAGACAAGAGAACGGAATCCCAGGAGTGATGAAGTAACTGCATCAAGCTTAGCAAGAAAACTGAATACAGGACTCAAGGCCAGTGAGAGCAAATGAAGAGGAAGGAGACACGCTGACACGCTGAAGCCAAGGAATGAGAGGGTGTCGAGGATGCAAAGGCTCACAGTGAGTTTAAGAAAGCAAAAGTGAGACTGTTGGCAGGGGGGAAAGATGATTCAAACAAGAACGGCAGAAAAAAAAAAAAAACAGTGTGGCAAGCATTTGGAGGAGAATGTAAAAGCTTTACTAGCTAGAAGATGTACAAAGCAGAACACAGTGGAGTCTGAGTTAAAAACTTTGCTGTCCAGGTTTTGATGTTTGGGGTCTTTATTCTGTAAACAGAGGGAGAAGGCATATAGTTCCCCCCCCCAAGAAAAATACTCTGAAAATAAAGTATCTGATAAACTGGATGACAAGATAGTTAAGGCCAAAGCTATTAAAAGAGGACTTAAAATCGTGTAAAAATAGTAATAAAGATGTTAAAGTAGCTGGTAGCAAAAGAAGTAAAACCTAAAAAATATATGAGAAAGATATTCACTATCCCAAGATGCCTGCGATATTATATAATGAAAAATACAAATCTGTGCTCTCCCCTGGTCTTCTTGGCAGACAGCTACTAAAAACCCTAGACTCTCCGGAGTACTTCCTTTGTATGCTAACGGGAGTCTGTGCCCTTATATAACCTCAGGGCAGGGGCATGATTAGAAAGGTGGACTTTCAGTTCTACGCCTAAACTTCCAGAGAGGGAAACAGGGCTGAAGGTCAGACTGATCGCTAAAGGCTAACAGTGTAATCAACTGTCCCCACATCATGACACCTCCATAAAGACACAAAGAACAGTGTTCAGCAAATGTCTGGAGTGGTGGACATGAAGAGCTACCTAAAGGGAGATCCGCCCCAAAGAGCAGGAGCTCCCAATGTGCCTGCCCTGGTCCTGTGGCTAGCCACCTACACCTTTTATAATGTCCATTGTAGTATCTATGAGCAAACTGAACTCCAGGAGAGACTCAGGTAAAACCTGATTTACATGGCGTGTCAGTCACAAGCACAAGCCACAAACGGGGGCTTGCTGCGGCCATCTGAAGTAGAAGGGAACGCTTGGAAGGTTAAAGCTTTATCTAGTGGGATCTGATGCTGCCCTAGGAAGGCACAGTCTGACTTGGGTAAACTGTCAAAGGTTGTGTTAGGTAGTATGTGGCAAACACACTTGGCTGCTTCCTGTCTTCCCGGAGTGCCGCAGATGCTCTACCACTAATGCAGTTACTGTATCCACACATGATATGACAATCACCTGCAAACTGACCTTCTCTTCCTCAGCCTCTTGCTCCTAGCACTAACAAGTCAGGACCACAGCAGTTGCCAGAAAATGTCTGGCGAATTCTAATGGAGCACAGTAATTCTAATTGTCAGACCACAGAGAACTCTAAGTGGCCTATGAGATGGTGACAAGAACTAATGAAGCTCTTAGTGGGTAGATCACATTTAAGGAATGAGTTGTTTGGTTTGGGTCTTGTTTTTTTTTTTTTTTTTTTTTTTAATGAGTTTTAAGACAGGCTGACTTTCAGAGTGGAGGATGACTAAGGGCAATATCCTTGGAAATATAAGGGAGAAGATAATGAGAACGGCAGGCGAATCCCAAACACAAATAGATTTGCCATATATAGTAAAATTGTCACTAACTCTTACATTGGCTGACAAGAATATTTAAATATACAATTAGTGCTCTACAGTTATTTCTGTATGGCTCTGTCTTTAAGGAAGCTATATGAGCCAGAGATGGATGAACATGTAGAAGTGCTTTCTGTGCAAGTCTGACCACCTGAATTCCATCTCTAGAACCCAGAGCAGAAGGGGAGAATCAATTTTCAGAAGTTGTCCTCTCATGCCTACACTCATAACTGGATCAATATTGATATTTTACTTAGTCATTCAATGAACAAAAATCCAGAGTATCTATAACCTGGAACTATAAGCTAAGAGGGAGCTGTCAGGAAAGCGAACTTTCCTAGAAGTGACACCTTTGACTCCAGACGGTGTAATCAAGGTTAACATGAACTACACTATGAGATCATAGTGTCTCAAACAACAACACTGAGAAGGATGAAGCAACTGAATGAGGTACTGAGATGCTGAAGGATAGCTTAGAAAATGAGGAATAGCATGTGCAAAAGAATGTGGATCTCCAATGTCTCAGTTTCCTAGAGCCACAACAGACAGTAAGAAAAGGAGCTCAGAGAGGCTCTTCTGAATTTTCCTTGTAAGACTGAAACAGAAAGCATCAGGGAAACAGGAGAGTCCTCAGGGAAATGGGGTTGGCACAAAGTGAAGACAAGGCATAAAAGAATGAAAAGTCGCTTCCGAGGACAAGGAGCCAGAGATGACAACGGACCTGCTCAGATTCAGAAACTCTAAAGTCAAGAACAAAACTGCTAAAACTAATGTTAGTAAATATGAGGCTATTATGCTGATTCCCTAAGAATTTCCTAAAATGTGGTCAACCTGTGTATAAACCTGCAATTCTGAACTGGTGAGAATGCATCAACCTCCACTAGGGAATAATGAAAGGACTTGGTTATTCTACCCTCTTTCAGTCAGCCACGACCTTTATCTAAGGAAAAAAAAAAGGAAGAAAATACACATGGGCATATGTTAGAGTTTGGATGCAAAATGTTCCTCACAGGGTCATGTATTTGATCATTTAGTCCTTCTAGTAGTGCTATCATGAAAGAGAAAAGGAACACTGGTTCAGTTCTCAGCCCTTTGGCTAAGATCAAGAGTACTAATGACGGAGATAGCCTCAAAGAAATGCCCCTTGCATTTTCCCCCTTTTTTTGGATCATTTCATTAACTGTATATAATTTAAGTGTATAAGCAAATACACTATAAAATACCTGTATTTTAAAATAACTGCTGCTTGATTCCACATGCTTCCACAGCTACTTTTCCAAGTTCACTGATTAACTATTTGAAAATACTATTTACCCCACTGTCTCCAATTCTTCTTTGCCACCTCTCCATGTAATCCAAATTAAGTTTTACCTCCACCACTTCCCCAGAAACCTATCAGTTAGACCTAACAATCAACAATTAGGCCTCAATCTAACATAATAAACCACTCACTTATAAAACATTTCATTTGAATTCATGGACACCACTTTCTTAATTTTTTTTTTTTAATCTTTCACTGAGTTTTTGAGACAGGTTTTCCCTAGCTGTCCTGGAACCACTTACTTTTTGCCTCTCTCTCTTTCTCCCTCTCCCTCTGCCTCCCCACCCCCGTGTGTGTGTGTGTGTGTGTGTGTGTGTGTGTGTCTGTGTGTGTGTGTGTCTGTGTGTGTGTTAGAGAGAGAGAGAGAGAGAGAGAGAGAGAGAGAGAGAGAGCGCACATCTGTCTATCTGCCTCTATTTCTCTGCATTCTAAGATCTCAAAGAACATCCCTGGACTTCTCCAGCCAATCACTCCCAAACTCTATTACTCAGTTCTCTGAGCATTAAATGCTGACTGCCAATCCCTGGAAATTTGCATCTTTATCCCAGACCTCTACAGTGAATTGCAGACTCAAGTACACCCAGATACCTACAGTGTCTTCACAGCTAACTTAGCACATCCAAGATTAAAGTCATAAATTATTTTCCCCTTAAGAGCTGCTTCTTATGCAGTCTTACTGATTAGTGTAAACTCTACCTGAGTTTTTTCAGGCCACATCCAATCCATCATCAAATCGTTGTCTCTGTATTAAAAAATGTATGCAGAATTTGTAATACTTCTCCCAACTCCTGTCTAAAATCAATGCCATCACTAACCAGAATTACTGTTGCAGCTGGCTAAATGATCGCATTCTTCCCTTATGCTGACATTCTCTACTTAGCAGCAAGGAGAATCGTTTAAAAAAATCGAAGTTAAAGCTGTCACTCAGTGGTGGAGACCTTGATTTGCAACTGGGAGGGCAAATAAACAAGCAAACGAAGGTGAAATTCTACATTGTCTTTGCACTTTTAGAGTCTAGACAACCAGAGATGGTCTGACTCCCTCCACCCAATCCACCTATCAGACATCACTGTCTGCCTCACTGCCATACTCAGCACTCTGAAAAGAGACCAGGCATACCCAGCAGAGGCATCCTGTTCCGTGGTTATCAAATGTTTCTCTCCACTAAAGGATGGGAAGGTGTCTGGGTCAATAAAGCATGAGGACCTGAATTCAGATCCACATCACCCACATAAGAAGTTAGGCGTAGTGACATGCATCTGTCATGCTAGTGCTGGGCAGGGCAAACAACATCCCTGGAGCTCACTGGTCAATGAGACGTGCTGAGCTGATGAGTTTCAGGTTCAATGAGAGACCCTGCCTCAAAAACAAGGTGGAAATCAACTAAGGAAGATACTCAACACACACACAAATATGCACACCAACATGCACACACATGCACATGGCATAACACACTAAAAACTGTTCATTATAAAAAGCATTTCTTTTCCGGAGTCTGCAGAGACCACACTTTTGCTTGCCTAACCATCTTGAGTGGTTAGCAGCTCCCCACCCATGTTCTTCCCAACTCACTCTGCTTCCTCCACAAGACTGTAACAGTTGAGATACTACATACTCATTTCTTTCTGTATCCTCTCATTGTATGTAAGCTCCAAAAAGGCACAAAAGTTGTTTAGTTCCCTGTCCTATGCCAAGTAAGTGCTCCACCATCTTAAATGGATCGATGACTGTATCTATTCGGACTTGGTCTATTCTTAAAGCAAAGACTGAAAACATCAGCAATGTAAAAGCTCTCAAATCCCAGAGAAGCACAACTGCAAGATAGGCCACACAGTCAAGTACCTAACTCTAGATAATGCCCAAAAAAAAAAGGGTTGACAAGTCCAGACTATGATGAAACAGAAAGTAGGGAGGACAAAGAAAAAGGCCTTTCTGCCTCTCCATCCCTTGAAAAGAAATACCACCTGATTGTTTCCCGTAAGCTGCCCTACCAACATCTCTGTCCAAAATAACACCAACGCCATTCTCCACACTTAAGGGCTGTTATGAAGAGTTCTTGCCTTTCTCAGCTGTGGTCTTCTGAGGAAACTGTAACTCTCAACCCTAACATTGGCTGCCAAGACATAATGGTCTGAGAAAGCTCTCAAATTTCCACAAAGCACTCAGGCTGCAACCAAATATCATTAATATGATGACAAGAACAAGTCAAAGAACCTTTGATGCTGCCTCTTTGTTGTCCCTCGTGTATACTAGCAGCTCACTCATCAGAGATCACATCTTAGTGTGGGGAGGTGGCTAGGCAGGCAACCCAAAACCGTAGGATAGGAGATTGTTCCTAATGCATTTGAACAGGTGAAGAATAAAAAGAAATAGAAAACATGTGGTAGCACAGGATGTCACCTGGCCTTTGCATACCTAACATAAAAACAGAAGCTATGGACCACCAAGCTTCTGCTTCAGCAAGCAAAACGCAGAGGCAAGGGGATCTCTTTAAGTTGCAGGCCAGCCAGAGCTACATAGTAAAACCTCTACTCAAAAAAAAAAAAAAAAAAAAAAAAAGATTCTTCATTGATTATAATAATCAGACCCATTTTAAGGCCAAGAATCCCAAAACTGGGCCACTCATATTCAAATTAAGCTACCAATCAAAAAGAAAAATAGGAAAAAAGTTCTTTCTCATGGATGTAGCCTTTAAGAACCCTCTATCTCCTCATAGCTCACGGCCTCAACTTAAGCAATCAGAAATCTCTAAAACCAAAGATTCACCCTGAAACATAAAGTCAACTAACTCACTAGACAAGAGCAACTCAAGGATTACTCATATTTTCTGCCTGTTCAGTTTACTCATAAAGAAAGGAACATTCTGATTGGCTGCTCTCTCGGTAGGCTGAGTCACACCCTAGCACTGGCAACCTAGCAATCAGAAGTTACAAACCAAAAGAGACCGGAAGCTACAGACTGCTGAGAAAATAATGGGGGTGGGAGGGTTGTCAGTACCAACAGAAACTGTCACATGAGGGCACATCAACCAGAAGTAACTATGGCCTGGAATGGCATTCCAAGTACAGAATGTTATATGTCCTTGGTCTCTCTCACTTATTCTTAAATCTCCTAAAAGTACCATATCCCAGGCCTTGCTTTCTTGGTCACTCCTTTGAACTGGGTGATTTCTTATTTCCCAGAAGTCGCTTCCCTTCTTCCAGTGTCATGTTATCCAGTACTCACTCATACTTTGTACTCAGCCCTTATCACTGACAAGCACACAACTGGATTGGAATTAGATGTGTCACAAAATTAGGTACAATATATCACAGAGCAGTAGGAAAAAAAGAATACGTGTGTGTGTGTGTGTGTGTGTGTGTGTGTGTGTGCGCGCGTGTGTAGACAAACTATTTCAATCTCAGCTCTTTCTAAATTGCCAGTCCACATTCTCATCCTCTTACAAAGAGTTACTCAGTCTTTTATCTTTCAAGAACTATGTTCAATCTGCATTTCCAACTCAGGGTCCAGACTTAACTTCACATGATTTCGATTACCTCCTATGAGAAACACAGTTTAATATATTTCTACACTGTTATATCAGCCGTCTCCCCACGAGATAGCATACAGTATTTTTAAAACCAACTATCCTCAAAGATGACCCTCCAGCCATATTCAATCATACTAAGCTATTAAATGACGCAAAAAGGTAAGCAGAAACTTTTCAACTGTTGTTTTGGTTTTAAATACCTCTTTCAAATGCGTAAAAGAAGTCAAATCTTTAGCCCAGCAATAAGATAATACACATTTGGAAGAGTGCCTTTTAAAGTGAAGGCAGACCAGATCCTAGCCCATAGCTTCCTAGAGACACCTATTTTATCTTCAACAGATTCCTTTCCATCTCACCCATTAAATGATGCTACAAAAAGCCTACCTTCTAAGTTGCAGTAGTTAGAAACAATGGCATGCCAGTGGAGTATACCTGATAACTATTGTTTTGGGCTATCTTATCTACCTAGAATACATCACTGTCCAAAAAAGGAGCAGATAACAAGGTTTTGTTGTGTAGCTTTTTAACAATTCAAGTTAAATCAGAAATGACCTTCTGAACAAACAAAAACTTTCACAAATACACTACATTCATGAACTCTTTGGTTTGTCCAAAATGTACCACAATTTTAATATCATAGATTTATTGTTACTTTAAGCATTCAAAAATAAATGTATACCTTGATAAATATCAAAAATTATAAATCATATAAGCAAAAGCCCGTTAGAGTATTCAAGAATATTTAAAAGTGCAAGGGGGTTCTAAGTCTGAAAAGTCTGGGAACCGTCCTGCTGGATACTCACAGTAATACTTTTGCCCAGAATTCATCTCTCAAAAGCAAGCACCAACCAGAAATATGGCTCATGCCTACAATCCCTGCTCAAGGGGGTTCTCAGATAAGACTTCTAGGGGTACCATCATACACCTCACAATTAAAAGACAAAATTACAAAGTATTTTTTGTTGTTGTTGGGTTTTTTTTGTTTTTTCGAGACATGGTTTCTCCGTATAGCCCTGGCTGTCCTGAAACTCACTCTATAGACCAGGCTGGCCTCAAACTCAGAAATCCGCCTGCCTCTGCCTCCCGAGTGCTGGGATTAAAAGCCTGCGCCACCACGCCCAGCACAAAGTATTTTTAAAAGTCAATTATTCTATAAAATTTTCAAAAGCTACCAAGTGTTCAGTACTAAAAACTAAGTGAGGCCTATAATTCATGGAAGGTAGAATAGGAAGGACCAGGACTCAAAGTCAGACAGGGTTTCAGGAAACTCTGTCTCAATAACTAAATATAAAACATAACAAAAATAATATTTGGAGTGTTAATGCTAATAAAAATTAGTAAAACTATTTCAGTGACTTTGTGGGTAAATGACAACCCATCCACAGAGAGGAGAGAATAAAACTGGGATAAAACCTGCAAGTGTCTTTTTAATTGTGAGACAGAAAGACCTCTTATCCTTATTGTTGAAAAGACTAACTCAAAACAAAAGGCAATGAAAGTATGACAAATTATTCAACTAAAATTCTGCTGGGAGAAGTGCAGATCTTTCTAAAGTAAAGCTAGCAAGAGCTTTTGAAACTGATAAAACGTTCATAGCCTCTGATGCTGTAATTCCTCCCTCCCAAGGGCCTTTAGCCTCAGGGAGAAAAAAAAAAAAGATGACTATGTGGCCATATGTGAACTGCAGAGTCCTGACAGGACAGGGAGTGGCATTTTAGTAAGGCCATCTAAGTCACCTAAATAGACTAACTGCACTGCTTACAAAACAATAACCAAGGCACTTGTCCACTTAGAAGTAAGGAACTATTTCCTGTAACACAGCACAATTAACCCAATGGTATAAAAACTAGCAAAAAGAAAACCATCAAATACTAAAGCCCAGATTAAAGGTTGCATTTATACACCAACCAGTGGTATAAAATTATTTGAAATTGATAAGAAACTAGGAATTGCTTATTGTCTTCTAGAACTAGTGAGGCCTACTACACTATTCGAGTAGTTGAAAACTGATGTGCAAGATGCATAAATCTACAATTATCAACTTTATCACAGGAGTACTCAGAGCAGCTGTTTTCACAACAGGCAAACCATACATGTAATTCTAGCCATGCTATTAACCAGCTGTAGCCCAGTTATACCAAAATCTCACTTTACCACCAGAAGGAACTGTGCAGTCTCCATATGGCAACCAGAGGCTCCCAACACCAACTTATTATCAAGCTCCAGTCAGGAGTGGTAAAGGTCCAGTTTCTCCTATTTTCCCAAATGAGGTGTCACGTTTCCCAGCCACTCAAGGGCTCTGGGTCCCAAGGAGTGGTAGCAGCTAGCGAGGAGGAAAGCACAAACGGACTGCTCTCTGGAACAGTGAGAAGCAAGCAAACAAGAGGTCAGGAACTGTGACACAGAGGTTAGATGGAGACAGAGGCAAGCTACTTGCTTTTTCAGGCTTTAGTTATTCAAAGCTATTTTAGCAGTAAACCAAATGATCTGCTAAATCTTTCCAATTTAATATCTACCAACATAGCCCTTTTATAATAAATATCCATTTCTCTCGTACTGAACCAGGATGGTAAACCCTTCATTAAAAATTAGAAGCTAGGCACTGATGGCTCCTTTCTGTAACCCTGACACTCAGAAGGCTAGGGGGTAAGGTGGGGCTGCAGAGATTTGAGCTCAGACTGAGCTAAGCAACCCATTGAGTTCTGGGCTAGCCTGGGTTACAGTGAGACTCTCAAGGTACTTGTTTGTCATCAAGCCTATCGCCCGCACCCACATGCTGGCAAAAGGGAATGCACTCCCACAGAGGACCTACTCACCCAGGTCCCAGTGCACGCACTGAGCACAGGCGCATGAGCAAGAGCACACTCACAGGATAGATGAATGCAATTTAAAAAAAGAAACGTATTTAGAATTAGGATAGAGGGGAGTAAAAGTAAACTACAAAGATGGCCAAAGGACGCCCAAGTTCCCAGACCTGTCCCTTTCTAGTCATAGCTGTGGGCAAACCCCTGCACCTCAAAATAAAGTTCTAGACTAACCCTTACTGGCCATGGCCTTCATTCCTCCATCTTCAAGTAGAACGACTTTTTTCCTCTCATAACCAGGATGTCATCCCAAACAGTATCAGCTCTTATTTCATCCTTAAACAAATAAAAGTAGTAATGTTGGGGGTGGAGAGATGGCTCAGCAGTTAATAGCACTGGCTGCTCTTTCAAAGGACCCCAGTTCAATTCCCAGCAACCACACGTCATCTTACAACCGTCTGTAACTCTGGTTCCCGGAGATCTGACACCCACACACAGAATAGCAGGTAAAACACCAGTACATACAATTTCTCTAAAAGTCATTTTTTTAAAATACTGATTTTTTTCTTCCAATTTTTCTGGTACTAAGAGAGTCCAAACATATTTAGCTTATCTTAAATCTGCACTCAAGCCTGGACCCTTTCCTCAAAATGCACTGAGTAAATAGATTTTAGCAGTATGTGCTGTAGCAGCAAACATAAGAAGAAACTCAGAAGCCTGGGGAAGACCTATATCAGCAAATCGTTAACTCCTAATTGATGAACTGCTCAGTGCAGCGTGGCCTGGTGCTGCTGGAGCAGTGAAAACAAGAGATGAAATGCCCAGACAAGACTCAAGCTCAATGCTCTAGCGGGGATGCAAGATGTTTACTAGGAAGACAATTCTGGACCCAGGAAACAAAGGAAGATGCCATCGTCTGTGAACTGCAAACAGTCCCATGGAGAGGACATGTGTAACTGTAGACGAAACGAGAACGCAGACAAGCACCAGAAACTGGAAAAGACTGAAGGAATTCTAACCATGAAATTAAAATTCTCTTCTTCACCCACAATAGTAAAAGCAATATGGCAACAAGCAAAAAGATTCTACCTGAGGGAAGGTAGAATAAAAAAGTTCCTGCGCGAAGGGCGGCTTCTGGCTTTCTTGTTATGACGTATTAAAGAAACAGAACAAATTACAGGTTAAGGGTTGTTAAGTATTTTTAACCTAGAGACTGAGGTCAGTGTTGCTGAGAACAAGGAAGAAAACCACCATATAAGAGAAGAGCAATGCACTCTAACAAATTAAGAGAGACAAACATTAATAAAGTCTGGAAAGAAGACTGACTTCATCCAATGCAAACCCTTCATCAACGTTTACATCCCTTACCAATTATACACTATACATTTTAACGCATACTTTATAGTTATCCTTTGCATTAAATTTGATTCCAGTTTTTTAATCTAAATGATGATACTTTAATCAACTGTCTAAATACATATGTCTCACTAATACTTAATGTTCTTGACCCCCCCAAAAAAAATGCTTTTTCAAACGGCTACTCTGAAAAAAAAAAAAAAAGGTAAATGCTTATTCTCATTCATAACCGTCCTCCCCCAGCTTGGGTTTTTTGAGACAAGGTCCAGGTAGTTTTTGCTATTCTGAAGCTTGCTATGTAGACTAGGTTAGCCTGGAACTCACAGAAATCCACCTGCCTCTGCGTCCTGAATGCCAGGATAAAGGCGTGAACCACCTGGTTTTTCTCTCTCCTTAAGTGAAACAGGGCATTCCAATCTTGAACGGCGAAGAGTCTGTGCACTAGTCATTTCCATGGCTAAGGCCTATTTTATGATCAGCAAACCTAATTGGCTAGGTAGCCAGCAAAGATGAATTTGCAATTATTGAAATTCAAAATCAGGCTTTACGAGCAACGACCACCTCAAATGGATTGCCCCCTCCCTTTACTTTGTCAAGAAAGTAGGTACATTTTTAAAAAAAATGTATAAAAATAGACGTCCAAAAGAGGGAGAGGAGGGGCGTAAAGCACCTGAACCTACAGACGCCCCGTAATCCACCAAAGTTCTCAAGACGTGTTTTAGGGCGTGTCTTTGTTTTGACTCAGTGATTTAAAAAAAAAAAAAAAAAAAAAATCCCACTCATTCCGGGCTCTCAGGTACTTTCCCTCACCAACGCGAGCATCCAGGCTTTGAAATCCCAGGGCATCTCTGCCTCGCCCTGATTTCCCGGTGCAGGAAGGCTGCAGCCCGGGCATCCCGCGGCCCCTTCCCGTCACAGCACCACCGAGCAGGGGCATCCGGCCTGCCCGCTGCACAGCAGGCGGCTCGGGAGAGGGGGCGGGGGCTCCGAGGGTCGTCCCAGAGCGCTGCTGGCCAAGGACACCCGGCCCTCCGTCCGCCCGCGCTGCGCCCCGGAGCCAGGCAGCCTCGGGCGCCCCGAGACCCCGGCCCTGACCCCCGACTCTCACCGTGCGGAGGTCGCGTTGCCTCCTCGGCCGCGGCCCGGCTGCCGGTCGCCCAGCGACCTGCCCGCCCGAGGATGGGAGAGAGGCGAGAGGCAGTTCCGTCACATCCCGGTCTGTCCAGCCGCCTGCCCCGCAGCAGCCAGCATCGCCTCCTCGGCCTGCGGGAGCGCCGGACTTCACCGACGCCGCGCCCCCTCCCTAGGCCGGCACCCTCCTGGACTCCGCCCTCCAGGGCCCTCGCACTACGCGTGCGCGGCCCCGCCTCCCGGTCTGTCCTTGCGCAGGCGCGAGTCTCACTGGACTAGACCCCGCCTCCGGGCCCGCCCCAACCTCGCGCCAGCCGTTCGCAGGCTCCGCCCTGATCCACTGACCTTGCCTTTTTACCCCCTGACTCAGGTCTTTTCCTGGCTTGAACCTTTCACTCCGGTCTCTTGGCTGGATTCAAATGTGCAGCTTGACCACAACCAAACCTGTCAGCTCCGGCTCCAGTCTGACAGGAGTGATCTGAACACTGGAGCAAGCATGACTTCCCCACTTTACGTCTTGTTTTGGCCTGACTGTGGCTGGCTATGCCTCAGCCGTGCATACTGAATCTGAGCGGAGATTGCGATAAAACACTGAGAGCTGAGAATTGGAGCTATTTTATGAGGCTGTGGATCCCAATCCCATTCCAAATGCCATCTCTCCCTCCTTCCTAGATGGTCAGACAAGTCGTTGAGAGTCACCATCATGAAAGCCTTCAGTATCTGGCTGTCTATTAAAAGCATTGACGGTGATATTTATCTGACCCTAGACTGCCTAGTCTCCTCACTAGCCCTAACAGCTCAACTGAAATTAATAATATTGAAAGAGAACTTGGAAAGTCTCCACCTGTCCTCCAGACCACTAACATAACCACTGTGGTAGGGGAGGAGACACTAGCGCCCCTCAGGCCATCAGACTGTTGAAACATTATACTCCAAATAATGTTTTAAATTTTAGGTATTTTCATCCTGGAGAAATGGAAACAACACTGAAGGCCTAGCGCTATCCAGAGAAGGAGCTTGCCTCCCAGGATTCGTAGCTCTGACAACTTCTCAGACCACTTTGCAAGATAGACCGGAGTGAGCCGAAACAGTGCTAGGTCAGTCCTATCACACCTTAACCAGGCAGGAGTGCTCAATTTACAACTATCTCTAGCTCTCTATATAGACTTAAACCTCTGGTCAGTACTCCTGACGGTGGACTTGGTGATAACTGTACCCTTTTGCTTCCTCCAATTCCCTATGTGGCCATAATGAGTAAATTTCCTTTTTACCTGTTTCATTATTACTTGTCTCTTTAATTGGTCAATAGAATAATGATAGGGAGACTTAATTTTGTGGATGATAATGTGTATCTTTAAAGTGCTGGAAAAGACTAGGGCTTCATGCAGTATGTTTCTTTTTAGATTAAGTAAATCATTAAGAGAGCAAACACCAGTTCCAGACCTCAGATTCAAACACAACACTCATGCGATGAGGTTGCTAAATATGCTTTGGACTTTACGCTACAATCTAAATTGAGAGATGGAAAAGAAGTGGCTCTCCACAGCTTGTCCTTGGGAGCTAGGCAAGATGCAACTGTTCCAATAGGCTCTATAAAGAATCTGGGAGGGGGCAGGGTGATCTTTCCATTCCCCAAACCAGGAAGAGCTTTGCTTCTCAGAACTGCTTGGCTGTTGTCTTGTGACTCCCTGAATATTTGAGGTAAGTATGTGTTTTCTTTGGCAGTTTGACGTGCTAGGTCACCACTTCCCTTTCTTCTGCAAAGGTAGAAGCCTTACAGAGTGCCTGATGCATATGAATTTTTCAGGCTTCATCAAATTTTCTGTGTTCCCATTTTGTCTTTGTCCCAATTTTCTCACTTCCTTGGTTGGCACCTTGCTTCTATTTCTATTAGGCAAATCTTCCAGTGTATGCCCACAGGATTTTAATTTCCCGGATGACTGTGACAACACCGCGAGATCAATGTACTGAAAGATTATTTTTATGGCTTACATTTCCTGAAAGATGGGGTGCCATGTCATGCAGGGGCATATGGAGAGGCATTGGGTTTGGCTGGGAGTGAAGGGAAAACCCAGACCAAAGCTATTATTGGAATGTATGTGGAAAAGGAAAGGGAGATGCAGGAATATATTGAGGATGTCTAGTGTAGATACTGTCAGCGGATTCTAAACCACAGATACTTGTCTAGTTGTTTGGTAACTGACCGTGGGTTATTTGGATCAGAGAGAATACTGGCTTGGTTTGTGGAAGTTAGACAAAGGGGCGGTTGTAGTTATAGACTTAAAATTGGCTGGAGGCTACATCATAGGATTATTAGATGTTCATGAAAGTTGGGTTGCAAGGAAAGCACAAACAATGTTCGCCATTCTTTGGAAGACTGTATAGACAAATCTAAAAAATATGTATTTAAACATCATTTTAGAATTATGTATAGAAAACAGGTTATATTTTAAAAGTCTGCCACCGGAAGAACTGTGCATTCTTGAGGCTAAGGGTAAGATAGCAGACCAACCTGAACATTGGATTCCCAATGTTTATCATGGCTCAGAATCCAGGAGGAAGGTTTTATAACACAGATTGCTGGCCACCAGCCCTAGAATTTCCAAATTCAGTGGGCCTGGGTGGGGCACAGGAATTTAAATTTCTGACAAATTCCCAGAGAACTGCAAGGCTGCTCTAGGGATCAAGCCTGGAGAACCACATGAGTAGAATACGCCAACAACCAGCCGTACCTGATGGGGAAACTCTCCATCAACTCCTGAAGGATTGTCAAGATACAAAGGTCTAAAGGTCTAAGTGTCATGTGTCATGTGGACAAATATCACAACTGTGTCAACCTTTGATCATTAAAGAACAGCTGAGAGAGCCAGGGTTGACCCCAGTCCTTGAGCTGAGGAGAAAGGCCAATGCTGAAACGGCAGAGGCGGATGGTACAAACTGCTATGATAGGAATGCACATGCTTTGACCAATCTCCTTTGTGGGTTTTTTTTTTCCCTGTACACAAAGTAGTGTCAGAGCACAGAGATGAAGAACCCAGTGATCTTGCAGGATTGTCACTTGGAACTATTTGTTAAAAGCTTAAATGAACAATAATGGCTGGGCCCCCTCAGCAGATAAACTCACTTGCCACCAAGCCTGGCAACCTGAGTTTCATCCCAGAAATTCCTGGATGAAAGGAGAAAAACAACTCTGTTCTCTGTCTTCATTTGTAAAGACCCTTGGACTATGTTGGCTACAGTTGGATGATACAGAATGATCTGTATTTTAGGGTCGGTTAGTAGTATTGATTTCACTCGTAGCCTAATTCCTCCTTGCTTCTGATGCTGAGGTCTGAACTTAGACAGTCACTCGTGCTATGAAAGAAAGCCCATACAACTACTCCATACGCCAGGCCAGAGAGAGAACTTTGCAGAGAGATTTTATGGTTCCAAGGCAAACAGCACAGGGAAACAGTCAGTAAGACTCCAATAAGAATTGGTTCTGGGGGCAATCCTAAATACAACATTAAAGGGTCTAAAGAAATAATCCTCGGGGTGGAGAGATAGCTCAGTGGTTAAGAGCACTGACTGCTCTTCCAGAGGTCCTGAGTTCAATTCCCAGCAACCACATGGTGGCTCACAATCATCTGTAATGGAATCTGATGCCCTCTTCTGGTGTGTCCTAAGAGAGCAACAGTGTACACACATATATAAAATCAATAAGAATAAATCAAAAGAAAGAAAGAAAGAAAGAAAGAAAGAAAGAAAGAAAGAAAGAAAGAAAGAAAAAAAGAAAGAAAGGAAGGAAGGAAGGAAGGAAGGAAGGAAGGAAGGAAGAGAGAGAGAAAAGAAAGGGAGGGAGAGAGAAAGAGAGAGAAGGAAAGAAGGAAGGAGAGAGAGAGAGAGAAAGAAAGAAAGAAAGAAAGAAAGAAAGAAAGAAAGAAAGAAAGAAAGAAAGAAAGAGAGAAGGAGAGAGGGAGAGAGAAAGAGAGAGGAAGAAGGAAGGAATGAAAGAGAGACAGAGAGAGAACAAAAGAAAGAAAGAAAGAAAGAAAGAAAGAAAGAAAGAAAGAAAGAAAGAAAGAAAGGAAGGAAGGAAGTAAGGAAGGAAGGAAGGAAGAAAGAAAGAAAGAAAGAAAGAAAGAAAGAAAGAAAGAAAGAAAGAAAGAAAGAAAGAAAGGAAGAAAGAAAGAAAGAAAATCGTCTTCCCACAGTGTTTACCAACCCCCAGCTGCATGTCAAGTGCTGTCTCAGATATATGGGGTTAGGTCATGAACAAGATGAGAAGTCACTGGGGTTGATTTACTGAAAAAAGCAAAGTACTCCCTCAAAAGCAGCATGATGGGAACTTTTAACCCCATGGACACAGAAGTCCGTCTTTCTTGGTCCAGATCTCTGCCTTAGGGACACATAAATGACGTCTAGGTCCTACCCCATGGATACAGAAGACTGTCTTTCTTGGTCCAGATCTCTGCCTTAGGGACACATGGATGACGTCTAGACCCTTGCAATATTAATAAGCATGTCCAGCTTTAAAGAGCCCTGCATTCAAGACCTGGGTTTTCATTGACGCTCTAGAAACCCTGCTTCTCAGCCATGAAGCTGATAAAAGGGAGCAGAGGTGTGTGTGTGTGTGTGTGTGTGTGTGTGTGTGTGTGTGTGTGTGTTTCATCCTTTAAGATGCCTGGCTCTGATCCAGGAAGATGAGGAGAGGTACCATAGCAGGCAACAGGTACACTTTGTTTGGCCTACACTATGAATTTTTTTGGAAGATGAATGTTACCAACATATAAAAATTGATACATAGATTATAAAAACCTTGTTTTCCATTTTCTCCATTATTTCCCAGCACTGTCATGCCCTATTGTTTTAAGGTGACTACCTTGTTCTAGAGGCCACCCACATTCTTCTTCCTTGTCTCCCACCCTGATTCATATAACCCTTCACAAAGGCTCAGAAGAGTCTGATTGCTAAATGGAAGGAGCTCTCAGGGTGGGTTCACACTCATGTTGTTTCTCTCCCTGGGGAAGGGAAACTTAGTCACCATGACCATGAACTTGATATGCAGCAGGCTGTTTTACTTTCTGTGCTACTTTTTATTGTACATCTCCGTGGTACTAAATATGTGCACTATTAACTACCATCTGTCTACAGAATGGCTTTCATGTTGCAAAAACTAAAACTGTATGCCAATTAAATAATTCTCCATTTCTTCGCACCCTGGCAGCATACTATTAATTTAGTCACATCAGTAACTCTGTAAATTGAACCATGTAGTGTATCCTCAAGATTCATTCATGCTGTGGTATGTGTAGAAGTTCTTTTCTTTTTAAGGCTGAGTAAGATTCAACTATTACCTGTCTACCCATCAGCGCACACCTGCTTGAGACTATCATGAAAATGGTACCAAAATATTGGAGTGGAGGAAACATCTCAAGAATGTTTTTTTGCTGGGTCACAGGATAATCAGTGGGTTTTGTTTTGTTTTGATGAAATGTCATCCTGTTTTCCACAGAGGCTTGGAAAGCAGCAATATGTATTCTATCTAAGGTGAGCTAGAAGAGTATCTTAGTTGAACTTGAGCAAGGCCTAGTGGTACAGACCCATAATCTTAGCTACCTGGAAGACTGAGACAGAAGGATAATGAGGTCATAACCTATTCTGCTCAACGTCAGCCAGGTTAACCCATTCCTTGCTAGGGAGCCCTGGGTTTAGTCCCTAGTACCAGGGAAGTGAGGATAGGAAACAAAAGATTAAACTAATTCAAGCCATTAAATACCACATAAAAAGAATCAACTTGTTAATTATTAGTGTTTCTTAATAAAGAGTAAGTTAATATAACAGCCATGCAGCACGTATTTATAAGTCCAGAATTTTGGAAGTTGAAGCAAAAAGCCTAGAAGTTCAAGGGCATTCTCTGCTAAAAAGTGAGTTCATGGGTTACATGGAACTCTGTCTCAGCACACTCACACACACACACACACACACACACACTCACACACACACACACACACACACACACAGCACACACACACTCACACACACACAAGCACACACACCACAAGCACACACACACTCACACACACACTCACACACACAAGCACACACACCACAAGCACACACACACACTCACACACACACACTCACACACACACTCACACACAAGCACACACATACAAGCACACTCACACACACACAAGCACACACATACTCACACACACACTCACACTCACACACACACTCACACACACAAGCACACACACCACAAGCACACACACTCACACACACACAAGCACACACACCACAAGCACACACACACTCACACACACACACTCACACACACGAGCACACACACCACAAGCACACACACACTCACACACACACTCACACACACACTCACACACACAAGCACACACACCACAAGCACACACACACACTCACACACACACACTCACACACAAGCACACACATACAAGCACACTCACACACACACAAGCACACACACACTCACACACACACACACTCACACACACACACAAGCACACACACACTGTGAGCTATAAACAGAGGCATAAATACTGCTCATGAGAAATTTCTCTGTAGGACTACCTTCATCATTACACATCCAGTAGCTGCTACATAAGAAATGTCCTCCCTCAGATTATGAAATTTGAATGAGGCCTGGAATGTAAAATCAAATTCTAAGAGAAACTGAAGGGCTGTCAAGATATCGCAGTAGGTCGAGTGTTTGCTGTCACTGTGTGTTCAGTTTCCAGAGCCCACATAAAGGCAGAAGGGGAGAACAGATCCCACAAACTCATCCCCTACACTCCTCATGTCCTCATCATAGATACACAAAATAACAGCAAATACGATGTTGTTTTTTTTTAAGTAAACTGAGACTGTTATTTTGAAACCTTACATAATACAGATACTTAGTGTTTAATACTTCATCTGGTTTCACTTGGAAGTATTTTAGTATCTGTTGGTGTGTGTGTGTGTGTGTGTGTGTGTGTGCATAAGAGATATTAGTGGGGTGCTGAAGATTGACCCCAGGCATTTAAACTTGCTGGGAACACACCCCATTGAATATTTGAAGGTAAATTACCTTGTAACCAAGGAAACCACCCCAAGAAAATGATGAATCCAAAGAATTCTAATAATAGTTAAAGAAACCCTACCAAATAATAATGAAGACAAATAGCCAGAATTTTCAAAGAGATAACAGTCATGAATAGACACTCCACAGAAGATCATAAATGAACATATGAAAAGGCGAGTAAAGCCATTAGTCTCTGGGGAAATACAAACTAAAGCCCAATGACGTATTGCTTCACATTCAAGATAGTGGCTGCTGTGGTTCAAGTGGCCTAATATGTAAATGGAGCTGACCTAGAATCTGCAGTCATCTGACTAGGTCTCCCAAGTGCTGGGATGACCTATGTGTACCGCATCCCCAGCTCAAGCTGAACTGTAACTACAGCTGTAACAACAGTAAGAGATGGGGCCTCCAAGAAGGGAGCAGGCTCAAAGGGTCCCATCCCTTTGGAGTCATTGTCATTATCCCAGAAACAGGTTTCTGGTTCTGGATCAATTCAGCCTGAATTCTTCTGGGGGGTACTGGTTACTTCCTCTCCTTGCACCATACATACATGCTTGCTTGCTCTCCATCATAGTGGGATATAAAACGGGAGGAGGGGGAACCTCTCCAGATAGTCTTTTTGTCTAGGACTTCTCAACCTCCTGAACAGTGAGAATTAAGTAATTTATTTTCTCTATAAACTACCCAGTCTGTGGCATCCTAGAAAATTACCTAGAACAGTGTTGATTAAGCATTTTTGAATGTGCGTGTGTATTTTGTTTGCATATTTCCAGGCCACAAGCATTTTTGGTTTCCACAGAGTCCAGAAGCAGGCACAGATCCCCTGGGACCGGAGTTATAGGTGTTTGAGAGCTGCCATGTTGATGCTGGGAAGAAAACCCAGGTGCTCTGTAAGAGCAACCAGAGCTCTTTACTGCTGAGCCATCTCTCCAGCCCAGTTGATCAAGACTTTTGAGAAACTGACAGCACTATATGTATGAAGACTGTGGAGTAACTGGAAGTGTCCCATATTAGTGGTGACACATGGGAACGGACGGTTAAGAATTATAATTCAAGGAGCTAGACAAAGTACCCAAGGAGCTAAAGGGGTCTGCAACCCTATAGGTGGAACAATAATATGAACTAACCAGTACCCCCGGAGCTCGTGTCTCTAGCTGCATATGTATCAGAAGATGGCCTATTCGGCCATCACTGGGAAAAGAGGCCCCTTGGTCTTGCAAACTTTATATGCCTCAGTACAGAGGAACGCCAGGGCCAAGAAGTGGGAGTGGGTGGGTAGGGGAGTAGGGGGGGGTGTCTGGGGGACTTTTGGGATAACATTGGAAATGTAAATGAAGAAAATACCTAATAAAAAAAAAGAATTGTAATGCATTGAGACAGTTTCTGATAAAGTTCAGCCGACCTCTGCCTATGATCGCCATAACTCCATTTTTAGATATTTAATCAAGAGAAATGGCAACATATAACCAAAAAATGGCTTAGACAAGAATGTTTATACTGACCCAAACTGGAAATAATCTTGTATTCATGAATAGTTGCTGTGTGACTACCTAAGAAAACACACTTAATAAAAAAATTAAAAAGAGTGTTTTGACTCACATATTTAGTTTCAGTTCATGGTCACTTGCCCCAGCGGCTTTAAGCCTTTGGTGAGGCACTTCACCACCTACCTGGCAGAGCCTGCAGAGAGGAACTGCATTCAGAGCCTGCAAGGGAGCATCCGCCTCAAGAGCACAGACCCATTGACAGAACCACAAAGAGCAACCAAGCCTTTAGCGTAAGAGCTTGGGAGGGAGACCTTAGATTCAAACCTTAACAACGGGTAGATGAATGAACAACTTGAGGTCTATTGATACACGTGAAAGAAACCAAACACAAGACTAGGTACTGTCCAGTTTTGCCCAGAACATTTTACATCAGAAAACCCCTCATTTCTGATGACAACTATTGCAACAGTGGTAGCCACAAGAAATTACAAGGCCCATCATTTCATCCGTGACTGAGATACTGTCTTTCTAAAGACAGCTGAGTCGTACCTGGATGTTAGAATTCTGTTCCACTGATTTCTCTAAACATAAATTGTCAAACTACTTTACATGCAGAAGAATATAGGCTATTATCTTTTTTAAAAAGATTTATTTATTATATGTAACTACACTGTAGCTGTCTTCAGACACCCCAGAAGAGGGCATCAGATCTCATTATGGATGGTTATGAGCCACCATGTGATTATTAGGATTTGAACTCAGAACCTTCATTCCAAAGAGCAGTCAGTGTTCTTAACCGCTGAGCCATCTCTCCAGCCCTAGGCTACAGCAGCTCCTTAGCTTGCCACTGTTCCCTCTCCCAGGGATTTCTCTGAATTTTTTTTAACATGATTTGACTATATTTCTCGCCCAGAGAGTAGTACTAATAGGCAGTGTGGCCTTGTTGGAGTGGGTGTGACCTTGTTGGAGTGGGTGTGGCTTTGTTGGAGTGGGTGTGGCCTTGTTGGAGAAAGTGTAGCATTATGGGCATGGACTTTAAGACCCTCTTCCTAGCTGCCTAGAAGTCAGTCTCCTCCTAGAGGCCTTCAGATGAAGATGCAGAACTCTCAGTTCCTCCTGTACTATGCCTGCCTGGACACTGCCATGCTTCCTTCTATGATGATAATAGATTGCACCTCAGAACCTGCAAGCCAGCCCCTGTTAAATGTTGTCTTTTATAAGAGTTACCTTCGACATGGTTTCTCTTCATAGCAATGGAAATCCTAACTATGTAGTCCTGATTGGCCTGGAAATTGCTATGTAGATAGACGAGGCTGGCTAAATGCAGAGATCCCACTGCCTCTGCCTCTTGAGTATAGAATTAAAGGTGTTTACCAACATGACTGGCTTTTTCTGACTATTCTTACTTACATGTTCATCTAAATAAATCTTGTAAAAAACTTTCCTAGTTTCAAGAAGAAAATCATGTGTTGTTTACCTTTTTAAGAATGGTTTGGCACTTATAAACGAGATCTACATTTCCTCATGTAAAACTTCATCTTTATGAGATGGAATCTTTCTATTCATCAATGTGGTATGCTTTTCTGGAAATTTTTCAGATCTTCATAATTACTATATACTTCTCATCTTTTTAGTTTTATGTTTAATAGCATATGTAGTTCCTGTCCATCATGTCTCTATTTGCTCCTGGTGGAAGGCCATTGGGTTTTAATACTTTCTTTTTTTTTCAAAAAGATGTTATATCTCTATGTAGTCCTGGCTGTCACAAACCTAACCACATAGAAGAGTCTGTACTCAAATTCACAGAGATCTGCCTCTGTCTCCCAAGTGTTGGGATTAAAGGTATGCACCACCACAGCCCAACAGACATATGTTTCTTGGTGGATTTTTTTTGTTTGTTTGTTTGATTTGGCTTGGTTTGGTAGATTTTCGCTTTTGTAGAGGAAAATTATTTAATTTTTTTCTTCTGCAGAAATGTACTTAAACTTTGTCTATACTGTTGTATCAATTTTAGTAAGTCATACATTTCTTAAAATACCTATTTCTTTCACGTTTTCACATTTATTTACATAGACTTATTTGAACTACTTTTCTTGTTCCTTTTTTCTATTTTCATGCCACATTTCCATTTTGTATTT